>NC_138859.1:3968595-4652727 GCF_965183815.1 Platalea leucorodia
CACTGCCTGCTGTACAAGCTATTCCTTTAACCTCCTTTTTCCTCGCGGATTGCTGCAGAACATCTCAGTAAAACTCTTAGAAATTGCCCAGAGTGCAGCTTTGGGGAGGATGCTCTGCAGGAAAAGAGGAAGGTGAAAGATGAATCTCAGTGCAGGACTGTGCTTGTTTCACAGAGACAGGGGCTTGGAGAGAAATGGGTGCTGACTGAACACTGACAGCTGGCTTAGAAAAAAAGTTCCATCAACATTTCACTGTTTGTCCTTTCCAAACATTAGTGGCAGTTAACATTTGCAATACCAGATAGGAATTTATTAAATGAAGTGTCCTGGTCTCCTGAAAATCAAAGTACTTGTTTGAGCAAGCTTTCTTGTCAGTGGCTGATGATTTGGTGCTTACAGCTCTATGTTGAACTACCCTATATGTTGAACTATCCTATGATTTTACTTCCTTTGTATTATTACAAAGAGATGTTAGCACTGCATATATTTTAAGATTAGCTTGTACTTCCTATTTTAAAATCCCGTTTTCATTTGTTCAAAACTTGTATGTTTAATATCGAAAAAACAAAACAAAGCCTAACTTTTGCTTTAGAAGCTCTTTTGCCTTCCCATATTTTAAAGCAGAGTCTTGAAATCTAATCATGGTGAGCATTATTGCACAGTCGTATCTTGTTTTGTTATGATGCGTTATGATGAAGTCTTTTAATTAAGTGATCATGCACAGTTTTTTCCAGAACGCTTGTAGATTTATACAGTAAACTAATGTTTATATATTAATATACTTTTTTTTTTATCCTCTTCCTATAATGTTTCACCCTGTGTACTGCTTACAGCATGCAATCCAAATTCTGCATGGAATACCTTTAGTTTTTATATGTTTTTTTTCCCGTGGTGATCACACTGTAACCAATTCTAAAATGCATAAAATGGTGAAATATATGCAAGAAGAAACATTTTACCATTTAACAAACCATTGAAAGCCAGTTCCTCCTCCAAGTTTTAGGATGAAGCAAGGCCAGTTGTGGCCAGTCCCACAATAAATCTGTCTCATTGGCTCTTTCTGGTCTGAAATCTAACCGTAGGCTTAAAAATAGCCATGAGACCAGCAGGGTACATTAGCTACACATGAAAAAAAATCTTGATCATTAGTCCCTGCTGCTTCTAACTCTAGCATTTATTTTAGTTCAGTGGCCACTGCTAGCCACAAATCTAAATCTTGCCCACCGTCCTTGGCACAGACCTGCTCTAAGTCTCATTGAGTCCTAATCCTAACTTGTTTGGGAATATGACTTTCGGGGAGAATTTGCTAGAAGGATAAGAACTTGAAAACTTGTTTCTGAGATCTGAAATTCTGGCTTCTAGTGAGCTGCTGGTCAGATGCAGGAAAAACCTTTTCCTTTTTCTCAGCCTGTGTTCCAGAATCTGCTCACATACTCATTGCTTCCTTTTTCAAATCTGTTTTTAGCTCAGCCATTCCTAGCTGCACGTCTTTAGGGGTATGCAGATGTTACATAATGAATAAGTTATTTTTCTTGTAGAAAGACAAGAGGGTTAGAGTGGAGGCTTGGAATTAGGAAATCTTTTTTGTCAAGTCCTGCAATTTTCTTAAGTTATTTATATAGACAGAAGTATCTATATGTCTGCCTGCAACATCAGTTACATCAGGCTTCAGGATTTCATTTGAATAGCTTTAAGGGGATTACTCAAGTTAATAAAGAGTTTGTGTAGGAAGACTGCCGGTCTTCCCTTCTCTGTGTGTCTCTGTCTTCCTCCCACACTTATCATCAAAGTCTCTGAGGCTAGTAAACTGCTTTAGAACATTTGGAACTGATGCCTGTGAATCTTCTTTTGTAGTTACGTACTTTGTGTAGCTATAAAAGTAGTATTAAAGACTAGGCTCTTGAAATGTAATAGTTTATCAAAGAAACAGAATTAAAGGATGGAGGAAAATAAAGGAGGAAGCATCAAGGTTTTTCCAGTGATTTAATTTCAATGTGTGTTTCTATATATTTGATTGACTAATAATAGAGTAAAACATTGTCTTATTCTGGAGCTTTTAATCTACAGATCTCAAGATGCATCACAAATACTAATCACTTACCTTCAAAGGAGACTTGGATTGTCCTAGCTAAGTATTACTTAAAGAACGTTTATGTGGTAGTGGCAATGTTATCTAAAGATGGTCCTGTTGCGTTTGCTCATTATGAAGACCACGGTCACCTAATGGCTTCTCATGAGTTGCTCCAAAATTACATCACTGCGAAGTGAAACCAAAATGAGGACATTTTTGCTAGTCTCTTATGTTAATACATTTGATTATTGATTCTGGTTAAGAATCTGATCAGTCTCTTTCCGAATGGAAAATACTAGCTGTGTCTTTCCTGCAGTCTGTCAACACTCAGAATGATTATGTGCAAAATGAAAACTCTTATTTCCCCAGGCTAGTACACCAGATATGTAAACGCATCCTATTAAAGGAGTAATTTACTTAACAAGGCACAAAATTGGCTTGCCATCCCATGAATAATTGGAATAAATATCTGCCATCTGAGCCCTTGCTGCAGCCACTCATACAGATTGAGATTTGCAAGGTTTGGCCAGACTCTGTGTTAAAAGTGCTCGCATGCACAGGCTAAACTGCCGTGTGGGCTGGGGAATTACAGATGGGCCTCATCAAAATCCCTGAACGTGCCCAGTGCACTTGTATGGCAGAACAGGCAGACGTGAACAGGGCGTGAGCAGGAGGTAGAACAGGCCATGTTTATTCTAGCCTCTATCAGCCCAACTTAGAAAAACCTTTATATTCTGTTGAGGTCTGAGGATTCTGTGTGCATAAGATCCTTTGTTCTGGAACAGTATATATATGATCAGCTATGGCGGGGGGGGATGCTATATGTACCTGTAACATCCTGCCCTTCACACTTTATGGGATCAGAGGTCTGGAAATGGGACAAGAATATAGAAATTATAACTTTTCATTACATGAGTCTTCAGTAATAAAAAGCAGCTCTGTTTTCCATTATTATGGTCAGGAAGGAAAGAGAATACGAAATTTACCTGAGGTATGGCTCACTCCCACCCTAGCTCTTTATCAGGATAATATTGCCTAGCTTAATATCATAAAATGTTTAGGACACGGACCTGAGTAATATTTAACCCATGTCTGGATTTCTTCTGAGCTGCTTTACCCTGTGAAACGTTTCTCTCCCTATCCTCCACCACTGCAACCCACACACCGGAGACCCACTCTCTAGGAACTGCGTTTAAAAATTATTCACTGCATGTGTTTGGATCTGACAGGTTTAATTACAGTGCTCCATCTGTATGAGATAATACAGAAGAGCAATTGAGGAGATTCAGAGAGGTGCTAGGATTCAGATTGGAGCCCAGATGTTTTGTGTGTGAAAGCATGATACAGGTTATCAATCAGGGAGTTGATAAATGGGCATCAGGAGGCACACGGTGATTGAATGTAATTACTTCATTGGAAAGGAAGGAAGCATGAACTAACAATACAAAGTTAGCGGTCTGTCTAGCAGCGTGTTAGACAACATTAGTTTATTAACATCTAAGGGTATCTATAAGTTATGGATATGACATTGTCTGTTATTACCTGCTGCCTTGCTCAGGGCTAAAATTTGAATCTGTGAGCTTCAGAGCCAAAGATGTCAGTGTAAGTAGTTCAAGGTAATGAACTTGGTCCCAAGGTTGGTGTTACTGAAGATTTATTTCCGTTCATCAGGCACTCACTGAACAGGCAGTTTTACAAGTTTGAGTAGTGAGACCAAATCTTCACCCGTTCTCCTCAGAAAATGCAAGTATGAATAGTTGTTTTAGAAATAGCAGTAGTGGTATATAGGGAGGCTTTCCAGACAGTAGCACCCCTCTCAGAAGGACATAAGCATTGCTGCTAGACCTCATGACCCAGCCATGGCAGGATTCTGGCACACACTTGTACATTAGTTCTCACAGAAGTTGGGCGTCCATTTGGGGCACTGGCTAAATCTTTCAATTTACTATTGTCATAGCAATAAAGAAATTCAAAGACAGAGAATCAGCATGATTGTTTTTGTTTCAGACAGGTTGTCTTCTGATTCTTCAAATGTTGCCTTCCATGATGAGATTATTCCAACCTCAGTGTTTTTTCAAGATCTGGCATTTAGAAGTCACATCACCATCCTAATACTGCATATAAGAAGATAGGTAAGTGCTGCAGCTTTGCTGCTTTTCTTGGTAACATACTGTGAATTATTTATGCCAACTCTTTGTTGTCCTGGAGGCTTTGATGAAGGGAGAAAAATGCATGAGTATGCAGCTTCACCTATAGAGCACAGTAAAACGGTTTACGAAACACATGCGTCAGCAGTAGTAGAGTTGGTTACAAGCTGTTGTAAGGATAGGCTGACCACCTACATGGATGTCACGTATTAGCTGAAATTGTAGCAAGAGGAAATTTGCTGGATCCTGTCATAGAGGATCTGTTATTACCTGGGTATAACAAGTGTATTTTTCTTTCTCTTCTGTCTCTGTGAATCTGGTATTATATTGGCAGCATAGCTTGGAAAAACGGTCACGCACATCCTAGTTTAAAGAGATATGTAAGCACGAGCCTGACTTTAGAAAATAATGTAAAACTGTTGATGAATGCTTTTCATCAGAGTACGAACCAGCTGGCTCCCATTTCTATAGTATTTGAACTTCACAAAACTTTAGTGCACGTATCCTCTGTACACGTCTCTGTAATGGCACACCATTCCCTGTTTAGCAGTTGGGAAGGGCACACATATTTAGGGACTTTCAAAAAGAGCTAGTCACGTAACACGCTTTTATGCATTCCTGTGAGTCCCAAATGCGTCTTTTAGCAATTTTGTACTCCTAAAGGTCTTTGCAGTAATTGCTGCAAGTGATTTTTCTGAGGATGTCCATGGGAGAGCAGGAACCTGAATTTAGTTACATTGTTACCCCAGAAATACCCTGTTCTTGTGATATGAATGGTTCTAATAAAAAATGAGAGAAGACAAATGGGTGCATAGCTACATTCATCACAGAGAGAAGGTAAGTGCATTTAACTGTTTTTATGTATGGTATCATAGTGAAAGGCAGGTGTCTTCTTGTCCATCGCCCCAAATTCTGCATGTCTTTGCTTATGCACCTTCTATGACTGCCTAAAACAATAGCCCATAATAAAGTAGGTTGCTGAAGAACATGTAGATTCTATTACATGTGCAGCTGCTGCAACATTTTAAATTCAATTTGTTAAGGGATATAGACATCAGCTCTATTAAATTATCTGCCTATGAGAAATGTGGGATAGGAGGGACCATTAGCAAATGCCATATGCTAACCTCAGCCTTGTCCGCACTATAATATAAGTTATGAACAAAGGCATATTCCCATTTGTGGTTGCCTCATATGAAAGGGACTTATAGGGTCATCACATCCATTGTTCATGCAGACTAAGGGATGAGGTTTGGGCGAGGGAAAGAGGACACAGACAGATGCAAAGCTGTGTGATGGATATGCCTGATTACAGCATGAACAATAGCTGAGGAGAGAGGAGCACGCTGAGCTTGCCGCTGTGAATTTACTCAAAACTTAATGAGCCCAATCTGCCACCTTTGCATCCAGCAGGAATTTTGCCATTGATTGGAAAGACAGCAGAATAACGCCCAATATCAGACATTGGGTGATGCCATGAGTGCACAGTTTTGCTGCTGTTCTTTTTAAGAGATACAAAGCCACCAGTAACAACACTTGCACATCCTCTTGTCACTACTTCACAGAAAGGTAAGCTAGGGTTACAACAGTTTATCCTCTGCTCTAAAATGACTGCTGTACAGTTACACCTTGAGAAATACTCATCAGATGTAATGACTTTCAGTTCGCTTCTCCCACGTAGTGGCCTAATTACTAGCCTACCTTCCTGCCCAGAGAGTAAAACATAATCAAAGGGTTCTGAGGCTGCTCTAATTAGTCCTTACCTTCCAAAAGCTGGGAGTAAAATCCAGAATTTGATACCAGCAGACCCTTGTTCTAGCTATTTGATTATACTGTTTCCTTCAAAAGCTTTTTATTGGAGAGTTTCAGTCCAGTTTAGACTACTTCTTTTCAGACCACCTTATCTTGCTTTTATTTTTAGAGGTATTCAGTATCTCACATTATGGTTTGCTGGCTTAGGACTAGACTCCATAGTAGTAGTACCTCCATAGTAGAAATAATATATAACGTCAAGAAGGAAGCTGCCTAGAACATAATTACTTGCAGTCTTTCTAGTAACTTGGAGTCATATTTAAGGTTAAATTTCATTCTAGGTAGTCATGAAGGCCAATCTGATTAGTAGTGTTTGTGCACAGAAGTCGTCTTTGATATTAGATTATTGCTGCTTTTTCCCCTATCAATTTTTTGCCAGTGTTCATTGATTAAGTGTGCTGCTCCAGGCACAAATAAATAAATAAATGAATAGAATGACGTCCTGCAGTCCTGCAGCTAATCAATGGGCTGGTTTTTAAAAGTCTGCAGATCACATTACAAGGGCAACTGCTATTGCAGGTTCAGCAGATGTGGCTGCAAGCTGTGATTTTGCATGCAAATGTGATTTAAAAATAAAACAGTGTCTCCCTGCATCTCAGCTCTCAGGTTTCAAAAATGGCCGGTTCACTTGTTCACTCAGTCTTTTGCTAGAATGCATTTGTTTAAACACCTTTTTACGTGATGAGGCTGGCACAACCAGAAATTTGTTTCAGCTTTTCTTACTATTCTGTTCTTTGCACAAGGCAAAAAGAATTTCACATCAGAAAAGCCTACTTTAGCCCATCTTGACTGATCAATATCATTGGACACAGTGCCCTAATATACACTGGCAAAGCAATTAACTCTCATTATGTTGCCTGATTCCCATCCTGAAGGGACTAGGTGGAAGCAGTGTTGACTCAGTACACTTGTAATGGAGATGAGCAATTCAGTGGATCTTTTAACATGCCTTAATAATGATTTCTTTCCTTTCATTTGATGTGCAAAAGTGTACATTTTATTTTTGTCAATATGTCTCTCTTTTGTCACTTACTGACATTCTTATATGTGGCATTTTGATATTCTGATAATATTCTTAAGGGTCCTTCCAATGTTAAGATGATACTAAAAAGCTGAGAATGAAATAAACAGATTTGTGAAAGTTTTGTAGGAGGAACTGTACAAGCACAGATTCCCACAGAGATAATGAGATAAGTAAATAGTGGAAGAAGTTTTGCCCCAAATGGCACAGTGCAGTAAGGAAGAGCAATCTGAACCTGGCTGGTATTTTCAGTTATCCATTAACTGATGCCATGGTCCCTCCTTACAATCCCACGTAATAATGTAGTATCTGTGTACGAAAGCAGACTCCAGTGCTGACTGTGATCTCACCCATAAGTGTTTAACTTCATCAGCAGTCTGTCCTAATATGTCACTATATCCTAAAGTACCTAAAGAAAGTGGGACTCTTTTTATTGATTTCTGTGGACTTTTGATTAGGTCCTCACGCAAACCTGCCTGAATCTGTTAGAGTTACTGGAAGCTTTGTCAACAATTCTGCCCAGTTCAGAAGAATATTTATGCCCCTAACTTCTTATTAAGTCACCAGGAGACTTGCTGTGGAATGGGGGACGTCTCTGTGCACCCCTGTCCCCCTGTGGAAGGGTCATAACTGCTTGGAAAATTTTGAGCTGTCATGCCAGTGCTTTTAAAGTCAGTATCAGCAGTGGCTGAGGTCCACAGACATTAAACTAACCTTGTGTTCTAAATATTTGTTTAGTAAATACTGGGTTTAGGTGCTCAGTGATGCTTATTCCCGAACACCTAAGTATCCTTACTTACTCTCTTTTCCACAGCTAATACTTCTGATAGTTTTTCACATTTATAACGAATGTGTTCTTTTGAAATGCAAAACAGTGGCAGAAACTGTTGTGTGGAGGGAATTCTGAGTAGAGTCTGTAGCTGTGATGAATCTTTATTTTAATAACAGGTGGGTTAACAAACATGAAAGGAAAAGCTTTTGAGGAAGAGAGGGTTGTCTCTTTCTTACTAGGCTGCTAATATACTCATTCTCAACCACAGCTGCTTTGAACCACTGTGTGCCAGTATACGTTACATTTCAGCCTGAGCTTTTTATAGATCCCATGATTTTTAAAGGAAGGGGACATCTGACCATGGACCACAGAACCACTGTAAGTAAGATTATAAAATGTTACATGAAAAATCAAGAATCATCCTATAGGATTTAAATTTTTAGTAGCAAGTCACCATGGGCCAAATCCCGCTTACTTTTCTTCTATTTTAGCCAAAGGGTGTTTCGTAAGGATAGGTTCAAGAGAGATTTCGCCTTTTATCTTTCACAAGATCATTTTTGTCGAGCCTAGCTGTGGCATGTCTGCAGAAGTGCCAGTGTCTGTGAGTTGTCTAGCGATCAACAGTGACAGCGGAACATGACACTGTTGTGCGTTGGCAGATAACAGCAAACAAATTGACCTTATGTATCACGCATGTCAATAAACCAAGCAACTCTCTTCTTTTGAAAATAACTGCTCTCTCCTTCTGCCTTTCCTGCTTTCCTCTCCCTGCCCGCCCCCCTTCTTTATTCAGTAGGTAGAACCAATGGTGTGTATTGTAGACATTTCAGTTTTGATTTAGATAGTCTTCATGTACCAAGCTACAAATCTTCCAGTTTTGAGTGCTTATTCTGGGGACGAGAAGCCAAGGGCTGCTGCATGTTGGTTCCAGGTTCTGAGACCAATAGTCCAGTAGTGGTTTAGTACGTCACCTAACCTTGGGGTATCTTAGAGCAGAATCCTTTGCCTTTAGATGTCCTTTATTCCTCTACAAAAGACTGACAGAAAAAAGGACGATTTATTTTGTGCAATGCAGATTCACTTTCCCTACCACATTCTCTGTTTCATGATACTTGTCCTATATGCTATATACTCCTTTCTGTACCAGTCGCTTCAGTATACTAGCTGACCTCTTCCTGAACAGTTCCCATTTTAAATTGAAATACACAGTGTCGTGCAATTTCTTTGGGATTTTTTTTTCTTTTTCGAACAAGGATAAGTAAGGAAAAGGCTAAAATGCCTAAGAGCCTGCATATCTGAGACTTCAGGAGTTCAGCCTCGAAAGGCATCTACAACACATTATTCAGAAAATACTAGGCAGGCAACATACCTAGTGAGTAGGATCAGGAGTATCTGGGCTCTTTCCTTAGTGCCAGTACCTTTGTGCTTCGTGCTAGCGTGATTTACAGTGCCTTAAATGAATTAGTACCCGAGTTTCACTGGTCTTGAAAGAACACCTGCATCATCTTACTTTGACAGAGCAGCTAATCGCATCCAGGAGAATTAACAGACATGTAGTCATAAATTCTGGCATTTAAACTTCAGATAAGGATTGGAGGTGAAAAACTGGGTTGGGAGCCAAGTAGATGCTGTAGCTTACAAAATATATCCTAGGCATTTAGGCAGAAATATGGAAATCACAAGGTCAAAGTGTGCAGAAGTTGTTTTTAACTCAGCTGACCAATAGTTCCTGCCCTAATAACTTGTTTGCACTCCCAAAGCTTATTAAAGAAACCAGGAATAGTGATCTCTAGGTCTCTTTCCTCCAAACATTAGATCTGTGTTCAGATAGACCCTTTTCCCATTCAACTTGCTAGTGAAGTGACGAGAATTTCCAGTGATCAACCCCACAACGTACTCACACTGGATGCCCAGAGGTGAATTATCTAGTAATGGAAGCCAGCTTTTCAAGTATCCAGTCAACAACCGAAATGGAACAAAATAAGGGTCTCAAGCAGAGCATCTTTAGCTAGCAGAGGTTAAGGACGCTATTTTTATAGTGTCAATAGTAGGAAGAAACCAGTTTCTCGTCCAGTTAGCTTTGTCCAGTCCGGTCTAGAGGGGAAGCACCGGTAACAGAGAGCCTGTGAGGAAGGAATAAAACAAGATGAAAGAAACATAACCTTATCTTTGCTTTCTTCTATAAATCACTAAATGTATAACGTATCATCAGCTGCAGTGAATTAGGAAAGCTCTACAGAAATCCTGTTTTTACCAGCTTGAAGATCTAGGACAAAACCCTGGTTCTGCACCGTAAGTTTATTTTGGTCAGTACCAAATAACTCCCTGCAGCCACCCTTGAACTCTGAGTCAGTTTGGACCTTGATTTTTCTGTCTGTAAATTGTAAAGGATCTATACATACAAAAGTAAATGTGTAGCCTGGATTGCAAGTGCTGGGGTGCTCCAGGAACCTTCATTTTGTTTCCATACTCTCCAGCCTACAACATCGAGTCCTATATCCAGTAGTCTCTATTACTAGACAAGGGGTTTGCTTTCATTGGCACAATTATTGAGAAAGGTATCTGTAAGTATAGGTTAAAAATTGTACAGCAGTCTTATATGACACGGACTGCTTTGAATCTCTCTCTCATATATATATAAATATATATAAACATGTGTCTTTATACCCACCAGTGATTCCACTGGCTAGACTGAATCATTGCTAAATTACCTGAGTGTAAAAGGAGAATCAGACCCACCTGCTTAGCAGAAACCACTGTACTTTATTTTCATTCTGACTGAAGGGAGAAAGATTCAGTGCTTCAGCTGTCAGCAGTGAGACAGTAGATACCACCCTTGGAACCGCTACAGGCAAGCAAGAGCACTGAAAAGCTCCTGACAGATTTTTATTTCTGTTAATGGGAAGTTTACGCATTGATGTGAATACAAAAGAACATAGTTTTCTCCGTTAGGTACGTGTGCCTGGCTTACGCGTGAGAGCTCAACGTCAGTCTTGTTTGCATTTTCACAGGACATCTGTTTTTCTTCTTTCCTCTATAACTGGACACTTTCTGAAAGGAATGTTTCACTGCTTTCCTCCACACTGTACTGCATTTTGTCTTGATTTTCTTTTCTTTCCTGCAGCCTCAGGCAATTAGACTGTTAACATAGTTGTGATGAGGGATGGGAGGAAGGCAGAAATCTAGGCTCTGGAGCAGAACAGCAAGCCGTATGATTCTGCAGCGCATCCCTCCTGTCCATACTGCATAGTCATTAATAAAGTCCCATAGGTTTCTCACCACGTGCTTTCAGGCTCAGAATCTGGGCTGCCCTTCACAGGGGAGTAAGGATAATGCTGGTTTGGCGCTTCCCAAATTCAAATAGGTCTAACCTCTGGGACTGCTCTAATTTATTGTCTACAGCAGCTCTCTTGCAAGGCAGTGACAGACAACCTAGAATAGATGAACTACAAAATATTTTGTCCAGGTTTCCTCAGATCCTTGCACAGTAGCTTTATTCAATGGCAAGGAAGAACAGCAATCAAAGATAAATATTTGTGTGTAATAGATTGATTTGTTTAGTAATCTGATGCAGACAAAATTTTGATCTTGGAAAGAAATTCAGGTCAGTTGTGAAATTAAAAGTCAAAAGCATTCCTTTAGAAATTGTTTCTCTGCTTTAGCTTCAGCAAAGTTCCACTTTTCCTTCATTCTGACTGAAACTGTTTACTGAAGTTGACCTGGATTTACAATAGCTGATTTTTCATCAAAAGTTTAATCAAAGCCTGTAGGAGAATTTGTGTGGAACCCGTGCCTCAGTTTACCATATAACCCAGATGGGTTTGGGAAAATTGCACCGTCATGCTTACCTTGTATTGGATCTTTGCAATGAAGATCCAGGAATTAAGATTCTCAGGCAGGCATTTGCAAACCCCGTTCTCTGCGGCAAACACTTGCTATGTGAAAAGCAACAAACCAAAATATTCTTTACACGTATACACGCACATATATATTGAAACTTTGTTTTGAGGAAAGAGGTTATCTGTGGTGAATACAGATCACTTATATCCTATGTTTCTAGCTTAAATACTGCACAATTTGATGCCTGCTTTTTTGAGGCAGTTTACTCTAAAAAGAGTTAAGCTTTGTGTTTGTCGACAGCATTGCAGCAAAGGGGATGAAGTAAGCTTGAAGGGCAGAAATGATGTACTGCATCTTTAATAGGGTGTGTCCAATCCACTTGCTGCAGTCTCTGCTGCAGTGAGGTTTAAATTGGGCTCTGACTGTCTGTCTTGTTAACCCTCCTTCTTTAATGGTAATTGGAGATAGTGATCGTATTCAGACATAGTGCTAGGATGGCCGTTGATCTGAAACCAACAATTAGCCGGTGAAGGATGGGAAACTTTGTACAGCACATACCCCCCCCATCTTAGCCACCCATGACTTGACTTTTAGTCCAAAAAAACTTTTTCACCGATTCTGTGCTTTAGTGAGTTAAAAGGTTCTGTTGTATACAAAAGGAGCTAGCCAGGGATTTCAGCACTCTGTAGCACGCTACCCTTTTAGTAACTTCACAGAGTCATCAAACATTTTCTGCAGCAGTTGCTGAATGTTGCTGAATCAATTTGGCACTTACAAGAAGGAGATTATTAGGCTGTTGAATTTCCTTGAGATTTTTAACAGTCCCTTAAACTCCTTTTACATGTAGTCGTAAAAGGCGCTGGCTTTTAAAAGTACTGAGAAGCAGTTTTTCGAGGCTTAAAAGACAGAAGTAATTTTGAAATTGTATACTCTGCCTTCACGACTGCACTGCTAGCTATACTGTGCTGGGCAGTCATGGATGGCGTATTGGTTTAGTTACGCAAAGCTTTCCATAGTCTCCTGAGTGCTTGTTCTCTTTATATAAAAACATCCATCCGTAACAGAAACATATTTAAATCTTGTAAATTTGCATATTACAAACTTGGTAGACAGTGTTTGCAGTTATTTTTATGTAAAAAGAAGACACTTTCTTAGCCTACTTTGTAATTTATTACTACTCTGACACAAAGTGCTGCTATAAGAAGAGTTCCAATGTCACCAAATGTACTTGCTGTTTCATGCTCAAATCGCATCCTTTTTTAATTGAGGTTTTGATCATAATATTCATCCAAGACTTGATCTTTCTTCTAAGAAACTGAAGCAGTAGCCGATGTTTTGTTAACCTAAATCCAAAGGTAATATTTAACCAAGACAAAACTATAATTTAGGATATCGGTTTAATAGCAACTTGCACATTCTTACAGATTCATGCTGCCTGCTCATTTGTATGCATGGGCTCCTGCAGAATATGTGGAATCCAGATAGAACTGATCAGGCTTCCTGCTAATATTAAGGACTGATTGCAAGATCAGCCTCTGTAATTATAACATGGCAGACATAATTTCTGCTTGTCTGTGAAGTGTTCACTGTACTTTTGGCACTGGAAATGAGAAAAGTTGTTAAATTTCCTCTGATGTCGTGAGAATTCACAATTCTAAATCCTGTGGAGACTTCAAAGAAGATTGCAGAAAACTGTAAGCGGATAGCATTTCACTTAGAATTATACAGCACATACATTTTCAAAGAAAGTGCAGAGCCAGACTTCAAAGCTCATTGAGCAATGTTACAGAGCAAACCGTTTTAGGCGACACTGTGCATCAACTATATGAACAGTGAAATGCTGCTGATTCATCTCTATCTTTACTTACGTGAACTCTAGTGCCACCAAGCGCCAGTCCACAGTAAGAAAGCAGCCCTGCCTGATTGACACAGACAACTTCCAACTCATCTTTTTCAGGGAATGCAGTGATCTGCAGCAGGTGGGATTAGAGCTGAAATAATCTCTGAAACATAGAAATATGAAGGCTTGAAGTTGGGATTTACAGCATGGATTCTTCTAAAGCCTTAAAACTTATTGCAGCTTAGCTATTAATAACGGATTTAGCCACATTCTGAGCTTAAATTTATTAACTGAAATGATAGAAACAATGATTCAATAGTTAATATACCAGACATAGATCCTACAGCATAGTTTAGACCAAAAAAGTACCAGATGCTTTGTTTGTGATCATGTCCTTTTCCTCACAAGCCAGAGATTCAGCAGAATTGTGAAGGAGTGGCCTGAAAGCCAACGTGAGGTTGCTGGGCTGGATTTTGCATCCAGGGAAAGAACTGGAAAGGACCTTATTCTGTGGGCCTCTGAAATGCTAGTTCTGGAAAAAGAAAAGGAAAGGAGAAAGGATACTAGTATGAAATTGTGGCAGCCTTAAAGCAATGGTGGGTGAGACAAAACATCATATGAATGCATTAATCTTATGTAATCGTAGAGAAGCAAGCTTGCCAGAACTGACGTAAATAGGGAGCTGGAACATTTTTAGGTATATACTCTTCTTGATTCTCAAGTGGATTGTATCTGCCAGGACTCACTGTGCTGGTATTTTTTTTTCTGTACCACTCAAGGTGATCCAGGTTTGTCCTGCATTCCTTCTGCTGTGTTACGAGAAGGGAATAATGCCTGGGTTTTAGAGCTCAGGTGATAGAAACTCTTGCTGTTCTCTTCCCATTACTAGAGCTTTACTGAATTGCACCATCTCTGGTAGTGTATTATTAAGAGTTGGGTCTTTTTTTAGTCCTTGATTTCTTTCGAACAAAATTTGGAAGATTTTGTATTGGCTAATTATACTGTACTACTACAGCAGTACTGTTAATAAGAGTGGAATACTTGTATAAGAAATTAAACCTATTGATTGCAATATGAGTACAGAGCCTTGAGTCTTTTGCAGGAGATCCCTCTCAGAACAGGGACTCTAGCCTGGTGAAGAATTGTTCCCTACGGTGTGTTTCTAATCACTACCTGCATGTGAATCTAACTGACGTTTCCGAAGTAGGCAAAAACTGGAAGTAGTCAAGTGATAGGTAAGGCTCTATGAATTTTCCTTTTCTATCTTAGAAGAAAGAATGCAGAGTCCCTTAGCCCAGGCAAGACGATCATGCGCCTCACCAGGAGATCAGCCTGTTCCCTGCAGTGCTGAAACAAACGTTTCCATGTTCATAGGGCTGGGGATGGCTTCATCAGATTGCAGATCAAGTCTGCTTCTGCCTTCCCTCCCATAAAACAATACGTTGAACTGCTACCTATGAATCAGTCATCCCATCTGGGACTCACTGAAACCAAAGAGAGCTGAATCACCAAACTGAGCTGGTCCCTTAATTGATGGATTTGTATCTTAAGATGTGAGAAACATTCAAAGGCCTGAGCAGTGTCAGCATGTCATTGAAGGCAGCGGAGTGGTGCTGATTTACAGCAGCTGAGGTCCAGCATTCTCATTTGCTTTCTAATGCAGACTTTGGACTAGTAATTGCACACGAACACACATAAGAAATGCACATATTTTCTCTTAGGACAAAAGGCTGCATCCTTTTTGTGCAGTTTTGTGGGTTGTTTTTTTTCCATTTCTTAAGTAGCGTAAGTGTGTCTCTAATTTATCTCTCAAGACTGAACTAATGTTCCAGGCTAAAGGCTGTCACCTCTCTATTTCTGTTACTGCATAGTCTTATAAAAGAATGTGCGCCTGATTCTGGAATCCCACAGTGCTTAATCCTCCACACCCAAAGCTGGTGTTGGATCAAGCACTTTGTCTTACTCTGATTAGTCTTTGAAGTCAGTAAAACAATAATATAATCAAGTCTTCTTGCCTTTCTTGCGGTGCAGTTTTGATGGACAAATTAGTTAATGTTTTTAGTCTGCTGTGTTAGAGATAAATATTATTTGGGCTGAATTCTTTGGGCAGGGTATCGACAATCTGTTCCTCTTCAATGTCTATACTAAACTCACTAATTAAAATCCAGACGAATAGAAGACAGAGGGAAGCTTTTTCTTACCTACTACAGAGAGTTACCAGTTGCCAGCAAGTAATTTAATTTTCTTTTCCTTGGTTTGTTGTTTCTGCTTTGCTACAGGCAGTACATGTATTTCTAAATGCCTGGCAACAGTGATCTGACGTCAGTCCGGGCACACTCCTGAGCAACAGAAATAGAGTGCCTTGTCAACGTGTTCTCCTTGTGAGTGAGCTACACGATGCTGTTGCAGGGATGTACTGTGTCTTAGATTTCCTGCTGCATCGGGAAGTGAAAACCTGATGCTTGGCCTGGCGAGAGGGGGGTTATAAACAGCACTGGCGGTGGGCGCGTGGTCCCTGCTGCCTGCTGAGGGCATGGATCTGAGCCCAGCAATAGCTGTTTCCCTGCAGGAGCAAGTGACTGCTTGTCACCTGATGACAAATCCTGTGCAGAGCAAAGCGGCAGAGCCACTGTCTTCCACAGAGCAAAATGCTATTCCGTGCAAGGCAGTGGTTCCCAGTTCCCGTAGGACCTGTGGAGCGATCTCCTGTAGCGAGTTACCACTCAGCCAGTTGGCAGCATCTCGTCTCAGTGACTCCTGGTTCTTCTGGGCTCCCACGGTTACTCAGAATATGAAGTTTTACTAAAAAAAAAAATACATATGACATCTTCAAAATCAAATGGGGTTGGCATAGTATACAGAGGGAAACCTGCAGAGAGTGTTTGTTACATTGCTATGAAGTTTGTCTTCGGGGTGGATTTTAAAAATCCAATGGCCACTTAATTACTTTTAAAATTTTGGACTGCCACTTATGGCTTTGTAAAGTGAAGATGTTTTGAGTTGTAGTTCATGTGCACATCTATAGAGAATCCTTATAGAGCATGACTCCGCAAATGCACTTTTTGTTCTCGCATAGCAAATAACCAACATCATAACTGCATGACAATTTTATCTCATCTTATGTCCCTGTGCTGGAGGAGGTAGTTTTTCATGTGGAAGAAAATTAAATCTCTTCTTGTTTGTTGTTGATGTTTGCTGCAGAAATATTTGAGGCAGGCAAGGACTTTAGTAGGAAATAACTTTGCAGAAATTGAAATACTGCACGCTAACTCTTCAGTGCAAATTGCTCCTTCTTCATGGATTTATGTGGAGCTGTTTTCGTTTGCTTTTCTTTTGCGGCTGCCAAGGAACCAGCCCATTGATCCCGAATGTCACAAACTGTGTTGTAGCCTTGCCATAAAATGGTCGGGGGCTGTTCCCATTCTGCAGCGAAGAGCGTTCTCTCCTACCCGAAGTTGAACTACTCCCTGCTGAGTCTGGGCCAGCACTATTGTTTCCCGTGCTGATCTCTTAGTGGCATCTAGTGTTTAACACGTGTAATAGCGTCTTCTGGCAAACATTGGGGCTGCAGTAACCTTGAGGAATTCCCCTGAGATAAAGCATTTGTAGCTCTCTTTTTAGGGAGAATAGCCACTCCCACATGAGGGCTGTAGGCTTAGACCTTTTAAAAAAACCATTTCTAATACCCTCCTTCTCCCTACATCCCAGTGCTTGCCTTTGATTTTGGTAGTTAGTGAGTCTTTTCTTAAAACTTTGATATATTTGTCATTAATTCTCACTCTTACGAATTTAGGATCTCCACAGCCCTCAGTACTAATCTCCATTTCCCCATAGCAGAGATTTTTTCCCTCCCACTACCGTTGTAAAAGTTTTTGCTTTTCTGGAGGGCTGAAACAATGTAATGGATTCTTTGTTAGAACAAACCTCGTGCAATCGGAGCACCAAGACAACAAAGAAAGTGTCTGTGAACATTACTGGCAGAAAGTCTGTCTTCAAGCTCTGTACCCCTTTTGTGAGGTCTGTGTGGGAAGGGAGAGGAAGAAGGCAGTACATGGAACAGCCGTGAGAAGCAAGGTGTAAGTTAAAAGATATCTTAAGGGTTAATGCCAGAGGTCTTCAAACCCCCCAGACTGCTCATAGGTGTTCATTATTTTGCCTGTTCCACCCCATTCCTGCAAGCAGTGAGAGCCAAGCCTACTTTGCTTCCTTTTTTCTCTTCTTTGCTCCCCTTTATAAAAGAAAAAAGCTCTACATTTCTATTGTATCATGTGACTGATGCACTGCCCAGAGCCAGCGTACTCTTTTGAAGGTCTACATATGCAAGAGAGGTGCAAAACTTTGAATGTCATCTCAACTTTTATTTCTAGAATGGAGGGGTTCCCAGGAGGAGAAGTATTCTACCTCTGGAGAATCAAAACTGAATGAGCCATTACAATAAATTTCCTTTAAAAATTAAAGCCTATTTCAAGCGAGAGAGAATTGACTTCCACAGAGGACATTTAAAGCTCTGAAGACAGTCTCTTAGCAGCAGTACCGCATGCATCAGGCAGTACCCTAGAAAAAGTGATTATTGTATTGGTATTGTTTCTCAATTTTGGTTCTCCATATTGTGAATATGTCTCTCTCCTCTTTTTCAGTGGGAGAAAAGGGAAATAAGAAAGTTGAAGAAAAAAATTAGAAAGATAGAACTCATAAAAAGAGTCAGTATTAGATGAATGGAGAAATTCTTAGGGCTATGAATGTATCATTCATGTGCTCATTATTCCTATGCAAATGGGACTGAGTCATAAGAAGCATACAGTCTTTATTTTTTTTTATTCTAAAGTGTGCATCACGTAATAAGACTCTGTGCTTGTTCAGAGCATTTCCTATAAAGATCTCTAAGTGGCTTATGCAAATAAATCAAGCCCTGTATGTAAATATAGAGGGTTTGTCTTTACTGAGGATGCAAAGAATATGCTGTATCCAGAACCCTGAAGTTGTCAGTTAGTACTTCTGAAGAGTTGCATATAACCATTCATTGTTTGCAACGAAATCAAGCACATCCACATCTTTATAAATTAGGTCCGTACTAAGTGGAGATTAGTCTGAGCCACAAAATATGTATCTGGGTATTAGATTGGGTGACTACTTGGGTACCTTTGTTGTTTGTGATTAGGTCTAGAAACTGCAGCATTTAGTTTTAGCTTGAGGTCATCAGTTCTAAAAGATCTTGATTTGATTTTTCTTTTTATCAGCATTGGTTTTATTATTTGAGAAATAATTATGTACGACAGTAGAGACGAGCAGCTCTCAAACTCCGGTGAGATCAGAATCAGATCCTTCCACTGTTGCTGCTCTCTGTCCATCTGAATCTACATCTCCCTATCACCAACCAAATGTTTCCGACTTTTTTGTAAGGAAGCAGCCTCTGAAGTAAGAAGGCAAAAACAAGTACTGTTTTTTTATAAAATGCATCTGAACTCCTTAGGAAAAAACACGCTAGTCCTGTGTGTAACAGGCTTCCAACTTAAATAGGTGTTTTTAGCTTTTTGGTATCCTGACTGCCAAAATCAGAGGCGTGATTTTATAGTAATTCTTTTCATATAGACTTCCCAGGAGCAGCAGAAGAAAAAGAGTACTGCTTTTAAAAAAGGAATTATTGATTGCAGTCTGCTGAAGACAACTCCTAAGAATTATTGGAAGCTCATTTCCAGCCTTGGAAATTTTGATTAAATCTGACCACACTACCCCCTGCTGAGGACACTTTCGGGAACAAGCTCTTCAGATATTAAAGATGCAAGAGATACATTAAATATAAAATAGTCGATATCCATGATTCAGCTGTGATGGATAGATACCACAGGCATTGCAAGAGGGCTTCTACTAATAGGCACTTTGGAATTAGCCAGTGATTCTTAATGAAAATGCCTGCCAGCACTTCCTCCTTTTCATCTTTCACATGATCTCAAAAAGGAGGGAGGAGCAGGCTTACTGGCACAAAAGTAAAATATAAATTCAGAGTTTGCAAGTCTCTTGGTACCCGTTGTTTTATTGCAGTTGTGCCATGGTGGCTCCAGTTGAGGGTTTTGGCCTAGCAGAGAAGCAGGAATAAGAAAGAGATAAGAAAATCTCAACCTGCGTTCATACTGGTGTAAATAAGCAGAGTTTCTGTCTAAGATACTGAACTACTGGCTAGAGCAAAATGTATTCTTCATTGATTAACACTACTCGCAGTTTATAATGTTACACCAAGAATTTTGCTGCAATCTTCATCTTATTAGTCTGAGCGTTACTACTGACTTTGTCTCTCAGCTCCTCAAGTGTTGGCAAAACACCTTTCTATCTGTTTTTAGTGCTAAAACAAACTTTCATCACAGCTTTCCTTGCTGTTCCATGCATTGTAAATATAGAATAATTATGTATTCAGTAATCTTTTCCTTTATCCTTTAGTCTTTTGCAATGAAATGTCTCTTACGGGTAGGTGAAGAGTGCTACAACAGCAGCAATAACAAAGTTTATTCTTCTATCAGGAAATTAACTGAGCTCTGTTGTATCTCACTGATTATAAAACCAGTTTAATTTTCCATAGTAAATGGGAACAATATAACATAATAAACCCCACAGTACGTTGGCATTGAAATTAAGTATTTTATCAGCCATACATTTCTACAAAACATTTATCTCCACAATAATTATTCAGTCAGATAGCACAAGGGGGCCCAGGCATATTCATGGTGTGAATGGTGTCGTAAAACAGATATTGCCCTGGGGACACTTTCTTGCTGTTCCAAATCTAGCAGAATTCTATGCTTCCTTTTCACAGTTCCAAACCATTCATGGAGCTGCTGTGTGTAATTGCTTACATAGAAAACAATATTAGAAAGTGTGTGAATATGGTTTTTAATACAGTTAGGAACAAGGGGCTGAAAACATAACCCTGTGACCATTTAGTTCTGTAGAAATCAACAACTAGATGAAAGAAAAGCCATCAGTATTACGGCTTTTTCATAGACAAATACCAGTTTGAGAGAAAGAGGAGTTTAAATCAGCCCACCAGTTGTGAAAGTGACCTTTCTTGGATTTATAAATAGAGTTCTTCCTCCAGCATGAAATGCTCTTTTACTCTCTTTTATTAAATAGCAAAAGAATAAAATACAATGATATAGTTTTCAACAGCAGTGCCACCTCAACTGCTGTTCTTCTATGGGTTCTGAGTGTCCTTTTAAAAAACAGCGAAATCAGTTCTTTTAAGCCCATTTTCTGTATTTTCCTGGGCCTGTTCTTTAGGCTGATTTACTGTGAAGAATGGAAAAAAATTTACTTCAGTATTTTTGAAGGAAGAGTTACTTGCTGCTTGCTTTTCGTCATTCTTAGTTTGCAAAGCTCAAGTCAGTAGCTGAGGAAGTTTTAAATAACCCAGAGTTTAACTAGATACAAGACTCAGCCGCATACAGATTTCCTTCTCTAATGATCTCATGATGAGCTGATAATGGTAATTTCTTGTGGAAGGTTCTGGTCTATTTCCGTCACCTACTAAAGCGATCGTGTCTGCCCCTCTGGCAACAGATCAGAACCTCAGTTAATGTAAATTGTCATAGAAACACTGACATTGGTGGAGAATTGCTCATTTACAGCAGCTGACCATGTGTATTCTGCTGTTTCCTTGAATCCGCTGACTTTGCTCAGGTAATTTTATGGCAGGCTTCATTTGGGTAGCTCATACCTCATCAGATCAGCTGTTGACAGGACAAGGTAACAGAGATCTTTATCTTACTTCACAGATTTTGTAATAACAGCTTGAAGTAGTAAAGGTCTATTCCTGTCAAACTTTTTAGTTCTTTTATTCCTCAGAAATAGTCACAAATTCCAGTCCAGCAATTTTGATTATGAGATTTTACCCGAGGCCACTGACTTGCAAAACCTTTCATCAAACATGCAGCAGTCTTTCAGACAAAAGGAACTGCAAGATAACTTCTGCCTATGCCTTCTGCTGACCTTTTAAAAAGAAGCTGAAAAGCAAGATAGGGCAATTTAATATCCAGCTGTTGGGAAGGGTCTTGGCATCACGACTTGAAATACATCAGTCAGATGATCTCCAACTGAAATTAATGTCACAACCCTTTTTGACATTACTGAGACCAACGTTTGGTGCATGAAATGTGAAAAGCAAGCAAAACAATTTCTTTGAATGAGGCTGTGCTGATTTACATCGATTGAGGATCATGACCACTGAGTGAGTTACTAATATGAATAATAAAGTCTGACTTCCAGCAGTTATTCATTCATGAGCTGAAGAGTTGAATTTGCTGCTGGCCCATGAGGCTCTTTCTCAGTGCATGTGGCAGCAATAAGCGGACTCAAGTGAATTAAAGATGATAAAGATAGTTAAAAGCAATTCTACAAGTGAGATCTGTGAATGTTCTACCACTTGAGGTATCATTTCCCATTGTGTTTCATTTCAGGAATATTGGATTTGGGACTTACCAGTACCTACAGGAGTAAGGTATTGGCCTTCTCACATTGAGTTGGTGCAGATAAGTAAATGAATGCATGCATCATCCTGGCATTTGCAGCATTGAACATACTCCTAAGTGTTGCAGATGTTGTGTTACACCTTGCGTTTTCTACTGAAGCAAACATCCTACTGAGCTTTGCAACTAATGCAAAAGTTGATTGCATGATTGATGCTTTGATTTGCATGGGTAGAATTCATGCCTGCACAAAGGGGGAGATCACCATCTGGATGAAATGCAGACTAGATGGGAAGATTCTTCTGTCTTTCCTTAAAAAGAAACAGATGGAGGAGGGGTAGAGAAGCTAAGCTTTGAAATTTTAATAAACTCAGACATAAAAATACAAAGCTATTAAAATGGAAACGCCAACTAACTGATTACTCAGAACCTGTTCATCTGACTTAAGGATACATCAAGGCAGAAACTTTCAAATCTGCCTAAGGGCTGTTACAGTCCCCATTCCTGTTTGATGGAAAAGGAGTCAGGTTTCAGTAGTCAGATGGCTTTGGAAATATTTGCACAAAATCATGAAACAGAGATGATTACATTTCATCTAGAATCTCTCTTGAGAAAAAGTGATAAACCTGTCTAACAAACTATTATGCTACTCAGCACCGTATTACCCCAACGCAACAGTGGCAAAATTGTATTGGAATCAACAGCTCTACCCCGTGAGGACGGAAGAAATGCAGGGCTGACTGGGAGGGAATCCAGGGGAACTGCATAGCACTGTGTGTGCAAACATGTCCCGTGGCAGGGATACCAGTCATGCCAGTTGCTGCTGATAAGGGGAACTAAAGTCCTCTTGACCTCTCCAAGAAATCTGTGCCTGCCTATTATTTGAATGCAGATCTCGAAGTCATTGAAACTGGGAGATTTTGAACATTGCTGAACCCAACTGAGTAAGCCACGTGAAGACGGTATCTACGCAGCTTCTGAATTTGAGCTGATAAGCTTGCGTGGCACAGTGCTGGGGACATGCAACGTCACGTCTTTATTAACTTAGACATACACCAGCAAATCTATAGCCTGAATGGCTTTCTGAGAAACTTACCGTTCCTACATTAATTTTAACAGGAATTAGCTTTTAAGACACCTTTAAATCCCTACTAGGCACCTTTCAGCATCGTTAAGCATCTAAATACCTTTACAAATCTGTCCCCAAGACATGTATCTGTTTTGGACAGAAAATCTCCTGTCCAAATCATGTAATTGCTTTTGGTATTTTTACACAAACGCAACAACTTTTACATAGCATCGTCTCCATTACTGGTCTTCTCAGAAACATTGTCTACCCACAGTTCTGCTTGTTTGTCAGCCGAGAATACCGTGCAGGATAACGGCCTGTTATCATATGCAGTTAGCCTCCCAGGGAATTTGCTAGTCTGTTCTATTCAGAGAAATACTATATGCCCTCCTTAAGAAGCAATTTATACTGTATATAAATAAAACACGGAAACAGTGAACACCCATTCATGTTAGTCCTTGGGTTAATGAGGTGTGCGCAGAGCTGCTATATGTGAAGAAATTGTTTCCTTCCATCCCTGCAGGAAGATGGAACGTACTGAAATGTATTTGCAGAAGAGAGAGATCTTGCAATAATGCACGAGCTGGCGTTGGTTACACAGTCCTTTGCTTACTCTTTAGCTGTAAGTAGGAGAAAGTACTTCTGTACAAGTTTGTCATACCTTAGCTCCATGTGGTAATCAAAAGGTGGGTCATGGTAGCTGTAAACCTCAGTTTCGCTAGTGAATATTTGCCCTTTCTCACAGCTGTGCTAGTGCAGAATAATCCAGAAAAAAAGAGTGCCAGTGAAATTGGTGGCAGGTAAATAGAGGCTTTGCTGAAAAATTGTCTAGAAATATCCCTGTTACGTTAACAGAACAACAAAATGAACTGACAATAGGGTAATGCAAACTAAGTAACAAAACTAGCATTATCCTACAAGCATTTGCCTTATCTGGGTAACAAAATGTGCAGTGAAATATTCAGCTATAATGTATCTGGCCTGTGAGATTTTCAGATAATATGTTAAATATTGTTCCATGATAAAACATGTACAGGCAGATGGACAAAACCACTGTTTTCTCCTATTTGTGGTGTGTGTATGTATTTATTTGCATACTTAATTGCTTATCTGGCTTACTCTGCTGCTTTTTATTTGTGGTTTCTGCTGGTGATCGGAAAATAAGAGTCCAGTTCTTAACCAGACCTGATCATTCACCAGCTAGAGGGATTGACTTATTAAATTAATGAACAGATGGCTTTAGTTGTGTGGTGGGTTGACCCTGGGTGGATGCCAGGTGCCCACCAAAGCTGCTCTGTCAGATATTCTCCCTCCTCAACTGGGCAGGGGAGAGAAAATACAACGAAAGGCTCGTGGGTCCAGATAAGGACAGGGAGAGATCATTCACCAATTACTGTCATGGGCAAAACACACTCGACTTTGGGCAATTAGTTTAATTTATTACCAATCAAATCAGAGTAGGATAATGAGAAATAAAACCAAATCTTAAAAACACTTTCCTCCCACCCCTCCCTTCTTCCCAGGCTCAGCTGCACTCCCAGCTTCTCCACCTCCTCTCCCCGACTGGCGCAGGGGGACGGGGAATGGGGGTCGCGGTCAGTTCATCACACGCTGTCTCTGCCGCTCCTTCCTCCTCAGGGCAGGGCTCCTCACACTCTGCCCCTGCTCCAGCGTGGGGTCCCTCCCAGGCAGACAGTCTTCCACGAACTTCTCCAGCGTGAGTCCTTCCCGCGGGCTGCAGTCCTTCACGAACCGCTCCAGCGTGGGCCCCTTCCACGGGGTGCAGTCCTTCAGGAACAGACTGCTCCAGCCCGCGGGGTCACAAGTCCTTCTTAAATACGCTATCCCAGAGGAGCTACCACCGTCCTTGATGAGCTCAGCCTTGGCCAGCGGCAGGTCCATGTTGGAGCCGGCTGGCATTGGCTCTGTCGGACATAGGGGAGGCTTCCAGCAGCTTCTCACAGAAGCCACCGCTGTAAGCCCCCCGCTACCAAAACCTTGCCACGCAAACCCGATACAAGTTGTAGTAGTAGTTTTTTAGTTGGTGTGCTAAAACCACTTAGTAATTTGCTGAACGATGGTTGTTTTATTTTACATTTTTCTCCACACTTTCCACGTCCTTTCTCTAGCTTTGAATGGAAACCGCTTGATTCAAGTGCCATCTTTTTTGTTGGTATATGCACAGAGCCTAGCTAGATAGGATCCAGGCTGGTGACTAGAAAAGTTCTTAAGTGTTATCACAGGAAACCCCTTTTTTTCTTCCCTTTTCCATTCATTGAAGGTGGGTATATTCTTTAGCTATTGTAGTTCTTCCTGGAAACGCAGGAGGGCACTAGAATTACGTTTCTTAAACTTCAGGTTTGCCTTAAAAAGATGCAGTTAGTACTTCAGAAATGTTTCTAAGACACGGGCTTCTTTCTAATGACTCTGTTAACTTCACGTTTCGAAATGCTACCTTTAGATAAAGGTTTTTACTTCAGCAGTCTGATAATTTGCTAATATGCTGTTCTTTCAACTATGAAGTAAAAGACCTGGAAGTAATATGGCTTTCTTCGTGCACTAAAGATGTGAAGGAACCTTAGTCACCCCAGTTCTCTCCAGCTCTGATCTGTAACATGACCTCACTATTGTGGTTTTGATGTGGTATTTACGTAAACCGAGTTAATCTCTGATGTAGCCTCAATTAGAATTTAACTATCTATCCTGCTCCTGTGTAGGGCAGAGAAGAACAGGGTCCAGAATGTTCACCACTAATGGCTCTGTTAAAAAACACTTGAACATTAAGAGAAAGAAAGAGAGAAGGAAAAAATATATTTGGTGATATTATAAAACTAAATAAAAGGCTTTCTGAAATCAAACCTGCTTTCAGTGATAGCTGAGATTGCTTCCTTCACATGCCCCTGCCATTCGCAAATCATTATATTTAATGAAACTTTCCCTACTTCAGTAATAAAACCAGCTACTCTAGTTACTACTTGTCTATCTTTCATGCTTTGCTCTGTTTTTCATTTGCTGCCAAGAATTTGCTTTACCTGGGTTGGAAAATACTGGCACAGCTCAGCCAGCTTAACTACAAAATCAAGAATCTTAAAGTAAAATCAAGGTTCTCGGCTGTCAGTTAGGCTCTGGATTAGAGAACCTCTAGCCAAAGGCCTTGGCAGCCAGAATACAGGTGGTCTTTCAAAAACTCATCTCAGTGTCTTCATGAATACTTTTCTTCTTTAATAATCTGGCCTCAGATCTAGGCACGTTCCACAGTCCCTCTCTTGTCATCTACAAGATGCTTCTCATCAAGCTGTTTCTCTTCTTTATTTGGGATGATGCTACATGGCTAAGCATAAGGAAAATGGAAAGAAAGAAAACCATCTTTACCAGAAAAGAAACAGATGTTTTTCTCTTTCTAAGGAGGGTCATTTTAACTAACTTGGGATGTTAACGCACACATAGCACCTCGAATTGCAGCGAGGAATGTTTAGCTGGAAGCACTGAAACTTTTACAAGACTAACGCTTCAGGCATTGCTAAAGCAGCCCTCCGGGGGCGGATGGAGCGTTCCCTGGACAGAAGGGAATGCAGGGGGATGCACAAAAAGCGGCCTCCTCTCCATCGCTTGTTCTGCCATACGCTGCAGGAGGGCCACAGAAGAGCCGTATCCCATTCGTAGCAGGGAGTATTTTGGAATCCCGGCAGTCCAAGATCAGAGCAGAGAGGCCTAGAACAACCACCACCCTGTTTAATTGTCTTGATAGCCTAGTTACATTGCTCTTTGTGTTAAGGTCTCAAAGCACTTTGCAATATTAAGCTTCCATAAAAAAAGTCTGGGTGAATCTTCCAGACTAAAAGAATTTGCAAAATATCTAAGTGTTTGCTCTTCATACAAGTTTGGATACCCGGTGAGGGGACCGGCCCTAGGCAGTGCCCTCTACTTTCTGTGAGCCCGCAGCTCTCTACAAAAACACTACAAGGACTACGCTTAGTGGCACTACTAAATCTTTAGCTAGAGGTTTTTGTGCATAAGAACAATGACTTCAGAGATGTGCCAGTGCAACATCTGATCATGGGTGGCTGGGTTGAATTAGTGTTTTATAAATAACGAATCAGTTAACCAGTTCCAGCTTGCAAGTCTTTTCTTTTTTTGTTATAACTTGTCCTACATATTGACATACTCTGTGTTGAAGCTTCAGGTGCCATTTAAGTATTGAAAACTTAAATATTTAAGTTAATATTACGTCCATATTTAATCTCTAAGCTGCAGTGTTCTCATGTTCAGTGGTTCAGATGTACACATCGGAATATAGTTGGGAGCATCTCGGTCGTGTCATGAGCAGCCCTTGGGAGAAGATCAAAACATCGTTTTAGAGAAGGGTTTGGCTGTCTAGTGGAAACTGGGTGTAACATTACTGCGCATCACAGCCAGATGAGTAACGCGCTGTGTACGTAACAAATCCATGGGCCACGCATTCTTGACAGATGACAGATCACCACCTATTGTTAAAAAACCAGTATATTGTACAATAATACTGTGGCTAATAGTGATACCAAGTGTCCTTATGTTTAAAATTCTGGCTTGCAAAGAACAAATTTATTCGTTAGAGCCAATTACCAGTAATTAATTCTTATTTATATTACTCTGCCACTTAGAGGCGCCAGTGAAGATCAAGGCAAATTAAACTTACTAGAAACACAGGTGGGAGAGTCTGTAGTATGGAAAGCTGCTCCGAACACGCGAGAGGGATGTAGGCTGGGAGTCAGATGGACTGATCTGCCCAGGCACCACGACAGCTGAGGAACAGAGCTACCCCTAGTGCTTCTCACTTCTAATGTAAAATAAGAAAAAAAGAGTCTCTCCCCACATTTTCATGCTTTAGCGCAATTAAACAGGTGGTTAGGTTTTAAAATATTCTGAACGATCGCAGTTCTTCTTGCCTTCCACGGGAGATGGGCATCCAGCAAAGACCAGGCACTAATAAAAATCAGATCTAGTTACTTACAGCCCCAGAGAGATGATGAGACCCTGGATCTCCTCAGGTTGGACCTAACACTTTGTGATTTGCAATGGTGCTGCTTAATTAAGGGTGTAAGTAGTAGGCGTTACTGAATATCCCTCTCCCAGACAGTTTGCCACACCACAGCTGACGTAACTACAGAAGCCAGCCAGTCTGGTTTGGGTCAGGACGTCAGACCTGCGCTGCAGGATCCAGGTACGGACACAGCTTACGCCTCCCTGTCACCAGTCTGAAATACTTTATCAAGCCCCGGTTCACCACACTGGAGTCAAGTGGAGGTTTACGTCATTGAGAGCCCGGTCAATCTTATAAACAAGAACATTGCGTCTTCTGCAAAGTGCAGTCCTGTGACCGTTTTTGCAGATGCCTGGAGTACTTTGAAAATAGCCCTTTTGTTTTCTTAGTTATTAAGAAACGAATTTTTTAAAATCTGAATGTATGCTAACAGTGGGGAAAAGTCTGCACGCTTATGGATCAGTGCATCAAGTCGCAATAACGGGAACCTCGAACCCTAGCTGCCCACCCTCCCCATTCGTGTTGTCTCCGGCGCTTCCCTCCCTTGCTGCCCCGTTAGCACCGTGCAGCGGCACCGTGCAGCGGCGCCGGCCGGGGGTCCGCTCCCCGGGGCGGGGCGGGCCGGGAGCAGGTGATCCCCGCCGGGGCGGGGAGAGCCGCCTCCCTCCCTCCCTCTTCCCTCTTCCCTCTTCCCTCCCTCTCCTCTCCTCAGCTCGGCGCGGCGCGGCGGGGGAGGCAGGAAAGTTGGGCGGCTGCCGGGAAGTTTCGTAGCATGGCGGAGCGGCCCGGGGCGGCCGGCCCCAGGCAGCGCGGCGGGGCGGCGGCGGGCGAGCGGCCGCGCTGAGGCGAGCCGCGCCGCGGGGGAGCCCCCGCCCGCCGGCCGGCATGGCCCGCTGGATCCCCACCAAGCGGGAGAAGTACGGGGTCGGTGAGTGCCAGCCCGGGCCGCTCGGACACCCCCGCCCCGTGCGCCCCTTCCCCGCTCGCCGGGCCTCCCCTCCCCTCCCTCCGCTCCCGCCGCCCTGCCTCCCCTCCCCGGGAGCCTCCTCTCCCTCCCCGGCTCACGGCGCTCGGCGTCCGCGCTCCGCCGCTGCCGAGCCCCCGGGTTCCCTGCACCACACGTTCATTCGCTTCCCCCGCCTAGAGTCATTCCTTTGCTTTTGCACACCCTTGGCTCGTTTCTCTTCCACACGCTGCCTTAATTCTTTTTCCAGTTTGTGCTCTCTTGCACTTTCAGGTTTCAGCCAGTGAGTGTTCACTCTTTGAACCCTTAGGGATGGAGGCAGTGGTGTGTGTCCAATTCACACCCTGGGATCTCTGGGTTTCTGGAACCCTGCAAGTTTAGGGCTGACCTTTGTAATTTTGTCTCTCCAGCATGTTTTACAGTGAAGACTGCTCTAACATAGCAGCAAAAATGGAGATGTGGATAGAAAAAGTGATGACAGGGTAAGATGGTTGTAATGGGCAAATTCAGGACTGTGGGCGACATCTTTGTGGGGGGTGGAAATTTTGACATAGGGCGAGGAATGGTGAGAGCTGGACTGACACCTCGTACCTTCTGCCTTGTCCTCTCCTTTATGTTTAAAAGGAGATTGTTGAATGCTGGCACACTTTTCTCTAGGAGGAACACAGTCAACGGTGTTGCTGGTAAGCTCTCCTTTTCTTGAGAGTTTGATGACTTGAAAACCACACGATTTTGAGGTTGCCTGTGAGAATTGGGCAGAGAACAATAGGCAGGAAACCACTAATGACACAAACAACTGCTGATAGTTTATTTTAATGAAGAGTGATCTTCTGTGCCCCTTGCATTCCACAGTGGACTTCTTGATGTGAGAAAAATTTTTAATTTCATGCTTGCAAAGCGTTAATTGCCCCGGCTCCTGTGAGATTGTTCATTCAAGTTCAGCCCACGAGTTTAAAGGTGAAGAACCTCATCCTGCACAGGTTTTCACAGAGTGGATTTGAAATAAGATACCTACTTGATTTCAAAGTGGCTTTGCAGAGAGGCAGCCCACTTCTTGCAGGACTGTGGCTTAAGCTTCACAGATATTATACGCAGCACAACCTTATCTAGTTTCTGCTCCGGTAACCGGGAGGGTGTGGAGTATTGTACGCCCTGAACTTTGCTTATTTCTGTGTAGGTAACAGCCCAGGCAATTTATATATGGGAGCCCGTATGTATGACTTGGTGAGGTTACTCTGAGCATCAGGAATTGAAAAATTTTGGTATTATAATCAAGTAAACTATATAATGCTGGTGTGATTGGCTGTGCTAGATTATGGTGGGGTTTTTTTAAGCACACTTTTGAGCAAGGCTCTCCTACCTCAAGAATGGCCTTGGGCAGTAGGATGAATCAGAGGCACTCCTCCAGCTACCTTTTTATTAGCTTCCGGGGTGAGTTTTTTGTGCTGGCTTGAGCCAACTGCCGATTATGACAGCTCCTCTGCCAGAAAAGGGCACTGGCTTGTGAGTAAGCGGGGTGGAGGGGAAAACCGCCTCTTCCCTTAGGTTACCAATCAAAAAGTGTGCTGGTGGGAAGTATCCCCTTACTGCTGTGTGTTCAGACAGCTGTGTGAAAAACATACTTACTTCCCCTGGGTGCAGACGCGTGGACCAAACTGATGTAGAGCCTGTAACGCTTCAGCTCTTGCGTTTAATTTGTTATCAGAACTGATAGGGTTAATGCACAGGCAGTAAACAGAACTATTTATGTAGTGACTAGCTTTATCGGGCAGCGTTTGATACGTGGCGGTAATGGAACCGTAATTTTGTCAATTTGATGTTTGCAGAATTGTCAGTTTCCTGTCTACAATTGCATCCCGTGCCGTGTTCAAGCTTTGCGCTCAGGTACCAGTCCTCATCGGTTTTGTGCTTAATTTGAAGAAGTCGATGAGGATTGAGAGGCAAGTGTGAGCTTCTTGGGCCATTAATCTGCCTGCTGACCGAGGTGCCTGTTAGCACCAATTACGAAGGTGGTTGTAACGAGGCTAATGCCACTGATTTGTATGATACAGGCCATTAGACAACCTCAATTCACTGTTAGCATGGGTAAGTTGATAGTTGTGAAGTGTAAAGATCCAAGTTCAGTCTTTTCAGAAAGAACACGCGCATTGTGGCTCTTCGTTATCTGTGCTTTGGAAACTAATATAGAACTATTTGCATTTATTTTAAACACAACCCTGTAAATCATACCAACACAGTAACAAATTCCAAGAAGTAAACAATGTGATTCAGTGTCACTTGTCTGATTTTTGCATTTCAGCTCAGAATGGTTTATGTCCTGGGTTATACTCTACAGATTTGTTGATTGTGGGTTCAAGCTGATTTGCTGCCTTCTGGTTTTGTCCTCAACAGGTTAAACCTGGAGGCTGCTACCTTTAGCATGGGTAATACAGATGGCATATGGGCTGAGTTTGAAATGGCAGACAGCAGAGAGTGCAAGGCTGGAAATTGTAGCATTTTTAGGGAAGCATATGTGAGAGACAAATGGGTTGCAGTTTCTCACTTGCAATGAATTTTCAACCCAGTAACAGATGGGATTGTGGAAGCTTCAGCCTTGTGAAGGGACAAAAACGCTGCTGATCATCTGATGGGCAACATCTTGCCTCTTGAAGCAACAGGATTTTCTGGGTCTCGCAAAGCTTCTTTGCAACGTGCTTCACCTCTAATGTGGGAAGGAAAGATACTATCTATCTGATGCATCTTCCTTGAAAGCTGGTCAGTTTTAGGGCCAAACTAAATGCAGTAACCTCTTCTTGGTCAAGTGCTTCTCTCAAAAAGAAGGTGTCATTTGCAGAATGCCTTTTGTGCAGACTCTCTTTAGTCGAGAGAGCAAGCTCTGAAGGAAAGAATACCTGAATGACTCCCCACGATTTTTAACTGTTATTATCTGCTTGTTTTAAAATTAATAACTTGGGGTGTAAGGAATCAACAATGTAATTATTTTCTTTTTCTGCTGGCAGTAACATGGGCTTGCATTAACTTCAACTTGAATGTTACACTTCAGTTGAAAAAGCAATTCTTTCTTTAGTCGTCATCTGTTCTTAACATGTAAGTGTCCTTTGTGGACTGGAGAAGACTGTATTAATGGTTTCAGTACCAAGTATGAGAGAATCTGGAGTCTGTGGAATCATAAGCTATTCTATTCAGGTGTAAATCCAGGTTGCTACCAGAACAAGCAATCGGACCCCTTTTTCTGATTCCTTCCTGCAGGCAATAGCAGTGTGGTAAGCCGGGTCAGGGAACTGACCCAGCTCAAAACCAATTCAGAAATGAAACGGGCTGAGTTTTCAGCCAGAACGGTTTCCAGGTGACTGTAATGATGCCTCAGGTACGCGCATGCTTTATATGTCACCCTTGACTGTGAACTAACAGGATGCGAAGTGTTTGTTTATAATTAGGTAGTTTGATCTGCGTATGCACCTGTTGTTCAGCCAATCCACAAATCTGGTCTTCCAGAATAAGAAATTATTAACTGAAGTTTCATTGAAAGAGCTCTGAGACATGAGGTCCAGAACAGTTTGTGTTTTGGTGAAGATGGTGGCTTGCCCCTGGGTGCACTGGTATGACTATCTCTTGAAACGTAAATTTACCCTTATTTTTGGGGTAGTGGCTGTTTCATAGAGCTCGTGTGGTAGGACTGGGGAAGGACCAGGCAGACTGTCGTGGCCGGTCCTCTGCAGTTGGAGGCCATAATGGACCATTCACGCCACAAACCACAAAATGCTTCAACCCAACAACAAACTTGGAGCTTGCAGCAAAACGCTGAAAGCCACAAATTGTGATGTTCTTCTTAGAAGGAACAAGAGAAAGCTTCAGCGGTATTTGTTGCCTGTGATCTCTCCAAATTGTTAAATGTATAGCTTAATATTATTATGAGCCCACAAAAAGTTCACTGGTCAGCGAGGTATATCAAGGCATTGTTTGTATTTTAGTAATCTTTATAGGCTCTGAGTAAAACCGGAGTCATGTTTTGTTTAGAAAATGTCTTAACAATGTCAGGTTGAAGAGAAGCTAATTAACCAAAGCAGTTCAGTCACTCTGTGGAAGGTGTTTTGATCTGGTGCGTTTTTAAAGGCAGGAGGCTGGGAGGGAAAGGTTGAGAAACTTGTGGGCAGCTTTAATTCCCAAGCTTTCCCTGCCTCTTCACATCCCATTCCAGGGATGCCCATTTTGCCCTTCAAGTATGCGGATACATGGGTGGCTATTTGAAAGGGAATGGCTCGATGCGATCTGGCTCCAAAAGAAGTGTGGCCCCTTGCTATGGCTAAAATACCTTAGCCATATTACCAAAAGAAACTGTTTGCTGCAGTGGCAAAAAGCAGCCTTTGAGTTTCAATCTATCATCTTTTATTTTGGTTTTTTTTTTTTTTTAATAGATTTTTTTTTTTTTTTTTTTTTGGTAAACTGACAGGTAATTACCCCTAATAGTTATTGGTGGCCTTTTAAACCCATTACGTTTTTGCCTGCTGGAGGGACCGGAGCATAGGACTGTTCTTGTTGCAAAGAAGTATTTACTTTGCCAAAGTACCGTGTGGTGGTTGAGTTACAATCAGCTGCGTCATGTCTTAGGAATGGCAGTAATTTTTCAAACGTAAACCAGTGCCTGCCAGCTACGTTTGTGATTTATGCGAGCAGAAATGCAAAGGATCAGGGAGGAAGAGAAAGTGCTGCAGAATAAGATTTTCTTACTAATGATTTGATATGTGATAACTTCTGATATGCTGGGCCATCAGGTCTTGACTTCATGTTCAAACCTCATACATCTGCAAAGTTGTCTCAAAATACGGTCTGTGATCAAAGGAGTTTCACAGTGCTGATAGGAGTACATCATGTCAAATTAGAGCAAAATTCATATTTGTTTCAACTTGCTGCTTGCCTTATGCCTGCCATTCCTGCAGAATGCTTCTAACGTGAAACTGAAGTCTGCTGTTGTGCAACAGGTTCCTGACGAGGGCTCTAGAAGGATGGAAGAGCCCATTCCTACTGCAGAAGTGACTGTCTTCTGTTGATAGAAACATTCTACAACTACTCATTTTTCCTTCCATTTGCTTTATTATGATTTGTGTCTAAAAATTGTCACGGTGATGGCAATACCAACAAAACTTTCAACAGGGAAAAGTAAAAACTTGGCATTGTTGACAGTAAAAAGTTTGGAATCTTCAGAGTAGTGTATGACACTTTATTTCTGATTTAGTTCCCCATTTTTTACTGCTGTGTCTACAGTTTATTTGCTGTGAAAGTTGGCTGTGCTACCTCTTGCTTCCACAGGCCTTTCTATTTTTTGTTAATCCATACTAGCCCGAGTCTGTCTTCTCTTACTTTTGGTGATTACTACTCTGCTTCTTGAGTAGTTCCCTGTGAAACTAATCCTGTGGACTTCAAAGGTGCTGCTGACATGAACAAGGCTTGTAACAGTTCTTATTCTTATATTGAAAAGTAATATTTCTAGAAGTGTCTTGTGACTTCTGGGTGCTTTAGCTCTTGCGTATCCACCTTGAAACATCACCAACAGTCCTGATATTTGTGAACTATCATACAGTTGATCTTACTAACAGTCAGGTCCCTTTATGGAGGCTCTGAATCCTCTCTTGAGGCATCCAGAACGGCTAGTCCCCTTCTAGAGTTTTGGCTGAGCTGTCTCCTGCTGATTAGATGGGGGCCTAATTGTTCAGAGGTGTCAAGAGGCTGTAAGTACCAGTTTCTGCTAGAACTGGGTGTGCTGACCAGTTCTGAATTTCGCACCAATCTCTTGCGTATTCTTGTGGTTCTTCTTTTGGCATAGGACTGTATTTGCTAGTACAAATGCAGATAGGACCTATGGAAATTAAAAGCAAAATAATAAAAGCTCGCAAACTGAAAAAACTTAAACCAATAGCATATTGATTAAGAAGCAGTAAATGTGTAACAATCTTTCCCCATCGTTCAAAAGTTGAAAAATGTACACCCCTTCTACATGCAACCTTGCCAAAGCTCCTTTAACTGAAAGTCATCTTTTTTTTTTTTTTTTTGCTATTTAACTTGCATATAACTTGACTTTTAGGACATTTCTTTCAATTAGTGCTTTTAGGGGAAAAAAAATAAATCCTATTTATGCTAGCATGTTAAAGAGACAACCATGGCCAAGCTGAAAACTACCTTGGTTCAAAGTCATAAACGCATTTATCCCCTTGCTACCAGAATGAGATTATGTTTTCAGGTCCAATGCATTTAACTTATGATTGAATGCCTAAAATACTGTAATGAATTTTGGTGCATTTGCCAGGAAACATGTGCTAATAAAACTGGAACATAAATATGAATTACTAAACAGCTTTCTAGGTGGCCGGTTCCTGGTTGCCTTCAAAAACTGAAGATGTTACAGAGTGCTAGTTGGACCAGTTGCTTAAATGATAAAAATGTCTTTTTGGTACAGTACAGACTGTACCTCCTAGGAAGATCTCCCAGGAATAGAGAGGGGAGCATTTTTTAAAGGATGGATTGCTCTGGCAGCCTCTTGAAGCTTTCAGATAGGTGTCTGGCACATTGTCAGAATGTGTCTAAAAAAAGTAGTAATGGTTCTGTGGAGATTATTCTTTGGCCACTTCTTATACTCGCAAATTTTTGGAGGTGTTGCTGCAATAAAAGTGGACCTCATTCTGGAAAGTGCTGAATCTGGGCAAAAAGTTCATTGCGATACCATGGAGATAATAATAGTTTTCTGCTCTTGGGAAGCTTGGTACTTTGATCCTCTGTAATAATAAAAGTTTATAACTTCAGCTCTCAAGTTCTAATGCTGTTTCACCATGTCATGGGCAAATAGTGGCCAATTAGTTCTGAAAGAGCACTTTTTTCTTTTCTTTTTCTTTTTTTTTTTAAAGGTAAGAGTAACTAGCTTAAATATTGGAGACCTGATTCTTGCAGCGCTTCCATTGTCGTTGCTCTGACGATGTAGTGGGGGCTTCAAGCTGCAGAGAGATGGAGCTTAATGTAAAGGAGTAAAGTAGCTCTAGAAAATGAAGGGAAGGCTACAGCGCATGGTAGTCGGTTCCAAATTCTTCATCTCCTTGCATCTTGTGCAGTTTAATTAAAACTGATCTGCTTACTTTAAATTTGGGAGTAGCTTGTCCTTCATTCTTCTTGACAGCAAAGGGATCAATATTCTTGTTTGGCTTTTTTTATTCCAGACTAAGACCCTTAGTTCTCAGCCAAGGTTTCCTGTTCCTCGTTTCAACACTATTCCTCTGTTTGCCATTTGCTTGTTACCTGAGATAGGTGGCAAGATAAAAACGCTTTGGAATTAAAGGTCTGTGGAAATGTGAAACTAACTGTGTACCTCGCTATGCAGTGCCAGTTCTCTGATGGGGCTTGTGTCATTTTGCAAACATGAATCAATGAAACCACAGGCATCCGTTGGGAGAGTAATCTGTTATGAAGCCTGTGTTGAATGAGAAGGACTGAAGGTACAGAGGCCAACTGAAATCCCTATGGTTATGCATCTTAGAAATTCTACTTGTGTTAGCCCTGCCAGCACGAGTTAGCTCAAGTGCTAGTTTCCATAGAGGTGCTATCCAGTGGAGGTAAAGAGTTACTTGGCAGCATATCCCAAGTTTCTTAAAATGCAGTGGGTCAAGCCATGCAATGAATTCTTCTCGTGTAAATTGTGGGAGGGCTTGTCTGCCTCTTTCTGAGCACGTGGATGGAAAGGGGAAGGTGTTGGAGGCCCGAGAACACTTGCACAAAAATTTATGGCTGTAATTCTGGTGGGTTATGTTTGCAGCTGATGAAGTGGGATCCCTTAGCTTGATATTCTCTGTGGGTCTATCAGCTTGAGTTTAGCGTTGATAACGTGTAGGTGTGATGCTAGCAAGAGGCAGTACTGAAGTCTTAACTCAAGTGAACTTTGTGGTGAAGGCTAGCCTGTAGGCACAGTTGGACTCCACGCTCAAGTGTTTTACTCGTTAGACCTCCTCTCGTCTCTCCACCCTCACTCCCTCTGGAAGCGATAATGCATACAGCAGAACTCATTAGATAGTAACACTCACAGTTCTGTACAATAGTATTTCCAAGTTTTCTTCCTACTTCCTTTGATGTTTTGCCCAGTAAGAACTAGGACAGTAATTTAAAGCCAGTGGCAAATTCACTTAATTCTTTTGAAAGTGCCACACGCTTTCAAGTTGGGAATTAGCTGAGTAGTCCAATTTATCAAGTGATAGTTTGGGTTTTTTGCTTTTACAAATCTGCTTGAAAATGTAATTGCAAAAGTTACTCTCGTACTTAATGTATCCAAACACAAGTTGCACATTTGCAGGCTTGGAGTAAAAAAAGGTGATTACAGACAGCCTTGGTAAAATTCAGTTGCAATTGTATGTGTATTGTAAATGAGCATCTGTTTCTTCACATAAAAGAGCCATAAAAATCGAAACATTCAAAATCAGAGGTTACCTTTGTGACAACTGGATTTCAAACCTCTGGTAGGTATGTGCAGTTGTTAAGGGGTTCGTACCTGCATTCTGGTTTTCTTTTGTGGAGGACAACCCAAAGAGTGGTTATGTGCCCATTTTATTCCAAGTCTCTTTCTCCAAAATGCACAATACAGAGAAGATGCGTAATATTTTAAGTTTATTGAGTTCTCGTGATACGAATAGGTTAACCTGAATGCGAATCAGATTCTGCTTCAGCTAAAGCCAATGGCAAAACTGTCGATTTCTGTGGTCATATGATAGTTGAAACAGTGTTATGGGGTTAGAACGATTGCTCTAAAGGACAAGGCTATGATTTAATATATTTTTGGGAGAATACTAATCGTTCAGGCTAGATGTTACTGCTCGGATTTCAAAGAGGCAGAATAAAGCTGCAGGGCTTGGAAGATACGCACCTTACAATAATATCAAGCACTCTTTAACCTAGTGAGATCTATAAGCCACCTGTCATTATGGTATCTAGTTCTTGTAGCCTCGCCAGTAGATGAAAAGGAGCTGTCTTGTCTTGTATCCTGCACGTTGAGAAGGTCGCTGCGTCACAGTGAAAGCAGTTGAATGTGTATCTTGGGAAATGAATGAAGTAATTAAACGCACTGGGTAGATGTGTTTTGTGAAATTAGAGCTGGTAAAAGATGCAGCTTTGATAGCACCAGGATCTGAGGTTTCTCTGTAGCGCAGCAGTAATAACAACGTTGGCAGCTGTTGCTGCACCTTTCCTCCCTCAGCCAACTTTAGGCTGCTCAGAACTGAGTACCGCTAAAACAGGAATGTCAGTTTGGTGTCACTGGCTTCTTTTCTTCTGTGTCAACTGAAGGAAGGTTGGCTCAATGAAATTGCAAGATCTTCCAGCAGCTGGGTTGAGAACCATTAAGTCAAGGACCGCCTCCCAGGCCCAACAAGCAGTGTGTTGTCATCTTTTTGCACTTGGAAGCTGCTTTTGGCACGTGAGTTCCAAGTTGGGTACTCCTGCATCGGTTCATTCCACTTGAAGACTGACATGTTATTGCATGTTGTTTAGTTTGAATCAACCAGACCTGAAACAGACTGTAGCCTTAAAAACTGCTTTACACTGTGGCTAACACTTCATTATTTTATCTTCCCTTTTTATGTTTGAACACTGTTAGGCGGGCACCATTCTCACTGACCGCAGGAAGTAGATGGAGGCTGGCAGTGCAGTGGGAACGAAAGCCAAGGGCATTCCTCTAAACCACAGCCTAGGTAATCTTGCAGACAACCTTAAATGGTTGTTGTTAAAAAATGTATCAAGGCAACCTGATAAAGTTCACGGAAGTGTGAATCTTCAAGAAGAGTGGCTAGGCTATTTTCTTTTTTCATCTGTCTATCTGCAAAAGGGAACATTTCATGATGTTCCAAGGAAACTGGAATTGCAGGTCTAGTTTTTTCTTTTTTTTTATCAAGCACTGGATTAAGTTGAGTGTAGTACATATTGAAGAGCAGTTTGGCTCCTACACTGCTAGTACTGATTTATTCCTCCATTGGCTCACAGCACTCCCTCGTACTCCAGACCTAAGCTGAGACAGCTAATGTAGATTAATTCTTTATCTGAGCTTAAAATCCCTAAGGGCCCTTTAGAGTGAAAATAATAAAAGGAAGTAGAGAGCCTAGTGAAGAAAATTACACAGCTAACGATTTGTGTATGCGTTACCCATGTGTAAAATAAAATGCATACTTGTTATTATGTACTGTGACGCTGCTATGCACTATTCTGGTACATGCTTTCAGGAAAATGGTTTAGAAAATTACTGCATGTGTAAAAACCGCAGAGCTTTAAACTCCACGTTGGGATGGGTAGAAGGGAAAATTGGACTTTTAGAGATGGGGGGTATTCATGTAACTTTTGAGGTCAGAGTCTGAATCTGATCTGAATCTGAATTCTCTCAGTGCCAGGAGGCACACAAGGCGCGAACATCGTTCTTCCACTTCGATCGGTCTGCGGCTGCGTGCTCTGGAGTCCCAAGGGCCACAGCGCAGTCTTCCGTCGGTTTCCCCCTCAGGACACGACCGATCCAGCTCCATCTTCTCCTCCTCACTTTGTTACCGATTTTCTCCATCCCCGCCATTTCTGATGCTCGTCGTTTCTGCAACTTTTTATTGTTTTTCCGGGAGGAGGTAGTTGGCCTCCTGCCCAACCCCCATGACTTGGAGGGCCAGTGGTTTTTCTGTCAGGGTGGCCCTTCCCTTAGGCTGCGTTGGTTCGTGGCACCTTCTTCGATTTTATCCGGTGCTCCCTCCGGAGAGGGATCCCCTATCCGCCACCCAGGGGACGCGCCTTCTAGCCGTGCAGCCCCAGCCGAAGGTTGAGGTCAGAGTGGGTTATTGCAAATCCTAGCAGCTCTGAATCGAGTTGATTCTTTAGTCAGCCGGGGAAGGCAGAGTGGGTTCTACCCTAGCAGGATTTTGCCGAGGGTGTCCATATGACCACCTGTCTAAGCGTATGTGGAGAGATTTGTTTTCTGGTGGTTTTCACACTGTAAGTTTTCGTTGCCGGTGGTTTCCATGGCCTCCATGTGAGGAGGAGGCAGAGGAGCCGAGCCTTTAAAGCTCTGGGCAAAACGTGGAGCTACTTAAAAATGTGCCAGAAAGAGAGAGGTTTCAAATTTTTTTCAAGTAAAAAGTCTGCTCGTATACAGCAAAGTCTGGGTTAGTATGCCATAATGCTATAACCGATGCACTGTAGCCTTGCTCTGCTAGCCACTGACATAAAATTAAGTCTGGAGAAGCCACTGGTCATCACGAAAACTTATTCTAGAGTCTCATCAGTATAACAGAGGGTTTCTGTGTGGTTCAGGTCACAGAAGCAGCTACAGTTTGGCCGCTTCTACCCCAAGCACACTTACAGAGACACAAAACAGTTTATGCTGTGATGACGTTATTACTGGTATCCCAGTCAGTGTATGTTTAGGATGTATATCTCTGTCTTTTATTGCAGTATAGATGCACTCTGAGAACAGAATCTCCTTTATTTTCATACAGCTACTGTGGTATAAACACTTTGCAGTAAATATTTGAGAGGAAGATGACTAATGGGAATTCTGCAGACATGAAAAGATGGAGATTATTTCTTTTTCTTTTATAATCAGTATGTCTCTTGCTTCAGCAGTTCTGAATCATCTCAGTTTGCCTGATCTGAATCTACTAAGAAGCTCTAATTAAAATACATGGGCTAATTTGTCATTGGGTCTGCCACTTGCTCCAGAGCATTGTTGTGGAACTGACTGTGGTTTTAGTCTGTAGAGTTTAAAGCCATAAGAGACCATTAGATCATCTGGTTCGAGCACTTGTGTAACGCTTGTGAAGCCATCCATATTCCCATGGGCTGAGGTTGTTAAGTTGTTTTTTTCTAAAGCAATCCAGGCTTTAAGAGATTAAACCATTGATCCAAGAATCTGATCCAATCTATGATGGAGATGGAGAGAGAGAGAGCCAGGAATATCCAAAAGTTCATGATGGCATGACTGAAAGAGAAAATCTTCCCCAGTTGGGGAACTAATTTGGAAATTAGTTTGATTTAGACTGTTTGTGCAGGACAGACTCTGCAAAACCTTAGACTATTTGTCCATCCCATCTCCAGGATAATATTCTGTTATTCGGAGGAAATAAGAAAAATCTTAGCAGACTTTTGGTCAACTGTGCATCTGGCAGACACGCTTCCTTGTCCTCGGCAGGTGAGCAGGTAACAGCCTTATTTGGGTTTGGTTATTGGTATAGTCTCAGGCTGGAACTGCAGGTGTTGGGAGCATGTTGAGGACCGGGGATCCTCCTGCTTTTCTCATGGTTCTCAGAAGTGAATATAGAAACTGACGGTTACAGAATCCAAATTAGAAAGGCCATGCCATCTCTTCCTGCACAGGGAGTCGGTATAATTTCTCAGTTGATTTAAGGCCCATTTTTAAGATAACCCAGTTTAAAAATTTTAAGGATAAGTAAAAGTCCTTCCAGGTGTATTCCTGTATGTGAGGTCAGCCTGAAACAATATATACACAAGATGTTAACAGTCCACCTCTAGCTGTGGCTCATCAGATGTTTGACTCTGAAGTCTAATGAAGGCTGTTAATTAAAGCATTCCCATCCACATAATCCTGTTATTCTGGATTATTCGCATTCAAAATGCGAAGCAATCACTTGGAACTTTGTAGAATTGAGACTGAATGTCAGCATCAACCAGTTCAGGAGTAGTAATTTTTTTTCATAACAGTCAGTTAATGTGCGTGTTTCACAGTGTTGAACCATGACTTACTTTTTTTTTTTTTTTGAAGTAGTAGTCTGACATATAAATCTTAATTATGCTATTCTCAATTTTTCAGACACAAATTCCTGGGAAGTTACAAGAACGTTTTTGCTCAAACATCAAAAAGCCTTTGTTCCTATGAAGAATTAATTCCTTGGGCAGTTCCTTGTTTTTTAAATAAAGCCACTGTTTTTTTGGTTATATCTTGGCAACAGATAGCATACCAGGCTTCTCCAAATGGGGCTGTCCGGCATAAATGCCATTTCTTAATACAGGGTTGTTGCAGCATAAAAGCACATATTTCTGTTTCCGTACAATAGTTTTCGACTCTTCAGTTGAAAGATGTAATGAGATGAAGTCTGGTTATTGCAACAGCACTGAATGTGATTCTTTGTTCGGAGGAAGCAAGGCACAGCCCTATCCTATCAGATAGTGGTGAGGGCAGACTTCAGACAAGTGGGACATGGTATTTAGAAGCGGTTATAGTGTCTTTGTAATGGGTGGAGGGGTGGTTATTTTGAGCCAAGTTAGAGATAATGCATCTTGCAGTGGCTGTGTTTTTCAGGCCAATAATCCGTATTTCAAATGCATTTAAACAAGTTATTGAGGGAAGGATTCCATTTCATTCTGCTTGGAATTACACACAAAATAGTATGTGACAGTTTCTGCCTCGTTCACGTTAGTTTCAGACATTTTAGCTTCGCTTTCAGAACAGTCTTGAAAATGAGTTACAGGCTTGTGGATAAAATGGGTCTAGGAATTAATACTTGGTTTTCATCTTTGGATATGCTGCAGATGAGCAGTATGACATTCAGTTTTTCTGTCCTCAGTTTCTCTGCGTGCAAAAGAGAACAGCTGCTACCTTTATAATACGTGTCGGTGGTACTGTGTGAAAGACACTGCATTGGTGCAGGCGATCACTTGTCCGGACGTGCACTGGCTCTTTAAAGTGCAGCCAGATGTGTGCATGGCGTTGGAGCTGACTGCACCATCACCTTCCTTCCAAATTAATGTTGTTGGTAGGCACTGAAGAAATAAGCTTGCCGCTGCTTTCATGGAAACGTGCCACATCTCCCACTGGTTTCACTAAAAGCTAGATCAGGCTCAATGAGTTGCTGACAGACCTCTTGCAAATTAAGGTTTCTCCCAGGCCTCCTGGACAAAGTGAAGCTTTGTGGCTTTTCAAAGTGTGTTTTGGGTGGGTTTTTTTGTGATATAATTGTGCTGCTTCTCATTTTCCGCCCCGTGCATGACATTGAGGCTTCTTACTGTTTTAAGTGCCGCTGTCTGGTGTTTCACAGATCAGGAATGTGTGCGGTGATTAATCTTGTGCCTTCATACAACTGGAGGGAGTGACATAACTAAACCCGCTCTCCCTATCGTAATACTGCCGTGTGCCAGCCCGCATCAAACTCTGCCTTTTCAGAAGCTTCCAGCTCACCGGTAGCTATTACTCAGAGCCCTGCTACCCTGGAAAGCCCAGGCTATCTCAGGTTTCCTTTGCCATTCGGGTAGTCCTTGTTTCTGGTGATGCTCGTTGCGTGATGCTTCAGCACAGAACAGTGTATCCCCCGACACGCAGCGTGCACGCCCAGTTGTGCAATGCCTTTAGAGTTCCTTCTCCATCCGTTTTGAGGCATCACCTTCTGCCCTGAAGCATGAAAATTGCTTCTCCTTATCTTTACCTACGTTACTCCGGCTGCTGTCATCAGTCATGAAGTTATCTGTTGCCCTTTTCAAACCAGCTCCAACGTTGACTCCTCTGACCTTCCCTCCTAATGAATTCCATAGGCTGGATGCACTGTTGAAAAAAACATTTCTTAAACTTTCCACTGATGAAACTGGGGGACTGTAAATTAAATAATATGATACATTGCCTCTAGTTATGCTCAAAGAATATGGTCATTAAAACAAACCCAATATCTCCTTCTTCTGGATCATGTTTTCTACCTCTGCCTCTTTATTTAGATTAAATTTGCTAGACTTCAGTGCTGCTTTTCGTTCAGGTTGATAAAAGCAACAGGATCACCATTCTAAAGTGAATTTCAAACGACAAAATCTCAACTGAAGTTTAAATTGAAGCAAAAAGACTTAACTTCAGATATTCCTGCAAATTTGGGGACAAAAGTCTCTTTTTTTTTTTTTTTTTTTTTTCCTTCTTCCTTTCTTGCTGCTCTGTCAGGATTTTATATGAACTATTTTTATTTTTTCATGCCCTGACCATGTTTGTTATGCGCAGCTTCCTTTTTCTTTTAAGTCTGAAAGAGGTCAGATTAAATACACACAATGAAAAAGAGGCTAAGCAGTTCAAATAACTGCAGATGGGCTATTTCGGACAGGACTGACTTCAAGCAGCAGGAAGCATCAGTTGCAAACAGTAAAGCTCCCAGGGAAAATATGCCAGCAATTTGTCTTTTATAACCTTGTGCATAACCATTGGGTAGGAGATTTTATATACAGTGACCCTCTGTTCTTGCTTAATTCAATCTAGCAAAGCACAATGGTACAAATCTTGCCTTTTTTTGATGTGTAGTGGCAGAAGTGTGTTCCTTTAGCTTGTAAATGCTGCACGTTGGGATGTGAAACCTTTCTGGTAAAGCAGGGAAAGAGAAGGGAAGGCAACTGCAACGTTCAGTTCTCTGTCTTGTGGCTGTTGTGATCTTTGGTGAGGGGAACTGCAGTGTTTAGTTCTCCCTCTTCTTGTGGCTGTTGTGCTCTTTGGTTTTGAATTAACTGTCTGTGTTCTCAAAAGAAAGGCCTGTCTGATGCCCGCCCACCTTTCTGTTAGACACTTGGTGTTGCTCAGACTGCTTTTGTCTGAAGCTAAAGCGGCATTTTATGGAAAAATACAGACTGGTATTTATATAATGTCTGTTTGTCCCAAAGAAACCCAAGGCATCTAGAAATTGTATGTAGGAGTCCCTACACATATAAGCACACATGCATTTCTAAACAGCAGCCATTTCTCATGGTGAGCACAGGCATGAAATGGGAATCCCAAACAGCATTTTAAGACAGAAAGGAAGGCAGTCCAGCTGTAACCGCAGGAGGAAACTTCAGTAGACAGAATGTAATCAGCCAAGCTAGCAATTGGCGAAGACACTGTGCTTTAAATCTTCTAAGTCTGTTGACAGGGCTATAGGATTATTAATGTCCATAGACTGCTTGATGCCTGGACTTCACCTGAGGAATGACACCTCCTGTGTAGCGCAGTGTCCCCGTAGCACGTTGTGGGCCAACAGTTCAGCAGTGACTCCAGGAAGCCTGGATTGTTTTATCCATCCCCACCGCTTCCCGCTGCAGCTCGGGGAGATTTGGAGATGTCCCATCCAAGTCATGGCTTGCAACATCCCTGCTTAACATTAGCGATTTGGCAGGTTTACTGCAACAGAAGGCATGGCTGCAGGGAGTTTACTTTCCTTTGGGTCGGGCGCTTGCGCTTTTAGGCTGACCTCTGCAAAACCTTGCAGAATTATTTTCTGTATCTGGCAGAACGGTTTCTTTTTAACTGAATCAAATACAATATTCACCAGTTCTTCTGTCGATTTATGATCGTGGTGTCTGTCAATACGAGGTAGTTCTTAATGGATTACTCTTATCTACTCCTGTGTATGTTCGTGCTTGTCTTTGCCCATAAACATTATCCAAATTTTTCTGCAAAAATGTTGATGGGATTTTTACTTTTGGGCCTACTCTGGGGCCTTTAAGGTGTCTAAACTGAATATCCAGATGACCAGTCGTTTTTTAATATCTTGGCTTATAACACTGTTGCGGGGAGGGAGAAGAAGCTGGATGTCGAAGCAGCTAGCGCCTTAGGAGCAAAAGTCCAGTAACGTTCCTGTTACCCTCTGGAAAACGATGTGATAGATTCAATGCACACGCTATGTATATCTCTGCAGGCACTGAAGTTATGGGAGACATGAATTAGGGCCGCCGTGAACAAACACTGCCTCTGCAGCGTAAGAAAATAAGTATCTGTTTGTGATCAGGGTCTATTTCAGATACCGCAGGGAATTCACATTGCCTGCCTACTTCTGTTGGATTATTTATAGTTCGAATATTTTAAAGAAACTTAGTGTATGTGAGATAATTTCCGGTGTGGTAAGCCACAGTCATTTGTTTATACTGGATCCTTGCCAGGAGGCAATATACCTCATCTTGACGGAAATGCTAGGCATTTGATGCGAATTTCCTGACATAAGAGCTCAATTTTTTATTTAATTTTCAGAGAGAGTTCTTCAAATGCAAACCCTCTGAAGAATTTTCCCAAAGCCCCTTGAAAATGTTTGCATGATTTATTTGCTGCCTTAAAAAGAAATGTGCTTACTTCACTAATACATTTGCTTGGGGAGCAGATTTGGATACGTAAATATGACACTTGCGTGTGTGAGAAGATTGCATTGCTGCATTTAAGATGTGATCTGTACTTAAACCAGTGTTTTAAATAAAGAAATAAATAGGATAATCTCATTGTGGTAGAGGAGTGGTCTGTTCTGACTTCGATGATCAATTCATTGAACCATAGTAAAGCATTTTCCTGACTGCTTTATGTCTTTTTACTTGCATTGGTTTGAAAGCAAATTCAAATTAAACTTTCTCATCTCGACAAGCCTCCAGCAGCTCTAAGGAGGGCTCTTCTGCTTTGCCCAGTGAAACTGTGCACCTCTGGGAAGTTCCAGAGAAAAGGCAGTTTAGAAGTGTGGGCTTTTGGACTTAATCCTATTCCTACTGGAAATCCAATAAGCATTCAGATTAGCTTTGTCTTTGGTAGGGATTAAATTTGCAGGGAATCTCAAGTTTTTGTGCTAAGATTGTTCTTGTCTGGAAAGAGCCTTTAGTAGCAAATAGTCTGAGGCATTTAATACAGAACAGTGGCATTTTTTCTTATGACATCCAATTTATGTTGTTTTGCCAGTGTTTGAGTGCTACGTTGCAGTTAGTCCTGTGAAACACTAATAAAAAATGACAATTACCTAATTGATCCATAACCTCTGCCCGGGATAATAGTGACCTTTGCTGGGCAGGTTGTCAGTAAAGGGGGAAGATGCAGCTTCTTAATATAGTGTCACAGACCTGTATTCTTAAAGGTAAAAGACAAACTTTGTTGGCTGTTAAGAATAATATTTCTTATCCTTGCAGGAACTGATGATAGAATCTGGAAATAGATATGCTACACACTTTTCCAGTGTATTATATACACGGGATAGCCTAGTAACTTTATAGTGCTTTTTCAAAGTCATATTCTCCCTTTGACAGGTGCCATGATACCAGATTTCAAAATCGGATTACCTCACAGCTTTCATGATTGTGTTTTTCATCTCTCTTCCCCCTCTTCCCCTTTTTAGCAATATACAATTATGATGCTGTCCAAGATGTGGAGCTCTCCTTGCAAGTTGGCGATACCGTTCACATTTTGGAGATGTATGAAGGTAGGTTGCAGATCACTTCCAAGTACTTTGCAGTAGTTTTTGAAAGTAATATAACAAATTGAGATTATTTTTTTAAATAATACAAATTTCAGATCTAGATTTTTCAACTTCTGATATACCCAAAAGCACAAAGCTTGCTATGTAGTGTTTGCTGTATGCACTTGACTTTTAAAACTGTATTAAAAATACATAAAATACAGAAGCGGCAATCATATCTACGCTGTTCCTGGCAGAGGTTTGTCAAGGTAAGATTTCACTAGCATCTCAACGCAGCGCTGCAAGAGAAAGAAACACTTCTGGCTGTTCATTCCTGTTTTCGCACCACACCTGTTTACCTTGGCTCCTCCTTGTGTCAGGCCTAGCACTTGCATAGTCATGTGATGAACTGATCCAGCTGGAAAATAATAATAATTAAAAAAAATACAGCTTTTAACCTGAATTAGGTCTTTGATCTGAGACAACAGAGGCAGTGGATGAAAGAAAAGGGGAGGGCAGGTCTAATTGTTTCAAAAGTAATGTTGGTTTAAGCTGTAATATCACGAACTGGCATTGTATGTTTTGAAAAGCCTTCAGTTATGGAGCTTCCATGCCCTTTTTAGGCTGCTTCTCCTAGTACTTCACTGGGAAGTTTTTCATAATACATACCTTAATGTAAAACATCTTGCAGAAAGGAAAACAAAATTCCTGTTTTAAAAAAGATGAAAATTGCACTTGTGTGTTTCATACCTACTTATTAAACTAGACTGTTTAATGAAGATTTCAATAGTAGGAATGGAACACAGCCATTTAATTATTTTAAAGAATGTAGTAGTCACTGCTTCATTTGGAAGGCTCTCCAAAATTTAAATACTCTTTCCAAAATATAAATTCAGTCGTTTTTACAAGCAACATCAGATTGAAAAAGCCTCAGCCTACAAAGCATCTTTAGTATCTCTGCTGGGAACGTCAAGCTGCTTGTTTAGCAATTCGTTCTTAGCCAATTGTTCTCTTTCCACTTCTCTTTGACCTTGACACTGGAAACAGCCGGCCAGTTCCTGCATGTCAAAGCAGATTATGTTGCCGATGTGTGTTTTTTACACTGATGTGTGTGACAGTGGTGAGTGTGTTTGATGGAGGGGCAGAGAGGGAGAAAGGGGGAAAAAATCCATATGTGATAGTACTAACTTGTGCCTTTTTGCAAAACAAGTTCATAAGGGATCATCAGGGATGAAAATTGTCCTTGTGAAGGGGATGCATCTTGTACTTCCCAAAATGTTTAGGTATTCCTTTCTCTTTTTTTTTTTTTTAAAGCAGCATCACTGTTTAATCCTACTACTTGGTCTATAATCAGCTGTTTAACAGAGAGACAGTCAAGAATACAAATGAATACCCAAATGGCATCCCTTTTTTACCTGAAATGGAACTTCAGCCTAAGAGGATTGATTGTAAATTGTTTGGGAAGGTGTTCTGATTGTTTTCCTACACTGAGCCATCAGTGTGGCATCCTAGTTTGTGACTGAGGCACCTAGGAATTACTGCAGTACAACTAAATACTTTTCCTGGAAAGACCAGCCAAAAATTCAGGCCAGACATTTGTGAATCTAAAGGAAAAGACATGGGTTGTCTCTGAGATGGTAACTCTGCTGTGGGTCTGGTCTTATTTTCCATAAATTCATCTTAAAAACTCCAAATTCTGATATTCTGTCTGCTTGGGAAGAAATTCTCATGTCTTATCATATCAATTTTTCTTTCTTTTGGGACATCAGCTTTCAGCTTTGTTTCCAGACATCTGTGGGTTGTGCTTCTGAGAATTAGTGTTCTCACAAGAAGCCTTTTCTGTTTTTTCTCATGCTAATGATGTATACTTACAAATACAACTCCAGTCTGATAAAAGTGGTTTTTTTTTTTGTTCCGCTAATCGCTGTTCTTATCTGGATGCACAAGTCTCAATTTAGAAAAAGGTTCCGTTTAACCAGGGCGTTGGCTTTGCAAGAAGGAAGGCTCAGAGGTGCCTTGTGAAGTCCTTTTTTTAGTTGGTGTGAGTTATCCCTGCAGCTCCTGGCTGAGGGCGTTCCTTAGGCTATCGGTAACATTCTTTAGGGAATTAAGGGAGTTTTTCAGGATTGTCCAGAGGCTCTCATGTAATGGTAATAGCCGCTTGGAAAATCTTGCTGCTTGCTATTGTTCCTACCTCAGGATGCACAGGAGCATCTTTTGTGAGTTACCAGTGAGTTGTGAGTTGCACCACGGTTCGCTTCTCGCTCTTTCAGTTATCTAGAACGTGCCTGCTTTTTCCTCCTGGTTGAAGACAGCAGGTATTCATTCCTCAGCCGTGTTCGGTGAAGGCTCTCTGTGTATCAAACAGCCTTCACTTGAAAGCTCTTTGTATTCTGCATCTGGGGTTTTGGCTGGCTCTGCTCTGTCTGCAAGAATTGAAGTGCACAGTTTGTTCCTTGACAGCGAGGCAGCAAGGTTGAAGCTTGTGCAGGGTTTTGGTGTTAACAGTGAATGTTATCTGACTCTCAACTGGCTGAATAGCTTTGAGACATAACACTGATACAGTTAAGCCATTATGGTAGGTGTGTGAGAAGCAAAGAGCAATAAAGTGAATTAAAGTGCAAGCCAGAAGGTATGGATGTGGTTTGGTGCAGGCCCCTGTGCTACACAAACTTCTAATGTTATGTGGCTTTGCCACAGACCGTAGTGTCTCGCAGACTCTTAAGGTGGAGTGCCTGCAGTCAGGTGCTGCTGGTGTACTGCCTACTGGCCTCGCAATGAGAGAAAGCACCTTTAAATTGCAAAATCCCTGCTCATTTATGCTAGCTCATGCTATCAGGAGTTAGAGGCCTGTTGCAAAGGCTGGAAGTCCTTGGAAAGTTGGCCAAATTTGGGGTGAGGCTCTGGCATTGCACTTTTGTTAACAAAGCTTTCTTTTCCCACACTCTAAACAGATGCTTTGCCTAATGTATTATAAGTTCCAGTTAAAACTGCACAGTTAGGCTTGGATTGTGAGTGCACAAAAGAAGATAAGGGAGTGATAACATGGTAGACTGTTCGTATTGCTGGACTGCAGCTTGCCTGTGTCAAGGATTCGTCAAAGGTTGATGATCCCTGTAAATGGTAGCTTCAACTTGGTAGCTTCAAAGTACGCAACATCGAAGTGAAGGTCATCAGAGCTGAAACCACAAACTGAGCAGTTTGAACTAAAGGTTTCAGATATTTCTAGTACGAGCTATAACATGCTGATGTCCGATGCAGCTCGAACCTGTATAGGGACAACCTGAGAGCTGTTTGCTGTTGGATTGAATAACTCCGTAGTCTAGATTATGCAGCATTTCTTTCAGTCCAGGAGGATGAAGATTGTGGCATACTGCATCTTTGTCAGTCCACCATTAGGTGCAATTGTAAGTGGGATTTGCACTGTATATAGGGTCTAAATTTGCATATTCAGTGTATCACTTTGAGACTGATTTTAAATACCTTTTGAAATGTCTTAGTTGGGCTTCAAGCACGCTTTGAAACACCATGGTGTATTTATCATACATGAAGATCTGAAGATACTAGTTTTCTTAGATGTGCCTTCCCTTTAAAACAAATACACATACACATTCTGCAAAGTATGGTGATGTTAGTTCAGATGTCTTGGTCATGATACGCTCTTGTAAACTGCAAGGCAAGGTGGGTTTTTTTCCCTCCTTTCTCTTGTTGGCTGTCTGGTTGCAGAAGGGCATGAGGTCTTTTCTACAAAATTACTTTTTCCAGTTGATAACACAGTAAGCAGTGCGTGCTTATCCTGTTGTTGGCCAAATATTATCAGGACTGGGCATATACTGTGAAATCCAAGAAAAGAAGGAAACTTGCTGCGTCCAGTACTGTGAAGGCTGCTTCAGTGCAGGATTTACTTACTCTCTGGGAATCTGTCCTTGAGTAGTGAGCTGGGGAGGATACGTTTCTGTTTAGGGGAATCTTTTCTAATCTGCATTATATATTATTGTTTCATACAAGCTGTGGGAAATAGCCAAATTGTGGATAGAAGTAAAACGTGCCCACATACCGGGATTCTGATCAGTTCCTTCTCCTGATGAAAATAAGTTTGCATTGAATTTGTTCCTAGTTTCAGTCTTTTATCTTTCCTCTGACCACCGGAGATAAATGAAGCAATCCCTTGTTTTATTTCAGTGCAGTGCAGCGGTATGTACGTTGTGGTACTGAGAGACAGAAAGAAGAGGAACAAAGGCCTTGTGGTTAAGCACGTGACCTGGGATTGCATAACTGTATATAACTTTTCATTGTCTAAACTGTTGTAATTTGAATATTTTTTCTTAGATTTTCTGATCTTTTACATACTGCATGAAATCCATGTAATGAAACATAAAATTGAGGACCTGTATTCCACTTAAAAAAACAAAAACAAAAAAACCAAAAAAACACCAAAAAACCCAAAAAACAAAACCAAACAAACAACAAAAACCAAAAAAACCCCAAACCAACCCCCCCCCCCAAACCCCACAAACCAAACTTTATGACATTTCTTTGCAAGACTCAGTCTGCTATCCTTGCGTTTTTAATCAGACTTCCGTTTGAAAGAGTATTGTAGTAGCTGAAATTTGCCATGTCATCTTCAACTGAAAAGCCTTTCTCCATTTAGCACATCTCTGCTTGGGGAAAATACTCAAGAGAAACGCTTAAATAGCCTGTCGTTCCTCTGAAGCTTTAGGCAGATTTTGTTTGGGTTTTTTTTGTTTGTTTTGTTTTGCTTTGTGTGTTTTTTTGTTTCTGTTTTTTTTTTTTTTAAGAAGAAATCAAGTAATCAATTGACCACTGCCAAAAGCTTTTGTTCCTTTTAAAATGATGAATAAGTTCATTGAAAATTGGGGCAGAATTCTGAAAAAATTCTATGAGAGGCTTGCTGAAATAGTTTTGCGTAATAATATACAACATACTTTTATGCAATGATTGCAAAATATTTTACAGGAATATGGTTAATGCCAAGAGGCCATTTTAAATATGAGGAAGCTGTGGTATCGAACAGCTGAGAGACTGTCTCAAATGGAATTGGAATCACCGGGAAAATATTCTTGTTAAATTCCAAGAGCTTTGTATCACACCCTAAATAACTTGTACTTGACCATTCAATTAATTACAACTTAGATAAAAATAGCACCTAAATCTTCTCATCCCTAATCCAGTACCTTATCCATTGGTCCATGATCAATGTATAATCTTACCTTCATCCTGTGGAAGGAATGGAATTTCTTCTTTCCTCCTAACTTACTACTGGAGTATTGGGGTTTATGTGGTCAAGCTGGTTCGCTTTCTCATTGCTAGAGAAAGGGGACAAAACTGTGATTAAAAAAACAAAACAAAACACAAGACTCCCCACAAAAAACGCCAACAAAACAAAAAAACCTCACCCTAAACTCTAATTTATGGTTGAGGGGTTTCAAATCCATGGTTCTTCGTGGAACCTTCTTTGCTAAATATATAAATATATGGTGGGGAAAAAACAAAACAAAACAAAAAGCCACCCTCCCCTCCTGTCGTCTTTGCCTGATTATTCCCTTAAATCCCTTTGCCTTCTTTATGCTGTTCCTTCTGGCAATCAGCTGGACATAATCGTCTTGGATCAGTGATGTTGTCTGTCTTGATAGCCCTGAACATCATTCATGCATTACAGACCATAATCTGTACCCTTCATGGTTGCTAAGAGGTAGGGTCAGTGTTTTCTGTTTCAATGCAAGTAGAACCTTAGGAGAAGAGTCAAAAAACGGTGCGCTAGGAGCAGGGTTAATTGAGAGTTGGGGTCGCAGAGAGTCTTGACATTTGGAATGATGTTTTTAGTGGCTAAGAGTCGGTGAGAAAATGGAAGTTTGCATCCTACCCCAGCACGATACAAGGGACATTATGTCTGCACATCAGTGTTCAAAACAGGGCAGATTCTTCTTCTAAAATGGTTAGTTTGTTATTTCCAGTGTAGTAACTTCAGGACGACTGAAGGTGATGGAAACTGTTGCTTATGGCAAGGAACAGGCACCCAGTGGAAAGAGTGCACTCGATGATGCACAGCTCTTCCATTGCCGAGACAAATGACGAAGGTGAGGGTGGAGAGAAAAAAATCCCTTTGTCTCTCAGTTTGGAGGTGGCGCGAGAAGAGTGGGAGTGACTTGCCCACAGCTCTGCTTCTCTCCTATCTGCTCGTTCAGCAAGGCTCACTTGAGGACGTAAGAAATACAGCGATTTTTTCATATGCTTGCATTTCATTGACATTGAAATCAAAATACTGGTCAAACCCCAGGTGCTAGAGAGAGAAGAAACATACATCTGAAAGTGACATATGCTTTTGAGTCTTGGGGATCACAGTTATTACTTTGTATCTTATCTTGATGAGATCTAGTAAAGTATAAGATTGAGAAACAATATCATTACCAGGGCAAGCGGTTTGGGGTTTTTTTGCCTTATCTAATAAAACATTCTCTTTCAGCCTTCCTTTGAAGGAAGGCTTTAGACTGAGTCATAGAAGAAGATAATGAACCTATACAATGTGGAGCTCAAGCACAATCTATATGATGATTTGGATGAAAATGCACTTCATAGAGAAGAAAATTTTGAAGGGATGGAGTGGAATTGGACTTGGGACACTTGAATATATTTCTTTTTGCCAGATACATGCTATATGACCTTGGGCTGGTAGTTCTGCATGCATGTCTGTGTCTCTCTGCCTCATCTGACAAATGATCATAGCAGTAGTTCTATGCTGTGTCTATAACTTGTGAGCTTTATGGACAAGGATTGTCACCTTCAAAATGTGCAGCACGGAGTGGCCCGCTTTTCCATTGAGCCCTGTCAATCCAACCCAAATGGATATGCAGAGCAGAAGTGAGGGTGTCAGTTCGTGGTAGGAACAGACACCCTTCTGCCCTACTCGTAGGAACCAAGCCTCCTACAACGAGAGCAGATGTGTCTTCACAATAGTAGATCTCAAATGAGCAAGATCAATAGATTTATGTTGTAGAACCGTGGTCAGAATGACAATGTATATTTAATTGCTGTAGACAGGAAAAAAAAATTTTTTTGTTTCCCTTTGACAGGCTGGTACCGAGGATACACACTCCGAAATAAATCTAAGAAGGTATGACCTCACTTTTTAGTAACTCTAATTTTTATTTCACACCTTGCCAGACCCCGTCCGGTGCTGTAATCTGCTATGCTTCTGCTGTATTTCTTGTCTTAATATTGTGCAGGTCTCCTCATCACTATGTCCTTTTCCTTAGTGATAGAAATAAATGCCCTTGAGGTAAATGTTTCAGAACCATTAACTGGGTGCTCCTCCATTGTAAGCATGCGTAATGTGGTTTGAACTAGCAAAATTGACTGTTGCCTATCTGCATACGCTAGCTTATTGTTTTATTGTTATGGTCTTGGACCTGTACACGTCCAGCATTAGTTATATGTAATGGTAAGACTGGCGTTTTGATTTGACTTGGAAAATATTCCAAAAAATTATGCATGCATGGATCTCGGCCAAGCTTCTTGAGGTTTGTGAAACCAGTCTGAAAACTGCATGGAAATCTGGTTTCCCATAGGAATTCTGGCACCTCTTTTCAGGTGTAAAGGGGAATGACAAGAAAATAGAAAAGGATTGTAGCACTCCTAGAAGGTTTCTTTTAAATAATGGAAACTTGGGACTGGTGAATTCCTACAAATGCTGTCATGTGTTGTGAGCTTTTCTAGAGAACCACAGGTCCAGGGCAACTTGACAAATGACTCCAAGAATATTTTGTAGCAAGAACAAATGAGTATGATGGATAGTTTGCAAGAGCTTACAACATTTCGTACAGGAAGATGAGTGTCATTACAGTGAAACAAGGAATTAACTTCTCTGAGGTGCTAATATCAAATACAGTGCTCAAGCATGCAACCTGATGCTCCTTACTGGCTTTTTTCCTGTGATGCTGGGACTGGTGCACCTAACACGTTTCTGTTATAGGTAAACAGTAAACATCAGTCACAGTTACTGTTCTGCTGATCGTGCTCTTACCCTCTTCCCCTGCTTTCTGTTGAATGCATTTTTGTCAAGTCATATCCTATGGTGTGATTTATTTATTTTATTTCTGTATTTATTTTTAGGGCATTTTCCCAGAAACATATATCCACTTAAAAGAGGCAATTGTGAAGGACCGGGGGTAGGTTGGAGCTTCTTGAGGTATACTTTTGGTAGCAAGAACAATGGAATGCTGTTACTCTTTTTTTGGTTTGTTTTTGTTTGTTTGTTTTTTGTTTGTTTGTGGGGTTTTTTTTGGGTTTTTTTGTTTTTTTTTTTAAAAAGTGAAACTTAAGCAGCGGTGGTTGTAGTGAGTGCTACTGGTCTGTGCGTGCAGCAGGGCATACCGCCTGTGCTAGACTTCTGGAGCTGCATAACTTTATTTTTTTTCAGAGTATTGTAGATACCACAATTGTAGGCATAGGTGCAGGAGAACACTGTTTGTAAAAATAAGAAAGCTCTGCTAGACAAGTTAGTAGCGAGGCAGGTCAATCAAGTTACATTTAGCTCCTCTGGGGACTCCTGCAAGTCATAACACACTCCTGCTCGCAGCCAAGTAGCCAGCAGGAGTGTGGATTCCTTCCTGTCTTGGAAAACATTTAAGGAAATGACTCCTCATTTGATTCTTAGAGCTGATTCTGTGATTGTTAGAGTGAGAGGAAAACAGCAGTTGCAAAGGAAGAGACTTTAGAAAGTACTTTTTTTTTCTCTCCTGGTTTTTTTTTTTCTTTTGTTTTTAGTTATTGTGGCCAAGTTACCATTGCAAGCGGTGATTCTTCCAAACTTAATTTCTGTCTGTTTAGCATTATGTTTCTGGAACAGATCAGTTGAAACGAACAAGACTGAAAGAAACTTGAAACATATTTGCATTAAAAATGGATAATGAATGCGCACGTGTGTGTTGGAGAACCAATTGAACAATTTAAGAATCTTGGCATCATGAGTGAATTGTGTGAATAGCCAGCCCTCTGAAATTTCTGTTTACGCATTTATCAAAAAAGGATGTTTTGCTACTAAGTTTTAATCTCGAGTGTAACACTTTTTTCTGTTTTCTCCTTTTTTTTTTTTTTTTACCCCTAGACAACATGAAACAGTGATTCCAAGTGAATTGCCCCTTGGACAAGAACTCACTTCTACCCTGAGGGAGTGGGCAGTTATCTGGCACAAGTTATATGTGGTAAGGTTTCTTCAGTGGTTGGTGTTTTATTAAATAACCTCAGATCAGATGAGATGAGACTGGGCTTTTTGCAGGGCGCTTTAAGACTTTGCATAGAAAGTTAAGCAGAATTGTAAAACTATCATTATTGTAAAATTGGTCTTGAGAGAGGCTAAAAATGGTCTGCTCCCCACTGAATGGGATGTGTGATCACAGGCAGAACTGCAGTTTGGTCTACGCTATGGGTGTTTGCCGTTCTTGAGTAATTGATGACACAGCACTGATGAAGCATGGACTGGCACAAGTCACCCTCAGCATCGTGTCAGCTGGTTGGGGCTGTGTGTGTGAGTCACAGTTCACTAGTAAAATAAGGGTTCCTGCTTTGCCTGTCACGCGTCTGTGCGAGGGCAAGATGTCTCAGTTGTGTGAGAAAGTTGTGCAAGAAACTGTGGTGGTGTTTTAACAGAACCTTTAACAAGTGTGAACTCTGTTTTTCTAGAAGTATTGTAGGTACTTAATAAATGGTTGATCCTCACCCCAGAGTACTTACAGCTCAAACAGGCGAGATAGATAAAGGATGGGAAGAGAATTGGGGCCATGTGCGGTGGGGGAAGATTTGACCTGTCAGAAGTCAAATAATACATTTAGTTCTCATAAGGCTGGGGAGAGACCTTTCATCTACTAAATCTGTTTAGTGGCCTGGCCGTATGATAGCCACCTCAGAAAAGTCAGAAGCCAAGGTAATACGTGGATTTGGTAGTTTTGCTAAGGTGGATGCATTCTTGCTCAAAGAAACACAATTGGAGTTCACAATGAATTGCCTTCTTTTGAAGGTGATTATTAAGGCACATTAAAGAGAGTCAAGCTTGATTTTTCCTTGGTTAGTAGTGAGTTCAGCCTGCATAGTATGTGCTCTGAGACTTTAAGACGAGATAATGGTTTTAAATTAGCTCTAGCCATTCAGTTTACCCAGAGCAAGCTCTCCTATTGAAAATTTCACCAGGCCACAAGTACGTTTTGTTTGTGCACCACGAAGCCACGAGAATTTGTTCCGCCCTCTTAATTTAATGAGGAGCTGTATGTGATGTTATTACTGTGTGAAAAGAGAGTTTTGTTCCTGGTTTCTTTTTCTTTTTTTTCTGAATCTATTTTTCTTAAGAGCAGAAATCTTTCATGTGCCTGTGCTTGACGAACATAAGTCTTATAATAGTCTTGGAAAATGTTGTGGTTTGAAATGGATTTGAGTTTATTTTATTTTCCCCTGCAGTATGTATAAAAAGAAAAAAACAAAAACAAACCCCCCCAAAAACCAAAAAAGCTAAAGGAGGAAGGAGGTATTTGAGGAGAAAAAGGAAATACAGGGGATTTTTTTTCTTTGGTAGATTTCCTTTCACTTCTTTAATTTCAGTTTCTTTCAGCAAACATTGCACCAGTGGGTATATCTCCACTGCAAAATAAATATAAAAATGGGTGAGAGTTTTTAACTTTGATTAGTTAATAGGAGTTAGCTGATGTAAACAGCTGTAGAGATAATTCAGCTTTATCTAACTGTCAAATTGAGTTCTGCTCTATATTTCCATGAAAGCTAACACAAGTTGCTTTATCGTAGCAATTATTTTTACACAAGTTAAGAACATGCTTTTTTCTTTGTTTACTAAATATATCTCTAGTATCTTCCCTATAAGAACCAAAAGACTTATCTAGCCTCTGTCAGCCCCTTCGCGTTCACCAAAATTAAAAGGAAGATGGCTATTTATAGATTTGTGTTCTCAGGGGCAAATTCTGAGTGGTTTATATCATTCATGCTCTTTGCAGAGACCAGAATGGGGAAATAATTTGAATGAGTCTCTTTCTGCTGTGTGGGAGCAGTTGGGCTTCATAGTTAAACATTAACAGCTTTCAGATCAAGAGCTGACGCTAGTCAGCTGCTGCCTGAATGTACCAGCAATATACCATTGGCCAATTCCCACTAGCTGCTGGGTGAGGTATAGTCAAAAACCTCTTGACAGTCATTTTGGAGCTGCATAACCATAAACATTGTCTCAGTAGATCAAAGTTTAATGTCCTTTGATTTGTGGCACTACCCTCTGAAAATGAGCTGCACTTGACACTTGGTGCAAGTCAGAATCATCCTAGTGACCGGCTCCCTCTGCGGTGGTGAGGAGGGGACGAGGCCTGGATTCCCTTTTGAATGGTACAAATGGTATAGCTGACACTTTTTAAGGCTTAATTACTTATCTAAGTGCATATTGCTGCAAATATAGTAGGTTACCACATAGCTATCTATTTTTTTTAATTACAGCATCAGCCTTGGAGTCTGAAACTATAGGAAAGAGGTGTATAGGTGTGTGACTAATTTTATTAGGGTGGAACCAGTGAATAGCATGAGAAGTACTTTCATTAATTAAAGATGATAACAGTAGAAATGGCAGGAGGACATTCTTCACAAAGCAGGTTCTGATGTCCTGTTCAGTCGGTGCTTTATAATTACAGGTGCTGCATTCATAGCAAAAGGTGAAAATGCAATGACTGCGGCAAACACGAGCGAGTACCTGGGTAGATTGGGGAGGTGGTGTCTAGAATCCAGACATGATATTTTTATTGCATTTGGGGACAACCTCTGGCATGGTGGGTTCTGAGCAACTACTGCTTAAAAGCATGGGATCTGTCAAGACTGCATTGCATTAAGTTCTGTACAGATGTAAAGAAAAATGAGTCCTCTGAAGAGCAGATAATCTTCAGCCTTATTTGCTGATAGACACCAGCCAGAGAGATCATTGTGTTTCCACAGAGCTACTCTGATTTTCATGAAATTCTTGTCTGGAGGTCGCATGTGGACACGACAATCCATGTGTGAGTTACCAGCAGGTAGAACATGAACCTTGAAATATAATATGCATACTGGCAGGGAAGCAGTGGATCCCAGATACCGCTGCGTTTTGTTGCTATTCCTTTTTTTAATGTAATGGATTTTGAGTGCATGATGGGACAGGATAAGAGAGCAGGCAGCCATGAAAATGAGTCCATGGATTCAATTTGCTTAAAGTTATGGCTTTAAAACATAGTTGCTAACGCTGTAAACAGCGTGGAGGGCAGAGATTCCAATTAACCATGTTGTTAGTGTTGTATTCTGGTGACAAGAAACCTTTTTTATATGTAACAAAGAGGCTGAAGAGTTCTTTAGGTTGGTGAAAGCTATAGGAGGAACAGACATGAGAAAAAGCCTATGTAGGCTTCAGTGTTGGTCATCCGTCATTATGTTTTGGTACCACCTTTAGACTTGAAATGCAAATAAAATGTTTGCCTCAGAGTCTTACGATCTAAATAGGCAAAACAAACGGGAAACATGCATAAAAAAATGACTGGCCCAGTGTCACACATTCTAAGAGTGGCAGAGGTAAGGAGAAAGAAGCTTTGTATATGGATGTCATTTATCTGGACTTCTGTAAGGCCTTTGACATCGTCCCTCACATTATCCTTATCTCTGAATTAAAAGGATATGGATTTGATGGGCAGACTGTTTGGTGGATAAGGAATTGGCTGGATGGTCGCAACCAGAGGGTAGTGGTCAATGGCTCGATGTCCAGATGGAGATCAGTGACGAGTGGTGTCCCTCAGGGGTCCGTTCTGGGGCCAGTGCTGTTCAATATCTTTATCAATGACATAGCGGGATCGAGTGCACCCTCACGAAGTTTGGAGATGACACCAAGCTGAGCGGTGCAGTGACACACCTGAGGGATGGGATGCCATCCAGAGGGACCTGGGCAGGCTGGAGAAATGGGCCTGTGTGACCCTCATGAGGTTCAACAAGGCCAAGTGCAAGGTCCTGCACCTGGGTCGGGGCAATCCCTGGTATCAATACAGGCTGGGGGATGAAGGGATTGAGAGCAGCCCTGAGGAGAAGGACTTGGGGGTACCTATAGATGAAAAGCTGGCCATGAGTTGGCAATGTGCTCTCGCTGCCCAGAAAACCAGCCATACCCTGGGCTGCATCCCCGGCAGCGGGGCAAGGGAGGGGATTCTGCCCCTCTGCTCCGCTCTGGTGAGACCCCCTGGAGCCCTGCGTCCAGCTCGGGGGTCCTCAGCACGGGAAGGACATGGCGCTGTTGGAGAGGGTCCAGAGGAGGCCACAAAAATGATCAGAGGCTGGAACAGCTCTGCTATGAGGAAAGGCTGAAACAGCTGGGGTTGTTCAGCCTGGAGAAGAGAAGGCTGCGGGGAGACCTTATTGCGGCCTTTCAGTGCTTAAAGGGGGCTTGTGAGAAAGATGGGGACAGACTTTTTAGCAGGGCCTGTTGCGATAGGACAAGGGGGAATGGTTTTAAACTGAAAGAGGGTAGATTCAGACTGGATATAAGGAAGAAATTTTTTATGATGAGGGTGGTGGAACAGTGGCACGGGTTGCCCAGAGAGGTGGTGGATGCCCCATCCTTGGAAACATTCAAGGCCAGGCTGGATGGGGCTCTGAGCACCCTGATCTGGTTGTAGATGTCCCTGCCCATTGCAGGGGGGATGGACTAGGTGACCTTTAAAGGTCCCTTCCATCCCAAACCCTTCTGTGATTCTATGATATTAAGTTGGCATTCCTGTCTCAATGTGCTGGGACACAATTGTGATCATTTAACATCACCTCTCTGTCCTGTATATAAAAAGCACCCATCGTAGCAGTTTAAGTGCTGGGAAACACCAGAAGTCTATTTTTTGTCTGTGAGGTTTTTCTGAAATATAATGTCCTGAGGTGAAGACCCCAAATCTTGAGACACTTAAACGTTGGCAGTGCAAAGTACTGGAGAATTTGTTCCATGGGTCTAATCTTGTAGTGTCGTATGGTGCCAGTTTCTCAGATATTTTTAGTTAAATACAGCTTGCATGGTAGATTCAATTGAGTACATTTCAGAAAGCTTACTGAGCTCATTGTTTTCAGGCTATCACTAGCTTAAAATTGTCCCTTTTTTCCTGTAGGATAACAAGACAACACAGTTTCGGCATGTCCAACAAATGACTTACAGCCTGATAGAATGGCGGTCACAGATACTGTCTGGAACTCTTCCCAAAGATGAGCTAGCTGAGCTCAAGAAGAAAGTCACTGCTAAGATTGACTATGGCAACAGGTAAACTCCAAACTATGTCTTGAGGGCGGGGGAGAATCCAAAATCCCAGTAAAGGCTCTAGATGGCTATTAATACAAAGCAGTGTAAATGACCACGCAGAGGGAACACTGAACTAAGCTTTACATTTTTCCTTGGAAAAGGGGATAATTACAGCTTTCAGTCCCCATCAGAATGTGACTAGCCTGGCAGGTGGGCATGTAGCAGTTGGTCCTTCATATGCCAGCAATCTCTTTGACTTGGCAGGAAACCTTACCTGTCTTAATTCTGCAGAAATGCTGGCACATGCTGGTATTTCCCACGGAGTACAATTTGTGCCTGGCTCGCTGGAGCCAGGATTTGGATGCTGGTTATGAACTAAACTGCTTTATCAGCAACTGAGTAATACAGTTCTATAGGCCACCAAAACTCCACCTTTCATTGGTTTGTACAGAACAGGGATTGTCTCCAGAACTCATTTATCTGCCTGTCAGACTTGACTCAGGTCAAATAAGTCAATTAAGAAGAAAGCTTATGGCAAAAAATAATAATTAGCCATAATCCGTAAGCTTGATAGATACACATACCTTCTTTTTTTAAAAAAAAAAAAAAAAAAAAAAGAGAGAACAAAGATGATGTCATCTTAGAATTAAGTTACCTGACTAATTATTTTTCCCTTTAATGGGAAAACAGGGAGTGAGGGGTAAGTATTTCAAGACAGGAAAACCAGCAATGTGATTGTTACAAGGAATGGAGCTGGTGTGCATTGGTGCTTGGTGCTGTTCACAGTTTGATCTGTGGTTTGTGCTCTTTCAGTCACCTTTGCTTCTTAAATATTGTGTTGCTTCTTTTGTCCTGATGACTTGCATGCTACTCAGGATCCTAGGTTTGGACCTGGTTGTACGAGATGACAATGGGAACATCTTGGACCCAGACGAAACTAGCACAATCTCTCTCTTCAAGTCCCATGAAACTGCATCCAAAAGGATTGATGAAAGAATCCAGGAAGAGAAGGTACATCTCTTGTCACTGGCTTTGTCCTCTTCAAGTAGCTAGTACCCACTGTATTTGTGCATTCCTCTTAAGGATATTGTGCTACTTTGGCAGCAGAACTAAATTCTTCTGTGTTTGTTTTTAATGGGAGTACTCTCCTTCTTTGCAGTCCCTGCAACAGACTTTGGACCTCCGAGGGCAGCCAATATTCAACACAACACATACATATAGCCTGTATGTAAACTTCAAGAATTTTGTCTGCAATATTGGGGAAGATGCAGAGCTGTTAATGAGCCTCTATGATCCTGATCTCTCCAAATTCATCAGGTAGGGTTTTTTTGTAGCTGCATAAGCAATTTAGTCATCACTGTGGTCATTCTAAAAAAGCCAGTAGAGGTTAGAAAGGAAGATCCAGCAGATAGGTTTTAAAGTTCTGTTGGTTGCTGCCGCAGTGGTGATTTGGAAGGGGGTTATTTAATTTCAGATGAGATAGGAAGTCAAGGTTCTGAGTCCATGCACTCTCCTTCTTAAAGCTGGGCATTTCTGTGATACGTTAGTCAAAATCCCAGATTGTCTCTTTATGTTCTTAAATTTTCCTACTGTTCTCACTAGATTTGATGCATTTGATTAATTGCTTCCCATTAAATCATGTATATGCATGATGTTTGCTGTCAAGTCGGTGCAAATTCACACCTAAGAGTTGGGCATCTTGTACTGGTAGGAGAAGACATGAAGAACTTTATCAAGGAAGCATGTACGTGTCAGGCACCCTCTGTCTCCATCATTGAAGCTTATCAGGTGTGGACGTGCAGTCAGAGTTACATAGGGAAGTAACTGAGAGTACTCATTCACATCGTGCCTGCCTTCTGCCTTCACTGAAATGAGTCATTTCAGAATCACTTTGGGATAGAAGATTTTGGCAGAATTTTTCAGATATTCCTAAAAGATTAAAATGCTTTTGAGCTTTTGCCAGGTAATGGGAATGTCAGGTGTTGATTTTTTTTTATATCTCCCCCCCCCCCCTTGTTTGCAGTGAAAATTACCTGGTTCGTTGGGGCAGTAATGGGATGCCTAAAGAAATTGAGAAACTAAATAACCTTCACGCAGTCTTTACGGTAAGTTGTTGTATTTACAGCCTGGAAATTCTTCCCCATGCTGCAGACATCTGAGTTTTGCGTTCTTTCCCCCTCCCTATGCAGCAGGGAGAGGTCACAAGTGGCATTTTGGGGTGTTTTCATGGACACTTAACATGTTATAGGCAGCCTCAGAGGAATGCTGCTGAAAAGGTATTTTTTTTTGTATGTCAGTCCAAAGCATTAGTAAAGGTGTATTATTTTGCAATAGTACTGTCAGTGGGTGTTGCTCGCCCGGGCATTTCTGAAAATCCTAATAAACACTTCTCTGTTGGAGCCTAGCTGTACCCAAAATCTAAGCTTGAGATCATAGTTGTTTGTTTTTCAGTTCTTTGCTTTGCTGATTGGTTTCTGTGTTGGAGTTTGTTATTTGCAACAAGATGTTAATCGAAGAACTGCACATGAATGGAATAACTTCTGACAAGTAGCAAAGGTGGCACAAACTACCTGCCTGGTCATCAGGATTTAACATCCTTTACTCTCCTTCCAGTACTGTTGCTGGGGTGTGTTATCAAAGAGTAATGGGATGTTTAGAAATTGCTGTGTCGAAATTGCTAGTGTTTTTGTAGTTTTTTGTTGTTGGTTTTTTGTGGTGGTTTTTTTTTTTTTTTTTCCCCTTAGGGCTCAAAGGGAGCAGGTTTTACTTTCTAAAAAATTATAGATTTCCTCTTGTATGTGTGTACAATCTAACAAAAAAGCCTTACTCTCTCTGTCGTCTTCTCTTCCATTCATAAAACAGATTGATACAACTTTATTTTAATTAATTTCTAGGATTTAAGCAGTTCTGACTTGATCAGACCAAAAATCAGCTTGGTGTGTCAGATTGTGAGGGTGGGGCATATGGAGCTGAAAGATGGGAAGAAACATACTTGTGGACTCCGGAGGCCCTTTGGTGTGGCAGGTATGACAGATTCCATCAATGGAGAAAATAGCACGGCCCAGTGACTGGGACAGTGGGCTAGGAATTGGGAAATATATGCTGTATGTCAGCAAAGCCTACTAATCTCTTCGTGTCAGCATCTCTGGCTTTAAAATGGAGATTCTGATACTGAGCTGCATATAGTACCCCTTTAAGAACTTATAAAGAAAGCTGTATATGAAGATGAAATCCTGTTACTGTTCACTTTTTGTTTTGTCACCGCCTAAAAAGATAACACGCTGCCATCAGTGCCATAGACTTTTCAGATCTTTGTCAAAGAGGGATTTGCTCCTCATGACTAGTGGGGTAAAGCTGCAGTTTTTAAAGGAGCCTTGGTGAATGAGACATCCAGTTCCTGTTCAGTTCCTGTGATCTCTTGTGAAGAGACTTGCATGAAGTTTGTGGTGAAAAACAATTTAAAAATAATCAGCATTTGAAATCTAAGTGTAGCTTCTTTGCCTTGAAATGCCTGGGTCCCACCTGTTTATTGTCAGAGAGTATATTCACATTCATTACCATAGGCTGAATCAATGAAAAGGTGCTTTTTAAAAAGTTAAGATGAGAGTGGTGCGCTCTGTTGCTGTCATGAGTGGCATTGGCCCAAAATAAGCAACTGTTGTTTCCATTCTGATAGGGGAAAGCGCTCTCTGTATTCTTTAGCAACTTGGCAAAACTATGTGATGAACTTGTGTCATTGCAGTGATGGACATCACTGATATCATACACGGAAAGGTGGATGATGAGGAAAAGCAACATTTTATTCCATTTCAGCAGTAAGTACTGGACTTCAGAGTTCATCACATCTGGCTTATTTAAAGCAGTTGTCCTTTGGAGAAGGACAAATTTGTATGGGAGCCTGGCAGTGTACCAAGGTCTCTACAAATAGATTAGCTTATGGCAGTAGTCAGCTCTTTGAAGGAAAAGATTTTTGTCAGTCCTCTGAAGCCTTTGTTCCCTTGATTTACATGTCTGTATGACAGCCTAAATTGCTTAGGGAGTTTTGGCAATGCAGCTGAAATTGCTAGGTACCCATTATCATCTGAGGTAAGAAAGAAGAGCACAGTGCAAAATAACGTTGTGGGGTCTGAGGGATGTGACCTTCAAAACCATTAGGGGGTTAAGAGGCAAGATTTTCAGAAAGACCTGAGCGTAGAGAACGCAACTCCTCCTTGTCACTATTGTGCAGGACCCTGCGTATTGTCTGCCTCTTAACTTTCCAGATTACCTTGTAAGGGAGATTCAGAGGACAATAGGAAAGGGATTTCTCCCTCTTTCTGGGAAAGAAATTCAAGCCCAAAAGTCTTTTGCGTTCCCGTATTGCTAGTTAGACTTGTGTGTTCTGCCTGCTCTCTGATTGCTCACTTTTTCGGCACATTCCAGTAATTAAAATGAAGCTTGTTTGGGTAGACTTAGCCATGTTGTTACAGTCCTAAATATAGCAATCCATTTGGTGTAGCCATATGTTATTACAAGGTATTTTCAGGGGAGATTGTGTGGGGCTTTGTTTCCCCCCCACCCTTTCAGGGCCTGAAGGGCTGGAAAGAAGGATGTCTTTTCCTTTGCAAGATAATGTTAGTCTGCTACCTTCCCCCCCACCTCATTTTGCTTCTGTTCTAATGAGGCTGAGTTTATATCCAAATCTGGTCACCTCTACAAGGATGGGGAGCCTGTGGAGACCTCGTTTTGTGTCTGCTTTGGTTCATTATTGAGGGTGTGGGTACAGGAGTGAAGTCGGGTTCAAGATGCAAAGCTCAATACGCGTGTTTGTGTTTAGGGATAGGTTCATCACTCGTATGTTCTCACAGCAGTCGTTAGTTACGTTAACTTATCCCTGGTTAATCTACATAGTCTCTTAGGGACAGCTCTGAGGCACACCTGAAGACAGGGCTCAGCTCATCTGATGGGAGCGCAAGGCTCTGTGCTGAGCTGTTCCTGCGTGGTAGCCCATAGCTGGACTTGTTCTCACAGGTCGGCAAGGCAGTCAGTCTGTGGATGGAAAACAAGACCAAAGTAGAGCTGGCTATGTTTATGGTCGTCCTGTAGGCTGGTATTTCAGTATGATACAAATGTAGTCATGGAGTCTTTGGGTCAATGTTACTTATCCTAAGCGTGAGCTAGCACTGTGATGTATTTCCTAGTTTGAGAGTTTATATGTATTGCCATTGGGTTTGTGCAGGTGAAAAAGAAAAAAAAATTCCCATGGAATCCTTTAAAAAAAAAAAAAAGTCTTTGGAAAACAGTCAGCTGTTGGCCAGCCCTCTTCTTGCAGAGCACATGTTTGATGTTAGTCTGTCTGCTTCCCGGTCTCTATTGTTGTTCTTCTCAGGATTGCCATGGAAACATACATCAGACAGAGACAGCTAATCATGTCCCCACTGATAACTTCTCATGTGATTGGAGAAAATGAGCCCCTCACTTCTGTCTTCAACAAAGTCATCGCTGCAAAGGAAGTGAATCATAAAGGGCAAGGTACAACAGTCAGACGAGAAGCTAATGTAAAAACCTGGTGCGGGGAAGGGTTCCCCGTGCTTACAAAGGAAAATAAATGACCTGTGAAAGTCCAGAGATCAAGTCTTACTGGAGTTTGCTACCTTCCCTGAGCCAAACGTGTGGTCTTTGTAATGGCTGTCTGTCATCCCAGCAGATTGGGAGCTAAAAAAAGATCAAAACAGGAGCTGTTCTTACGTGAAAAGAACTTCTCTCGCTGTGACTTATTTAGCAAATAAGGTGATATTTTTAGGATAAACCTGTTTATATGGACATAAAATATTTTTAAGTGAATATGACTGCATATTCTAAATGGCTTTTTAAACTGCATTATTCAGGATTCTTCTGCTCTTGCTTGTGTGTCTGGCCTTACTCAAATACACTAGCGGATTCATCTCAGAAAGTTTGTATTTTACTTCAGAGAATCTACCCTGTAAGGTCTTCGCCACTGTTAGGGGGAGAGAGAACTGGGCCAACTGAGAACCAGCTTGGGATATTTAAGGCATGGAGATCACATGAAGAAATGGTTTCTCTTAAGCATAGGCTTAAATTTCATGGGTTTATACTTTCTTTTTTTTTTTTTTTTCTCAGTAGACAAGTGTTACCTTTCTTTTCTTAGGTCTTTGGGTCTCCCTGAAACTGCTTCCTGGCGATCTAGTGCAGGTTCAAAAGGATTTTTCCCACCTTGTAGACAGATCCACTGCTGTGGCTCGCAAAATGGGATTCCCTGAGATAATCCTTCCTGGTAGGTACCATATGCCTCCACGCTTCTGTGGAGCGCAAGACCCAGATGAAATTCTAGAATTTCTGCTATAAACAGATTTATTTTAAAGCCATCAAAAAATTTGTTTTCATTTTTCTTGAAACATCCAGCCAGTCTTTTATTTTTTTTTTGTCAAAGAAGTTGAAAATGTAAGTTTCCTTTCTTACACTGAAAAATGATAGTGTGTGTACTTTTTGGAAGAAAATTTCTGCTTAGTCCAAGAGACATTTTTGTTGCCTGTAGGTTTGACCCTGCTCTATTTAATCCATTCAAAGGGGATTTTGCCCTATAGAGCTCATTGCATTAAAAAAAAAAAAAAAGTTACGTAAAGACAGAGGTTTAAAAAAAAGGAGAATGGTACATTTTTAAAGACTTTTGTATAATTTGAGATGAAGATGAAATGGTGTGATGTTGGGTGTCGTTAATTACCTGGTATCAGTAAAGGCTAAGAAGAAGAAAAGGATAAGGTGGTACCCAAGGATGTTAAATGTTAACCTGTACAACCGTCTGTATGAGAAAAACAGCTCATTAAGCACTATGAATTTTAGGTGATGTTCGAAATGATATCTACGTCACCCTGATACAAGGGGAGTTTGACAAAGGGAAGAAGAAGACTCCCAAGAATGTAGAAGTCACCATGTCTGTACATGATGAAGATGGAAATCTCCAAGAGGTATGATGGCCTTTGCAGGAGGTCACAAGGCTGTGTGTTTGCTAGATGATAGCTCCAGTCCATAGGTTCTTATTTATCAACTCTATGCAAGGACTGTGTGATAATGAACAAGAGCTATTATAGGTGATCTCAGTGACCGAATTTGAATACTCACTGACTTTTTTTTTTTTTACATTAATAAGAGATGTGAGCAAATCTTTAAAGATTCTGTAAAACTTTCAAAGAGGTGACACATGTTGCGTTCCTTTGGCTGTGAGGCATAGACTTTGAGTAACTGACAGTTACATGCTTTGAAATTTTCTGACCTAAGATACTTTTTGCTTTCATTCTAGACCTTACCTTTCCCTTTTCCCTCCTCCCCTTGTCTTTTTGTCCAAAGAAAGCTATCCATCCTGGTGCTGGTTATGAAGGTGTCTCCGAATATAAGTCTGTTGTTTATTACCAAGTCAAGCAGCCTTGCTGGTATGAAACTGTAAAGGTAAGAGTGTAATTTACAGTCTTGCTTCCTTTGTGTAGAAAATGGAACTAATTTAAAATCAGTAGGCGCATCAGTATCAGAATGTCCTGTAAATTGACTGGAACTCAGGAAAAAAAGGAGAGGTTACCGCCTTTGGAAGAAGGGGCAGGCAACTCAGGAGGACCACAAGGATGTTGTGAGAGGTTATGGAGGGAGAAGATTAGAAAGGCGAAGGCCCAGATAGAACTTAAACTGGCCACCGCCATTAAAGATAACAAAAAATGTTTCTACAAATATATCAGCGACAAAAGGAGGGCCAAGGAGAATATACCTCCTTTGTTGGATGCGAAGGGATACATTGCCATGAAGGAAGAGGAGAAGGCAGAGGTACTTAATGCCTTCTTTGCCTCAGACTTTAATAGTCAGACTGGTCATCCTCGGGGTTTTCAGGCCTCTGAGCTGGGAGATGGAGATAGGATGCAGAGTGAAGTCCCAGTTGTTGAAGAGGTGGCAGTCACCAACCTGCTCCTCCACCTGGATGCTCACAAGTCCATGGGGCCAGAGGAGATCCACATGAGGATACTGAGGGAGCTGGCAGAGGAGCTGGCCAAGCCACTTTCCATCATTTATCAGCAGCCCTGGTCAACCGGGGAGGTCCCACATGACTGGAAGTTAGCAAATACGACGCCCCTCTACAAGAAGGGTCAGAAAGAGGATCCAGGGAGCTACAGGCCTGTCAGCCTGACCTCGGTGCCAGGGAAGGTCATGGAGCAGATCATCTTGAGTGTCATTATGCGGCACGTGCGGGACAACCAGGGGATCAGGCTCAGCCAGCATGGGTTTATGAAAGGGAGATCCTGTTTCACTAACCTGGTCTCCTTCTGTGACAAGGTGACCCGCTTAGTGGATGAGGGGAAGGCTGTGGATGTTGTCTACTTGGGCTTTAGTAAGGCCTTTGACACTGTCTCCCACGGCATTCTCCTGGAGAAGCTGGCTGCTCACAGCTTGGATAAGTGCACTCTGCGCTGGGTTAAAAACTGGCTGGACGGCCGAGCCCAGAGAGTGGTGGTGAATGGAGTCAAATCCAGTTGGTGGCCGGTCACGAGCGGTGTTCCCCAGGGCTCAGGGTTGGGGCCGGTCCTGTTCAGTATCTTCACTGATGATCTGGAGGAGGGGATCGAGTGCACCCTCAGTAAGTTTGCAGATGACACCAAGTTGGGTGGACGTGTCGATCTGCTGGAGGGTAGGAAGGCCCTGCAGAGGGACCTGGACAGGCTGGATCGTTGGGCCGGGGCCAACTGTATGAGATTCAACAAGGCTCAGTGCCGGGTCCTGCACTTGGGTCACAACAACCCCATGCAACGCCACAGGCTGGGGGAGGAGTGGCTGGAGAGCTGCCTGGCTGAAGAGGACCTGGGGGTGAACATGAGCCAGCGGTGTGCTCAGGTGGCCAAGAAGGCCAATGGCATCCTGGCTTGTATCAGGAATAGCGTGGCCAGCAGGACCAGGGAGGTGACAGTGCCCCTGTACCGGGCACTGGTGAGGCCGCACCTCGAGTTCTGTGTTCAGTGTTGGGCCCCTCACTCCAAGAAGGACATGGAGGTGCTGGAGCGTGGCCAGAGGAGGGCAACGAAGCTGGTGAAGGGTCTGGAGCACAAGTCTTATGAGGAGCGGCTGAGGGAGCTGGGGTTGTTTAGTCTGGAGAAGAGGAGGCTGAGGGGAGACCGTATTGCTCTCTACAACTCCCTGAAAGGAGGTTGTAGCGAGGTGGGGCTCGGTCTCTTCTCCCAAGTAACAAGCGATGGGATGAGAGGAAATGGCCTCAAGTTGCACTAGGGGAAGTTTAGGTTGGATATTAGGAAAAACTTTTTCACCGAAAGGGTGGTCAGGCCCTGGCACAGGCTGCCCAGGGAAGAGGTTGAGTCTCCATCCCTGGAGGTATTTAAAGAACGGGTAGACGTGGTGCTTGAGGACATGGTTTAGTGGTGGACTTGGCAGTGCTGGGTTAATGGTTGGACTCAATGGTCTTAAGGGTCTTTTCCAACCTTAACGATTCTATGATTCTACGACTGGAGATAGAGAATGCTGGTGCTGCGGTTTTCATTGTGTTATCGTGTGCAGGTGTCCATTGCAATAGAAGAAGTCAGTCGTTGCCATTTAAGATTCACTTTCCGTCATCGGTCATCACAGGAATGTAAGTATCAGAAACGAAGATCTGCAGGAGTACTGTACTCTTCCTACCCTCATTGAGATTTTCTGAGTATCCGCCAAAGTTGTAGCGCTTGCATTTCTACTTATTTCCAGTGTTGTGGATTTTCTTGCAAGCAAAGAAAAAGAATTCAAACTTTTTACAGCCTTAAAAAAGGTTTGGTGCTGGTTTTGTTCTAAAACTGAAATTAGATAGGGAACAACATGTTAGCCCCCTTGAAAGACAGTTGTCAATGCTTATTGATGCTTTGGCTTCTCAGTGTATGGTGGTGTTTTTAATTTATTTCAGGGCCTTCACAAAATTCACTGCAAGGCCTGGTGGACTTCTACTGGTCTTCCTATAGGAGGATTACTAATTAGGTTAATGAAAGGCTAATGAGAAAGTTAGAGCCAGAAGTTTCATCAAATGACTTCAGAGCCCTGAAACAAGATCAATAATGTGAGACTAAGCCCTTCAAAGGCTCTCAAAAAAAATTCTCTCAAGGTACCTGGGAGATGCAGTGACATACTTCCACATCCATACCTCACAAGCAGATTCGCAAAATCCTAACCAAAATATCTATACAATTTTATATATGTCCATCTAGCAGCACAATTAACCACCAAAATTGTGTGGCGAGAGATTCTTTAGGTTTCTGTGTAGTTGCAGATAGCTATTAAGTGCCTTGAGATGAGGGGGAAAGAAAGAGAGCTCTTTCTACTGTGGATCACAGTTTGCTAGCTCCATCACATTATTGTGTGATGCTATTAAATAAAGAAGCTGCATGTAGTTAGAGAGCTGCATTATGGATAGCATGGGCATAAACAAGACTATTCCTAATAAAGATTTTTTCTGTTTACAGCTAGAGATAAGTCTGAGAGAGCTTTTGGCGTGGGCTTTGTGAAGTTGATGAATGCAGATGGAACAACACTGCAAGATGGCAAACACAATTTGATTGTTTATAAGGTAGCTTGGGCATTTGCAGTTTTCACTTTTGTTTAACTAATCAAAACTCTTGGCTGACTTTTTTCCTAGCAATGTAAACATCATAATTGCAGCGATTTTTAATAATTTTTCTCAGATAACAGGACAGTAATTTTTTTTTTTTAAATAAGTCACTCTCAGCTCTGCTTTCACTAATGGGTTTTCTGACTGCAAGTAGACAAATCTGTTACATCCTTGTACGTGTCTGTATAGAGCATTTTTCCTCATCGTTCACCTAGACGGCATGCAACAAACAGGCCTGGTGAACACCTGCTTTGGAGGATCCGTGTGTGATGGGAAGAGAGACCTGGTGCCTTTAATCACAGTAAGAGGAAAAAATTAATGAATTGCAGCAGAAAGCTATGAAGTGAGAAAGCCTCCTAAATTCTGTGGTGTGAATCACTCTGAAAAGAGCTTAGTTCATTGGTAGTATGGGCAACTTCTGTTCCCTAAAGTTAGAGGCCCAAAATGGACAATATGAGTAAACAACTATAGACATGAAAAGGTGTTTAAAGCCCTCTCGGGCTGTCACTGTGTTGAAATGTGTCTGCAAATGAGAACTGCAAGAGGTCAGATGAGGTGTGTTCAGTGTGAGATAACCATTGCCTTGGCTGTATTCAACCAACAGGGTGATAACAAGAAAATGGAAGATGCTAAATGCTATTTAACTCTTCCTTGTACCAAAACGGAGATGGAGGAGAAGGAGGCCCCCTCGGGGAAAAATCTGCACCATCTAGCCAACTTCACACCCACTAAAGATAGTACAAAAGACAGCTTCCAGATTGCCACTTTGATCTGCTCCACCAAACTTACCCAGAATGGTAGGTCTTGCATTAGCAGCCTAGCGGTGTCACGCTGTATGTTTGAAGTAAAGAGGGCACTTTCCTTACGCAAATTTTTGGCATTGCAGCATGTGTGGGCACAGTGCTTTAGCTTTAATCTTGCTGTTTCATGTGTCAGTGGCAGCCCAATCCCAACATTGTTGGCATCATGTTGCCTGTACAAGCTACAAAGATGTTTACGAAGCCATGAGAGACCATGTCACATGAATATTTTATCCAAACTACCAGTGTTAAATCTAACAGGCTTGTCGTCACGTATAGAAATGGCACCCGTCTGTGACGGTGTATTTGTGTTTTCAGAATCCTTTATGTTTAAGGTTAATTATCTTCTGTCCTCTGCCTGTTAAGAATGTCGCAGTTGGAACTGAACTGTTCAGCATGCTGTTATGCAGTAACTCTGCTTTGCGTGCTGCCAAAGTGGTCAAAATGAAGGATGATGTAGATATGTGGATGAATACAGTACGTGCTGGTAAATGATGCGAGATTTCCGGTAGCTCTGGAAGGCTCTTGGTGTAACGTACTTTCTGACTTCGGGAAAGAATGTGAAAATGACACCAGCTGTGGCTCCATCAAGGTGTACCTGTGTAGCTGCTGGGAGATGGGTATGAGCTGTTGTTCTGCTCGCAGTTTGAGCTTGGCCAGTTAGCTTAAGTTAAACACCATCCTGATACATCCACGTGCATGAGGAGTGAATCCGACTTTCATTATCCTGTCTGACGTGCAGGCGAAGCACGTTTGCATCTTTCTGCTCTCCTGCATGTACCCCCTGTTTCTGAATGTGGCATTCTTTATCAAGGCTGTTAAGTTTCACATGTATTCTTATATCTGAAGGTAGTAAATTAATTTAGTTTCAGAATGGAGATGATGTACATATTTCATTAACATGGAAGATGTGTATGAAACCTGCTAGACTTCTTTGAAAGCCTCAACTGTAGTTTGTAACTAAACCTGAGGTCCTGGGATGTCCCAGAATTATGATAAACAGCTCTGCAGCTTCATGTAATTTATACAAGAGGTTTCAATTTCAACTTTAAGAACAATCTCCAAGAGGCTGCTCTAAAGTAAACACAAGCATTAGTAAGAAAAGTCATGCACTCTTAATAGCATTCCTAGCTTGAGATACCTTCTCTTGAGTGAATGAGAAGCCTGCAAAATTGTCTACCAAATGCCTTGCGTTATCAAATTACACTGAAGTTTCCATTTATAGCAAAACTTAACTTTCTTGCCAAGACAAAAGAACCATCGCAAGGTAATGTTCTGTATGTCAGTGTGACTTTTCCTTGTAAGCCGATTCTAAAAATAACCTCTAGTACTTGTTCTGTATTGTTCTGCAGCCATTAAGTCAGCTGTGGTGTTGTAATCTGTTTCTAATTGCTGATGTTCTCTCCTTGCTAGTTGACCTGCTGGGTTTGTTGAACTGGCGTTCTAACTCTCAGAACATAGCTCACAACCTAAGGAAGCTAATGGAGGTGGAAGGAGGAGAAATTGTAAAGGTATGCATAGAGACTTGAGTCTCCTTGTTATGCAAACACTTCTGTACGTGCTTGATGTTGACCTTGAAGGGTTGTAATTGTGTTGAACCCAAAAGCTCTCTATATAGGCTAGGAGAGCTGTTTCAGCTGCTGAGCAACAGGAGAACAAAAGGTATGCTTTGCTCTCCTTAGTGGAATTCACCAGAATTACAAAGTTAAATGTTGCCAGGATTGGGGAGATAGTGGTGACTTTATTTTCCCCTGAATCCTTATGAAATGGAAGATACATTCAAAGCCTAACTTAATTTTCAGTAGGGGCTCTGGGCCTCCTTTGTGGATAGGGACTTGCTGTGGATCTAGGAACAGAGTGCAGAGAAGGCTCAAAGAGCTTATAATCAGAGTACCATGGGGAATAGACCTGAAATGTGCTGAAGCACCACAGAAAATAGTCTGCTGAAGGATTTAGGAGGTAAGACTTCCCGTAGTTCCAAGTGGGGATCTTTTGGGATTACGCAAGGTCATGGTTTTACTTAACTGCTGAACAACTGAAGTAAATGCTGTGTCGTTGCAAACCAGTCTTTATGTAAAATGTTATGCCTTAGTACAGTGTATGTGGTCGATTTGGCCTAGTGCAAGCTTAAACTGTGTGGACAGAATTAAGTGCCTTGAATAGGTCTCTTGCTAGGTAAACAGGCAACAAAACAGAAAAGAAAGTGGGGCCATTTAGAGCTGATAAGACAAGATCCTCTTGCTGTAGTGAGGGAGAATAGCGTGATGATCATGACGAGCATGTGAATGAATACAGGACTAAGATCCCTTTTTAAATGTTCTTTCATGTACAGCTTTTACAGTTCAACTGAGCAAGGTTGGAGGGGGGAAAAATGATCCAAAAGAGTAGGCTCGTCTGCAGGATTCCAGAAGTAGTAGTCTTTTCCTGCCTTTTTACTATTTTATTTTTTCCCCTCTAGTTTTTGCAAGACACCCTTGATGCACTTTTCAACATAATGATGGAAATGTCAGAAAATGAAACCTATGACTTCCTTGTGTTTGATGCACTGGTTAGTGAGTCTTTTTTTGTCTGTGTGTGTGCATTGGGAGTATTTGTTTTTCAGCCACATTTTCAGTCTGTTCCTGGTGATTCCTTTAGATGAGTGATTGGTATTTTGCTCTGAGAAATAAATTATATTTAAACACTTCTTAGAGGCATTTTCAGGAGCTAGGACTGAGATACGCATTGAGCTTTTTAGTGACCACAGTGAGAACAGTAATAACTGTTTACATAATGTATAGTAATTTCTTCAAAAACCTTCTTGCATTAAGGCAATTTACAAAAGAGAAAAGCTGTATTATCTATCTGAAGCACAAAGTGAAACGATTTGTTCAGGGTCATGACGGAGGAGGATTTGTGGCTATGGTGGGAATAGAACCTATGTTCCCTAAATCCTAGCCCGGTACGCAGGCAGTAGGGATGACTGCTCCTCTGAACCTTTATAGAAGGATTGTAATGACCGAGCAAAAGACTCCACAAGGATTATTCTGCATCTTTGGAGAGGCTGCTTAGTAGGTTTGTGAAAGGCACTGGATTTGGTGTGCAGTAACAAAGTTGTGTGCTTCATGCTGGCCAGCAAATACGTAATTGACAGTTTAGGGAGAAATGTGAAGTCAGATGTATCCAGCTGGCATTGGTGGGGGGAGTGCATATAGGGGGACAGAATGTCCTGGCTCTAATACATGTCATTGTAGTAACAGGACTGAGTGTTTGCTATGAGTATGAATGATCAGAATCTCAAGTTCTAGCCTGAAAAGCATTGTTTCTTAGCTTTGAAAAACGGCCTTCAGCAGCTCTGTGCCTATTTAACCTGTGCTATGACAGTGTCACACAAAGACTGTAAGTAGTGCTGCTTCCTGTATCGCTGTTGTTGCTTTGTGGAGTAGCTCCCTTTCTCTCTAAGATTTCCTATCTAAACGCTGCTATGGCCTACCTTCCCTCTGAGCAATGATGTAGTCACACACCCCACAGTATTTAGTCACTACTAGAATATGAACAACACTATCTGTAGCATTAATGCTATTAGAGAAACAAACAAACCAAAACCATGACCCAGCAAAATAAATGACATGCAATTAGAGACTGAGTTATGTTTGTGCGTGTTAGGGGTTGTGCGGCTCTGTACATCTGTTTGCTTTTGAATTTTTGGCAGGTATTTATTATTTCTTTGATCGGAGACATCAAGTTCCAGCATTTCAACACTGTACTTGAAACTTATATTTATAAGCACTTCAGCGCAACCCTGGCATACGTGTAAGTACTGGTCACCACAAACCCACAAGCTGTCGTTCAGACAGTGTCTCACTGATAATTTTGGCCAACTACGCTAATGTGATAAAGGCAGCATAGACCAGATGAGTGTTCCGCCCTATTCTTCTCTGCTTTCAGGAGAGAAAGAAACCCTGTAATTACTCTTACCCTGTAAAAAGTTTCTATTTTAAGAATTTTTTTCTGTAAGGAAAAGAGATTGCTATCATGGAAAATCCTGTATCAGACTGTGGTTCAGACTGTCTTTGTAGTCCTCTGTGTGTGTGTGTGTGTGTTTGTGCTATACAAAGCCTCTTCATGTTTTTCAGCCTGATTTCCTATTGAACACAGGTTCATGCAGTCAGTCAGTGTACATCTCTCCCGTATAACTTGCGAGTGCTTTGGTCTAGTATTGCTGCTAAAAGGTTGGTGGAGACAGGGGGGTAGGGGTGGTGGTTACAGGTATATGCAGAAGGCAACGGAAAGTATCGTAAGTCGGTATGTGGGAGGGTGGTGGAAATTGATGAAAGAACACAAATTCTTAAGAAATCCGGTCTGATAGGTATTGCTGCTCATGGAACTGTTTTGTCTTGCCAGTATCTGCCTCAACCTTTTCAATCCAGCCTACCCCAGAATTACTTTGAGCAGAAGAAAATTTTAAATGGTCTCTATACTTTGTACTCCTATTTTAGGAGTATGTTTGAACGGGGTCACGGGGAGCAGAAGCAGAACCGTACATGGCTGAAATAATATGAGCGACATTGTGGTTGATGGTAGCAGAGATAAGAATGGTGTTCACCTCCCTCCACTGTCTACCTACAACCAGGCAGGTTGAGGAGGCCACAGACTTCAGAAAAGGGCTAAATGTCATGGTGGGGTTTAAAACATGTCGATTACATGAGATTACACTTACATATTGAAATTCTCTCACATAGACTGTCACGTGTTTAGAAGAAATTTGCAATTCTTCACATTTGGATGTGTGTGTACAGACAGCAGGAGTAATTCTGTTTCCCTGTAATGTTTTTATCTGTGGAACTCAAAGCAGTTTAAAAAATTCAGCTCACAATCGTTAGCCCTATTTTATCAGGGAAGGAAAAAGCTGATGCGCAGAGTTTATTTAGGTACATGTGAAAACTCTAGTCCTTTCAGTCAACCTGTTGACTTCATGTGCTTAAAAATAAGGCAATTGTTTAAGTGCCGTAGCTAGTCATGGCTTATGTGCCCAATGATACCCAGGAAGTTGGTGGAGAAGCCAGGAGTAACACCCACATCTCTTGACTTTCCAGCTCCTTGATCTAGTGCCCCTCAACCCGAAGGTCATTACCTCATGGTAACAAGCAACTAAAAAGTTAAAACTGGAGCCAATATGGAGGGCAAAACCAGAAACCAAACTCCTTTTCCCCTCTAAAAATCTCTTGTTATTTTTACTGATACGCATGAATTCCTAGTCCTGAGTATTCAGCCTCTTTTGTGGCTGTCAACCTAAAGATAATTCTGTGAGGAAACACGATTTCACAAAGCTCTGAAGTCCCCACCTCCTGCCGCCTGCTTCCCTGCCCTGGCCACACGATCACTACTTGCATATGGTTTCCTTTTCCTTCTTCCCTGTAACCTCTGGAAGAATCATCATTCTTATCTCTCTTTACTATAAATAAACTTTGATTAATGAGCACACTGTATCTTAGCTTTGTTGTTCCCTTCCCTTTCTTTCCAGCTTAGCTTGACAATGTGGTATCTGCATAATGCCAAGTGGACTATAATATTATATAGTGTCCTTGGCGTGCTCCACATGCCGGAATTTGGCAAAGCAGGGAATTGGATGCTGGCAGTGTGGCAAGCAGAGCAAGCAAGTGCAAAAGCTGTTGTATACTTGGCTATCGCTCTCACACCGCTTTGGGTGCTGTGAGTTGTTTAATGAAGAGGATTTTGCCTGAATATTAACTGCCATAACACTCACAGAAGATCCTGATCTGTTTCGGCAGAGACTAGATAGCAAATACTCAAATGTGTTTATGCAACTTCTGTCCACAGTTCTCAAAGCATTCGGCAAGTATTGCTTCAGAACTTTGCGCTCCACACGTGAGAATGCGAACACGTGGAGAAGGTGTCGGTCCACTTTCAGTAGTAATGGGTTTTCCAGCTTCCTGAAAACTTCCTTTTAAGGAAGGGAAAAAAAAACAAATGGATCAAGAAGTTGGAATTTGTAGACAAATTTGTAGACTTTTCTGAGAATTCATGAACTGGTTATGAAAATCTGGCATCCCGTGAAGCCAAAGACTTCAGAAGGAAATAGGCTGTGAAGAGGAATCCCTGTCTGTTATCTATTTATTAGCCTGTAGCTGCTTTCTGGAATCAGGAAGCTGGACTTACACAGAAACTTAACCGTGTCTATATTTATTCTCCTTTTCGTTTTATTTCCATAGGAAACTCACCAAAGTACTGAACTGTTACGTGGGAAATGCTGATGACTCCAGCAAGACAGAATTGCTATTTGCTGCTCTGAAAGCCTTGAAGTACCTATTCCGATTCATTGTTCAGTCACGAATATTGTACCTGAGGTGAGACCAAGGTCATTGCCATCCTTATGTCTCCTTTTGGAAGTCACTGAAGTTGCTTCCAGTCAACACCACTAGAGGGGATATTCTTCAGCATATCCTCTACCCTTGAATTTTTAAGAGTGTCTTTCTGCCCTTTGTCTACAGCTGGAGAAAATAAGTTGAGTAAAAATTGAAATACCTAATTTGAAAAAATCCTTTTAGTCACCTGTAACATGCCATAAGCAGCATATGGTAGCGCTGAAAAGGAACCTGTTATTAATGAAAAAACAAACCAACAAACAAACATGGAATGACTTCCTCATTTTAAGAAACTTTAAGAAACAAATACACACGTGGTTACTTGTTAGGTGAGGTGAAGGCGACACGTTTGGTTAGGATATAGTCAACAGCAGTGGTTTTACCATAGCCTCAAAACATGGTTTCAAAGATTGACAGTGAATCTTCGGAGTCCTTTTCTCATGTTCATTCTGGCTTTTTTGTTTAATACTGAATGAGCTACTTGATTCTTGGAACCCAAGCAGTTTGATGCAATGGCAGTTTAAAAAGTACAGCTTTTCCCTTTTAACAGATTTTAGCAGGGAATTACTGCAGAATCCCCAATGCCAGTTTTACACTCATGTCTTTGCAGGAGGAGATTGCTTTAAGATGTTGTTCCACAGGATAAAATCATATTTCGGCTACTGTGACACTGTTAGCCTAGATTTATGTGTATAACTAGCTCTTTCTGTTCTTTGTAGGTTTTATGGGAAAAGTGAAGATGGGGATGAATTTAATGATGCAATACGCAAGCTGTTCCTCTCCTTCAATGTCCTCATGGACCGGCCTTTAGAGGAGGCTGTCAAGATTAAGGTATGCATAATTTGCAGGGAGAGGTAATATCTTTTATTAGGTCAACTGATACAGTTGCGGGGCAGGGGAGAGGGGACAGAAAAAGGGACAAGCTTTGAGGCACATAAAAACCCATTCAGATGAGTCACACCACCTCCGAATGTCTGTTTTAATGAGCTGTGTGTGGCAGGAAAGGAGTATTTAAACCCCAAAGTTTATCAAATAAAGATGAGAGCTGTGGCTTTGCTGAAAACCCTTCAGCACCTAGGATGAAAGCTAACAACCAATGCAGATGTAATCTACTGCAGTGTGGAAGACACTTCAACTAGTGTAACACCAAGCTTGAGGGTAATGGAGATAGCAATGTTAAACCACTACAAAAATCAATTAAATGCTGGGAATGAAAGTAATGAAAAAACAAATGGTTTCTAAATGTATCTTAGATTTTATACTTGCTTGTTTTTCTGGTGTCAACTGGATTATAAACCTTCGTTTATGCTCTGAGGAGGAGCAGAGCAGCCATGCAATGAGGCTGCTAAATTGCTGAAGGCAGCGATTTAGATTACTTTCTTTATTTCAGTTCGTCTAGCCAACATGCTTTTCTCTGTTTGAAGGAAAGATTGATTCTAAACTTTTAATTAGGACTTGGGTGATTTAAAGCCCAACTTTGATTCTCATGCAGTCAGAGTACCTGCTGGCAGCAATCATAGAACATCATAGACAGACCTTTAGTTGCTATTGCACCTGGTTGTCTGGATGCTACATTTATGAAAGCCATACTAGTACCTAGTTAACTTATTGATGTATATGTGGACATGCTAAAGTATGCGGAACACTGAGTCAATTTAACTGACTAGTGCTTTTCATGTCAGGCTATAACGAGCTTAATCCCTGGAACTGCAGAATGTTTGCAAAAACTAAAGAACTTGGCTACGAATCCTTCCTCCTTCACCTCTTCCTCTCTGCGCTGCAGATATGTGGTTGCTGGAGGCTCTTTGGATGCATAAATTTGATCTTAAGCCCATTCTCTACAAGTGTCTGCATATTTGCTCTTGACAAAAACTAGATTTGCCATGTGAGCTGTGGGCATTGTTGTTGAGACTTTACACCCTTTTAGAATGAGCTAGCTGGTGTAACTCCGGTTCCCATGTGGGTTTCATATCCTTGTCTTTTTTTCTTGCAGGGTGCAGCTTTAAAGTATTTGCCAAGTATCATAAATGATGTCAAACTAGTATTTGACCCTGTTGAGCTCAGGTAACCATATTAAGCTTGTTTGACCTCTAAACCCAGCTTATCTGTTGGGAAGGATTCTGGAAACTTTCCTAAAAACAGCCACTCTGGTTATGACATGATGATGCTCGTACTGTGCGTGAATTTGAGGAAGTGCTTGCAGGGCTTTAAAGGAAGTCAGTTTAGTTCAAAGGGATTTATGCATCTCAACTGCTCTTTCTTAGACACTTTGAGATTTTACTGAAAGCCAAAATTTGAGGACTTGGGAGTGATATGTTGAAATGTTATGCAAGTTTCCACTAATTCTTAAATGATTGCTTCTGAGGTAAACTGAAATGTGTGACAAAGTCACAGCCTTGGTCAGGAAAACAAAAGTTGTATTTATTCAGGAAATTCACAACACTGTGTGGATTTCTGTTCTTTGGTGCTCATAGCTTTGCCCAGAACCTCCCAACCATGCCTCCTTGTTCTGACACAAATAATTTGCTCGTAAGCAGTAGACAGACAGCAAATGTACATGGAATTTAATTTAATGGAATCTCACATTGAAATGAGTCATCACTCTTGATGAAAGGGGCATCTGGAAGGATATGCTCTTGCAATTGTATATAGCAGTATTTCAAGTTTCAGCGGTGGTCTGCTGAAGCTTTGCAAAATTCTGCTTTCATTTTGTATGAAAGTAAGTATGATTATCTTATGCTGGCACTGGAAGGCAGATAGTATTGTCTATTTATAAGCTTCTGTGATATGTCTAGTGTGTCTTGGGTTGCAAGCTTCATTTTAAGAGGTTTAAGCCTGCAGTTTCTGAATACTGTTGAGTTTTAGTAAAAGTCCTATGCTAAGTTTCTTGAAAATAAGTTAGGGCTCCATAGTAATTTGCCTGGACACCACTTGCAGGTAACGTGTCCACACAGTGACAAAACTGCTTGACTTGCCCAGGTGCGGGACAGCGTAAGCATAGGATGGAATCACATTGGGTGAAAATGCTGACCATCTGCTTACTTTGTGGTTTGCACTCTAGTGTCCTCTTCAGCAAGTTTATCCAAAGTATTCCTGACAACCAGTTAGTTCGACAGAAGCTAAACTGCATGACCAAGATAGTCGAGAGTGATCTGTTTAAACAGTCTGGTAAGTAGCAAATTGAAGTCTCTGGATTCTGCATGGGGCCACACACCCTTAATAACAAAAATGTCTTTCAAGTTCACATGTCCTTTATGTCAGTCATCAGTGGTTGTCTACCATTAAACCCATCTTTAGAAATATTCCTTGCCGTGGAACAACTGAAACTTTTTTTGCTGTTCAGTCTTCATGCAGTGCCTAATACTGCAGGATCTTGATCTAGTGAGTTGATTTAGAAAGAGGCAGAAGGTGAGTGCACGCTATTTGATGCAATACATGTAATTACAGGTAATTTATGACTGTCACTAGTCTGTTAGTGGTAACTCAAGTGGATATAAGCATGTTTTGGTGTCCTAGATAGTTATGAGCAGAAAGCTACTGTGTGGTACCCACATATACTGAATTCTGAAGAACTTCCGGCGACCAACAAGATGTGGTGCTGTTTCTTTTTTTTAGAATGCAGAGATGCTCTTCTGCCGCTACTAATAGATCAGCTAAGTGGCCAGCTGGATGACAATTCAAACAAGCCTGACCATGAGGCCTGCTCACAGCTACTTAGCAGTGTTCTTGAAGTCCTGGATCGGAAAGATGTGGTGAGCATGAACTGTCAAGGGTGCAAATTAAGGTTAATTCTTCTTTTGAGAAGTTATGGCAAAGAAATGTTCTCAACATATGGTTTAAAGAATGACGAAGTTCTGATGTTTATAGAAATCGTGTTGCATTGCTGTATAGTTCTTTGAACGTCTTTGCACATAAAGTAGCTGTGTCTAAAAAGGAGCCATGAAAGGTTGAATTAGTGGTTATCACTACAGTACAAAAAGCAATTACTTTCCTTTCTAGGGACCAAAGTGTTATTCCCAGCTATTTTGGTGGCTTGTTGAATTATTTGGAGCAAGTCATAAAAGTATTTGGTTTCTCGTTTTCTCTGCTATGAAATGGGGACAACGATCATTATTCAGTCAGGAGAATACAGTTACTTGCCACATTAATCATGGAAATTGATTCGAAGTTGCTGTGAAAAGAATAGTTTGAACTGAAGAGCTGTTCAGTTTAGCTGTGCCAGGATGAACTAATGAAGCTGGTATAGATCAATTATGCTAGCTGTCCACCAAGTGTATACCTACAGTATTTGAATCGATTGCTCATGTGTTTTAAATCTCCTTTTTTGCATCCTCTAATAACAATTAACCACTGTCAGGGCAGTTCTCCCACACAGGGAGCACTCTGTAGAACAGTATACATCAAGAACTGTCTCAAATTTTCCTTATTGCATATCCCCAGGGACCCACTGCTGTCCACATCCAGCTGATCATGGAACGCCTGCTAAGGAGAATAAACCGCACAGTGATTGGAATGAGCAGACAGTCTCCACACATTGTGAGAGCCTTTTACTTGCTTCAGTTATTACTTTACCATTTGTTATAGTGGAATCTATTCTCCTGGGAGATTTCAGTGTGTAGCAGTGGTTTATGAAATCATCTTTCCATTTCCTGCAGGGCTTCCGTGCCACTAGAACATGGCTTTTGGTGGTTTTCTGAGACCGGGTATTAGGATACAAATTGTCCTATTTCAGCAGCAGTTTGAACTGAGTCACAGTTTGCTGTGACTTCAAGTTCCTTTGGGCCCTTGTGCACAGCGAATTTGGTTTCAGTGCAGTTTTTAATACACAAGGAGTCTTTGCTGAAAAAACGCTCTTTTGTCACCTTGGCTGAATAGGATTAAATGCTGAAGGATGAGGCATGTCTAAGGGGCATTTCTGACTACTGTGTGGCATCTTAGAAGGTGTAAGCAAGGTGGTGTGTTTTAATTTACCCTGTACTTCATGTACAGAAAGATAGAGAAATCAAGAGCTGGGTGTATATAGCAATGTCTTATTTCTGATAACTCTAAGGTCAAGTTAATGCTATTACCAGTATGTCAGCCGTGAGAATTACAGTTGGCCGTAGTAAATTTGAAAATCATAGAATCATTTAGGTTGGAAAAGACTCTTAAGACACAATGAAGTGGTTCGTATACATACCTATATTCCATTGTTTTGAGGATGTGTTTTTCTGGCAAACTGTGATCCCTGGGGAGAAAGAAAGCTATACCCAGACTCCATACTTGAAATTTAGGAAGTCTTGACTGGTTTGGGGTAGAAGACTAAACAGTCTCAGAGACTGATGTCACATAGATGAGGAGGATTGTGATCGGTGATATTTGATGAGGCAGAACTCTGAAAGCATATGCCACACTTTGAACTTAGAGTGCTTAATTCAGGAAAATAATCAAATGTTTTGTTTTTCCTGTTCTAGGGCATTTTTGTGGCCTGCATGACAGCCATCCTGAGGCAGATGGATGATTTCCATTACAACCATTACATCAATACTTTCAAAACCAGGCAGGACATTATTGTAAGTCAGCCTGGCTGGGGGATTAGCTCAGTCCGTAAAGAATTACACTCTGCTTCTGAAAGGTCATTTCAAGTTACTGTATTCAGTTTGGAGTGATTATACTGCATTCATCAGCAATGACTTATGGGCACCTAACGCCGCAGCCCCTGGGGATATATTCACATCACCCCTGCTGGGTATACACAGTGGATGCTGCTGACTCAGTAGAGCCTGAGAATAGCATTTGTAGCATTGAGTAAATACAAGTTCAATGACTATTTAAGTCTGTGCCAGTAAAAAGTCAAGAACCAGAAGAGTGAATGAAGATGGAAAGAAAAAGCATTTTCCCCTCTCTTGCTCTCACTGTATCTCTTTGTGATCCTGTTCTATTTCTTTCTAATTCTTTCTCCTCCTCTAGATTTTAATTAAATTAATTAAAAAGACTTTAGTCTTGCTTTAGTGGGCAGCAATGCAAATAGTTCCCTCCATGTTAAAAACTGTGTACAATTCACGTCCCCAGGGACCTTCAATGTGAAACCAGGTGAAACATTAGGGTTTCTTTTTGGTTATTTTGGGTTGTTGTTGGGTTTTTTTTGTTTTGTTTTGTGTTTTTTTTTTTCTTTTTTTTGAGGCCCTTAGAATTAACAGCTGTGTCCAGATTTTTCCCCAGACTGCCCAGAACAAGTCGGAACCAAAACCAGTATTTATGCAGGTCTCTGAAGCATGACACAGCAACTGTTCTGGCTTTTTTGTCCCCATACTCCTTGTTTTGCAACTTAGAAGCTCTTGCTTATTTAAATAGTGGCTGGGGAAGAGCCTGGACTTCTGTTCTTCCTGTAAAAGCTAGATCAAAAACCACAAGAAGGTGTTTGTAATTCATTTTGGATGGCAAGGTGATCTCTCTTGCCTTGTGTGTTTGGAATTGCTTGCAATCTCTTGAGCAACATAGCCACCTACAGGACACACACATTTCTGTCACTTCTGCATCTGAAAGGCCACTTGGCTGCATTGTTTATAGAGAGCACTCATCATTTAGTGTTAGAATTGCTTTTTATATTACCCAAATAATTTTTTGTGAAGGAAGAAAAACCGAAGTAGATTCATGAATTCTGCTAGTGTTCATTAAGTAAATGAGTAAAAAGGTTTTCAGCAGGGTTATGTAGAAATACTGTGTCTGAGGAAGAAGGGTACTAGGAAGACAAATCTGATGGATTTTGGAAAAAGGTGGATTCAAGGCAGAATTGAAACAAATTTTATGTTGCGTGGGCCTCAATTCAGAATTTCTCCTGAAGAGCAGTTGAGCTAGTGGGAGACCATCATAACTTAAGTTTGAGGTAAGGTTAAACAGGTGCTTAGAAGCTTTCCTGAAATAGAAACTTCAGATTGAACCTCAGCTTGCAAGTTGAAGATGTCTTGTTTTACCATATAGTTCTGCACCTTCTGACTCAAATACGAGAATGTTTCTTTTGTATTTCTGTGTGTATACATAAATTTTCTACATGAGGACATATTAAGAGGGTAAATTATGTAATTATTAAAACTAGCTGCACATAATTTAAACAGATACTGATTGAAAATAACAATTTGTAACCTAATTTTTACAAATTCTTAAATCTACAGGAGCAAGCCCGCATTTGTGGTAGTGTAGTTGTTAATATCAATACAACATCGCATTTTGTTTTACTGCTATAACTGTTTTCATTTTTGTTGTTTATTCTTGGGTTTTATTTGCTTTGGTATTTTCAGCCCTGGCATTGTATCATTACTTGGTTGGTTTAACGCTGTTATAAGTTAATTCATATCTTCAAGGTGCCCCATGTCAAGTCCAAACCTTTCCATCAAGCTCTGATTTAATAATGCCTGCAGGATTTTTACTGAGGCAGCACCAAATGCCCATTTCTCTCTCTCCATCGATGTCGCTTGCCAATTCTTTAGAGCAAGCTGTTCAGCTCAACAAAAATTTTTTTTTTTTTTTGCTGGTGGTGATTTCTCATGTGACCTTCTTTGTGTCCCTCTCATTTTGAAATGCTATGCTAATGTGCTGTCTTTGTAGAGAACAGCATCCATTTAAATGCTCATAGGTGGCATTTATATCTGTAGCAACCACAATAGAGAGATCGATATTCTTGACATTACCTTCTTTTGCTCATCTCTCTTTTTCCTTTTCCTTTTTTCTTATTCTACAATTCAACCTTGCCTTGCCCAAGTCTTAAGGTGTGATGTAGCTTTGTTTGGAGCAGTTTAGTGTTTGTGCAAAAAGTCTTTTCTACAGTCATGGTCTAAACAATGTGTCTGATGGCATGGTCACTACCTCTGTTTAACTATCTGTTTTAAACTGGATCAGAAAAGACTTAACTAATTGGGGAAGTGAAAATAGATTACAATTTCCATCTTTACAGAAGATACGGCATAGGGCTGTTACACTGTCATCATTCAGACATTTGGAAACAAGTCCTTGAATATTGGTTTTGCTTTTTAATCCAGCTTGTGCACCAGAACTCCCTACAACCCAGCTTAATTCAAAGCAGTAAAGACAGGTTTAATAAAACAGATCAACATGTTCTGTGGAATTATTTCTCCTTCTGTAACTGAATGGATGAGATGTCAGAAATAATCTAGTTATTGGAATATACCTACACAATAAGAGATCCTTCTTAGGAGGTACAGTGTATTGATTACTAATCAGTGCAGTCGATAATTGATGCAATTGCAAACATTTGCATTTCCCTATATTCTCATGTGGATAAAAGACTACCATGTTCAACTTGATGGGCTGTGGTTTTTATTTTTCCAACAGGACTTCCTGATGGAAACATTCATTATGTTTAAGGATCTGATTGGAAAAAATGTCTATGCAACCGACTGGATGGTCATGAATATGATGCAGAGCAGGTATATAGTTGTGCTATGTTAAGTCTTGCTAGTGCTTTGGAGCCTTTCTGGTTCTGAAAGGAGGGTGACTCACACAAGCAGGCTTGCAAATCAATGGAGTTACATAGGCTTATTTTCTTTTACAGTTTCAGGGTGATGTAAATTGGATTTCAGTAAATTGTAGTGCCTGTGCATTTCTCTTGATGGAACTGGAAATCTTCCTTTTCCTGCCTAAAGGCACACAATCAAAACCATGCAGTCTTTCATCCAGTCACTTATCTGCTGGAGAGTGCAGTGTAAATTAGAGAAGCCTTTTTGGTTTCAATTCTGGGGGAATCACGTGGCAAACGTAAAGCTAGAGTTGGACTGAAGTGTGGTCTAGGGTTTAGTGTGCTGGCCTGCAAACTAGAACTACCCAGATTCACGTCTGTCCTCTGCTGTGGACTTTGGCCTTGTGTGAGTCAGTCTGTCCTGCGAAGCCTGTACAATTCGAATGGCTTTGGCTCGCTATCTGTCTGCTGTGCTAGGTGGTAAAGCATGGCCAAACCTGCTATCCATGACGCAGCAGGGTCTACATGCCTGTGAATTTAATTTTCCCACAGGCGCTATCAACAGAACTGGGGCCAGAATGAAGAAACAACAAGCGTGTAACTCTTGTTTGCATGGCACAGTTATGCAAGTCATCTTCAGAATGGATGCGGCGTAGCTCTGCTGTGTCGTAGGGGGTGTGGTGTGGAGAAGGGCGTGAAAGTGGCAAGTTATTTGAATGCTTTAGTGGTGAGGATAGGCTAAACTTAAGAGAAGCTACCATCTGCAATGACACTGCACTGTCAAAGAGATTGGATGATCCAAAAAGTGTTTTGTTTCTCATCTGCCTCCAGTCAAGGTTTCTTTTGTTCAGAAACAGAGGAATAACTTTCCCTGAATGTCCCTCTACTGGGAAAGAGGTGAAATAGCATTATAGAGGAATACTTGTCTTGTTTGGGAGAATCTATTCTTGTCTCTTGAGCTTACATGTAGGAGTCGTAAACATAGAACTGCAATGTTATTTTTTTCAAGAGCCACCTTTTATTTGATGTTTTTATCTCTTCCAGGGTTTTCCTCCGGGCGGTGAACCAATTTACCTCTGTACTCAATCGTTTCTTTCTGGATCAAACAAGTTTTGAACTCCAGGTAGTAGGTCCATTGTTTCTGGGTTTTCTTATGGACCCCAGCCCTGAAAGGCAGGAAGAACAAACAAATTCTGCTGTTAACAGATCTGTTGATATGGAGCATGCCTGGGGAAAATGTCCATAGTCTTTTATAGAAAAGCAGCAGAATGCAAAGCGGTTTTGAATTACAGAACTGTGGTTAGTGCAGCAATAAGTTGCAAGCAAATACAACTGCTGCAGGCTTTACAAGGTCAAGTTGAGCAGCATGCTGACTATAGCTGATTTGTGGTTGACTAGTTAGGAACAAAATACTGTATGGGCGTACCCACTGTCGCTTCCTTTAGTTGGAAAGTACAAGCTAAAAAGAGTGAGAAATTTTAAGCTGCTATATGCTTCATAGCTTGCCTGCTACGGCCAAGAACACAGACCCATCTACCAGCTCACTGTTGGTACGCTTTCTCATTAACATTTACCTGGGAGACTACAGCACTTAGGGCTGTGTAGCTCTGTTGTGCTGGTTGTTGCTTTTCCTTTGCCTTCTCCTATTTTAGACTTGTTTCTCTTCCACAGCTCTGGAATAACTATTTCCATTTGGCAGTGGCCTTTCTCACTCATGAATCCCTCCAGCTGGAGACCTTCTCACAAGCCAAACGCAACAAAATTATCAAGAAGTGAGTTTACACTTAAAAAGTTGCCGGGCCTTTTTGCTTTTAAGAAGCTTCATTTGCACTGTTCCAGTCATACCCCATACAATCTTAGAATGAGATGAAGCATGCCATGGAAGTGCTTGATTAATGAATGGTGATAAAGGGAGGAGGGGTGACTAGGACAGATGTCAGGTCTTTACACTGTGGATGTCTAAGTCTGGTCAGACAGATCCTGAGCTATTTAAGGTCGGTTTAAGCACCTTGCCAAAAGACTCTTTCTACTATAAGGTCTGTAACAGAAAGCTTTTCATAGTTCCCAAAGCAATGCCTTATGCAATTCCTCAGCCATTGTGTAAGGTAGTTAAGCAAGAATCCTAAAAGCCCTGCAGTTCTTTAGTCCCCTCTTTGCTTTTTCCGTTTTGAAAGCGAGAGCAGTTCAGAGGCATTCATCAATCCCAAAGCAGTAATTTTTAGTAACTTGTCCAGATTCACAAGGACACCGAACAGCTTTTACTTCTGCATTTAGCTGGAATCAAGTGCCTAAATATATTTGTAGATCTTGACATAGAATTTTGTTAGGGTATACGTAGTTAATGTTTACCATCTTTTTTCTGCGATAATGAGGGCTTTAAGAAGCATGATAATTAAATATTCTTGCATACTCTCGATGTCAGCAGTTAAAGCTTTAGGGAAAAACACCAAATACAACAGAATTCTGGGTAGAATTGCATGAAGCAGCAGGACTGCAGCTTTATTCTGCTCTCAGGGAGTCTGCAGTCTTCTGCCATAATGGCACATGGCCGTTCTCCTCCTCTGTGCATTGAGCATTAGTGCTGGGCAGGGTAAGGAAGAAAAAGATAAGGTGAACATCTAACAAAAGGTAAGTACTATTGAGGAACTTCTTGATCGATTCCCAGTACAGAAGGTAGTCTGTGAGACCCTTTGGTATAAGTGCCCAGCATATCCAGGTTTGTGTGTGGTGGGTTTTTTTAAGGAGAGGGTAATGGATTTCTGTGGTTTTGCCATTAAATTTCTTCAGCAACTTTGCAAAGGTAATTTCAGTGTGTAGGACTTTTTCATCTTTTTCTTTCTAATACTTTTTCCTAGGTATGGGGACATGAGGAAAGAAATTGGCTTCAAAATAAGGGATATGTGGTATAACCTGGGTGAGTTCCAGCCAAAGAATTATCTTTATTCAAGCTCTCAAGCTGGGTTTCAAATCCTTTATTTCTTTATGAAAGCTGCTCATGTTTAATGTGGGGAAATACACTTAAGGTTCAGCTGTTTCAGAGCACAGAATCTCTTTTCCCTTTTCTGTGAATAGCTTGCAAAAGCTGATCTCTTCTCACATCAGCTGCTGAAATAATTTCTCAGATCCTTTACAAAGGATGTTCTACCATATGAAGGGCAAGAGTAGAATTTTTCAGAGAGCCTTTGTGATTTGCAACATTGCATGCAATTCAGTTCAATTTTCTTGGACTATTCCTGAATTTTGGGGCTGTAACATGGTAATTCTACCTTAAGTAGCCATTTTCCGTGTAAAATGTGTGTTCTAAGCAGAATGTCTGTGTTTTATGGTCTTTATTTTATATGAATAATGTGCTTAAGCATTTGGATATCCAAATCCTGCCATTAGGATGTATCTGACTTTGACTTTCTTGCAGGTCCCCACAAAATAAAATTCATTCCCGCAATGGTAGGCCCAATTCTGGAGGTAACCCTGGTCCCAGAGCCTGAGCTACGGAAAGCTACCATTCCCATCTTCTTTGATATGATGCAGTGCGAGTTTAACTTCAGTGGGAACAGAAACTTCCATATGGTAAGGGAGCCTGGTATCTTCAGTACAGATGTTCCACAGTATGCATTGGGCAAGAAGGAGAAGAGAGCATCTAAACAAAACAAACAAAAAAACCACACAAAACACGCATTTTGCCAAACACCTTGAGAAGTTATTGTTAAGTGGTTTGTAGGAGTCAGGACTCTTCAGTTCTGTCCCTGACTGTACGTTTGCATGACTTTGATAATTAATGAATTCTTCTGTTTTCATACCTTTCTGCATTTGCAGATGTGTGAATACCCACATTTAAATTGTGAAGCAATTTGAAGACCCAAAGAGAGTACCCTAAAAAGTCATGTCTATGTACATTTATAATAACAATATAAATTCCCACAGGACAGATCTATGGCTGTAAATGTAAGTTACTATAAAGAAAATTGCTGGACAATCAAGTGTTAGGAGTATGTGGTTGCTTACATACTGACTAAATCCCTCATTAACTTCAAATTTGGCAACACATTTGTGAATACTGATGCCACCATTTTGGAAAGGAGAACAGTGATACAAAGGACAGACAGGATTTGCTTGAGGCTACACAAGTAAAAGGACAGAGCAGGGAACAGGACCCAGATCCCTGAGTTCCAACCCTGTGCTAATTTCTCCAGAAGTTGCCTTTCATTGCTACCGAGAAAGCACCAGAAAGTGAGGAAGGAAAAAAGAGGATCTTTGCTTTTGCCCTGAGCTTAAGTTTTCACTGCAGTTTCTAAAGACTTATTCTTCCAGCTTTCCTCTGGGGATATCAGACATTAACATCTCAACTGGCAGGCAGGGGACACTGTAGTTACGCTGTAGACAGTCTTCTCCCTGGAGATAGGTAGGAGCCATCCGTCCAAAAGGCAGCCACCTTGGCAGTTCAGACTGTTGTCAAATGTGATGTGCATCTCCCTAAGCACCACGCCCACACCAGCTTAGACCCCAGCTTCAGTGCACACATGGGATCTTTCTTCCCTTGGGGTCATCAGTCTTTGGTGTGGTTGGCTCCAGGATCTCAGGGGTTTTTGGAATTGGTAGAAGGAAACGGGATGTGTGTGGCATGGATTTTCCATTCCAGTGGTATTTATATGCTAGCCACAGTTAAAACTGAGACTATGTAGTTGACCTGCTTGCACATAAAAGGGCATATCTTCATGGCTAGACAGATAATCACACAGGACTTGGTTCTTGCAGCATGAGAAGATGCTTTAATTAGTGGTCACAAATATTTATGATGGCCAGAGAGTTGTGACTTTCCCTTAACTGATGGTAGTAGTTCAGTTTCTTCAGGGTGAGTGAATGACCATTATCATCTGTAAGTTGGCTGCTAAGATGCTTCTCCATCCTAGCAAAATTGAGGTGCTAATGGATGGAGGAGAAGAGGAAGCATTACCCCAGAGCATGACTTTCCAGTGACTGTAGGGTGAGAGAGGGAGGACTTCTGTTTCCTTGCTCCAATCTTGTCATCTTGGCTTCTTAACATTTTTATTCTGCTCCAACGATGAAAGCGTACTCTAGCTTTGCATGTAAAACCAGTGTCTGATGGCGGGGAAGTTCAGAAACACCAGCCACAAGCATTACTAATGTTCAGACCACACTCTTGAGAGTTGCTGTCTATTTGATTTTGGTTTTTTGCCTTTTCAGTTTGAAAATGAGTTGATAACCAGACTGGACCAGGAAGTGGAGGGTGGCCGAGGGGATGAACAGTACAAGATTTTGCTGGAGAAACTGTAAGTTTTATGAAGAACAGAGGCTCTTTTTTACAGCTTAGTTGCCTATTTTTCTAATGCAAAGAAACCCTAATTCATTACTCCAGTGAACAGGGAGACAGTGTAGTTGACAGCAATCTTAATGCTATATGGGTATTCTGAGACTGATTGCCTTAAAATGATGCTTTTATTCTGGAGCAGCAACTTGCACAACTACCCTGAAGCTGGAGATGAAAGGCTAGAGGCAGGTGCCAAACTGGCAAGGGGGTTGTAAATGGAAAAGCTTGAGAACAGCAGGCTCAGAGTTAAAGCAAAATCAGAGCCTTCTTTTAGCACCAAGAGTAGAATCCAGGTTTTTGATCAACAAGGCAGGCTTTGACCTGCCTGACGTGGGCATCTCAAGTCGGTGGATGCAGTGCGCTGTTCTGCACTGTGAGTCTCTGTTCAGGAAACATATTTGACTCTGTTAGCTGAGTGGCTGTTTGGGTAATTTACGCTGAAGTTCTACTTAACACCACTCAGAACCGTAACTGAGTATTCCCTTCCGTCTCTCTGGGTGTATCTGCAGCCTCCTGGAGCACTGTCGGAAGCATAAATATCTATCTGCTTCTGGAGAAGTGTTTGCTTTGCTGGTCAGCAGCCTGCTAGAGAACCTGCTGGACTACAGGACAATCATGCACGATGAAAGCAAGGAGAACCGCATGAGCTGCACTGTCAATGTGCTGGTACGGGGAAGGCTGGGTTTGGATACGGGTGCTTCTTTACTGACCTGCCTTTTGTGGATTCCGAAGGGGTTTTTTTGTAGGATTTTAAGTAATGCTTTATGCCATTTCTGGTTAATGATGCGCCTAAATCAGGCTATCAGCCATTGACAGCTGTAAAGCATAGAAAGATGTACAGTCCAAAATCAAGTCACATGGCTAGTCCTTGTCTACCTGGTAATCTGAAGCCCTGAAATACAGGCAGGAAAGATGGGTAGCTGATAGTTTGGGAAATGTGGGCTTAAGTCTCTGTTCCACTGCAGAGAGCCTGTATGACTTCAGACAAGCCGCTTTCTTTGCCTTACCCCTTCTCTAGAGGTGACAGTAGCCCCACCTTATGTTAAAGGGATGGTTGTAGGGATGTATGCACCTAAGTAGGCAAGATGACAGCGAAGATCTTTGAAATATCTAAAACTGATGCTTAAGTTACTTGTCTAGAGATGATTATGCAAATCCATGCCACTTTACATTGTGAAAGTTTGACTTGTTTTCCTATTCTTGGCAGAATTTTTATAAGGAGAAGAAACGAGAGGACATTTATATCAGGTAGGCTGTTTCCCTCCATAAACATGTATAGAAGCCTTTATTTCTCTTGGTGTTCTGCACACTGATACAGGAGTCCTTCACATCAAGTAAGAATTGCTTTTCATTTGTTTAGGTATCTATATAAACTCCGGGATCTGCACACAGACTGTGAGAACTTCACAGAGGCAGCATACACTCTCCTTCTCCATGCAGAGCTGCTCCAGGTATTACATTAAAGCCAATTTTAGTTTGCACTGTCAGGATATGGGTTTTAAATGAAGTGCAAACAGCTCAGAATAAACAATTCACTTTTTGGGGTTTTTTTTTTTTTTGGTTTGTTTTTTTTAACGTGGCTTTGCATTACCTGGGTTCTAGTGGTCGTTAAGGAGCTTCACAATTTTGCAAATTGCACAGCAGCTAAATGGATGAAAGCAAAAATGTTGTTAGCATCAATTTGTTAAATACCCTTGGTGAAACAGAGTGCTATAGTGAGCTGGGAGAAAATGTCTGTGTTAGGGGTCGTAATACAGTGTTTTCCCACTTCTCTGTGAACAGTGTAAAATGCATTAGCCTAAGCCATCTTAATTTGGATTTAAGTCAACCTTTTCATTTCTTCCACAGATTAATAAAGCATACACATTCGCTTAGTGTCTCAGCGTAAGACCTTAAGCCAAAAATCATGCCAGTTTTGCAGATATAATTAAACTTGTATTAACACTTTAGAGTGATTTTTAAATATGACTAAAATAATTGTACAAGTTCAGACGAATTCTTAAACTGATTTGAAATGAACTTTTAACGTAGAAAAATATTAGCTTTCTGGCTGCTTATATATGCAGTGAGAGAGCATAATCAGATGTTTTTCTGAGCAGCTGGCTGGAGTGGTTTAAGAAGTTACTGCGTACTAGCTACTTGTTATTCTAACCATGCTGCTGAGATGCAGTGTTTGTGTGTGCATTCCTAGTTTACATTAGTCAGCCAGCGCAGCTTATATCCTTCTCCCTTTGCATTGATGATGGATTTGTCTTGAATGCATCCCTGCAGAAGGTGAGTCTCTCCACTGTAAGGGCTTGTTAATCTAACAGTGTTCCAGTTCTTTCAACTTTGCCTGTTTTCCCTCTGTACTAGTGGTCCGAGAAGCCGTGTGTCCCTCATCTCCTGCAGAGGGACAGCTACTACGTCTACTCACAACAGGAACTCAAGGAAAAACTCTACCAAGAAATTATCTCCTTCTTTGACAGGGGCAAAGTGAGTATCTCTGCAGTGTTCCTACAGTTCACTGGTAGATACTTGGCTTGGTGAATGTAGCTGGCAGAAGTTGTTAAAACAACTTCTGTTAAAAGCAGACATGATTCCATAACGGGCTTTTGATGCTTTTTAATAAAGACCACAGTACTGGCATGAGCAGGGTATCTATTTGTCCTGGAGATCTTTGAATCCTTCTATTTCCTTGTTAGTCAAAGAGCACATGAAAAACTAACCCTGTTCAAGATACCGGGTAGATGAGAAAACTATAGGTGTTTTCCTTTCTTTTTCTGGGTAATGGCTTCTGTCAGGTTTTTGCATTGCGGTGAGTATGGCTTGTCTGGCTGATGCTGAACTTGTGTTAGTTGCGCTTTGGATGGATGGTTCTACCAGAGCTGTATGAGACAAACCCAAGGAAGCCTGATGCAGGGGATGAAGTATTGGTGGAGGAGACCACCTGAGCTTCTCTCACTTGCTGTTTGGACATGTCCTTCTACCTCTTTGTGCCTCATTTTTCCCTATCAGGAGTAACAATGGAAACCTTGCTTTGCAAACCACTTTCAGATCTACAAATCAAAAGAGCTGTGTGACTATAATAATTACTGCAAAAAAACGTACAGCATGGAGTCTAAGGGAAAGTTGGCAGTGCATTAAAGTACTGCCTGAATTAAAATCAGCTGAATTTTTTGTTTACCTATCTGTGGTAATGAATGCTTTTAACTGAGTCTTTTATTTTGTTTGTGCTCTTCTTCCCTCACCTGCCTCCCTTCACCCTCCATGGAGATGTGGGAAAAAGCCATTCAGCTAAGCAAGGAGTTGGCTGACATGTATGAAAACAAGGTCTTTGATTATGAGGGCCTTGGTAATCTCCTGGTAAGATTTTTTTTTTTTTTCCTCCATTTTCAGCAGGCTGCTGAATGCTTAAATTAATACTGTTGAGCAGGATAAACCCAAAATACATTTATGTTAAAGACAAACCAGCATAACCCCCATGGTTTTGTAAAGCTTAATATTAGAAGAATGTTTTCATAATTTTTTTTAAAGTGTGTGGTTTTGACCTTGTAATTAGCATGACGATATCGTGTGCAGATGTTTAACATTCTTACTGTTAATCAAATACGGTAACATTTGCATGGTGCATTTTCAGGCTCCATAAATCTCATCACCTTGTTATTTGTGTGATAAAACTACTGTGTATGAACACAGAACTATAGAATCATCTTGGTTCTGAATTATGTTTTCTAGTGGTTAAAGATGTAACCAGATGGTCTTTATGTTCTTTCATATGAGAATCATCTGCCCAGTTTTATTTCTGCCAGTTCTCTGACATTTGTCACCATTTGTGTCTGCTCAGTTTCAGAACATTATTTTTAATTTGTGGTGCAATAGTTAAGGATTTCGGGTATCCTCTTGGAATCCTAAAAAACATGGCATTGCTGTCATGTCTGCAGACCAGGAAATGGAGTTGATTCTGGCCCAGACAAACCAAATATTTAACCAAGTAAATGGATAAGTATGAGATACCGTATCAAAAAAACAGTTGTAAAAAGTATTCTGTAGGGGCGAACTAATAGATCAGGAATTGTCACTGGGAATGTGAGCTGACAGACACTGTCTGGCAGTGTCCTTGAACACTCCAAAGTGAAAATGCTGGTGACTCTCTTTTGGTTTTTTCCTTCCAGAAAAAACGAGCTACTTTTTATGAGAATATTATGAAGGCAATGAGACCTCAACCAGAGTACTTTGCTGTTGGATACTATGGTCAGGGTTTCCCCTCTTTCCTCCGGGTAAGAATTCTTCAGCACTCAAGTTCTGGAGTGGTGGGTACCCTAAAAGTCACAACTTTAGCAGAGCTTCTGAGAAAATTCAGATGCCAAACTCCTTTTCCTTTGAATGACACTGAGAGATCTAAATTCCTGAAGTATTTCAAAACACTGCACCATATAAAAAGAGACGAGACTGGATTTTTCTGTGTTAACAGCTTTAATAAAGTTAGTGTTTTAATAGGGTTTGTTAGATGATTGGTATGTTCTTATATGGACTTAAACAGAATCTACCTTTTATATTTGTGCCTGATAGACTTCCTCCAAAATATGATTGTTGCCATTAGAAAACGTTTAGCTTGTAAAGAATTTATCCCATTGCTTTTCAGCCTGAATCAGCCTAATTTTCAGGACATGGATCATTTCAATGCTCAAGCACATTAGTAAGAGTCTGTCCCACGCAGAAGAATTAAAATGCAGAGATGCTTCCTGTTTGAGATTGCTGCTAAGCATTTCTGGATCTATGCTAGCTGTAATACAAGAATCTAGCCAAAGTGAGTCAGATGGGCAGGGTGCAGCATACTAGAAAATATTCCCAACTATTATTTAAAATTGAGAAACATTTACATTTTCAGACTGGAGTTGTTTGAAGTTACTGGCCTTAAATGGAGGCCAAGCTCATTAAAAAAGAAAAATGTTAACTTAGGACTGTGGAGCTGGATGGCATAGAAGGCTTTCACCTCCAGGTCATGTTTTGAAATCCATCCCTTCCAGAAACCTCCACTGCTTGGTGGCCAGTTTGGAAAAGTAATTGGCCATGGTCTAACTGTTAAGTCTGTAGCGTGAAGCTGCCATAGCTGCCCATTTTGTTAATGGTAGCTGAAGAGATTCAGCAAGGGAACAGAGGTAAAACTCGTGTCTTTGTGCACAGAGAGATCCCTCAGTTAACTCGTATCATAAGTGGTCTGGCAAGGAGCATGCAGTTCCCTGCATTAAAGAACTTTTTGGGACACATGTTCTCGTACTTAAAACCAGTCCCATGACTGAGATTTCATGTGTTGAATGTGTGAGTTCTTAGAGTGCTAGAAAGCATGAACGTGTTCAATAACACTTGTATGTGGAACAATGAATTTTCTAGACAAATGAGGATGCCGTTGCAGGGCCTTGCTCCTGCGAGTTGCTGTGTTGTCACTCCAGCCTGTGTTTCTTCTCTCATGTTTTCTGACTGTCTGTTAAGCTAGGGGACAGCCCTTCATATAAATCAGATCTCTGAGACTACTCTGTGTATGTTCAGAAAGCTCTTACTCATCGCTTTGTTTAGCGTTAATTCTCTTTCTTCTGCTACCCACAGAATAAAATTTTTATCTACCGTGGCAAAGAGTACGAACGAAGGGAGGACTTCAACCTGAAGCTGTTGACCCAGTTTCCTAGTGCAGAGAAGATGACCAGCACTGCCCCTCCAGGAGAAGAGATCAAGTCTTCTCCTAAACAGCGTATCTTTTGGTTCTAATAGGTTTTGGCACATTCAAGGTCTGCCTCTTCCCTAGAATAAGAGAATTTGTAAACAACAATAATAAGCAAGGAACTTACTGCTCCAGGGGGACTTTGAAGGCAGGCACTGGGCATGAAAATAAGACTATCCAGAATTGCAATAGTGAACTTAAACATATTGAAAAAGAGAGACAGCTTGATATTGTCAGAGTTAAACGAGTTGCTGTTAGGATGAAACCTTAACAGATGGCAGGTCAGGATTTCTTGTGCTGCCTTCTCAAGCAGGTGGTGCTGACTGCTGTAGTATATATGTGATCCAGTTGGGTATTTCTAGGTGAAAGAGGTAAAATACAGGCAGTGAAAGTGGCATATAAAGAAAATGGAAGTATGCTCTGTTCTTGCTTGTGGTTAACTAGCATTTGTGAAAAGGCTCGGTTTTGTTGTTTTTTTTTTTTTTTTTTCCCCTAGAAGTCACTTTGTGAGAAGTGTGAAGTGATTATTTATGTTGATGAAAGTTGTTGGGTGAACAACCTTTTTTTTTTTTTTTTTTTTTTTTTTTAATTTGTTTTCTTTCTGCTGGTGAAACTCCAGAGTGTGTGACACAGCACACCACTAGGCTTAAGATCCTCTTTCTCTTAATTGTGAGCATCACCAAGTGCAACCTAGTGAAGATGCTTCAGATTCTTGTTTGTGACTTCCAGTCAATAGCAGATGTGCTCCTGGAAGATGTACATCAGTAAAACCAAGTTACTGGGCTTCTGGCCTGTGTTATACAGGCCAGATTAGAGAATCTGATGGTCCAGTTTGGCCTTAAAAGTCTGTGTACAAAGGCACAGCTCAAGCAGTGATACCAGATGCTTCCCTTGCAATAAGCCTGCCAAGCACTAAATCCACATAGGAAATTAAAATTCATTCAGGACCAAACTTGGTATCAAAAAATGCCTCCTCTATTGCTGCTTTGTTTCAGCTACTTCCTTTGCATCTGTTTGTGTTTGTTCTAATGTTTTTGGCTCACGATGAGCCTGAACTGCAAAATTTGGATCCAGATCTGAACTCTTCCAAAAGTTTGGGGGTGTTTGGTTCCGGGTCTTTGGCATAGCCCCATTGTAAAGGGGAGCAGCTGCATAGCTTGGATTTGGTACAGGTTCTTCTCGAACTCTTACAAACACCTTCGGAAAAGATGAGGAGTTTGAGTGTCCAAATCACTGTTGTGTTAGGCAGGGGTTGCTAGTTCTGGAGTTTGTTTTAATTTCATGCTTTTTTAACCTCCGTTGTCTCAGGTTCTTTTTTACTTTTGCTTAGAATATGCTTCCTTGCTCTTTTATGACAAAGTGCCTTGTTCTTCCCTTGGTTATTTCATAATAGTGTACTGGTGATATTGAGTGAGCTGTACACGGTCTCAGGGAATGCCCGCACAGTTAAACAGGCTAGTTTTCCACCAGCTCTGAACTAGAAGCTGTATAGCATGCTTAGCATGGCATGAAGCCCAACCTAATAAGCTCTCCTGAGAGAAGGAATATATTAGCTTGGGCTTAGTGCTTGATCTAATGTGGTTATGTGGTTTTGGGTTCAGGTTTGGCTAGTATCCATCTGGCTCTTCAGTGCGGGCAGAATGACCTTGCCTTTGCTTTCAAAATACTGTTTAGAACTACGCTCAGTGAAATAAAGGATGTATGGGGCTACCCTACCTGCCAGTAAAACATTGCCACTTCCGAGTGCAACTGGCAGGTGATTCACAGAAATAATCTATTAATGTGGGTCATATTGTTTATGCTTTCCTTTTCCATACAGGTTTTTACTTCTGTAAAGCCTTCAGTACAGTCCTTAGAACTCTGGAGGAACAACATTGTAAGCTGTTGTGCTTGGGGATACTGTTACTAACTTTGTTTTTTAATTTCTGTCATAGTTCACAGTTGCAAAAGCTGAAGATGAAGTAGATATTCACTGGTTAAAAACAGCCTACTTTCTTCAGTTAGCTTTATTGCTCTAAAAATGGGGAGGGAGGGGCAGCTTCACTGTGCTGGAAGAATCTGACAAATAACCATGGGGTGGTGAGGGAGAGAGAAGAAACAGATGCATCCGTTACAGAACCTAGCGCAGAATCTTGTTTTCCTGTCCCCAAAGTAGAAATCGGTAGCACCCAGGCTTCCCAAGCCTTTCACCAGGGTATTTCAATAGTTGGAAATACTCGTATAGCCCTTATCTTTTGGGGCTTTTAGTTCAGGAGTAGCATACAAACTACAAGAAGCAATATAATGCCTATGATTGTTGATGAACTACTAGGTATTTTTCTTCAAACATGACAAGAGCACAGGGAATTGTTGAGAAGTCTGACGTTTGATGAAAACAGGAAGGGTATTCCACTCCCTCTCCTGTTTTCCTGAAAGGATTCATAGTTTTTCATCCTTAACTAGAGCTGCTCAGATGTGCAGTGCTTTATTGTGAAGCCTGTGATGAACCTGCCACCTAATTATAAAGATAAACCTGTTCCTGAACAGATCTTAAAGTAATTTCTTTTCCTTTTCCCTCAACATGTCCTCTGTATTTTTCTCGACTAGCCTAGGCACAAGGTGCAGTGCCTTTGTGTCTTGTGTAAATTTGTTTCACAGTCCAGCTTAAGCGTGGTTGGTTTTGAGAGGAAACAGAAGAACCTTTCTGTAAGGAGGATGGGAGGTGAGAAAACTCACCATTTACTCTGCTTCTTTCTAGCTACTACAGAGCAAACGAGGTACAGCAGTTCACGCACTCCCGACCAGTCAGGAAAGGAGAAAAAGATCCAGACAACGAGTTTGCTGTGAGTCCTTTGCTTTTGATGCCAGCTGGTTTGGGTTTCTGTGCTATGAGAAAATGGTTCTGTGCATTTATTTATTTTGTTGGTGGCATTTTGAACAGCACTGTCAGAATTGTTTTTCCTCCACCTCTGGCAATGGAATTTTGCTATTCAAAGGTAGGAGAAAAATTGCACTTTGCGTTGCAATCTTTACATAGAGCCAATGTGATAATGTCAAGGGGCTCTGCAGCTGAAGTTGTAATGCTCAGAATCCTTGATCTAGAATCCGTAAGTATTGTGCTGTCCAACATCAGCTTCCTACAGAGTGCACCTGTGTGTCTGGTAGATTGTGGATGATGTAGCTGTCCTGAAGGAGGCCAGCCTCTAACCACGAAGGATCAGTTCAACTTCAGACCAACTTCTAAGATTTGCAGTGGAGAGGGAGCCTTGGATGTAGTGTAATAGCACGTTTCCTTGCTGCCTGTGAGGCATACTGTTGCTCGTGTGTAGTGGTTGAGCATGTTGCGTATAACTCTGGCTAAATATGCCATAGTCGCAGTCCTCCTAATAGTGGTCCACATGGAGGGTAACAGCCTACTGCTGCTAATGTTGATACCATTTAAAAAGTAGAGGTGGTATTTGTTGCCAAAAACACTGGGTTCCATCCCAGTTAGTGAAGGTGAAAGTCATTGTGTAGGTCCTGCCAGCTAGTGCTAAAAGCCTGATTCCACGCTCTACCGCAGAAGGGAATTGAATTGCAAGACTAATATTTTCCTTACATCTTGGAATTTTTTCCTTCTCTACCTAGAATATGTGGATAGAAAGGACAACCTACACCACAGCGTATTCATTTCCAGGCATCCTCAAGTGGTTTGAAGTCAAACAGATTACAACGGTGAGTTCTGCATATGGTCTGGGTCTCATTCCCTCCAATCTTTCATGGAATAGAGAGGCTTGCAACAGTTAGGACTACTAGTCCTTGCACTGTTGGATGTGGCACACCAATAACTTCTGCGTCAGCTAAAAGCAAATGTGTAGCTTCTTTGGTGTGCTTGTCTTTTTATGCCATTCTGCAGACAGCTCTACCCAAGGCAGCAAAGTTCTACATTGACTGTATAATGCTTGGGAGGGTGGTTAATTCTGGAACATACTCCACAGTCAGCAGCCAAGTCCTAAACTGTTTTTCCTTCGTGTTAAGGTGTAAGATTGTTCTTGCACTGATCTCTGAATGGCAAGATAGTTAGCACAGGGAGTCCAAAATCCTCTGCTGGAAATTATTGGGCTGCCGTTCATACGCAAGGAGTTACGTAATTTCATATTCAGTGGAGGCGAATGAAGGTTTATTCTGTTTCTTCTTTCCGTCAGGAAGAGATCAGCCCCTTGAAGAACGCCATAGAAACGATGGAGCTAACCAATGAGAAAATCAGCAACATTGTCCAACAGCATGTCTGGGACCGGAGTCTTCCTGTACATCCTCTCTCTATGCTCCTGAATGGGATTGTGGACCCAGCGGTCATGGGGGGATATACCAACTATGAAAAGGTCTTTTTCACGTTTATCTGTAGCTCAGTTTGACCTCTGCAATGTTGAAGACCTGAATTGAAATACGGGAGATTCAAGTTCAGTTTTCAGCTGTTACTCAGACATAGTGCGTTCTGTAGCTATATCTGTCTGTTCAGAGCTCAAAGAAGAGGAGAAAAAACCAAAGAGATTTCCCTTAGACTGGAAGGTGGAAAAACCCCACATCTTTAGTGGTTTAGTGTTTGGTTTTAGTGCTGTGCATTGCCACAGAGATGAGTGATCCAGCTCTTTTGGGCCTCGTTTACGGTGGTGATAATAGCATGGCCCTACCTCATGGGGGCATTGAGGTTCTTGGTCAGCCCAGAAAAAACAAAGAAAAGCAAAAGAGCTAACGTTTCTCCATTGTGTTAATATAGAATGGTAAGGATTTCTCTTTCCAGCAGATAATCTGTCTGTGGAGTTTTGCAGCAAAGAGCATATATGTCAGGAAGAAAACAGTGTTTCTTACCCAGGTTTATTCAGTTGACTTCAGCTGAACAGTGTATGTTCTTCCTTTATTGAGATGTTTATCTTAAGCTGTTTATTCCCAATATCTAATGATGGTATTCCCAGCACAAAATGTATTGCTTATTTCCATAAACTGAATGGATGGTGTTAAAACACATTTAATTCTTCTCAGATGTGTTCCAGTCACATGAAATGAAGTGCAAAAGTTAAATGGGAGAGGGTCTGATTTATCTGGGGTCTAACTCTGCTGATTCCAGAGGAGTCGCTTACTTTGCCAGGGCTGAATTTGGCCCTAAATCCTCCTATTTTATGAATTAAGGTTGACATAAAGTTTAGAATTACGAAAGTGGGAAAGCAGTTAAAACTAGGAAACACGAAGTATCTGTAACCACATCTGGAAACACTCATTTCTGGTTCATATTTTCCTATTTCAACTGAAGATCAGTACAGAACATTTGGCTTTTGTGGGCGGCTAAAATCTTGAGTTTTAATTGTTTCATTGTAGCCAAAAGCCAAAGTCTGCATTTTTAACATGCGCTTTCTTCTTGCAATAATTAAACACTTTCAAGAAAAATCCACTGGGAGCTACCCGGCAGTCCTTTCACAGGCTAACCTCCTCTTGACATCAGCCTTTTTCAGAGTCAGACCGCTAGGCCTATAAACACTTGTACATACAGTCCAGTTAATGGAAGGCAGAACTAAGAAATATATGCAGAGACTGAAGTAGGTCAGAGACACGTTTTAAAACCAAATGAAAAATTATTAGGGATTTTATCTAGGAAAAAGAAAAAATAAATTCTTCTGACCAGGAATTGTGATACATTTCAACACAATATACTGTAGCACATAATGTGAATTGGCACAATTTGAAGGCTTCAGTCCAGGAAAGTGTCCTTGTGTTTGTTCAACTTTAAACCGATACCAGATTCTGTTGATTAAAGGTAAACACATTAGAAGCGTAGACTAAAGGTGCTTTGTTGAATCAAACTGTGAGTCAAACTCTCGACACGGTCTTTATTTCTACTGAATCTTTGTAACAAGCCCCATGTGAAAATGTTGTACTTAAGGGCTTAAATCATAGAACTTAAGGAAATTGCAGGCAGGAGATGCCCTGTTCACCTTTCTGCCGCTGAGGTTGTTTGCCTGTCATTGTGTACTGTAGGTCATTAAATGCTAAAAATTAAAGAGACGCCTTGAAGTGAGAACTCCGAGACTGGATCTGCTACTCGCATTTGAGTGACAAGTAACGTAGCCTTGATTATGCACATCGATACTATTTTATGAGAAGGGAAATGGAATTGAAGAAAACCCTTGTGATAAAGTAACTTTTTTTACGTATCAGTGTTTTACCAAAAAAAGAGTAAAATTTGGGGTTTGTTTCTTTTTTTATTTTTACAAAAATAGTCTCTTTTCCCAGTTCTCAACAAATGGTTCTTTCTCCTTCAGCTTTGTGTCACGGAGATATTTTAAAAAAAAAAAAAAAAAAAAAAAATAAAATTGCTATGAGGAATAATGCCAATTAATTGCTTTTAAAGTACAAGGATCTTTCACTCAGAGTTAGCTGTGAAAGCAACGTAGTGTCTCTATCGTCATCTCTCTTTGCTTTCAGGCCTTTTTCACAGAGAAGTATATTCAAGAACATCCTGAAGATCAAGATAAAATTGAACTGCTTAAGCAACTAATCGCTCTACAGGTATCATATGGGGAAAGAAGTGGAAGCACTATGTATGAGTGCAGATGTTTTTCCAGCATCATTGTTTTGGAGACATAATGCAGATAAATACTATAAGAACATTCTGGATGTGTGTACAGTTGTTTTTTTATTTTGAGGAAACTGTCATGTTCTAAAATTGTGGCCTAGACTGCTTCATGTATCTTGTGTTGCTCTGAAATGTTATTCTGGAATAATTGCCAATGTGGCATAGTTGTTTCGTTGGTTCCCGCCCCCCCCCCCTTCCCTCATGAGCATAACAAAATATCTGTTACCTTTTCATGAAATCATCAGACCTAATGTTTTGTCAGTCTGACCATTGAAAGTTTGTCTATTTTGACCTGCATAGCAATGAAAAATTGCCCTAGTTTTTTTTTGCAATGCAAAGTGCATCCCTGCAGGCCAGTTTTTACACATTTCCACACAACAGAGCCCTGTTAAAGCTACCTCATAATCACACAGCTTTGGGGGCTAAGAAGTGATACTCCAGCATTTAACATACTGTGTCTTCCAAAGCAGAACATGGAATCTGAGTAGGGAAGAGGGAACCATACATATAGATGGGGAAAACGTTCATGTTTCTTGAACACATAGAGCTCAAGTTACTACAGTGTCACAAGTTATGAGTCAGTAGCTGAGCTTCCTTACTGTATAATTGCTTTTTTTTGCTTCTGCAAACTCAAAACATATTGATTTAAGGCCTTTGATTGTATCTGAGATGTGTAACATGCATAGAAAATTCCTTCCTGGAACAGGAGGGCTGATTTGCCCTTTCGTAGCTTAATTTTGTTCCTCCTTTCAGATGCCATTGTTGGCAGAAGGGATTAGGATCCATGGTGAGAAGCTGACGGAACAGCTGAAGCCTCTACATGACAGACTGATAGCGTGTTTCAAAGAGCTGAAGAAGAAGGTGGAGAAGCAGTATGGTGTAATAACCTTGGTAAGTGTACCTGGTTGTTTAGCGTTTTGCCTTAAAGAAACACAACTTTCCCCTTTCCCAGTTGTGTCTGAGTTAGTGTTACATGATTTACCACAAGCATATTTGTCTGCAGCCTCCCTCCCTCACCGAGAGGAAACAGAGCAGGTCAGGCTCTGTCGTGTTGCCTTATATCATGTCTTCCACGCTGAGACGGCTCTCTGTCACATCTGTGGCGTCTTCTGTGGTCTCTACATCTTCCACGTCATCTGATAGCACTTCCTCCAGACCAGGTTCAGACGGGTTAGTAATCAGCCTTTACATGTGATTTACAAGAGCGGGGATATGCCTTTGCTAGAATTAGTTACTCTTAAAATGAAGATTGCTTCCATACACAATAGTAATAGCTGTGCATTTGAAACTTTAAATGGAGGCCAATATTGTTATTTTGTTTTACAGATAGGGAGTTTGAAGCACAGGTAGGGATAGTTCTGGGAATTGAACCCACGACTGTTTGTCTCCGGGGTCCCAATTATCTACACGATACTGAAGAGGGATGGAGGTGGTGTATTTCAGATGCACACTATTTCTGTTTCCCAGGAATGCTGGAAAACAGAGGTGTAAGATACTACAAGGTTAATTTAGTTTGTGGTCTGCAAAGAGGTGCATAGTCATATGGTACTTGTTCTACCTACCTGTTTGCAGCTGCATACATGGCATTAAAAGGAGCTGCCACACACGGAAACATTTCCTGATGTTACTTCTCTGTCCGTCTAGTTTGCATCTGTGATAGCCAGGGAGTCTAGGTGACTTGCTCAAGGTCACACGGCAAACTCGGTGGCAGGGTTCAGCATAAAATGCAGGTCTGGCTCCTTCTGCAAGTAGATCACACTTTATCTTGTATGTAAGGCATTACACTCAAATTTCCTAGGGTAACTTAGGAGCACAAATCTCACTGAAAATTCCATGGTCATAACTCAGTTTTTCACATTAACTTCTTATGCAAACTAAGAGATCAGAGCTTTCTAACAGACAGCGCTTTAAATGTCTGGTGGACTAATGTTTCGTGTTTTTTCACTCTTTCGGTGTGGGCCACAGATCTATTCTGGAGCCTCTCTTGGAGAGAAGAATATCAACAGCTTCCAGAGCTGAGGAACTGCCTGTGAAAGATGATGGTGATAACCGGATTAGCAAACTCAAGCGGAAGGACTGGAGTATTAGCAAATCTCAGGTTATTGTAGAGAAGGAGCCAGAAACAGAACTGACTTCCAAAATGGTAAAAAAATAAAATAAAATAATAGCAATAATAAAATCCACAGCAGGAGATTTTAGTGTTTCCGTTGCTTTCAGCCATGCTTGTCATTGGGAACTTCATTAACTAGTAGGAGGGGTTCAAATACCAAAAGCCTTGGTCATCTGAGTAATTCTTACTTTTTTATTTGGAAAACTTGTGTCACAGACTGAACTGCAGTTTGGCTTAAGGTGCAAACTGGAAGCAGAAGGCACTGATGTTTCATCTAGGTGCTCAGTGCCCTCATTTCTTGTAGGCGTGGAGGACTGCGTGATGCTCTCAGCACAATGTAGAATTGTTCTGTTTTTGTTGGAGCAAGCAGATACTGCTAGCCCACTCAAAAATCCAGCTGGCAAGCCAGATGTTCGGCTGCTATCAGTCAGCATCACTGCACAAATCAAATATAGTGCAAGGTGAAGATCAGTTTGATGGATTGGGGAGTTGAAAAAAGATGGTCTGGTAGTTAGGTCACCAGCTTGGGACTTTGAAAAACTGGATCTTCCAGTCTGTACTCTGCTCCAGACCTCCTGCGTGAGGGCAGGAGTGTTTACTCCTTGAGCAAATTATTTGCAAAAGAGGCATAAAGGAGAATCTATACCCCCACAGGAGTGTTTTAACGAGGAATATGTTGGAGACTGTTAGGCATTCAGGTTGACAGTGGGATTCGGCATGATCACCTAATACAAACGGATAAGTTTCAGCTCAAAAGTAGAGTTGTATGACCTTGGAGTATTATCCTGATTTATGCTAAGACTATAATACACTGTCAGAGGGTATGTGAGAATTAGGCATCTGAGTATTTAAACTGGTGGCTCGGTGATAATTTGACTTAACACAGACTGCGTAAATAATGAGAAAACATGAGTAGTTCTATTTCCCTTTCCCTCCCAAGATCTCAACCGAATCTGGCAGGAACAGGTTATGCTGCTATATATTCAGGAATTCTCATCAAATCTGAGTGATGCTGCCAGCAGTTGGAGTCTGCAGAATATTTATAAAAAGGGGAACTGTGGTTCTAGAATCATGTCATTTGGTATGGACAGGCTTTCCACTCAAGAGGCAAATCTGGGGTTGTAAATATTAGTGGTTCAGGAGGCCTGGCCCTCTGCCTCTGGAAGAATTAAATGGGTTTAACCCACAAACTGTGATGTCAGCTGCTGATCACTTTACTGAGTAAAACTAGAGGGACAAGATCTGGGAGAAAGCCCATTTGTATCGACCAGTTCTCTAGGACAGTAAGGCATGTCTGTCCCAGACTTTGCATTGCAGACAGCTGAGAGATGCAAAACAGAACACCCACCCTGCCCTCTCCCCCCATATCTCTGAGGGCAAATTACATGTGTGATCGGCTTACTGAAGGGAATGAGCCGTTAAGGGTTATATTCATGCTTAAGAACATTGCAAAGTACAAAGAAAGCTGTTTCTTATAGCTAGTCTGTTCCAAAGCCGGATAGTGCAGCACAAGAATTGGACAGACTGATTTTATGCAGCTCTTGACTAAGCTGCTTGGGCGCTAGAAAGCCAGAGGGAACCAAAGGCTTACTGTACGTCCAGCAGCTTTGGTCTTTGTAAGTTTTATATTCACTGTACACTAATGTGTGGTCCCTTCTGCACAGTGAGAAGGACCGTAATATTCATGCACTGGACTCTTGGGACCGTACTCAGATAGCCTCACAATTTGAGTGAAGAGCACAGAGGATGTGCGTGACACTGGAAGGAACTGGAACAACATCTCCCGAGTCCCAAATGCAAGAGATTTCCTCTGTAAAGCCTGAAATAGACCTGTTTCACAGACCTAAGGAGCTGGATGATACTAGCAGTCCTGACTTGCACCCAGAATTTCACTTTTTTTTTTTTTTTTTTTTTTTGTCTTGGAAAGACCTTTTTCCCCCCAAATTTGTTCACAGAACTGCTAGTCAAATGCAGCAATTTTTCAGCTTGTCGTCTTCCCTTCTTAGTTAATACACACAAAGGTTGTTAAAAACAGTTTACTATTGCTACCTGGTTAGTAAGGTCCCACAGAAAACTGGATGTGTCATAGGAGCACAGTGTGTGCTTTTTGACATGGCTTAGCCAGTGCAGCGGTTTCACTCTTACGTTTCACCTGAATGCACCTTTCTCTTACGCATGACTTTCTGGAGCATGTTGATGCCTTTGTGACAGGTCTGATTGTCTGATACGTGTGCAGCAATCTTGCCGACTTCTAAAGGTTTTGTTTACTCTTTGTTTCAAACAGGGCATGTCAGGAAAAGCACAAAGGCCAAAGAGTCTTCAGTTAGGAGACAACAGACTGACTTTGCTTCAGGGTTCTTCACTCCAGCAATCAACGCCTTGCAGCCCACCACCCATCACTCCCAAAACCCCAAGAACCCAAAGTAAGTTCTGTTACAGACCAATTGCCACATCCTTCAGGGCAGCATCTGCAGTAGTAGGCATTAGTACATATTTGCTGAGGTAACCTCACTGGGGAGGGAGAGAGGAACTGCTCTGAGGTAGGTCACAGAAAGTGGCTCTGGGCTGTTAATGTTTGTAGATGTTTCTGTCAGATAACAGAATTTGGCAGTGTTACCAAAAGATCATACTTGTGACTTACATATCACTTGTTAAAATTAGTGTATCAGATGAATGCCAGAGAACAATTTTTATCTCTTTCAATTTCTTTCTTGTATTGACTTGTGGGAAGGTGTATTAAACCTCAAGGTGAACATCACATGCAGTCAATGTAGACGCTTGTAAATGCATCAAGTGAGATGGTTACAGCACATCCTAGAGGAATATCTCCTGTGAATTCACTGGATGGAACTGCATCAATCCAGCATGGTATTTCTGATCAGGTCTATGGCTAAATTTTCTGGGCAAGCCATGAAGGCTTGTTAATTAACGAACAATAACTCCCATCGCATGGCAAAAAGTTTTAGGAGAAGTTGCTCTGCAGCTTAGAAACTCAGCTAATAAATGTTACAGCTGAAAGAGAAGGAATTTATCTTGAAGAATTAGCAAAATGAATGATTTGTGCAGTTACCTTCCTTGTGTATCCAGTAAGCTCTGTAGTTAATGCTGAAGCAACATATAAATATGGCTAAGGTAAAAATACAACCGTAGCGTCACCGCTGCCAACTTCCTTGCTTGCCATTGCATTTCTCACTCTACTGCTCTTTTTTAGAGGAACAGAAGTTCATATGTAGGACCTGACTGTCCTTCCTCTTAAGTGGATATAAATTCAGAATCCAGCGAAGATAGTGATCTAAAGTAGCATAAAACTGTTCTGACAGGATTAAAACCAAAAAATACATATGAGGGTGGGGGACAGGGTGGGGAGACAACCAGAAACACAAACAAATGCAGGAATACTATATGAAGAGAGATCTGTGAAAGGAATGTGAAACCTCGCTCTTCTACTTAGCAAGTGGTTCTAATTGCCATTACTAGCAGCACAGCTTCCCAGGAATTCTTCTGAAGTTTGGGTACTTATCTACTCCATCAACTGGAGTTAAAATCAAAGTGAATTCTCAGGTTGAGGCCCAGGCTGAAAGGAAACCCCACTGAACATTGCAGATGTGATAATGGATTCAATTTTCTGTTCTCTCAGGCATGCATTTTTCACATAAACTTAGACTCATTTGATGAAGATAGAACTCTTCTGGGCATTTTGAACTTAAGGGAGATACAACTGTGACTCTACTTTGACATATCCATTCATGTTTAGCTGTTAAAGCAGAGAACTGTTAGCAGATCAAAAGCACAAGATATTAAATGATTCTCCCTTAAAATTCTACATGGTCAATCCCATTTCCCATTCCTTTTCCGCCTACTTTAATGTCTTTTCTTATTATTGTTGTTGCTTCTAGGTTTTCCCTCATTGCAAGCTGATGGATTGGCAACTGCTAGCTTACAGAGCACCCCACCCCCACCTCCGCCCAAGAGCAAACCCTATGAGAATAACAACCCGAGGAATTCTGTGGAGGTAAGGAAATGAGAGCTGACACTTTTTTGGAAAACAGCTTTTGAGAAAGAGACACCAGTGGAATTTTCCAAGCCACTTCTAGGGTGGTGCTACTTGAAACTTGTCTAATCATTTTACTGGTTCACTCCCTGAAACCACAAAAGAATAAAAAGTTTTTTGCTTCAAGAGAGGGCTATCAAGTGCAGTCCCTTTTTTTTCAAGTGGGAGTTATGTTGTCCTTGGTTAGGCAAACGGTGTCTGGGGGTGGGAAGATATATTGAAAACAAACAAGCACAATGATTAAAAAGTTTCAAAAACATGATCAATGTAAAATAGCACAGTAATCTGGTCCTGAAAAAGAAAGGGGGAAAAAAAATTCACGCATTTTCAGAAATGATAAATGTCTCCTTCTGAGTCCTCAGCTCAGAAGAATCTAATTTTTTAAAGTATGTATCATTAGTTACTTAAACCAGCTTGTATTATATCACCATCTCAGCCACAGCCTTTTTCTCAATTTCATCAAGTTGGTTTCCTTCTAGGAACATCAAATTGCCACTTTTTTTTTTTTTTTTTTCTGTATCACTGATGTTTCTCTTGCCCTGTGGGATTCCAAACTTGCGGATACTTAACATGCAAGTACTCTGGTCATTGTGTCAGAATAATTTCATCTGCCCCTGAAAGATATGAGACTGTAATTGCTTACCAATGCACAGCAACAGAAAGCATCCTTTTGTAACTGTGAAAGGGATGGATGTCTTCCCCAGTCCAATTTGCAAAGAAGATTTACGGAGTACCTTTGTGAGATGAACTGGAATTTGCCCAAAAAGAATTGAAAGAGTGGTCGCACTTAACAAAATACGTTACCTCTGACAACACGGGAAGACAACAAAACAGCTTATTGCTTGATTCTGTTAGAGAGAGAGATGACACTGACATAAAGCCTTGAAGCATGGGATAAATAGGAGGTTTTCTACTTTGCCCTTCATTTGGTCAGGATTGACTGTGCTTCTGAAAAGGGGCAGCATAGCTGCTGTAGGTGGTGTGAATGGCGGAAATATGCCAGCTCTAGGGATGCTATGGGAGTCGCTGGTTCAAGAGGATTAATAAAAGAGCCTCCTTCCCCTGAGTCTTGTAAGAAAACTAATTACTAACATGTTCTGGCTTGCAACATTGACCTTGGCTTGCAGCCAAATAAAAAGGATTTGAAGGGCTGTAAAGAGAGATTGTAAAAGTATTTTCTGAAGGGTTTTGTTACTTAGTTGTTGTAAAGTTGACTCTGTCCTCCTCCAGTTAAAATAGCCCTGAAATCTTGATAGTTTTGGCTAAGCAAGTGGTGAGCCACACAAGCTTCCTGTGAAGGGCAGGTGAACATCTCATTTATTTACCATATGCCCCTTAAAGCAAGCAGAGAGCCAACTTGAAAGAACCCACTGGTGCAGTCTCCTGCAAGAACAAGAAATGCCCTACAGGCCCCTGCGCTGGGCAGGAAGGCTGTGGCTTGCTTTAGTAGAACTTTACTTGCTACCATTTTATGGAATTAGTGGTACCATTCTGATTTGGAAGCGTTTTATATCCTTTTGGCACGGTGCAACTCATCAAGCCAGCAAGATAAAAACAGTTGAATTTTGAAACCTTGAGGGAAGTGGATTTATTGCTGTTTTACTGATAAATAAAAGGTGGGACAGAGGGACAAATGGCTCTGAATCGAAGTCAGGCTGCAGGTCAGAAGTAACTAAAGTATATCTGTAACTAAAGCGTATTCTAGCAACTAAAGTGTATCTGCTTCTGTTACCTCCTGGGGATGTGTCCTTGTTTGCCCCTGTCATCGATTGCATGTAGTACTGAGAGGCTGAATTCAAAGATTTGGTCCTGAAAGAAACATCAAGTAGTACAGGACCTTTTGGATTTCTTGTTTGGTAAAGCAAAATGTCTTAAGTTGCCAGTAATGGTTTATTATTGTATGTGGTTTTGTTCTATCTTCTCAGGTTGCTCCACCACTACCCAGCAGACGTGAAGCCAAACCTCCCCCTCCACCCCCAAAAACCAGAAAATCCAGCGTTGCCTCTTCAGAGCCATGACTGCAGTGAGGATCATCACTTGCTGGTGTGACACAAGCGCCTAGAGTGAAACGACTGCTTTCTTTTTACTGACATGCTGGGGCTCTCTGACCCTAAAGACTCGTGATCTCACCTGCCATTCCATTCACTCCCCTTAGAGTTTTCTTTGGGAAATACCAAAAGGAACTGTTATTGTGACTCTATTCCCAACCTCTGGTTTACCTTTCCAGTACTGAGACACTAATCACATAGCAGGAGAAATCACCCTACTGGAATTCTTGTCTGCCCTGAGTTTTTTCACTGATGCAATTTTAGCAGCTAATTCCTAGTGTAAATCTGTCACAGTAGTGATTTGCACCAGTGTTTGAAACAAGGTAAGCCACACCAGTATGAGATGTGTCCTACAGTATTTTCACATAAGTTCATTACAGCTTTACAGCTGTACTTAGGCACCGATCCCTCCTTCTACCCCTGTAGTGTAGCCAAGCCCTGATTTGCGTGAAGTGAAACAGATCACAGCCATTCCTAAGCTGTGAAATGTCGGCTCCTGAAGATGTCAGGTGCCGGTGTATGATGTGCAGTCTCCTAAGATTCTTGATTGCAGGCAGAGACCTGAGCATCATTAGCAGAATAAGAAGTCTTTTTTTCTGCTAGTCGTCATATGTATTGAAGATGAAGTGCAGACGTTCTGCCTTACACCATCTCTGCTCGAGTAGTGGCAGTTGCTCACTCCCAATGGAGAGTTTAGGTTTACCAGTACTTTGTCATAATTTCACTGTTGATTCTGGTTTTAACCCTACAGAGCAGTTGATATTATGAATTATGTTACCTGCATGGTTTGTGCTTGCATCTGGGACTTGGTACAATATTTCATCTTTGGGCTTTTTAATAGGGTGTAAAAAGTTGCTTCTCTCCTGTGAACAGATGAGAAGAATAGAAGCTGCATTGATACCAGCACTGTACTGGTACCAGCAACTTTCAGAGGATGGAGTGTGCAAAACTAGTTATACATCCTGACCTCAGACACAAAGTCTGATAGTTACTGTAACCTTTAGTTTGGCTGGGCAAATTCACACAAATATAAATAATTCTCATCCTCTTTTTTTTTTTCTGCACCTATTTGTGGCAATACTTGCACTTTGTTTTATAGCCTCCCTTGATCTAGGTTTTTAACAGCCACTAGACTTAAAGGAGCTGTTTAGACCTGGGGTGCAGGTGAAAGACTTGACAATTAACCACTTGCTTTCCTGTTGCTTGGATTACTCCAGCTCTCTGCAGCTTTTCTTTCCTTGGAGGATGGGATAATCTGTTTAATTTTTCTTTTAGTTATTTATTCCCTGCTCTGTCTGGATGTCAGCATCAATCTTTCTATTTGTATAGAGAGAAAAAAGGACATGATCTTAGGTTTTAATGTTTTTAAATTCCCGTGATCCATGCAGAAGGGGGCTGTTAGAACAGCCTGTCCTCACAGTTGCATAGTGACTGAAAATTCAACACAAATACCATTGTTATTTATGGACCAGATGGGCCTTAGACACAGCATTCCTCTGTGCCTGAGCTGCCACTGGAAGCTCGCTGGTAAAAACCAGAACGTCACCATTTGTGGTTAATACTCTTACTGTTGGCAGATTCATTTTGCACCTCTCAAGGCTGCTTGTCTCCGAGCTCTGTTAGAAGGGCTGCAACCCTGGGGTGGGGACTGCTCTTCTGCAGCAGGCTTACGGGGAGTTTGTGCGGCGTGTGAGCCAGAAGACAAGGCAGTTTAAAATTCTCTTGCAAAGTGTATTGCTACTCTGTTCTACTCTTAGACGCTCTAGATGACTCCAAAGATAGTTACAGCAGCTCTTTTTCTGCTGTGTCACGCAGGACTTGCCTAAACGGCCTGTTTCAGAACTAATGCATTGTGAAGAACTTCACTGTTTTCTTTTAAAGCTACATAATTGAAACTTTATATCCCCCCAAAGTTGCAGCTGCCTGTTGGTGCCACATTCCCAGCAGCTGAAAAGCCAGTGAAGTTTGGGGTTTTCTTGATTTGTAAGAATTATTCTGTTGTCACATTCAGGCAGAATATTTTGCTGTGCTATTCTGCCTGTGTGACTATTTATAAACATAGCTTTCGTCATGGCTGTTATTTTTCACTGATGCTTACTGGGGAAGGGAAAAAAATCACTCATTGCTGTTCCCTTTCACTGTGGAATGCAGGAGACATGGGAGTTTGCCCGCAAAGCTCAGATTCAGACTTTTTGGGAAGTTCACAGTTTTTCTTAAAACTCATCATAAAGAGGGACCAGCTGAGGAATTTTAATCCAAGTTTATTTCTGAACCTATACAAAACTTTGGCTGTTTGGTTACAGCTTGTGGCCTGTTTATTTATCATTGGTATTGATGAAGATTCCGTCATGGGCTCTCTCTTCCAGGAAATAATTTTGCTTGTTACCTGTAACTGTCATTTAGCTTCTGATGATCTGATAGAAGTTGGGGAGACACACTGAAACCCTGCTGAGGATGTTGCTCACAGTAGTAAATACAAATACTGTTGGGTTGGGTTTTTTTGCAGGCCACTGCATCATTATTCTGCTCACATGACTTAAATGGGTTTCATTACCTTACTGAAAAATGGAAGTTTGTTAAACCTAATGAAAGCTTTTCTCAGCAAAGCCTTTTTCAGGGAGAAACAAAACCAATGAAATGCTAGGGACTGAAGTAGTCCTTTCTTTTGTCATTTTGTCTTAATTGTCATAATTGACTTGTCATTTTTGTCTTTTGTCATAATTGACTTTACAGTCATTTGGTTTCAGTGCGACTCCAGTTAAAGAAACCTGCAGAAGCTGCATTTCCTTTGCTGCCTGCACAGCTCTGTAAAACAGATTGCTTTCATCAAAGGGTCATACTGGATTCACATCACAAAACAGGTTGGAGACGCTTTGGAAGTTGCACTGCAGTCACATCACATACATCCGCAGTCGTGTTTGCTGTAGCGCACATGCAGCTGTCTTCTGGGCTGTTGCCTTCTCAGGGGAAATCTTTGAAACCTTTCTGGACAACTTGACCATGGTTCACCCCGTCTCTCTGGTGCTGTGTAGGACTTGTCAGCTCCACATTATGTTCTTGGATGTAGACGCTGCTTGACTTGAAAACCTCAGGGTTTTCTTGTCTTTCATTTTTTGTCCACTTCTTCCTCTTCTCGTAACCACTGTCTTCCTTCTGCTGCACACATGAATTAAAGCACTCTCTGAAGCTCTTCACTTGAACAAGAACTTTGTCTTCGGCAAAAACTTTGCTTTAGGCAGAACGGCAGGATGTGGTCCGAATTGTAGAAAAATACGTTTCCCCATTACCTCATTCTTAGGTGCGTTTCCTTTTCAGAGCAGGTTTGCTTTTAACTCCTTTGGTAAGTCAGCGGAAACAAAGGAGGCTTTGCTGGAATCCCAGCTAATGGTTTGTCTGTGTGGGTAAACAAACTAGCTATCAAGTTTGTGTATTTTGGTTCCAGGTGACTTTTTTGAGTCTTTATTTCCTTACCTGTTTGATCTGCTTTAATAACTTTAACTTGTAGGTGTACCTCGTACATTCAGCAGGTTTTTTTCCTGGAGGAGGGAATTAGTCCATGCAAAAAAACCTCATGGGAGGAAGTTTGACCTTGGGAAGAATTTTTCAGCTCATCTTTAATGACCCTTTACATAATGCTCTTTAACTTGAGGAGACTTGGTTCTGACTGCTTTTTTTGCAGTTTTGTAGACGAGGTTTCTGAACAGAGTACTTAGCATGTAAGTGGTTAATTATCCTCTCCCTTCCTTTCCTTCCTTGGATCATGCAGCTGCCAGCCATTAGGAATAAGGACAGTTGCTGTCTCTCCTGTGTGCTGATCCTAGGTGCTAGTACCTGAGCTAGCAGGGTGTCCAAGTCACCTAGAGAGTCAGGAGAGCAAGCAGGGTGCTGGCTGTAACCCACCCCAGTGCTGGCAGAAGTCTAGGAAGCTTCAGTGCTCTGTGTCGTTTGAGCAGTGGCTGAAGCAGGCCTTTCATTTGTATTTTGATCTTTGGCTTTTACTGTAGAGCCAGCTCCTTAAAAAGCAGTGAAGGTATTATCTTCCTGTGTGCTCTCCCTTGCAATTGCAATGTCTCACCTGGCAGGTTCCTTAAACTTCATCTTGGTATGCTGTCCACACAGTTCAGGCTTCTCTTCTTGCTGCCTCTGTTGTCTGGCCAGTTGGAGACTGTTGTAGACATCACCCTAACTGGAAGGAAAGGAACAGCTGATGCCTAAAGAGTACAGTGTGAGGAGATTTCCCTTCCCCAGATATTTTGGGCATTTTCATTGGCAAATTTTCTATGCCAAAAGGGGTTTAAGGTTGGGGGATTTTTTCTTTCTTAGCGTTATTTTTCTTCTAGAGTCTGAAATGCTGTAAACTCTTCCCACTTCTCCTTCTTGCCTTTTGGCAAACTAACTCACAAACAGGAGTTGAGTTTTCTTAAATGCATTACTGACTGTGGTATGTGAAGAGTTGTGTTCTTAGCTGATACAAGTCAGCGTAGTTTGCTTAGAGGTACAAGATGGAATTTCTGTACCGTGCCTAAATGATTTAGGGCTTTGTGCCAGTTTTAGAAAAAAGCCTTGTCTTCTAAGTGTCAGATTTTTAAGGGCAGTTGGGCATTTGAGTGTGTGAATAAGCATGAGGCCTGACTGATTTTAATTAAGTGGAATTAAGTGCCCACACTCTTATGAGAAATCCCACCAGACCCCTGATTTTTTTTTTTTTTTTTTCAAGTGTTCTGGTCTTTGCTTCAGTACCTACCTGACTTAAATGCTGAGATTTAATTTTCAGAGACAATTTAAGGTCTCACTACTTAGTTTTCAAAATGAGAATCATCTTTCCATGTTAATTAGATGCTTTTGGAAATGTCATCTAATGTCTTTTAAACTGGAGGGCTAAAAATGGGAGTGGGGAACAGTCCATAATGATGTCATCTCTGCATACCAGAAATGAAAGCAAACAGCAGCGTTTCTACCCAATTCATAGTTTTGAATAAAACAAATCTCAAAGTTAAATATCCAGTCTGCAGAGAAGACAAAATCTAATCCCATTTCATAGCCATGCTGTTCAAAGCTAGTGTTAAATTTCAAGTCTTGGAGGATTTTTTTTCTTTGGAGAAATATGCTCAACACTTGTTTTCTGGAGCTTTTAATTAAAATTTGTCATGCTGTGATAAATTCCTTTAAAAATGTTACAGGCTCTAATCCACATCAGGGGAAGAGAGAAACAGACAGCTTTCCATTTCAGTGGATTATTGGATTAGGAAAGGACACCGATTCCAGTGAGAATAGCTCTGTGATCTGCAGTGGCAGAAAATACTGTAATGTATATGCAGTGGGTTTTGGGAAACTGCATCTATCTAATAACCTTCACACTACGCAGCCCGGTGTATGTTCCACAGATTAACAGTGAGTTTGACTTGTAGTGACAATGGCTCAGATTTTCTCTCCTTATTTATTTTTATAATTGTAAATGGAAATAATAAGTTGAAGATGTCTGTAATTTAACTGTAATCTTTTTTTTTTTATAGTGAAAACATTCCTGACCCATTACTGCTACCTTCTTTCAATTTTTTCTTTTAATTAAAACCTTCTGTATCTTATATTTACTGTTGCAGACCAAATTATCTGGTGGACCAGGGTGAGTTTTTCCTAGGGCTACATCAGAAAGAGAAAGTAAACAAATAATGTGATTCCATTGATTGCATGGCAGGAAAGGGGCTTTTCAAAAGCCTAATTCTGCTCCTATTAACATTAAAGCACCTTTAGGACAGTGTGCTGGACACTCGAGAGAGTACACAAAGGAGCATAGAGGAGCTTAACAAAAAGTGAAAAGCATCCATATATGCTGTATTGGTCTGACTGTTGCGATTTAGGGCTGTCATTGAAATCCCTGGACGTGCATGACTGCATACTTTGAACTTGCTTTTCACATGCATGGTCTGCAATTTTTGTATTTTTTTTTAAACAAAGGTGTTAAGACAGAGGTGCTCTGAAATCCAGCCCCAATATGCATGGTATTGCCGATGGAAAAACTCCATCAATTTGTATTATAAAGGTTTAATGACATGATAAACTTGGGACATGTTTGTCTTGAATTCAGGAGAATATGAGTGTTGTGTAACATGTTTTTGTGAGTGTTTTGAGATCCTGGATGTGATGATTTAGTTATAAAACCCACCTCTGCAGACTGCAAATACCTTCTTTTTTTTTTTTTTTTTTTTTCTTTTAGTCCTCTGCAATCGAATCAGCAAAAAATACAGCTCTTAAACTGGCTCTGAAGAAAGAGTAGGAGCTAAGCTTTGGAAAGGGAGTCTGCAACTCTCTGGATAAATGACATACGAATCACTAAGTCTGTAAAGCAAGGTGTATAAATTTTCCTGTTTTTTTAAAATGCATTAACTATTGTAAAGTTTGTAAATACCTTTTTAAAATATATGTAGTTTTTATGGGTGAACCAGTAAAAAAGAGGATATAAAAGTCTTTCGTACATGGACTACTGCGAGTGGAATTACATTCCAACAGTAAGTTTATTCTTGGTTTTTAACAAAGTTGTATCACTGTTTTATCCTGAGATTAGTGAGATCAGACAGTGCCTTTGTCCACGCGTTGTCTGTATGTGTGAAACAAAAGCTGTCACGTCCAAGTTTTCATTGCAGGACGCGAAGCGGACCCTATGCTGCTGAGTCCCCGCCGTGGACTAGAATGTGTTCTCTTTTACATATAAGCTAGTAATCTACACAACAATTATCTTCTTCTATTTAAATGCAACTTCATAGTGTTTATTCACATAATGCAATCTAAGCAGAGGCCATTTGAAGAGGAATTGTTTTTAACATAGCTTTGAAATTTTATTCTGGGTCCATTGTTCCATTTGGCTTTGTGGGTTTAAATCTTCTTTCGTCTGGCTTCTCCTTCGATCAGACTTTCCTGTAAACACACATCAGATATTTTTTTTTTTTTAAAGAGAAGAAATAACTTTGATGGTGGAATTTTAAAGCCTGGTCAGATGCTAAAATATTCATATTGTGGTCTCCATTGGAAGGGGGATTAGAATGACATAAATCTGACCCGACATGATATCTCTGCCACCTGCCCGTGGATCTGATCATACAATATAATGTAACTGACACTTATAATAGCCCTTTTCATCCCAAAATGCATGACCAAATTTACATCTGTTCATGCGTCCACCACTGCAGCAGTTCTTGGAGCGCAACCCAACAGCTGTTGAACACTACACTTTGACAGCAGTTTAGGACAAGAAGCATGAACGTGCACAAAGCGTCAGTATGTGGAATGTCTCTGTGAGCTTAAGCAGTTGGCCAAGTTAACCAGAGACAAGAAAGCTGCGCTTGCAAAAGTATTACAGGGTCACTATGGAGTGGCACAGTTGCCCTGTTACCATTTTCTGTTTACCTTAGTACTGCTCGAATGGAAACCATGTTCCTGTGTCACGTCCTGCTGGATCTGGTCTCCTACTTGAATATTTATTTACGTTGTTACCTCTGAGTTGAAAGCTTGAGGTGTTTTGGATAGATGTGCTGTCTGAATATGTTATTTTTTTTTTCCCCCCCTTTTGTATCTTAGCTAGGTGTATTTTTGTTTGTGCTCACTACCAGCTTCTCCAGGAAATGCTGAAGATAATTTGAAAAGTTTTTCCATGAAGTGGACCATTTCCAGACACCTCCCCTTTCATTGCATAATATTCCTGTAGCAACTCCAGGAATGGGTTACATTGGAAAAGCTGCATCTGGAAAAAGTCTAATTTGTTTTCAATGTCATTAAGCAGCTAGAAATAAGAAGGTGACATAGTTCAGGCTATGCTACAGGAATAAGACATGCAAATGAAGTGTTTGATGCAGAGGCTTAGAATTTTTTACATTTATGTACACGTTTACCGGCAGTTTCTGAGCAAACCTAAGAATGCGATTGGTGGGGGTTCCTTCAGCTCTGCAAAGAAAGGCCAAGTTTCCCTCAGTGAGCAGGAAGTATCAAGGACTCATTTCAACTATCCTGATAAATATTCTGGTATCTTTTCCTGCCTAACATAGTTGCTTGCAGTAAAAAAAAATATCTAAACATAGTAAGTTACTGTTGCTGGCTCTTCATTCTGCAAGTACTGTTATTGGACGCCAGAGTCATGGACAAAGATTCCATTTTATGTTCAGTACAAACAGGATTAAAGATTACCTTAAAAAAAATACTGGATTTTAGGTAGTTTCTGCATGAAAATCCAATGGAAGTCAGACTCTGACCTGTCTGCATTGCTGTTACTGAGTTCATGAGCCTTTATTCAGGCCAGGTTCCCAGTGAAAGGCTAGAGTGTTCACTTGAAACTTTTGGTCTTGGCTTCAAAAATGAAGTAGAGATTGAGTATTTCAACTTTTAGGACTGCTCAGAGACACTTTCCAGAAAGTGGTGACCATCTGGCCTGATCAAGGTGTTGCTATATTAATTAAAGAGCACATTTTTGCTTGAGAGTATTCTTTCTGTGGCAGTTAGTTTGTGTGTGAAGTCTCCGCTGTCATTGCATTAGAGCATCTAATGGAAAACACATTTCCCAGTCTAGGGACCTTGGGAGCAGCAGCTTCCATATGGCTTGATCCTTCAGCTGGCAAAGTGCGCCTTTGAAGTTAAGCATCTGTGAATGCTGCATAGATTTGTATTAAGGTAGAATGTGTTTGACTTTATTTTGGTTTTAGTTTAATGAGTAAGGACGTGACTACAACGGGACCAGAAGAATAATGTAGTCCTGTCCTAGGGCTGTAACTCTGAGGTACTTGAGAGTGATGCAGATAATAAGGGCAGAGCCAGTATTGCCACACGTGAACTAAACTTACATGCCGCCTCTTCCTTTTTGACCACCTTTTTTCTCTTCCCTCCATGAACTTTCCCAGCCTGGACCGATCCTCTAATATTCCCATAGTGATAAAAGAAAAAAATGTTACTTACCATGGCTTCCTTCAGATCACTGAACCTGGAACGCTGATACGAGCCTGGGCATTCAGCCTTCTGCACTTCCCTTAGTTTTTCCATTTCGTTTGCAGTCTGAATTGGGAAGGGATACAGCCTTTATGAGGGGAGATTTTCCTGCTAAAGCAACTCTATCCTACTTACAGATGAAGATGAAACTGTTCCACTGCACAATTTAAATTCACCTCGTTCCCAGGTGCTATGCTTGTGCTACAGCAAACTTAAAATCGGGATGGTAGAATTGCTGTTACGAGGGACTACACACGAAGTATTAGAAAGGATGGGAGAACCACTGGTGGACAGAACTTTTCACATTCGCTTTGTCATGTAAGTGCTTACCGTCTAATTGGTTACCACATGACAGCTGCCCATTGCGACATTCTCAGTGAAGTGGATGAATGTTGTCATGAAACAGCCCCTCAGAATACTGGCTGAAATTTAGGGAGAAGATGAAATTGGGTTTAACCTGGAGCTCAGACTTCCATCTCTCCTTTAGAGCAGGCTGCCCAAGCTCTCTGTCTGCAATACACGGCACTGTTCTTTATGCAAGGCTGTCAAATGTCATCTTACCCTAATGCCAATTACTTTCCAATTACTACTTCTAAAAAGTGTGTGTGTGTGTGTGTGTATATATATATGTATGTATGTATGTACATTTGGAGGGAAAGAGACAGACACACATGTACAGTAAAGCCTATGTCAGCTCTTTTTTGCTTGCATCTTTTACAGATAAGAGATCCTAGCTAAAGCAACAAGGTTGTTTTACAGTCTAGAACCTACCTCTTGAAATGATTCTACTGGGTTTTCGGCGTTCCTTTTTCCTCCTGGTTGCAGGCCATAAGACCAGTGTTGAGCCAAGCAGATTTCCACAGACATGACAAACAGGAGGACACTGACAAAGATCTTCTTGGACTTCACCATCCTGTCAGAGAACAAAGCATCTTTCTGATCATAATGACATTACAGCTCCATTTTTATCTTATAGAATTACAAAAATGTTACATTTCTGAATCTCCAGTTCTGATCTTCTGCGCCCCAGTGGCGTTGTGCCTATGTGTGAGCCACAGCTGGATTTTGAGCCTCTCAAAGTGTGGATTAGCTCATTATAAAGAGATTTAACATCTGAAAAATTCAGATGAAGATCTAAATTAGGATTTTTGAACACCCTTTCAGAGTTTTAGGAATGTCTGGACCTCAAAGGTTCCATGAAGCTCCCTGTTGATATTTGACAGATGCGTTCAGTTTAGCTGGTTTCTGTTCCAATGTCCTTGCTCCTTAAAAAGTGTTCTTTGCAGTCTCTTCTAATGCAAGTTTCTTCTAATACAGGCATCTGTAAGCACTGAATAAGTAAAAAGGGAATCTGGTATATTGTTAGAGCACGTTACCTGCTTGCTGAGAGAGGTTGCAGAATAACTCCAACTCTTCTCTGTTCGAAAATGTCCTGCAAGTATGCCTGTCATCTCACTTTTTATATACAACCACCCCAACACGAGACCTTTCACAGCAGGTAACTTTATCTGATTCTATCTCACAGGCTGCAATTTTGTTCTTAAAATTGCTGTAATGCAGCAGAAGTAAAGCACATAATTGGAACACCCTTGGTGTAGCTATTAAATTCAGCTGTTTTCTCAAAGAGCCATAAAAGTAACAGCCTTTCATTTAAGAGGCTATAAATCTGACATTCAAATCTAGCTGACTGCTGTTGCCCCGTGGAAAACACACAATCTTTTCTTTCGCTGGCTTCTAATTTTTCAGTAAAAACTCTTGGGTGAGTTTGAATTTGTCAAGGGGGGCTTACAAGAGTTGACATGAATGAGGAATTCAGTTCAGTCTCTGTATATCGGGCATGAAGGAAAACAGTCGTTTGGTGCATAAACAAAAGCTGATGATTGCACAAGTGCCCAGAACAATTTGCACGCTCCTTTGAACGTCCTTCTCCTTCATGTTTAAAGTGCCTTCATATTCTTTCCTCTATGAAAAGCAAAGTAGTATTAAACGGGTCAGATAGACAAGTATATTAGATTGTAAATATGCTGGGGAAGGGACCTCTTTGTTGTCATGGTGGGGTCTCTTTCATGAATAGGATTCCCAGACGCTTAGATTATTTTGCGTTTTATACATACGCGTGTGTGTGTAAATGTATGCATCGAAGTACTTTGGGAGTTCTTCATTCTTGAGAGTTTATGCACTGCAGTTTTATAAAAGGGTTGATAGCTATTTGCATGCAGGAGTTAAATTCAGTAAGTTTGACTGCAGAAATCTGATTTTTTTTTTTTTTTTAATCCACCTGGCAGCTATTTTGATTTGCTATGCACTGTTTTATGTGCAATTGAATGTATCGTGTTTAGTGTTCTTCAAACATCCTCTCTTCCTGCCCCCATGACCTCTTTGAGATTAATGGATTAAAAGCAATTTAATAAGTAAATAATTTAAGGAGGATTTAGTGACTCTAGCAAAGAGTAATTCTTCCTGCTCTAATGCTCCTCCTACTCATGGCAAGAGTAGCCAACATTTAACTTCAGCTGATAAACTGATCAAGCTGTGAAAATAGTTTGTTTCAGTGGGAGAAATGTTACTTCAGCGTAGGCACATCACTTCAGAAGGGAGATTTGCCTGTTCCAGTGTTTTAAGACTCCTTCCTTCCTTGATGAGCCTAGAAAAATTAAGGTTATTTAAAGATAAACAGAAGAGTTTGTTCCTCCTGAGGGATGACATTTAAAGAGGGAAGGGGGCCTGCTTAGCCCAATAATTGTACCTCTTATTAACCCACCATTTTAAGCTGGGTTTAATGACAGCCTACCCTAAACGCCTTTCCACAACTATGTTTCTCCACAGGTTTCTGTTACAGCTACAAAGCTGAGCTACCAAAGCACGTCAGAAAGAGCACCTAACTGCCCTGGTTAGTGAGCTGTTCCGTGTCTTCTCTTAAACTCTAGGCCACGGTTGTAAGTTACATAAAGGAGCTGGGAGGTTAAAAAAAAAAAAAGATTACAGCTGGTTTTGGTTGCCCACAAATACTTTTTATGGCCCCGTGTACCAGAAACCAACAAACTGCTCTGATTTTGGCAGAGCAGAGTCTGGATGGAAGCCTGACCCGAGGTCTGGGAGTGCTTCAGTCTGGGCTTGTCAGGCAGCTGCCAGCTTTGTGCTCTCAAGAAAAACCAAAGCGTAAAGCTGGGTTTTTATCACCTGGCCTCTCTTTAGTTTTCAGACACTGGAGTATGGTTGATGGAGACTTTTCAGAAGAGCTCCCAGACCTTCAAGCGCACTAGTTTTTCTCTTTTGGGGAAGAGAAACCTTAACGCCTGCCAATGCTGTGAAGTACCTACATGGAAGTCAAGGACCTGTCAGGAAAACCTGGGTTTGTGGATTCCCACTGCCAGAATCAAGACCTCTCTTTTATCAGACGTGTTGGAAAGGCAGATCCTAACCTATTGAGTCTCTTAGGCTTTTTAGACAGCATTCCTAACCCAAAGAAGCGTACTGGAGGTGAGACACTGAAGGAGGAACTAGATTTTTCCCATTTGGTTCTTGGGGTGCTCTACGGCACTTAGGCAGTGCGCTGTATTTGTGTTATCACTGTCGTGCCACAGGGTTTATGAGACTGAAATCATGAGCACTTTACAGACCAAAGTCAAGGACACTTTTTTTTTTTTTCCTTCCAGCAGTGCTTTAGCACTTCCTTATTAAGTGAGACACGGTTTAGCTGCTTGTGCTGTGTGATGATAACCTCTAATGTGGAAAAAGTGTTTTAAATAGTGCACGTACCTACGTAAATTGTGGTTAACTTCTGAGTCCAGCTATTTTATTAAGCAACTATGAAGGGTGGGGACAAAGAAAAGCTGAGAAGTGTTGCAGATGAATGACAAGTCAAAAAACCCCCATGAAAGTTCTCAAACTGAGTGTATCAGAAACACTGCAGCGATCCCCACAACGCAAGGTACGCTTACTTTTTTTCCTAGCAGGCAAGCTTTAGGCTTGAAAGCAAAAATTCTTTTGCTTTCTGCCGTAGTGCAAATTGCCTGTGCAGAAGTAAAGACATCTAAAACTCAGTCTTCTCATAAAGTACGTACTCAGGCGTGGATAATTCCTAGTAGTCCATTTGAGAAAGCACTGGTTACACACAAATCCAGGCTAAGGTGACAGCCAAGGTCTCACGAAGAGCAAAACCAACTATAGCTACAGTATTTTTAAGTTTGTATACAAAGAGCTATCAAAGCTAAAAATGGCATTTTCTTCTAACTTGCTGTCCTTGCCGTAGAAGTCAGGTAAGATTGAGATTGTTTTTTTAAATTAAGACAATCAAGACACTTTTTGTATTTCACACTTTTATTAATGCAATTTAAATTAGGCTGGAACTTGCAATTTCTGAATAGGCCACTTTGGGCTATTCATACAGCTTTGTCATAGCAAAAGAGGTACCTTAAATTCATCTGTGAATGAATGATGCCACATGCTGTGATTATTCAAAACATAGTGCTTCAGTGAAAGTTCAAATATATTTTATACACAGTGATTATGAAAATAATTTTTTCCATACAATATTTTACTTCTGCCAGCTACAAAATATGATAAAGAAAAATAATTCATTTATTTCTCTAGCCCTAGGAATCTTCTTCTACTGCAACATATACATCACTCTCAATGAAAGCGATGAGGTGGGAGAAAGGACTCAAAAATCAGGCTGAAATATTTCCCTTGAATCTATAGGTGTATTTCACCAAGAATACAGTGTTGTCCTAGAGCCAGATCAAGAGGCCTGGGAACCGGGAGGAAATCAAGTCCCAATTCTGAACCACATGGCTACGGGATTTTGAGTCCCAGAAGTTCATGTCATATGCCTGAGTCAACCCAGCTTGAAAATAAGGGAGAATCCTGCAATTCCCCCCAAACAAGTCATATACTGGTCCTGAACTAGTATTTCTAGATTGATTGCAAAGCAGCATTTGCATAACAGCTACTGAGACAAGACGACTTCTGTTCAGAGGACTGCAAATCTGCGCTGCAAGTAAAAGGCAACCCACTGAAGTAACTGTGGAACTCAAACCGCTGCTACCAGTGTCACATTCTCTAAGTTTTGGGATACACTGGTTCTTAACTTCCAGTGATAGCTGTATTTCCTTAGATTCAAGGTTAGTTTTAACTTTGGGGTGTTTTAAGTAAGCATCTGAGGTAAGAGTTTTTGATGCACCCTTTTTTATTTTTTTTTTGGTATAGTTTCTTCATGTGCTTTTTGATTGCGTATAAAATAAATGTTTTGTTAGATGAGAACTAAATTGATACTACAGTGGAAACAGCTTATTAGATGAAGTACACCACCACTTAAAGAGATGCTGGGAGGCTTTCTGCACTGCAGAAGTCGCACAGTTCCCTATTTGCTCACAGGTAAAGCAGTTGTGGAAAGGGCACTTTGCCCTGTGCAAGACGCTCTTACAGCCACTTTAAGCAGGCCCAAAGTGGAACACTAAGATCTGGCTGGGAAAAGGATTATGCCCATGCTTTCAAGGATTCAGTGTACAAGAGTATTTGCATAGTACATTGAGGGGAAACAGGTGCCATTTATTCATATACTGGAGTAACGACGGGAGGATGGAGCACGTGCTGTGGCCCCAGTGCTTATCTCTACTTTGGTGACAGTATTGTATTTTCCTATGTACAGTAAATTCTCCACAAAGAATGAAAAAACAGGCGCTCCAGTTTGGAGTGGCTAGGACATCTGAAAGTAAGAGAATTTTTCTTACCAGCTGTGATTGATAGTGCAATTTCACACTAATTTGGGAAGGATTAAATAAGCCATCCAACTTCTGAACAGGGATGTTTTAGTTCTAACGAGATCTGCTGTGTATGCAGATCCCTTCAGGGGAAGCAGCTTCCACTGCACATTTTAGAAGATGATAAAGCTGTTCTTTACCTGCATTCAAACTACTACAAGGCAATATATTATTACCCATGGTGACGGTTAACTACTGCTTTCACCCCAGAAGAAGAGAGTACCTGAAAACATCCTGTGGACATTATCTAAAACCACATCTGTCATTTAATACACTGGGCATGAATGAAGAAACTAACTGTAAATACACTAGTCTAACTGTAAACCTGAACTTTGTTGCTACTATACATGAATAACATTTTCTATTCATATTGCAGCTACAGATTAATAAATAGAATTGCATATATTGTGCTTTATAAATTAAAATGCATTCCAAAGTGAGGCAATGCTAAACAATGAGTCTATTTAACCCTCCCCCAAACCAGCCCCACATTCTGGTTCGAGAACCAGCCCACTTCCTCACTCTGTTCACAAAGGTAGAAACAGACGCTGTTTCTACCTCTGAAACAAAACCTCCCTCCCCCAAAAGTGATCAAAGAAGAGTTTACTTAGGCACTACTGCAAATGTAAGTTGTCTAATAACCATTACTTCTAACTTAATAATTGGAGGAGGTGAAGAAAGTCACAATGTTTTGATTCCTTCCTCTTCGGCATATTCTCTTCCCTATCTGACGCTCTGGGACATGTGCAAAGGTGTCAGCATCTCTTCAAAGATAGCTCCTTTTACATTAGATCCCCTCAAATTAGCTTCTTGTAGATCACAACCTGATAGATCACAATTCTAAAGGGTAAAAGAAAAAGTAAACGTTAATTGAATATACCCAAAATGTAGTTCAAAACTTTACCTAACTACAATTATACAGAAATCACATATACTTTGTGAATTTCAGTGTAAACTTGTAGTCTGTCACTCTAGTTTAGAGTTTTAATTTCTTCTTGTAAGAGAGTAGTTCCTTATCGCAGTAACAGCTAGATTTATCTTTAAGTTGTTAGACTTACTTACACTCTTTATATCAAATTATGTTCCAGGAGTTACTACTGCTTGCTGAACAAAGCTAGAAAGAAGCTGCCTCTTGCAATCTCACCAGACATATTACTCTGAATACTTCCCTAGTACTTGAGGAAGAACAGCCATGTACACAGCTTGCAAAATGAGCTAGTTTGTAAGTAGTAGAGGCAGCAGCGTATCCTGTGCCACCAGTCAGGTAAGATTCCGTAATTACTCTACAAATGATGTCCCAGAATAAAAACAACCGACCAACCAACCCCAGGCAACTGCATTTCTCTTCAGTTCTTCAGTGATGGCATGATCTCAGACTAAGAGTAAAGTTTAGCAGTATTTCCGTGCATCGCTTTTGAGATGATTCAAGCCATTCCTGTGGCTTTGAGATGCTGGCAAATCCAAGACTTTAGACTCATCTTCCAAACTGAGGCTAGAGCGAAATGTGATTCCCTAGATCATCCATATCTCACTAAGTCTGAAAAAAGGCTAGTGCACTCTGTCTCGTTTGAAGCTGAAGAACTCGGCCAAAAGCCAGCAATCCCCAAAATTTTATCAGTTGACGAGTTAGTATATCAAATGAATCATAACTCACTTCCAAATCAGTTCCTGCCAAAGTTGCTCCTCTAAGATTACAGTTTTTTAGTTTGGCATTTTTCAGCGTTGCAACTCTTAGATTAATTCCCGTCATTTGACTGCCTTCCATGTCAACACCTTTCAGGTTAGCACCTAAAACACACAAAGAGTAGTTTTATGAGGAAAAACCGTCAGAAACACAGTAGCTCCAGAATGATACTTCCTCAGAGCCATGTAAATTGATCGAGGTCAAGGTAGAACTTAGAATTGAATGATTAGACAGTCACACACTCAGTCAGGTATTTGTGGCCTCTTCACACGAAAACGTAGGTTGTACAAACCACAGCTAAGCCTTTCACTTGCCATGTAGACTTACAAACACACCGTTCAGTTTCCACACAGTACCTAACAACTTCTTACCTTCCAAATTAGCTTTAAGGCCTGACGGATCTTCAAAATTGCACCCTTTTAGAGATGCTCCTTCTGCGTTGGAACACAGCATCTTTACCCCTTGAAGGTTTGCACACTGATAGAGATAGACAGGTCAGTGAGATCCATAAAAGTGCAAAGATGAACAATACCGAAAAAGATCAAAGTATGGTTTTCATTTCTGTTTTGGAAGTGAATCCTCTTAAAGCACAACAGCCTTGTTACTGTGAGAAAGTGTAAGAACTTGCTGTACTATTACTTCTCTATCATCAGGAAGGCAGATAATTCTCATCCGCTGCCCTTTTTTTTTTAACTTACGATAGCTTCAAAAAGCTTTTGAAGTCATTTAACTAGAACAATTGCAGAAAATATTGAAGAATTACATGTTTTACACTTATCTGCTTGTTCCAATTCTTCTTCCCTTAAAGTAACTAAAGGTCAGCCCAGACTTTCCAAGACGCAGCAATTCTTACATCAAGCACTGATCCAGAGAGGTCAGCTCTTTCGAGGTTTGCACAGCACAGGTTGGCGTGCGCTAGGTTGCAACGGCTTAGGTTAGCCATCTTGAAGTTTATGTATCGAAGATCTAGACGTGAAAGATCTGCTCCACTGAAATTGAGACCCTAAAAACAAAATGGTAAGCCCCAAAAGGTTACAGAAGGTGTAGCTCTGAACAAAAAATAGTTAAGAGAACCGTGTACATGTGCATGTGTATATAAATACACACAGATAATAGATATATACACACAGATAAACCCACCTATTCTCCTACGTAAGATAACGAAATGTAAATGCAAAGCTACCGAGCATTATCCTTGGTTATGCTAGGGCATTTTACATTTAAATAGAAGAGCTTTAAACTGCTCCTCCAAGAAACCTTCAACCTAAAGAAGGAAAGCAGCCCAAACAGCACACTTGAATTTCATGTTAAGGTCACTCTGCCACAGCTTGGACTCTAAACTCAATTAAAAAGCAGGCAGGGTGGGGAAGCACACATAGTTTGAATTTTGGGTTGTCACATGATGCTGCAGGATATTTCACCACCAGACACCAACACTACAGATCAAGACAAAGCCTGCATTTTCGCACCTGACATCGCAGCTCGGACTTGGTTGGGGTTGCCAGCAGGAATCGGACAAACTCCTTTCGAGAGATAGGAGAATGATCCTCAGCTGGCTGTGAATTCTGTTGAGAGAGTTGTTTAAAAGCTAATACAGATAGGACTAAATTATATGTTGCCTGGAAGAATAAGACACGTGCATTCACGTATTAAAGAAAACGAGTTACCTTAATAGCTACTTCTAGATGTTCAATTAGTGAATCGATACCAAAAAACCTGGCTTCTTCCAAAACACCTAACAAAACAAAGCAGTATTTGTTATTTACAGGGAGCTGTTAAACAAGAGAGCACTCTTTTTCCCTTACTGGAGAAGGCAGGGTATAGCCACACCAAGAAGATGCCAAAAAGTTTGGATTAATCCATCCTTACTATTGGAGAAGCATCAATTCAATTGACTTTCCCTACTTGTTATACCTTTTATGCGTATTAGCTATACTAACACTGATGAATAGATCACTTGTTAAAGTTTAAGGAGTCTCGAAGAAATGCATGAACTAATAAAACTGACAACCCCATACATTATATTAGATGTAACTGCATAGAGGAAAAGCAAGCTTGCTTGCAGCTAAAAGGAAAAAATAATTCAGAAAGGATGTTTCCAATACCAGTGTTAGGTTAAAGATATCAAATCCAGAATTACAGCCAGATGTTAATCCAGCATGGAGAATTTTTAATGCTCTCAAGATAAGTAAGTTTAAACAATGTATCTTCATTAAACCAAGCCCGTGGAATTGCAATGCTTGAGAATAAATTCACCAAAGAAAAACCCCAAACATTCAGATGAGCATACAAAAGTCCCACTGACTTTATCATGTTTACCTGGGGGCAAATTTTAACTTCTAAAGAGTAATCATTTAGGAGATGTTATACAGGTAATACCTACCTAGCAAATTAATGCCATCATTTACAATGAGCTGTCCGTGACGCAAATAGTTCAAAATTGGTTCAAAATACTCTGGACTGCGGTCAATTAGGAATGCTCCTCTATGATCTTGCTTATTTCCCCAAGCATCTGTTTCCACAACATATATATAATTAAATTTGATATATTAATAGAAGAGCATTTGCTTCAGTTTAAGATTTTTATTACCAAAGGGTACTGGATTATGAAACATTCCACTTGAAGGGGCGTTTCTTAGAGAAAAGGAAGGAAAAGCGGAGTGGGGCGGGGGGCGGGAAATCACCTTAAAACAAACTCGCTCCTGCTATAATTAACTAGAACATTTTATCACGTCCATAAGAATCATTGCTAGAATAAAAGCAGCATTAAGATTTTAGTCTGCCCCTGAGGCTGTCTCGTCCAGTGTTTGCTCATTGATTCTGTTGACAAAACTGAGCAAGATGCAACAATAAGACAAACACCTAAAATCAATCAAACAAACAATGAAAGACTCCAAAATATTAACTATGGTTGGAAGTTATATTTTCAGTTTGTGAGATGACAAGCATTACATGGGCAACGGAGAAATAAACAATTATAAAAGGAAGATTATATGTTCTGCTTTGACACTTTAACATACTTTTGGTATTTTAACTTATGAACAAGAGTCTCAACTTGATAGTGCCATTTGCTAATTTGTTAGTTAAAAAATAAAGTTTATTTCAATATACTAACCTTTATCTTTAAACATGTGGGCCAACATACTGTCAGGTTCTTTGTTAACCAAAGTGCTCCTAGAAAACAAAGGCAGCACAGTTTTATTTTTACAATGGAATGTTTTGTTCAAGAGACAAACTCGCTGGTTGGAGTGCATTTTCCGCCCTTGACAGCCTGAAGGTAATAATAACGCTGTGTGATATGCATTCCAACAGCTACAGCACTGTACTGATTTAAAATTTCATATAATGTGATAGCAAAATACGTTTCTGACCTGAGGTATCGTAAAGGTATTTTAAATACACAGCACTTTGTTAACTGAAATATTCCAAGGATAAATCCAGGCCTTGTCAGGCCTTGTGCCAGCTTTACTTCATATGTAAACTGTTTAAGAATTAATTTGTTGCAAAATTGTAATAGCAGATACAAAATACAGAGAAAGTTGCAGAAGTCAAAGACCTCCTCCTCCATAGTACGTTATTTTTCTAGCTCTTTTGCAAGAGCATCTGAAGCCTCACCAACTGAATGTACACTACCAGCTGCTCTAACTACTCTACCGAAATCAAGTCCTTTAAGAACAAAACCAACTAGTTGCATTTTTACCGTGTAGTGGTGAAGTATCGGCCTCCAACATTGAGTGTTAACCAATCTGTGTGTGACCCTGTTAGTTCTTCATGAGGTCTCCCGTCAGTCTGAGGATCTACACAGACAAGAAAGACACAGTAATTATTAGAAAAATTGTGAATATTTCTGAATCCTCCATATGGTAACAGGTATCTTCTGAAAACAGCAGAAAATAAAATTTTAGATTTACATTAAAGCAAAACAAAACCTCTTTCCATTAAGCAAAAGGTTAAATACAAGAATTACAGAGACTTACCAATGAATGGTTCCCCTTCACAGACAAACAAAACATCATCGTCCCTGAGAGAGGAGAGGGCAGGGGGAAGAGAAGGAGGAGGAAGAAAAAAAAAAAAAAGAAGATTAATCGTAATTTTTTGTTCATCTCATTGGCAGTGGAAACCCCTCCTGATTAGTTTCAGGTAAGCACTAATCAGCTGCCATTAGTTAGAACTTCAGTATCTGTTTTTTATCTTATTTTTGCAGGTTCCAGTGGATTGTAATATGATCGACTTCACTAGAGGTGTTATCTGTATCAACCAGGCAGGGCTCGCTTCTGTTACTCAACCAGCTCAGTTTTACAAAATAGTTGCTTTTCTCCCCACTCTGGGAGTATTCTATGAAGCCAAAGCAATGCTAGAGTTTTTGTCTCCTTTTCAAAAAAACCTCATCCAAGTCCTGTCTAGAATAATGGGATTTTCCCGATACCTACTTTGCACTGTGAAACAACACGGGAGGATGTTAAAAGGCATAAAATGCAGCTTGTATCAAGTTCTGGTTCATCACGACAGAAATGCTTTGAAGTTCAAAAGACAGTATTATTTTTCCTTGAGGCATGAAAGCATCTTTGGGCAGACTGGCTGGAAATGATAATTTCTGGTTTTAAGGAAAGCACTGGTTATTGATTAAGGTCAGAGGATTAATAGGCTAGTAAGTCTCTTAATCCGCATCTGTGATTCGACTTTTATTGGATAAGCCTTACCTAATCAAAGCGATATCATCAATGAGTCCACCTTTTCCATTGTAAACACTGGTCGCTTTTATTCCAAGCTTATTACTAGCCACAGACAGCAAATCTGATAAAGTCCCATACACAGCCACAACCTGTGGAAGAGAGAGGTGTGTGTTCATATAGTTTCTAGGCACTGTGTTCAGAGTTTCTGCCATTTCAGACTTACTGCCAGGGCTATCAATATCTTCTTATGGGGAAGGGGGAGGAGGAAGATATATGTATGGATCTTTACTAAAAAAGGAAGCAAACAGACCAACTTTGATGTCAGAAACATAGCTGCCTTAGAATGGGGTGCCTTGCACACCTCCCGCACAAGACTCAACGTACTGAGGTAGCAGCAGCAGTGAAAGAATGAGTGTTGGTACTGTAACAATATTATGATTCAAGTATTTATTTCTCTAGAGAAACACTGCTACTTGTTCTGTTCAGGTCTCTCCCGAATGTATTTCCTGCTCTAAAACCAAAAATTAAACTACAGTGGCATAAACTGTCTTCACTCCAGAGATGCAGATGGGAAAGATCAGGGCTCATGGACAGCATTTAGTAGAACTGCACCGCAGGGCCTTTTCCTATGCCAGTTGTGCACTGGTTGGGCCTAGAAATCTTAACTATTTTCACTCTTGAGACATTACCGCATCGGTTTTAAGCAACCGAGCAGAGTTTAAGCCAGATTATTCACTGGCTATCCACTAGTGTCCGTACGCGGTACGAGTTCCACACGGCAGAGACCTGACACCCTGCAGCACTCAGTTGACACGCTTCCCGCCGTCACCTATGGCATGTACAGCAGGGCCTGAATCAATCATGACGCTATGAAGGTGACTTTAACCGCGACTCCAGCACGAAGTTCTTGGCTGGTCGCGATTCCCCTCGGCGTTCACATGCAGAAAGGGCAGCAGCCGCCGAGCGTTATTTTCTGGTGAGTAGCACCCGCTCCCCGCAGGCCGTGCGAGGCTTTCGGGCGCTTCAGCAGCACAAGCACCAGGCCCCGGCAGCCACCACCGAGCCCGGGGAGGGGGCGGCGGGAGCAGCCAGGCTCCGCTGCCGCAGCCACGGGCACCGCGGCCCTGAGGGGCGGCTGAGGGCTTCTCCCTCCCGCCGAACCAGAGGCGGGAACCCCGCCCGCGGCGCCGCGGCCCCATCGCGGAGCGGCGGGAGCCGAAACACGGGCACCGCCGATCCGATCCGCTCCCCCCCCCCCTCCCCGCCCCTCACCTTCCCGTTCCGGGGGCTGCCGTTAACGAACAGCGTGACCCGCCTCATGCTGCGGCGGCGGCGGCGGCGGCAGCCCGCTCCTCCTGCCGAACCCGGAAGGCAGCGATCGCTGACCGACATGAGCCGCGGCCAATCGCGGCAGGGCCGCGCCGAGCGGGCTGCCCAATAAGAAAGGCGCTCCGCCGGAGTGGCGGGGCAAGGGCGGGTGGGAGGGTTGGGCGGGGAAATGCCCGCGGAGCGGAGGGGGGCGGGCCGGCAGCGGCGCTGCCGGTAGCCAATCAAGGGAGGAATAAGGCCCTATATTAGCATAAGGCGGGACTTGGAGTAGAGTCGGCTTTGATTGGTGCGGCCTGTCACGTGGGCGCGGTTCGTTGAATGGACTTTTTTTTTTTTTCAAAATGGTACTTGGGCCCGGCGGCAACGGTTCGTGATCCCTCCGCGCGCAGGGAGTCAAAGAGTCCCCCTGACCCGCGAAGCCCCCGCCGGCGCCCGGAGAGGAGGGCGGCACGGGACCGGCTCCGGTGAGCCGCTTTCGGTGAGCCGCTTTCCCTCCGTGGGCCCTTTGGCCGTGGTGCCTGGTGGTCGGTGGGCGCAAGGTGGGGGGCGGGAGCGGGGAGAGGAGCGAGGGCGCGGAGGAATACGCGGTAGCGCGGCGCGGTTTGAACGCCGGAGGCGGGCGCGGGTCTGGTGGCTGTGGGGAAGCGCTGGGGCGGGCGTGAGGGCGGAGGTGAGGGGCGCGGGGGGTTCGCGGTGAGGTGGGGTGAGCCGGGGAGAGGGTGGGGGTGCTGGGGGGGCGGGAGGAGGTGGGGTGCTCTGGTGAGGGGGTATAAAGGAGGGGGGGGCGCTGGGAGGGGTGCGAGGACAAGGAGGGGCCTTGGTGAGGGTGGGGGGTGAGTGCTGAGGGAAGGGGGGGGGGGGGGGGGGGGGGGGGGGGGCGCCCCGGGAGCGGCCGGTGTTGGACACCGACCCCTCCTCGCACAATCCCGTCTCTCGTTCGTGTAACCGCCTGGGTGTGGGCATCGGCTTTCAGCGTGGGCTCAAAAAAAGCGCACCCGCTTTTTAACAGCGTCGTTCGTGTTACGCAAAATCCAGAAAAATGCATGTATTTGTGGAACCGAAGTTTCAGACTGACGCTTCTGAATTCTACATGCTTAAAGTCCGAGAAACTAAATGCGAAAAATGTTAGCGTCTTACATTTTCCAATTAAACTGCTAATACTTGTTGCAACACTTAGAGCAAAACGATGACAGTGTGGTTGTGCTTAACATATATTATATTAACACGAAGTTTAAGTTTGATAAAGAGTGAAAGCATAACCTTGTATTTCCTTTCTCGTGAAACACTTATGTTGCAGGTTTATCTTGCTGTGCCTTTTTCTTTATAGTGCTAGCCTTTTGTGTCCTTTCTGTGTAGCTTTTGGGAGGTAACGACTTCCCCTTTCCACCACACTGTTAAACACCTTGTTCCAGAACAACCTAGATATGGTAGCGAACTCTTGCTCTTACCAAATACCTATTAAAATCTCTTTCTCTTTTTGAAGGTGCCTGTAATTACAGGAGAGCAAAGGCTGACTGAATGTTTCTTAAAATAAATCGTTAACAATGCACAGACGATCTAAGAATATAAATGCTCCCCTGGAAGTTAAAGAAAATGAGAGTAGATATACTGAAGAGAAGGAAGAGGCCTCTTTCCCTGATCTGTCAAAAGACCAGAAGATTTGCAAAGTGACTAAATCAAAAGTCATAAAGGCATGCAAGAAGGAGAATTTAAGCGATGGGAACCAGGCGCAGTTGCAAAAATGCACCCTGAAATACACCGAAGGCCTCGAGAAGGAATCATACCATAACAAAGAGGATGCTGTTAGCTGTCAGTTTACTGAATGTTTTTTTGATACGCTAAAAGGGGATATGGTTGGTGAACCTACCTTGCCTTTGAACAGTAAGGAAAATTTTTCAAGGAGTAGACCTGTTTCTTTGGGGGATGAATGCTACTTGACACCTAGTAGGGACAAAGCAGAAGAAAAATCTGGTTGTGGAATATCAGAGACACACAGCAGAAAACCTGTTGATTTTACAACTGTAACAATTGCTGAATTTGGGATTACTCAAGAAAGTTTTACTAAACGATCCGTAGGTAAGGCTGAAGTGACTAATGACTGTTGTCCTTCTCAGAGGGATATCTGGATGTCATCTGGTCCAACGTCTTTTCAAAACCTTCAATTTAGGTCAGGTTCAGGTTGTCTGGCTGAGTTTGACTATGTCGAGGGATAGGACTGTGATAGGATGATGCTTTAATTCCCTGTTTAACTTTTTTCTGTCCAGTTGATTAGGTGTCAGTGAGTTTCACAAGGGAGCAGCGAGACAAATTCTGCAAGTATTGGTAGACAGTTTTTTAACTAGCAATTGAAAAAGTAAAAGAAAGACAGCTCCTCTTGGTGTGTAGTTTAGCGAAACATTGACTTGCTTTTAGGAAGTTATTTGCTTTTGCCCAGGAAGGTTTCTTGAGCTGAGCAGCTAACTTCGAATGTTTTCATAAATAGCATAAATCACTCTTAAAAGAAAAAAAAAAATACCATTTTAAAGCTGCAGGTATTCTTACCAAAAAAATTTCTTGCTCCCCCCCCTCCCTCCCCCCCTCCCCCTTCTCTCCCCCGTCCCCATTTCAGGGAAGTCTCCAGCTTCATTAAAATTTAGACGAAGATCAGCAATTGGAGTACGGGGGTCACCAGAAAATAACACCCTTATTCGATACCTTGCCCAGCAGAGAAGCGACAGGCAAAAAGAAGCTCTTACACAGGTGAGAGTCTCTCTCAGTTTAGTTCCCCCGAGGAATCAACATATACTGGCAGAAAAGAAGGCAAGTCTCAGGAAGAAGCCAGTAGAAGGAATAACCATGGCCTTAATTTTGTTGCCTTTGCTTGGACACCTTACTTTAGAATAAGGGGATGTTACAGATTTGAGTCTGGAGTATTTTCTGGATGTCTAGCTTGCTCATGTATTTTAACTTTTGTTTACCATAACCTTTACTTTTTTGCATTTGCCATGCTTGATTTTTGGCTAATTAAAGTGTTGATAGTTCAAAGTAAAGTAAATACTAGCATAAGTGACTTGTTTTTTAATCAGACTTGTTCTTATCTCAAACTAGCATAGACTGTCAGAAAACAAATTCTGGATATGGTCTAGAGGGTCAGATTATGAAAGGCAGTAAAACGTAACAGATTTCTTGATACAGTTCCTTTTTTGCATGTTTTTACCATAAAAGTAAAATTGCAGCTAGGTCAAATGCAAGATTTGCTTCTTTTCTGAGTTCGTTTTATGCCAAAGTACAAATACAAACTAATAAAGCCCCTGTCATCTTGCGGGGGGAAAAAAAAAAGTCTCATGAGGTTAATTTTATTTTAGCAGGTTAGTCCTTTTAAACATGAAACTGGCAGGTCGTTGAAGGACAAAATAGATGCCTTTCAAACATCTTTTAAATCAGTACAAGAAGCTGAAGAGGAGACTGGCTTCCCTGGACTGTCACAAGTGGATGATGCTTCCCAGGAAGCAGGCTCTTGTAAGTTGCTTCTATTTCTGGTCAATGATTTAGCTTAAACATTAGGTCTTCCTTTAGGCCAAGAAGTTTAAAACTACAAACACTTAATATAAAGGAAAAAAAAATTCCTTTATAAGGGTCGGCCCAGTGTTTTTGGGTTTGATTTGAGGTTTATTATTTGTTTAAACTTACCTTATTTCTTAGTGCATTGTGAATAGTGGTTTCTCAGAATAACCCCCAAAGAAAAATGGAAATTTTTTTTGGTGACTGTTTTCATAGTTTTACTTTCTAGATTTATAGCCTTTAATTTACTTTTCACTAAGCATTAGTGTTTTCACACGTTTTCCATGAGACTGGGAATGGGCTTTATGACAACTGGTTTTAGCTGTTGTAACTGCTATATGTCTTGACCATGATGTGCAAACTTTTGTTTAATAACTTTTAAATGCAGTAATTTTAGAAATCACATTACATTACTGTGGTGTTAACATCCTTATTTCTTAATGAAAATAGTAAGTATTCCAAAAGCAAGTCAGGGCAGTGCTGTGTTAACTGTGAGAAGATGACAGTGTAAAACAAACTACAATGCTTCTCTGGTATTGGTGGTCTTAACATTTATATGAAAAGAATAACTTGCTTTGTTTTGAAGATTTGGTAATGTTATTTTCAAAATAGAACTAAAAAAATGCATGTGTTTTTCTTTTTCCTGATTAGAAACTTACCTAGCTTTTTGAATCTCACCATCCTTTTGGTGAAGAAACACAAAAAGAGCATTCATTGGAAAATCTGAAGTTTGTTTTTGTGGTTTGTTGTTTGGGTTTTGTTTTGTTTTTAATTGATGCAGCTCAGAACAAAGGAGCTTTTACAAATGGGTGGAACCTGGATCAGTGGGGTGAAAAGTTCATGTCAGACAACAACGGAGCTGATTTGAAAGAAAATTTAAGACAAAATTTGACCAACAGCAATAAGTCTGATACCAGGACATGCACCACCTTGTCTTCCCACCAAGATGTGACTATCGCTGAACCTGCTGCTGCTGTTCCAAAGGTACTTGCATAAGTGTGGGCTAAGAACATGGGGAAAGCAAATAGCACAGCGCATCTCCCTTGTAAGAATTTTACGCCTTATTATGACAAGTCAAGGGAAGCAAAATCTGGCATGGACACTGATCCGCTTGGACTGACAGTGAACGTAGCCTAGCCTCAGATACCTGCTGCTGGCTCTTCTGAGGCTGTGCTCAGTTTTCTTTTACATGCAAATGTTCAATGTGGGTGCTATAAGCTGTTCTAGTCAATAAGATTATACTCTTTTCTGATAACCACATGGAAAAGCTTGGTTTATTCTATTAATAAAATTTAAATACGTCTTCATTCTTGTGAATCTGCAGCTGTCATTATGTGAGATGTCAAATTCACAGATTTGGCAAATACAGCTTTTTCCAGATGTCAGAACCAACTTTATTGATCATTGGGCTGACTTTGAATGCAATTTTTAATCTCCACCTTATATCTGTTCAACAGTTATTTGATATTCTATGCAAAAAAACCCGATGTACTTGCATACAGATGGAGAAGTTAATTTGTCTTCTGTATAAATACCTCTATTGATCCTTTTATTAGTGTCATATATAAAAATGGTGAAGATTGCGTCCATTTTGCTAGGCGTGTCCTCTGATTCTGCTGGACCTAGCAGCTTCCGAGTTGTAAAACAGCTGTGATAGTGTAACAGTTGTATGGAGGTTAGGAAGAAACTTCCTAAATTCGTGATTAAAACATACAGTTTTTCATTCCATCGTTTTTTTCATTTCTGAAGTCTAATCTTTTTAAGCATTTAGCCTTGGTGTTTTGGGAAAATGAATTCAACTAAAGTAGTGCGTGATTGAGAGACCCCTGAAGTCCTTGTCTATGGGATTAAAAAGCTTCATAGCTCATGCAGTTTTAAAAGGCAGCGTTTGCAAGTAGTTATAGCACCACACCCCCCCTCTTTGAATATTGAGATTGACTTGAAAAACTTCAGGTTCTTTGTTTGGTCAGATAAGTGTTACGTGTTCTTGGATTAAAAAGTTCAGCAACCAGGTGAAAAATACTTTCTACTCTATTCAACAACTGTTTATTCAGTTGAGGATTGAGAAACCTCAGTATTATTCTGCTGTGTTGATTGCAGTTGGTACTTGTGATGCTAATAAATAATCACTTCAAGCAACACTTCTTTTAAAAGTATCCTTCATAGATATTACAAATGAGTAATGAGGACAGAGACAAAACAGATTTATGTCAAGTGCTTCACAAAAAACTCAGCAGATTATGTTTTTTTATTTCTTTATCATGTTATGTGGGTGTATATATGAATAGATTATATGTGTGTGTGTGTGTGTGTATATATATATATATAATCTTGTAACTTTTTCACTAGGAATGGGCTTATGAGCAACACAATCCTATTGAGTCGGAGGCTGTTCTAATTAGAGATACCTTAGAAACAGGCCATGGTAAGAGGATTCATCACTGTTATAATCTTTGTTATATCGTTATTTGAAAGTAAAAATACTTAGAATATTTGTAAGGAAATGTTTCACAAGCAGTCCTCCCATGTCCATCATCTTGTCCACAATTTATAACGCAGTGGAAACCTGATATAATGTTGACATAAAGGCTGATAGGGCAACAAAAAAAAAAAAAAAAGTACTGCAAATAATGATCTATTCAAGTGCTGCAGAGGATGCTCAAGTCCCAGTTTAAAAACTGAATTTAGAGCTCGTTCAGTACAGCATTAAACATGTTTTTACTTAAGCGCAGTTCATGGGAAGGAAATAGCTTTTATGAGAGGAGCTGAAATATTTGGAAGGTGGGGTAGGGCCTCTTGGGTGGTATATTAGCAGTTTCATTCTGATAGAAAAAGCAAGCTCAAACTGAGACACAGGCTGGGAATAATTGTTTAGAGTTTCCCTGTGTTTTGTTAGTCAGGCCATTTTTAGGGAAAGGTATAGTTGAGTAGTTCATGTCTGTGAAGGAGAGAGGGGTGTTAATGTACAGAGTCCCTCTCTGTACATTAGAGAATACGTGTCGTGTCCCGTGTCCCGTCCACCCCCATTTACATGGATGAGAGAGAAATCTTCATGCAAAATGTCTTTTCCTTCATGCAATTCTCCCTTTTTACTATTGTATGTTTTGTAAATTTCTCAAAATATGAAATATAAATGTGGCACAATAATAGAAATTTAGACACTAATGACTTTTTTTGAGATGCTAGGTGATGTTGATGCACAGAATCTATCGAGATGTGTACATTTATAGTTCACGTTTCTAATACTAAAGTCTTTTCAATTTTACTGCAGTCTTTAATTGTCATTATCTGTCTACTTGCTCTAAAGGTTTCAGTTCTGACTGCATCACTAAAGACGTTGAAAGTAATGTTACACCAGATCTAAGCAGAAAGAAAGTTAGTTTTGTGGAAGAACTGAGCCTGGAAATATTTGATGAAAGCAAGCCACCTATCACACCACTGCAAACGGGAAACATTTCATTAAACGACCATACACAGAGTGGCTCCCATCTGCGATCTGTATTAAAGAAAACACCAGTGAAACAACTAATGGATAGCATGAAGGTTGGTTAACTGACTTATGTGGAGGTACTAATACTAAGGATGAACTTTTGCAGTCATGATTGTACTACCAGAAGTTGAATCGTGGTTAAAGATACTTTTTGACTGATTGATATGTATCAGAAATAATTTAACGCTATCAATGGACATCTATTTGCTGTTTGGTCATCTTGGAAGCTTTGTTTGAAGCTTTCATGTTATGAGCCGATCCGTATGTACGTTGTTGAGTTTTATTCATTTAGAAAACAAGTAGGTTTTTTTAAACAATAGGGCTGATTATTAAACGTTGCTTACAGAAAAAGTTATTTTCAATTTTGATTTGAACAAGGACAATATTTTAATTAAACGGTATTGAACAGATGATTGTATCACTTAAATTTGATAGGAATACTCGGACGCTGCAGTTGGCGGAGGAGGAGGTGAATCTCTCACAGTCTCCAGTTGTGCAAAAATCTTTGAAGCATTGCAAACAGGTCAGATTTCCCCTTTTGTTTTTTAAATAGGCAGAGTATTATGTGGAAACACAAGGTTTTGCCTCTGTGGTAAATCTGAAAAACGATATGAGTTAATCACCACTGAAGTAGCTCATGTGTGACATCCTACTGCATGAGGTGGAAAATAAGATTGCTAAGGAAAATAATGTTTATTAAAAAAAAAAAATCCCGTACCAAAACTTCAGGAAGCCTCTAATACCAGAATAGAGTCACCTATTTTTCAAGAAATTTTACACTTGTCAACTGGAACTTCTGGAACAGCTAGTCATTTCTAGTCTTCTGTTTTCTTTCTTCCTAAATTCTTGATACAGTAAGAAAGCTACGCTGAAAAATCTGGTTGAATCCAGAGGATGTGTAAAGGTGGTATTTTGCTGTTTGGTTGGGGGGGGGCGTGATTTTTAAGAGAATCTTAAGACCCATAAAAAGATCTTGAGAAGTCTTTGCTCTGTGAAAGTTCCAAATTCAGTAAGCAGTCTGTGTATTTTATTACAATAGAGGAAACTGAAAGACATAGCTCTGAAAGGCCAAAGAAGAAAAGAGTTACTTTTGGAGAAGTTCTAAGCCCAGAAATATTTGACGAAACTTTGCCTGCAAATACTCCATTGCGCAAAGGAGCAACACCAGTCCGTCATCCAGGATTACGATGTAACAGCCCTTCTCCAAGGTTAAGTCTCACTGAAGAGCCATTATCCCAGCCGAATTTTGATTGCAATGATGTAAGTTTTTTGTTGTTGTTTTTTTTTTAAGCTATAAAAACAGCCTCTTAGTCTCTGCGAATGTTCGATTTTTGTTTAATTTTTTCACCAGTCTGCTTGGTTTTGAAAAGAAACTGCTAAAATATTAAAATACAGTCTGCTTGAAGCATTAAAATGACATTGAGAACTTTTTATGAATTCTAAATAGAATTTTGGCCTGTAGAGCTATGTTTAAAGTTTAGTAGTGGTAGCACATGGAGTCGTTTTGTCTTAGCTTATTCATAGACTTTTGATACTGTATTTCTTTTTGCGGTATATATAGCAAATGAGCTGCCACGTTCTTTAAGGGAAAAAAATAAAATCGCCTTCTGTTCCAAACACTAATGGACAAGGTGTTTTTCAGTATATATCTGGTATAGTATATTGCTAAAAAAAAAAGTCACTTTTTTGTCTTAAAGGAATGTGTTGAGCCTCTGCAAGAGTTACTGGAGGGTTCTGTTGGTGCTGAAGACCTCTTACCTGTTGCAAATGCAGAAGGTAACCCCAACTCGTAGTTTTGTCACTGGATAATGCATCTTTCTGTATCTGAAAACTGAGAGATGACAGAGGGGTTTTTGTTTTGTTTGCTTTTATACAGGGGATATATTTCAGTTGTGCTAAAATTTAAATGCTCTTGCTTTCTTCTGAATGTCTTGGCAGTAGCTGCAGTGTTTAGGTGTTGTTTAGGTTAACTAACGGTATTTGACCTTGTGGTATTTTCCTGTGAAAGTGGCTGATCTAATCAGACTTACTGCTTTAAGTAACTGGACTTACTATCTTGATTCTGATATTGTAATTTTGTTGTTTTTAAAATAGCAAGTAAGACAAGAAAAAAAAAATTGAAAGGGGGTTGTGTGTATGTGTATGTATCTCTCTGAAAGCTGTGAAAGCGCTAATTATTTTGTTACCAAATCCTCACAAGTTTTTTTTTCCTCTGTTTTGTAAACCAAGCTGTTAAGTTTTTTTTATCTTGCCATGTTTGATAGTCCTTTATGCAGAAAACATTACTCAAGACTAAGATGAATAAACACGCTGTGCATAATATTAGAAATTATGTGGATAATTTCCTCAAAAGGTGATTAACTTTTTGTGTTGGAACTGAATCAATATTCTTATTTTCTTCATATATAGTAGCGGAAACTGACAAATCTGATAGGATAACAACTCGTTCTTCTACTAAAAGGAAGGTAAGTTTCTTTAGTGATGGTGATTGAGTTTTTTTTTTTTTTTAACTTCTTCAGGAAGAATTGTTATCTTTTATACTTCCTGATGCTTGTGTAAGAGTTTTTATAGCCCCAGGTGTGAGGATTGTATACGTCCAGGTATATGGAAATAACTCATGTTAGTGTAGGTAATTGTCTTAAGGAAGTCTCATTTTTGAGCGAAAGTGGTTTTCCAGTTATTAAAAACACTTTTGGTTATAGCGTGATACTTAAATTACTATTTCTATTGAATTTTCCAGGAACTTTCCCAAATAGTCTGACAAAATTTAGAAGAGATTTATTCATAGAATCAGGGGCTTCACTCATGGGAATCGAAAAAGTTATAATCACAGAAAACTGGGGAGACTGGAAACAAAGATTTGTGTCTAATTTTTCTATTTGGTTTAATTTATTTGAGATACAGGCACATGAGAGAGAGGCTAATAAAGTGAAGTTTATTCTGCAACTTATGATGACTTTCGGTATCAATGAAAACGTGGTTGTGCTCCCAAGTCCAGTGCTAAAGATCTTCAGTATTGTTAACCTTTTTGTCTGCTAGCCATAAAGCAGACAGCATATCATACATTTATCTCTTCTGGTTGCTGGAATTTTAAGGTGCATAGAATTTATTGTACAACAATTTCTGTAAGAACTGCTTTCAGACGAGTGTCATAGAGTTCTAGTGTGCTTTATTGGAGAGGGAAGGCCAAAAAAAAAGTAATTTGAAAAAAGTAACCTTCTCTAAAATCTTCTTAATCTTCTCTAAAAGAAATAGCTGAAGATGAAAATTTACTATTTTCTCATTAGAACGTCCTTTTTGTACAAACAGAACCATAGTGTACTGTGTGAAGAGCCTAGCTCTGTAAGTCTTAATTTCCAACTGTGACCTCAACTATGACCTCTTATGACCTCATATATGAAATAACGGAGACTAATTACAGTGTGATTCTTAGGACTCTTGGACTGTGGTGTATTTTTAAAAAAAAGCAAGTGTTTGCATGTGCACATACACATGCACCCCGACAACTTAAAATTCACGTTCCTCAACAGTGTAGCACCATTTCAGAGGGGACTGATTTTAGCATCTCAGGAGCCACAAATACGAAGAATGCTAAAGACACTAAAAAGACCAAGTTTCAAAGACAAAAGAATATAGCCACATCTGCTGCAAAAAAGACACAAGTAAGTGACAGCCCACTGCAGTTGGTGAATGCTGCCTTTATTTCTCTGTCCAAGTGTCTCTTCCTCCTGTGTGTTTTATGTGATTAATTTGATCTTTGTAGTAAAGATTTTCTAAAGGGTTTTATGTTTCCTGTGGCTGCCAATACTCCCTTCTTCGTACCGATCTTGTTTTCCTACACTTACTGCCACGCTCCTCTTTCTTACTGCTTGTTAAGGCTGACTAGCAGGGTTTAAATGCTTGTAGGGCAAAAAGGATACTTTATGGAGGTGCAGGAGGGAGTGTCGTTTTTCAGACTTCAGGGGCAGAAAATGAGTTTATGGTTCTTGTCTTACCAAGTGTATGCAGCAGTAGTTCTTTGAACTTGCCCAGTTATATGCTAGTTAAGTATTGTAAAGGTGTGAGACTTCCAAAAGATTTTTGCTTTCATGTATTGGAAGGGGAAGCACATGTTCCTTTCCAAACTAAGCATGATTGAAGAATCTGTAGTTTTGAGCTGAAAGACTAATTTCTTTGACTTCTAGATTTGGTTGAATGAAACAAAAATCAGATCTCATGTTTGAGAAGTAATTCTCCTTTTTTTTGAGCTTTTAGATTAATTTTGTAGATGGCAAAATGAGTGGAACCTTCATTTTAGGGGAAACAATTGTTATCCACCAAAGTCCAGTAACGGTGTCACTTACTTGTTGGAAAATATTGTACAGCATCATTATAATTACATTGTGCTCTATTCAGTCTTCTCAATCTTTTCAGAAAATAAAACATACAAGCTATGGGAAAAGAAAAAAGAAAAAAGTAAAAAAATCTTTATATGGGGAAAGAGAGATGGTTTCTAAGAAACCTCTTCTCAGCCCTATCCCTGAAATTCCAGAGGTTTTCTCTTCTGCCTCATCTCCAAGCTTACCAAAGGCAAATGCACTTTTTTCAGGTAATGTGGTTTTTAGTTTTGTTTTGCCTTGCTCTTTCTGTTGCTTCTAATTTTTTATTTCAACAGTTATATTAAAAAAAACCCTGTTGATAGTTATTTTGAGTTCTGTGCATAGGTAACGAGCCCAGTATACATTTTTTACTTTTAATTACTTCTGTAATAATAGAATGCAGAGGCTCTGATAGATTAATAAACTCCACCTGGATAAATGTAACTCTGGTTGGCCTCCAGTGTAAAGCTGACAAAAAAAAAAAAAAGCACCTATCTGTACTTTGACTGGATACTGATATTTTCATAATCTTTAAAACTGGTAAGTTGGGCATGAATAGTTAAGTGATGTGCAGTAGCTTTCTGGTGTTTGGGTTTTTTTGGTTTGGTTTGTTTTTTTTTTAACACTACTTATCTGGAATGGTTGTTTAGAAGGTTACTTTTACATAAGTAAAATACTATAAAGCTTTTATTGTAATATTTAAAAAAGGATTTTGTACAAATTCACAAGTAGAGTCAAGTAACCATGTGTTTATTCTAATTCAGAGGACATGTTTTTAGATAGTACCAAATCCAGAAATGCTCACAAGGATGTTCAACAGAAGCCAGTGGTTGAAAGAAAGAGAGCAAAAGACACCTGTGCGGTTCATATGTGTTCAAGCTCTAAGGACCTGGACCTTGTAGAAACCAGCAGCTCCAATGATACCGCGTTTCAGGTGTCAGATGGTGATCTGAAGTCTGCTTCTGGCCTTGATCATAAGGTAACTGATATGCTTAAGGATACTGCTAGAAAATAAGTCAGAATTGTGCTTGGTATTGTTGGATCAAAAAAGTAATGTTTTGGGGGAAGAAAAAACCTAACTCTAAGAGTGATTAAACATTGGAACAGGCTGCCTGGAAAGGCAGTGGAATCTCCATCCTTGGAAGGAGGTATTCAGAACTCAACTGAACAAGGCCCCAAAGTTTGGCCCTACATTGGAGCAGATGCCAACATACAGGGTTCTATGTGTTGGTCGGTTGGGGTTTTTTGAGAATGACTGGACTTGGTGAGGAAAACACTAGCAGTTGTTTAGTTGTCAGCTGTTTGAAACCAGTTTTTTGTGGATTACCTTTTGCCTATATTTAAAAACAAAAACATGTTGGTTTTTTTTCCAGTCTTCAAATATTGTGCCAGATGCAAAGCGTGGTTTTGATACATCTGACTATTTCCAGCAAAGTAAAGAGACTGCATGTGTAAAAGAGGCAAAAGAAAGTCGTTCCTTGATAGAAAACGAGAAATTACAAGGAGATCTCATAAATAAGGCAGAGCAGCTAACCGGGCTAGAATTTCCGGAACAAAAGGACACTGGTGTATGTGAGGGTGCCCAAAGAACTCAGTGTCCACAAGATTCTATAAGAGGTAGTCCACCAAGAAGAAGAAGAAGTAGTGCCATCTATTTTCCTCCTGTTGAAAAACTGGAAATAACTGGAAGCAACGTTCCAGTTTTTTCTTTTAATGTGGAAGAAGTTTTATCTGCTCCTCAGCTAAAAAATGACTCCTTAAAGCCTTCTAGAAGAAAGAGTAGTAACAGTGGCGAAAAAAGAGTGAGGCGCAGCATGAGACTACATAAAGATGCAGAAATTGAAGGACTTGCATGGATTCAAGTACCCAATGAGATCGAAAAGAGCCCTCCCCTGCTAGCTTCTGCCTGCAAAATCAGGAGAACAATAAGCACATCCATCCTTACAGAATCTGAGAATATTTGTCGTAAAGAGCAAAATCTCATCCAGTTTTCAGCCCCAGGGAAGGAGAACAATGACTCTGTTGCTCTTGCTGGTGGTCCGTGCAAAAGATGGAGAAGGAAAAGCATGTCTGTATCCACAGCTCAAGAAACAAGAACTTGGTCTCAGACCCGGAAAAGGAGCATAACAAATTCTGTATATAGGAAGGACAGAAGTAACCAAAAACACTCTGAAGAAGTAGAAATACCTGTTGAAAATAACTCTAATATTTAGCGAGGTTTCAGCTACCTCTGATTTTCTAAAGTGAAGGTCAGTATTAGATTCTTATGCTCTCTCTCTTAAGTGCTGTTTTCTTCTCTCTCACGCTTATATTTCCGTACTTGTTATTTCGTTATTAGTTTTCTGGATAACTTAGAACTGATTTTCCTTGTCTTGGTGCCTAAAATGCTTGAAGATCAGAACTATGTGGAAAACCTAGTTTGGCTCAGAGCATTGGCCTGGTAGACAGTCATGGCAGGTAATCAAGAGGATAAAAAAATTTTTCTCCCATGATAAACTGGATTTGACATCACCTCTTTGTTGTAGTCTGCATCCTTGCTTACATGTTTTCATAATTTAGTGCTGTCTATAGAGCAAGAGCAATTAAACACTGCTAATATTATAAAACAACTCGACAAATGACCGACTTTCTCTGCAACACCGAGTTGAGTCATTTCAAGAAGGCAAAGACTAATTTTTCTCAGCTGGAGGGATTGCTCTAGGGGCCAGTGAATTTTGTGGCAAGATAAAGCAGTAAGACAATATACAGAATTTAAATAACGCCTATGCATGCATTTGTATGCATGTTATCACAGTCTGGGATTTTCTTGTGTTTAGATGAATAGGTTTACAGTTGCGGTACCTGCACAGCAGTGTGGGATTTTTGCCCTTGAAACTTAGTCATGATTGTTAGACTGGATGTGTTTGGTAGCCCGTCTTGCTACGTTTGCTCCACTGTCAAATGCAGTCAGGATATGAAGTTGCTAAATGGAGACGTGTCAGCAAACGTGTGACTCTCAGCTGTTTTAAGTAAAGAGGAACAAATTTGATAGTTTGTTAAAAGTATCGTCGGTGGTGACAAGTTACTTTTTAGACAATTGGGAGTTGATGCTAATCCATTTTTTGCTGATAGGGCTCTTTCCTTTTTTTTGAAAGAACAGGATTCAAGTTTAAGATTTTGTTATATTTTTGAAGTTTAATTGAAGTAGCTAAAAAGTGAATTTGTCTCTAGTAGTTAAATCATGATGTTGTAAAATATGCCCTTTCAGCTAGAATTGCTTGAAGTGTTGATGTTTCCCGTGTGCTTGATCATTCTTTATAAATTGCTTTTGAAATCTGCATGAATTTTTTTCCAGATTTCAAAAATATCCTAAAAAAACCCCTTGAGATTCTCTGCAAATAAGAAGGAAGTCACTTCTGCCTTGAAGGGGAAGAGTAGAAGGCGGGGAAGCTGTTACCATCTTCTGAAAAGACTTTGCTTTACCTTCTGGGCACGAGCAGGGGTAGCGTTCCTATAACAAAGACTAGATTTTGTGTTAGAAAGAGTAAATGAATTCTGCTTCTCTGGTGTGAAGGTTGGTCGTTAAAAAAAAAAAAAAAAGCTTTTAAATCTTTATTGTATATAACATTAATTTTAAAATTAAATTGGCTAAGGAAAGTGATACATTCATTATACAATAAAGCTGTACTTCATTTCTGGACACTTCCAATCTTTGGTGTATGTGTACTAAATACAGTGCATATTATTCAGTAGTTGACCTGTCATCTTACTGTTTTCATTTGTCTAGTTTGAACAATGTAATAAAAAGTGATGACTGTAGGTGGTCTACTTAAACATTTGCTGTTGCTTTCATTTTTCATACTGTTCTGTTTCAGCCCTAGTGAAATACCTGTGCCAGCTTGAAGGAAATAGCTTTCTGTTGAAAACAATCTCTTCTGTGACCTTGTTTTTAACATTATTGATGTGGAATAAAATACTTTATGTACTTGGCTGCTTTTATAAAGCTTAAAAGCAAACAGAACAGTTTCATTTTTATGCACGTTTTACTTTTCTCTACAGACATCATCATTTTTTCCCAAGACAAGAACTCCTAAGGCAACTTGAAAGAAACTTCACTTCTTAAGTGCTGTTCATCTTATGCTGCTTTAGAAACATTACTGAAGTTATCAAAACAGTCTCCTTGATGTTTTATTTTGGGGTTTGCTTGTGTGTCACGATGAAAATTTTAGGTTTGGAAACAGAATGGCAAGAGTTACTTGGGTTGATCTTGTTGTGATAGCAGTATGTTGGCTTACCAGGAGAGGGCAGTCTGACATGAGTTTTTATGGTTGTGACTGAATTTGAAAATAATATCATCATGTACAAAATCCTTGAAGAGATACTAGCTAGGGTTAAAATCTAAAGCTCCTTGAGATTAAAAACTAATAATAGCTGCTACTTCTAACATTAAAACAAAAAAAAAAAATCAAACCAGCAACTGAACTACACACTGAAATTAACTGTAAAAGTGAAATGCTTATGCACTGTATTCAGATATGACTCTCTATATGGAAATCACATTGCATTCTTAAACAGCTGCAGCTGAGATGTTAGGGTTTACCTGGCTGGTTTTAGATACCAAATCTAGCAGCGAGTGAAACCTTTGGAGCCTGTGGGCGTCCGATACTGAATACCAGACTTGAATAGTCAGGTCAAGTAAAGAGTTGTCCTGGAGGAAGAGGCAATAAACTAGTATGTATGATGCTAGAGGGCTTAATCTAAAATGCTGCCTAGAATGTGCTTTTTGTGATGTTGCTGTCCTATGCATCAGTCACAGCAGCGCTGGAAGAGAATTCTCCCTTGAGGTTTCTTTAGTGGATCGGCTAAGTGCACTTTAGATGGGAAGTGTGAGTGAAGTCAGAAACAGAAGAGCAAGGGGAAGGAGAAGAAAACGCTTGGATTTTCCTCCTGCCACAGCTTGGTTGATAAAGGGTTGTTAGGAAATTATACGTAGGTGCTTGATGGCAGTTTGCCTGGCTTTCATGAGGGTGAGGTTGGAGCCCACAGGGAAATGAAAGGTTGCAGCTAACGGGGCTTAATCTGGAGAGGAGACAAGTCTTCAAATATGCAGAAGGTTGTTGTAAGTGGGGGGGTAATAATCTGTTCTCCATATCTGTACTGAATGGGACAAGAAATAATGTGTTTAAATTAGAGATAAATGTCTCTGTTAAATATTAAGAAAACGTTCCAGCAGCAGAGATCGTTGAGCACGGGAATACATTGTCTCGGGAAGTTGTGGAATCTCCATCACTAGAGGCTTTTAAGACCAGATTAAACAAATATCTGTCAGGAATGACATATGATCCTTCCTAGGGGTAAGGATAGGGCCTAGATGGCCTCTTGAGGTCTCTTCTGGCTGTGTTTTCTGATTGCTAGAGATTAGGGTTGCAAGAGGTGATTTGGGACTTGCCTAATGGCTAAGACCTGAGATAGAATCTCATGGAGTAGGGAGCCAGAGGATTGCTAACACTGAGGACTGTTTAGCATGGGAAAGAACTGGGGAATTTGGGAGAGAGCTCTTTGTGTAAGGCTAACAAAATGGTCTTGGTACTTTAAACATTCAGATCTCATGTGACTCGCTGCTCTTCCTCAGAAGAGTATCTCTACAGACTCCTGAAACAGCGTAACCTGTAAGTTGGTGGCCATGCTGTTGTGCAGGAAGTCGGAACAGCAGAGTGAACAACGCTGTTCCATTTTCAGATTTGCTTTTCTAAAATTGAGTTAACGTTAACCTTTGAATGGCCAGCAACTTTACTACCCCTATTCAATCAAGAGAAGAACTTTCTGAAGTGGGCTCTTGTTTTCATTGCCATGTGGGGCTGTAAGAATTAAAATTAAGGTATGTTGTGTGTGAGTGCAGACGGGTCTCAAGAGTCAAGATATTTTGAGTTCGTGGTTCTAGTTTTCAGCTGTTAATTGCAGCACTATCTGGAATAGATTTTAATGGTGTTCTGTCACATTAGGTTAGCTTAGTCACTCTAATACAACCTGCAGTTTTATTTTCAACAAAGTCATCAGCGTACAGCAGTCGTGTTTTTGTTTGATGAGTGAAGCATCACTATGCAGTATGTTAGACCGGGGAGTCGGCTGATGCAGTCTCCCAGGGTGAAGGCTAGCCTTTGTAGCCTTCCATTTAAGTCACCGTTTCGACTTGTTTTGTGCAGTACTGATCCACGTCACTCTGTGTATTATAGTGGCACGTAAATAAATCTGGTGTTGGCCAGTCTCTTTCACCTCTCATTTACTCTCCCTGCTCTTCTAAAGGGAGGCTTTTTCTGTCTTTAGAGGGTTGTTATAAAGATTGCTTTGTGTTTAAAAGTACTTCACTAACGTTAAGTGCCGTATTGTATAGACTTGAAATGGCTTCAAGTATGGTAATAGCTCGCACTAAGTGTATATTGCTGAATAATTGCATTTAGCAGATTGCCATGTAATTATCATGCTCTGACTGACATAGAGGATAAGTGGTGGGTCCTAGAAAGACTGATTATTTTGCCACTCTATAATTATGATGTCGTTAATAAGTAAGAGTAATTACATATCACTTTTGCTTGCACTATCCTATGAAGTGCAGTCTTGATACATTTTCAGATATCCAAGTTATCTGACAACTAGCAGTAAGGAGTATTTCACAGTTGGAATGGTCTTCGCTTAAATTTGCTTAACGTTAGTGAGCTGAAGGTACAAAGAACAATAAGGCTTAAACTTGAACTCTTCAGAAAGTTTTAAAGGGAAAGTGTTAGTGTTTTCCAGGAATTATTTTATGCCAATATTTTGCCATAATTAAGATGCATATAAGTTAGAAAAGTGGAGATGATATAACCAAGTTTAACTCGCATGTGAGTTAACAGGAGTAAAATAGTTTTCTCAACCTGACACTCATGGTAAGCAGGGGAAAGATAATAACTAAGACTAGTAAATGCCCTTTTTTTTTTTTTTTTACTTTAAAATAATCAGTTGTAAATAAAGCTTCATCTAGTCTTCAGCTTAGTTTTCTCTACTTGCTTTTGACTAATTGGGCAATAGAAGGGGATGCTGAAACACCTAAGGGTTGTATATAAATGTCTCTATTGTGTGTTGATCTAAGTTGTCTAGTCTAGTTGCTGTTTAGAAATGCACTAAAATGTTGGTGCTCTACTCCTCTTCCTTCTCACTCTGAATCCTCTGGCACTCTTATAGTTCACTTAGACCTGGAAGGACTTTAGTGATGAACCGATCTGTGCACAAGGAAGCAAACAGAAAAGCATTGTTAGATCTATGTGTAAGGAAATGGAGAGAGGAAAAAAAAAAAAAGCCATTGAAGTATGCCAAGTATAGCTTAAGCACACAGGAACAGGAGTGGGCAGTGAAAGAAATTTCATTTTCAAGCTGCTAACAGGTAGGTAAGCAATGGAAATAAATCTAAAAACAAACTGTAAAGTGTAGTTGGGTATTCCTTCAAATTGCACGTTTTTAAAATGAGGAGGTAAACAGTGCAAATCAAAATGTTTTAACTTAAAATAGGGTAAGGTCTAATTTCACTGTGTCCCAGTGGAAAAGATGAAGTTGTGCTTGTGACTTATAGACAAGAAGGCTAATGTATTAGTTTTGTAATTAAGTCCTGTAAATTGTGCATAACAGAGCAATTAACTACTTTAACCAAGCTTTGGAGGGGGGAAGAAGAAAAACCTGTGTGCACTGGGAATGAGGGCATGGAACATATTCCCTAACTCAAACCTGAAAAACCTGGTGTTAGTCTTGGGTTATTTCCAGTGACCCCTTGACTCCCATCTTCCTGCCCCCTGCACAGATTTGGAACTGGTCAGCCATATTTGTTTTTGGAAGGGAGAGGAGACAGATATAATGAATGGCTTTTATTGTGCAATATTTCAAAACCTTTTTGACTGCATTCGGATGGGATGGAAAATGTTCTACCCTGCGCTGCAGCCAAAATAAACAAAACATATTCCCTAAACCTGGATGTGTGTTTCACTCAAACTGGCAGTAGTTAGAGCTCTACTCTTAAACAAGAATTTAGTTTGACAATTTTTAGGCCTTGTTCAGCTGAATGTAACGGCCAAAGAAAATACTTGGAAAAAAATTAAATAATACACATATTTACAGCTTGCAGGTGGCATTAATTTTTGTGGTTCATAGTCTTTAGTTTTAAGAATCCCTGTTAGTTGGGCTATATTGTAGATTTTTAAAAAATATTCTTAATTGTCTTTTTTTTTTTTAAAATTAGTTTTTTTATGAGAATAGTCATTCTGAAGGAAAATACATTTTATGTAGCTCCCTGATGGGTGATAAATAGTTGTGATTCAAGGCTTTAAAAGTTTAGAGTCTACCAAGAAACTGAAAATTCTACAAACACAAGACCCAGCAAACTAGCAGTAAAACCTCTTGACAGAAGCCTGCTATGGACTGGCTTCCAACTCCACTAAAGTTTAGTTTAAATACCCTCTTTATGGTGCAGGCTTACTGCTGTTTTTTAGCATTGCCAATCAGTTCAGTGAAGACCTTGCGCTGTAACCAAGATAATTCATGTTGTGCAACATGTTTTATAGTCTGAACAACCGTATTTATTAATAATAATAACAACAACTTTTAATTTAGTGACCTATGTCCAGAGGCCTCTGAGTATTGTAACAACGAAGGACTAAAACTAAGTTAACAGAACAGACACCATGCCTGGACAACCCCTGCCTTGCAAACCAATCTTATTCCTCACAATCCCACCCTACAAGCAAAAATCCCTTTGAACAAACACCATGCAAAACTCTTAATGTTTTTAAGTAGATAAATGAGCCTAATTTTTTAAATCATTATGATTAAATCGTTAAAGATTACAAACAAGGTATCTCAAAGTCTGAAGAGAAGTTGCAAGAACAAATAGTGATCATTCCTCAAAAGCCCTAATGATGTAGTAAACTAAACAAGCTAGGAATCAGAAAGCTGGGCTTTTTGTTCCCTCTGTGGTCTGGGTTTGGTTTTGTGCTGTTCTTGAATTAAGTTGTTACTCAGTTTCCTTGCTCTTTGTCTTTCATTTATTTGCCAGCACTTCTAACATCAGGGTGGAAAATATGGATCTAATATCACTATCCATTAAATCAACTGAGTTATACTGAAGATACTTTTGAAGCCACGCTTCACTCTCTCATAAATAACCTGCCTGTGTCGTACAAATGTTTGGACAAACAAATGCACTTAGTTCCATGGTTAGAAGGTCAGTAATGCTGAGTTTTGGTAGTAAATAATATTCACTAATGCAGATCTATTAAGGTTGTAAGGGAATTCATGTTTGAACTGTGACTTGGATATGTTGAGTATCCTCATGTGTGCTATTGAGGAAAAAGTAATTGTGTGGGTACAAATATTAATGGAGAATAAAAAGGTCATTTTACTCTCCCCTCAAGAAAAAATCGTAAGCACCCAAGGTATGTTTTGCAAGGAGAGCTTTTTAAGGTTTATATAAGGAATAGGTAATGTACATGTAGCTTATCTTAATGCTAAGCATTACATAATACAAGCTATGGAATATAAGCCTCAAATGTTCGCTTTACATTTGTCTTTTGCATCTCTCCCGTCGCTTGCTTCTCGCAGGACATAAAAGTCTATTGTACCTTGCTGAGTTTTCCTGCACTTCTGTGTTCCACTGCTTCGAATTTGGAGCGTGCCGCTTTCTGGTCTGCCTTGCTTATCTTGCTTCTGTCTTCCCACTACTTCCTCCTCTCGCTTAATACACCGATGTCTGGCTCTTGCCAGTCACAAAAACGACAAGTAGGTTCACAGAGCGATGATCCAAAAAGGGAAGCAAAGCAGTTGGTAGCACAGAGAATGTATGTATACATAAGATACTGCAAGTTAAGCAAATTAAAGCATTGCTGCCAGGAACTTTTTCTAATGCTTGGCATAGTGCCTCTTAATAGAGCCACAAAAAGCCTTAGTCACAGCCAGATCCATGGTGTTCAGTGCCTTGGAATTGCACCTTTGTATAAGAGTTAAAGAAAATGATAAGGCTATAGGCAGAATTAAATATGTGGTTTCATACTGACACACAGAATAGCCAAAGCCTTAAATTGTTCCTCTTTTATTAGCAAAGAAAATCTCTGCTTCTGAACATTTCTTTTTTCTCATTCCACTAAGGATCAGCAAGGGCTAGGGACTTGGGGTGGTAGTTGAGGAGAAGTCTTAAACTAAATCCTAAAACTTTCCATTTCCATATTTTTAGCCTGTCTTTCTTCAGCTTTCAGTATTGAATGCAGCGCAACTAGTATGACCGTGCCAAAAGCTGTTTAAACAATATTAAGATGTTTTCTTCAAACTTCTCCCTAGGAAGATACTCTTTTTCGAGAGGAATGTTTTCCCTGGAGCATTACATCATGAATTGGTTCAGTTCTTGGAGTAAGAAATTGGACCAAATGGTGGAGAAGGTCTCCAGGGGAAACATACTTATGCTGTTAAGTATTCCCACCAGAAAGCTTAGAAACCGCTTACATATTACTATTCTGTCCACATTTAGCCTTTCACCTTACTGCAGCTGAACAGAGGGAAGGGGGGGTGCTTAGACTTTTTTAAGGAAACTTGAACCTTCTTTGTTTTTGTCATTACATTTTTTCCCCACTCTTATTGTATCTTGTGAACTGAACTCTGGTAATGGAATGTCTCATTTTTGACAGTAATGCTGCATAAAGACGCATTTGTGTTGTATGCAAACTGTTAATGAAATCTTAATTATGAAAGTTTCCTTGGAAACTCTGAATTTAGGGGTTTTTTAGGATTTAAAATGAGAGGAACCTCTGAGAAGACCAGAGGATGGAGGGATTTGGGTGGATTAATGGGACAGCAGCCATATGAACAATGTCTGAGCTGTACCAGTATTGTGTTTCCTCTTGTGTATGGATTGGTTCCCCATCAACGATGGAGGCACTTGATATGGTTTCCTATATCAAATGAAAATCTCAGAACAAGGAGAAATATACTCCTTAAATTTAGCAGTGCAGATCAACAGATTTTTTTTTTTTAGTATGGCAGTTCTACTCTGTCGAATTATTCTTTGAAAGCTGATAAGCTTGCAATTTCACAAAGGTCTGCATTTTGTTTTGCAGACAGTTAAGGACCTAAAAGCATACTCCAGGTGCAAGTTGGATTTGGAAAGTTTTGAATTGTTCGTCTTTAGTTCACACAATTACCTTACAGGATATAAAATGAAAATACATACCAATGTAATAAAACTTAGAAGAATAACTTCCTGGACAAACATGCCCCAAGGCAGGACACTTAGTAGTTCATGAGTGGCTTGAATTGGACCATGGAGCTGAATTAGAAAGGAGCCTCCTGTGATACTTCTGAGTCGTGGTCCCATCAGTATTTTGGGCAAATGATGTCCCACTGCCTCAGATTTGCTTGATGGGCAAAGAGAGGATTTTTGTATCCCAGATCTTTTGTTTGGCACCTTCAATCACTCCTTAGAAAAATGAAAACAAGCAAAAGCTTAATTGAATTTGTTTTTCTCACTCAAAGGGTACGATACTCTACAATCATAAGAGGCCGAAGAGAAGGTCAAGCCCTACAGATGCTTTCTCTATTTCTGTTTGATATCTAATCTTTTTAAAAAGTAGGGTGGTTTTGTTTTTTTTAAAGAAAAAAAAATTACAGGCGCATTTTAACTGTTCATAACAAGAAGGACCATTAAGCTGGTCCAGCTGCTGAGGGACTGGCACTAAAACTGTGACTGGAAATTGGCACAGGATTGTAAAAGACTTCTGCCAAACATATTTAAGTTATGTAATCATATTAAACACACACTAATTACACTGTGCATATTATTGCTACATTCAGGTTATGAAATCATTCAATAATGAAGTGTAGAGTAGATAATGCAAGATTGTAAGAAGAGAGAGACTGTTGTGAAGCATACTGAAATCAGTGGAAATATTCATGCTGGCTGCAGTGGGTTCTAGATGAGAGCATATAGAATCATTTAGATTGGAAAAGATCTTTAAGATCAAGCCTGTTAACCCAGTACTGCCAAGCCCACCACGAAACCATGTCTCTAAGCACCACATCTCCCCGGCTTTTAAATACCTCCAGGGATGGGGACTCAACCCCTTCCCTGGGCAGCCTGTTCCAAAGCTTGACAACCCTTTTGGTGAAGAAATTTTTCCGAATATCCGACCTAAACCTGCCCTGGAGCAGCTTGCGGCTGTTTCCTCTTGTTGTTACTTGGGAGAAGAGACCGACCCCCACCTGGCTACAGCCTCCTTTCAGGTAGTTGTAGAGAGCAATAAGGTCTCCCCTCAGCCTCCTCTTCTCCAGGCTAAACAACCCCAGCTTCCTCAGCTGCTCCTCATAAGACTTGTGTTCTTGTGCTAGTGTAAGTGGTACTATATTATTGGAAAATGGCATGATTGTAAGATCAGCACTTGGACCTGTTGTCCAGAACCCTGATGTAACCAGCTATTTAGATGTTTCATTTCTGCCATAGAACAAATGCAGCAAAGTCGATGACAGTGCAGACTTCCGACGTTGGCAATTCCCAGTGCTTCTGAAGCCTCTAATGCAGCAGATGGGCTGTTTGGTCTGCAATACTTCTGCCATCTCCAGAGCAAGTGACAAGTCATGTTAGCGTTCGTCATTGTTGGTGCTTCTCCAAAAATAAAGCTTGGTCACCTGCACAGCATAATCAGCTGTGAGGCTGGACCAGAACTTCTACTGGAGTTCCCTGTATACTCCATGCATGTAGTCCTGCAAAGGTTTCCACTTGGAAATTACCTGGGTTTGGAGAATTTGTGTTCTTAGGAGTTTGCGAGAAATTATCACCAGCAATTAAGTTTAGATTCTACTGACACTTTTGTTCTAATTCACAAACTCATTCCAATGCAAAAATTGTCTTTTGCAGCAGACCTTTTTTTTTTCATGTCTCCCAGAATATGTGGCTCATAATACACTTCTGTTTAAAAATTCTGAACTCTGATGAATATTTAGTAGAATGGCCACTTAATCTTCCTGCTGCTGTTAACAAAATGTAAAAAGATATATTTACTTTTGCTTCCTTTCTCAGCCATTTTTTCACTGCAGAACAAACTTTTTAAAACTGATTACACCAGATGATTTAGCGGTATGGCCAAATAGTCCCTGCTTGATTAAGATGGATGGTAGCTGTATTTGGAGCAATAGTAATTAAGACTCCCATGGCAAGCAAAGAAAAATAACAAATTAATCTAATAAGAGCTTATGGGGAAACTCTTAAATTGGAAAGTGTTCCTAAAATCCAAAATTTCATAACACTAGTAAAATCTTAGTTTATTAAAGCTCGCAGAATTATTAAAATCCAGATTAATTTTATTGTATATTTGTTTTAATATTTTGATATTTGTACACTTTTAATTTTAAAAATTATTAAAAATGTAGCAGAAGCTTAAGACCTGAATTTGTCAACACAGAATAGACATTTCCAGTTAAATCACAAGATTTCTTTAAAATGACACGAACCATGTTCGTAGTCTATTTTTAATAGTCTTTTTACCTGATACATACAGATGACAAAATGTCTTTCTACCACAAGAACATTTCATTTCTAGATTGCATCACCTATCTTGGTCAGGAATACCTTCTCAAAATACACTGAAAATAAAGACTGCATGGGCTAATAAACATTGCAAGGACTCCTCGTCCTGAGCTCGTTTTGCTCATGGCATTCTAGAGCTCTTTTGATATTGCACAAGTCCTTTCATAGTTTGGTGCCTCAGTTTCTACATGTGTAAAATGAGATGTCCACCTCTTGAAGGCGGTGGAAAGTATATTTAGAGTGTGCAAAACCTTTGACACAATCACTGAGCTATTGCTGGTTTTAACTATTTCGGTACCAATTCTATCTCTGTACAGCGGTGAAACGTTTAATGTCTGATGATCAACAGCATTAATGTTATTGCTGTTCAGGTGCAACTGACAGAAAAAGCCCAAATGATTTAAGGGTGGTACTGCTTTTAGAAGAGAGGTGGCTTGTTCAGCTTTTTAAAGTCCTTAAGATAATGTCTTTTATATCTATGATTGATTTATTTGATATTTATGCAGTTGGCAGTGGGATTTGAAATATAACATAAGCACTTCCTGAGATGTCAGTACTCCGATGTTAGTGGTCTGAACAAGGATGTAATTCATATCTGCAGGTGCTTACTCTGGTATCAAACACTTCAATAACATCATGCTTGTGGAATCCGGCACTCCCCAGTGTCCCATTTGTATCCTGATATGCCCACGTCTTTCCTATGTGTGTTTTTCTTTCTTAAGGAGCTCTCATTTCCTTCAATAGGATATGTTTTATTTCATCCTTTTTCCTGCATTTACTCATATTAATGTCACCGCATTCACTGGTAATAGCTCGGCTTGGAAATAACCCGTATATCCCTGAAAACACTGGGCCTGAAATTCAATGCCTGGGATACTTTATTAAGAAAGAATAGATGTTTAAGTGAAGGGAGGTGATCATTTCTTTTTGGACTCTAATTTGATCTAACCCGTTTAAAGGTGCATCAAGCATGCTCAACCACAGCCTGGTGGCCCTCTGCATTGTTCCGTTAGGCAGCGTTTGGGAGTCCTGGGATGAAAGTTGTCTGGGGCTTTTCTGCTAAATGGCCGTACAATTTGAAACTGGATGCTGTCAGAGGAATTTACACCTTTTCTAAGATAAGGAGACTGTAGACACCTTGTAGGCTTCTCTCATGAGAATTTCTTCAGAATGAAAAGGAGAGAAGTCAGGTGATGGGTTCTTGCTTGGGAACAAGTTCTGGGAAAGGACTCCATCATGGTGGTTAGGTCAGCCGCCACTCTCGGGACTGTATTTTCACCTACAACAGCTGATAGGGAGTTTTGCTTGCACTTCTTGTGCCATGAAACATTATCTTTTTGTAACTCCTTTCCTTCGTCCCTTTCTCCCATTTCGCTCCGTTTATGAAAAGTGTGAGTTTAGCCTACAATCTGTTTAAGTGACAGTAGTCTCTTCGTTTGCTTTGCAAAGCACATTTGCACATTTTGTGGGATCTAAGGATAAAGTCTTGTGAAAAGAAGTGATGGTTAGCACTTCTCTGAAACTGCATTGTCCCTTTTCCAATTGCTTTCTAGACAATAAGCCTCCTGTAGACAGGGAAAAAGTATCTGACATGGAAGGAGTTGAGACTTACGTAGGTTGTAGGGTTGATTACCAAATATGACAGTGACAGGAGGGATCTCAGAAGCTCCAAAATGCCAGAGCAAGTTTTTAGTTAGGAGGCCGCTTTGGAGAAGCATTTTGATTAAATATACTGGAGTGTTCAGTGCATGAAATCTTTTTATTTCCTGTCATTATCTTGGTACAATCACGAGTGCCTTTTTCATTATTTTTATGGATGTGCTCATCAGCTGTAGCTTTTCCCATCCCTGTGGGAATTTCCCTGCCCTGAAAAGCTGAACTTCACAATATCTAGTAGAAACTAAATTTTTTTCCCAGCTGGTAAGTAGTGCAGCACCAGAGTCTCTAGTTAACAGTGCTCTACTTGGGGAAATTTTACAAGCCGTAATCTGTTTGAACAACTCACTTGGGTAAGTTAGTGCTTTGTTGTAAACTCTCATAGGTGACTCATCTGGGAAATTGCAGTGAACAGAAATGCTACAGAATAAAGGGTCTGGCTTGCAACTTGAGCTACCCCCTTTACAAGGTATCGGATCTGTATGTATACATTTTACTGTAACGCCAGCCTAAGTTTAATGTTTGTTTGCAGCATGAAGCGATACGTGTTACTAATCTTTAGCTGGTGGGGTAACCCCACACGTACAGTGGAAGCAGACCCATTCATTTTTGTTGCCGCAACATTTATATCGCAGTGTCACATAGATTTCTTTTCTGAGACATTTTTGCATTAGGCTTCATACAAACCGGATTGATTTAGAGATAATCCTTGCCGTGTTAGGCTGACTTTGCCTGAGACTGTATGCTTTGTTCTTATGTTGTATTTTTGATATACATGAAGGTACAAAGTGTGAATAAGTCCAGGAGAAAATAAGCCCTGTAAACAAGCTTGTAGCCCCGTTAGGATTTTATGACTGTCATTCAACGAGCCATGCGGTAACAAAGTCAATGCAGCTCAAACAGCCATCTTGTTCTGAAAACATTGGCTCCTACTACTTGCAATAAAGAGAACCACTTTAGCTTGAGCTGTGCAGGAGCTGTGACCCAAAAGGTAATTTCTCCAACTTAATATAATGAAAGACAATGGTGTAATTACGCTGAACCCTGTTATGGGTTGGTATGATGAGAATGCCCTTATAAGATCTGAGAAGCACAATCTATTGGGGCTTATAAGATACTTAAAACCCCACAGATGGGGATCGGGAGAGGCATACAGTATTCATGGTATTTCACTCTCACAGTTTATAAATAGCAAAAATGCAATTTCCTGCTTTCATTCAGGGCAGCTGCAAGTCACGCTGGCCTGTGGAAAATGGCCAGTTTGACTCACAATTAAGCCCAAGTGCCATATGCATCTTACCTGCTTCAGCCAAAGCTGTACTTCACCAAAGTGCTTAATATCTCTCTCTGTCTTTCTCAAATTTCTCCCTTCTTCCTATCACCATACAACTTGAGTTTTCATTTTAAGCATTTTCTTCCAGAAAGAAAATAGGTAATTCTCTGCTACCAGCAGGTGGGGACAGGGAATACAAGACATTAGCTCTCCTATAAAGGAGGAAGAAACAAAACAAAGAGGAATTAATTTCATTTCCTCTCCGCAGCAGGTGGAACAAGTCTGTCTGCCTGAATAAAGGGTATGTTCCTATCCTCCCCTCCAGGTAGCCTCTTTTTATGCTTTAGTTTTTTTTCTTTTAGCTGGCAGGACTTCAGTTAATCTCTCCAGAGAAGTAAGCAAATGCAATTTTTTTTGTTTTGTCTTTATAGTGTTTCAAATATCCTACAGCTTCTAATTCTGGGAGAAGACAAGTTTTCCCTTCACAACTACTTACCGAATGTGCTGAAGGGAAGCAAAGAAATAAACAAGTACAGAAATCAAACTTTCATGATTGCCAAGGGTGTGCACTTCCTCAGTGATGTGCTGCGTAAAAGCCACACCTCAAAACAGTTCATCTCTGCAGACAAAAGCTTCTTAAAGATTTAGTAGTGACTATGCATTGAGAAAAAGAACATTGGGACATCTTCAACTTTGTCCCTTTCAGTGAGATTTAACCAAGTCAGAGAGTAATGCACACAGAGAAATGTATACACATGCATAGAAATCAATAATGTAATGATTAAATGACTGCAACGAACCCAAAACAGATTCAAAAAATTCACAAGTTTTTAACTCCCCCTTTCACAACAGATGTGGCTGTAACTCCAGTTATGCTAAAATTCAGAAAGCAAACTACTATATTCTCATTTTCTCCTTTTTTTCTGCTTGAATTTTGTGGCTGTATGGCCTTGCGGATGCTTTTCATGGCCCAGACCCACCCGTTTCGCCAAGGAGGGGAATGGTGAGGCCAGAAGGAAATGCAAGATGTGGCAGTTGTGCTGTGACCTGCTGAGTCACCTGTGGAGCAGGCTGGGCTCGGGTGCCTTTGATTACCCCTAATTGCAGTCTCCTCCTTAGCACTGGGTCTGGTGACACTGGGCTTTGCAGAGGGTAAGTTCTCTGAGAGGATTTTCCCCACAAATTGCTTTTTATATTTACCTTTTCGCCATTTCTGGGACCTAATGATTGTAGTTTTGATAGCTGAAAGCAGGAGGGGAGAAGCTGTAAGCTTCCTGTTGTTGGGGGTGCTCTATGGGGGACAGACTGTCACCCCGGAGCTGGCTCAGAGCAAATCCTGCTTTGCACTTGGTGAAGGGGAAACGGTGTTGCTTTGTGTGTGAAGAAAGTCATAGTTTTAGATAACAGTGATAATGCTTGTCGACTTCCCCACAATGGTTTCGCTCAGTGGGTGCTGGAAGTGGTTTCAATGGCGTGGCTCTTTGGCTTTTCATGGAATCTGTTCCTCGAAGGGATCCTCCTGACTAAATAATGCCTGAAATAAAAAAGGACCCCAGCTCTGATAGCAGGGTTACCTTTATCCTACTTTGAGTTTCATTTGGTTTCACCAGGCTGCCTACACTTATTTCCTTCTTGGAAGGTCGTAGAGGAACCATGAAATTTTCCTGGCCATGTAGTGGAAAAATGCCAATGCAGAATGCTCTTAAATACTAGCCACGGCCATGATAAGCTGTGGGGTGTCTCTCAGTAGTACCTTGGCTCATCTCCAGTCATTTTGCTCCAGTTGCAGTCCTGGTTTAACTCCCCTTGGGTTCACAGTCTCTTCTGCTGGAAGCTGTCTCCTTCCAGAGCAAGCCACCAAGTCCACTTTCAGATTCTCCCCAAATTTCAGTCTGAGGTCTCTTTTCAGTCTGCTTGCAATTAGAACAGCAGGGTATTGGGGTGTTTGGTCAGCAAAGATATAAGCCAAATGTGACATTGGGCTTTGAATTAATTTCAAACATGAATTTGAGCTTTGAAGGCCTTAGAGGGCATATTTTTGCTTCTGTGGTGCGTGTTGTCTGTAAAAGAGCAAAAGGAGAGGCCTGTTTTTGATTTGGGTTTTAGCATAAGACCTAGGAAAATTAGGTAGCATTACGTTCTCTGCACGCTGCTGGGTTTGAGGTAAGCTGAACTCAGGCAACCATCTTGTCTTTCCACCCCCTCCTCCACCCTTTGTGCTGCAAATCACCAGCTGCAAAAGGGGTCTGTTACTTCAGATGTAAGACACCTGGGTATTTGGTACTTGGAGGGAAGCAAGCAGATACACATCTTATGAAGAACAACTTTTTACAAAAAAATTGCCATAACTAAGCAATTATATGTATCTGGGAAGTGAAAATAATGAAGTAGAAGGTTAAGCACTAAGCTGATCCAATGTTATGCGGTTGTTAACTCCAAATATAGCCCGTAAAAGGTTGGTAGCACGTACCTGTCCTTCATCCTCTGCATATGCAGGAGCCAGATACTAATAAACAGGAACTGCCTTTTGTGGAAAGAGGATGATTTAACTCTGTCACTGTACAATATTGATGAAACATCTAAAAGCCTACAGATATCAAAGGAGAGACAGCAGAGAAGGCTTTATTTCCCATATTGATTTGTAATGAAATGGAAACTTAAAAGTCTCTAATGGATCAGCTTCGAAGGCCTCAGTGTTGCTCCCAGATCTGTAGGGAAGGACTTCTGTAGGTATTTTGGCTCTTCTACATGGGCCTAGAGAACTCATGAGGACACGTTTTCTTGTCTTGTTTGCAGCACCACACCCTGAGTAAGGTGCGAAGTCATGTTGCGTTTTCTTACAGTTGTCCACTTCTGTTTCTCTCTACATCAAAATGTTTCGAACAAAGTTGGTAGGTACTTCCCTTTTGGTTAAGTTTCTTGCATTGCACTGAGGTACAGACGGACTCCTGCAGTGGATTTCAGCAGAATGACTTCCCCCCAGTTGTACTGAGGTAGCAAAATAGCCGAAAAATAAAACGCTAAGTAGCGGTGTTGAAGATATAGTTCTGTCCCTACTGGCTTTCTCTGGGAACTCTTAAAAAGTATAATGTGGTGCTGTTCAGTGATACGTGTTTTAGTTTAGCTTCTAAAAGCTGTGGAGCTGTGTTGGCACGATGCTTTGCTCAGACTAATTAGCCCTTCTGCCTGCTAGGTATATTAGCCTGAGCAGAATGGCTTGCTAGTGGGACTAAACTGCTTCCTGTAACAGCAAGGTTTTTAGAACTAGTTCAGGTATCTCTGGACGGTTGTTGCATTATACCATGCGGACGTGACTACCATGACGTAGGGCAAGTTAATTCACCCTTCTGTCCATCTATTTTCCCTTTCACCCTTTGCGTGTTTTGTTCCTGGTCTCATAATGACTTAAACACGTGCTTAACTTTATGCACTGTGCGCAACCCTATCGATGTGCATAAATCTTGTGAGAACAGGGCTTACACATGTGCTTCGGTAAATTTATTCAGTGTATAAACTCAAGCACATGGGTACGTTTTCACAGGATCAGGGCCTCGGATGCAGGGCAGGATGGTCTTTTACTGTGTGCCTGGACAGTGCAATTTATCATAGCAGGGAACAAAACACATACATAAATGAGTGCAAGGTGTCTGCCAGCACAAATCCAGTTGCCTTAAATTGCAAAGGTGGAAGTAATCTTTGAGGATGGGGAGGGGTGGAGGGGAATGAAAAGTTATTAAAAGCAGAAGAGATCTCAAGGAACCCAACTTCGTTTCATTCTTATGAAGAAGCTTTGAATACAATAGGGAAAAAGCATTGGGAGTAATTATCCAAAATGGGTGGCATAAATCCGAGCAGAAAGTAATACATCAGTTTTAAAGCTACTCATTTCAAACTGTGAGTTAGATTTATTTGACCTGCATTTGGGAGCAAATATTAATGAAAGGGCGAAGGCAGCTTATGGCTCTTTCAGTTCTTTCATTTCCCACTAGATGTCTCCGGTGTAAAAACTAATTATGAATGTTCTTGATTTAATTTGGAAAAAAAATTGGATGAAGCTTTTTTTTATTATTTCTTTTAAAGTCTTGTGCTATTGTGCACTGTGCAGCTTAACCCTTGATCTTTCTTCAGTAACTACTTCAGACTCAAGTATGACAAGAGGCCACTTAGAAATGATGCAGTTAATGGAATACTTTTTTTTTTTTTTTTTTTTTAAAAAAAAAAAAAAAAGAATTGTCCAAGTATAATGAGAATCAAATCTTTATTCCCACCAATTCTTTGGCTGGTATCTGTAACACGTAACTTATTTTCCAGCTCTGATGACACATCTTCAGTAGTCTGTGAAACTTCCCTGGTTTTTTGTTTATCAGTGTGTTGGCATGCTGTGTGTGAACTTGGACGTCCTTTTGGAGTTACTCTTTTCAAGAGCAGCAGAAAAAAGTTCTGGGTGAATCTGCAGAAGTGGTTTCTTTTGTTTCACTTACTGTTTGTTAAAATTAATGGGGCTCTACGTAGATACAAGGATCCACCCATGTGGATCTGGCTGCAGAGTTGAGGCTGCATCCTAGAAAAAAGCAGAATTTCTGTTGGCATTTTTCTGTTGCCTGCAGATGAGAAGCCATTGGAGACGCACAAAGCGGGGCAGCACTTTGGGTAGCAGTGGTTTGGTATTGTAGAGTCACTGACCTGTTCACACTTCGTTTAAAACAAGTTTGGTTGATTTTTCTTTCTTTCTTTCTTTCTTTTTTTAAAGCGTGGATCTTGGTACTATCTGCATGGTATTTTTAGCCCACTGCTACCTGCTGAATGTCTAGCTAGAGAGGACTGGACAGTTTAAGTTTGGAACAAGCAAAAAATCCCTCTCCAAAGTTGACTTTTTTTGAGGTGAGGAACAAAATCAAAATGTCAAGCATGGACTAAAGTGTAGTTAGTTCCACTCTTGTAGACCTGCAGTTATGTATTTGCTTTACCATTGTGCATGTCTTTTCCTAGTCCAAGTTGACAGATTGTCAGAGTCTGTGATCAGGTGTGAAATTTGTCCACTGAGTTTGGCCTGTACTGATGATTTCCATTTTTAGGGAAGATCTTCAAGGTGTATTTTGGAAATTTATTGTTGAAACATTTCCGTTAGCACTGATGGTGCTGTTATTACTGGAGCTTCATTGTCCTTTTGTCCATTATTATCTTCAGCCAAAGAAAAATTAGGCCAGTACAAGACACTTCTGGAAAACTTCGTATTTGTTTCCTTCCTGCACTTTTCAGCGTTTAACTACAGGCCTGCTTGACAGCTACAGGTTTGAGCGAGACCACTCCAGCTAACAGTTTGTTCATGTCAGAACCAGGGCTGAAGCTCAGATATTACCAAGGCCCTTGCCAGGCCCTTGCAGGTTGGTGACGGCTCCTCAAATGCAATGTAGGGATGTACAAATTCAACAGCTGTTTTATTGTCCTTTCCAGTCCCCTCTTATACTCGGCTATGTTCTCCCAGGATAGACATGCCATTAAACACAGTGTAATCACTGGCACAGCAGGTGTATTGAGATACAGACATCTAGCAATGTTTTAAATAAAAGGCATGAGTAATAATAATAATATAAAAAAGCAAACAAAAAAACCCACTGCCAGTCACCATAAGAAAAGGTATCCACTGGGAAATTAATAATTGCCCTCTGTGGACTACATAGCATATGCTGGCTGCATCCTGCTGCCATTTTCATTTAAAAACATTGAAGTTAAGTTATAGCATTATAAGGAAACACACTTCAAAACCTATGCTTAAAGGTACAAAGGCGACAACAATCTAAGCTGAAATGTCTTCATAGCTATTATGTAAGACTTATGATGGATAGCAGGAAGAAAGTGAACAAACGATTCTTCTCCCCGAAGAACCACAAATAATTTTTCTCCAATTAATGACAATGAACCACAAACAAACATTTCAAAAGAGCTGATGACATTTTTCTGATCACTTTATTTTACTCTGCTGTTCATATTACTGGGTGCTGGGACGCAATTTGTAGCGAATGAGTGTTCTGTGGTCAGTTCTGTGTTAAACATCTCAAAGATAATTTCCCAAAACGGTCAGGAAAAAAAATTGCTGTCCCATCTAATTCCATACTCCTAAATTTCATCTCTCTGAATTTAAGCCATGTAATATTTGTGAGCAGTTGACTTCATTGAATATGCTGGAAAAGATATTTCAAACTTCTTAGGCATTTTTCCATTTGTTTTCTTGGTCTTCAAAATCTGGCTGCCTAAATGGGAACGGAGTTCCTAAACAATCTAGTCTTTCCCCTTCAATGGCTTCGCTACCATTTGCTTGTGCAAATATGTAATGAGGAAAGGTGATTGCTTCCAATCCACCTCCCCCTTCACTCCAGAAATCAAAGGCTTCGTAATTCAGTGAAGCACCTAGGCATGTGGTTACATTCATGTGGTGGTAAGACCAACCTGATGTATCCTACCTCTTGGCAACGCTTCCTAGCTTGAACTCGGAACTGTACTGGCATATGGTCTGTTTGAAGCATAGGCAAAGCGAGCTCGTATCTGCTTGTGAAAGGCATAATCTCAGCTATATGAAGTGTGTGGAGTACAGATTACACCGTGCAATTACGGCTGAATCAGAAGCAATGTATCCGTGATTTATAGCCAGCACGGATACTCCACTCGCAGGACGGACCTGTTACATGATGAAACTTTGGGTGGCTCTTCCAGCACGTGTGGTGCTAGCTGGGACATTCCTGTACAGCGCTTTGTTAAAACAGTATAGATGTACACTATGCAGCTTTGTTTTCAACTACTGTGGAGGGTGGTACTGATTAAATAGCACACAGTCAGCCTAAAACACCACCAGCAGGGACCTGTCCTTCTTTTGCTTTCTTTCTTAAGCTTACATATTTCTTTCTTTCACTTCTCTTTCTTATACTAATTTACTGTATTGTATTTCAAATTGAACCCTGTTCTTCAGTCTGGCCTTTCAGAGTCACGGCGAGGTAGTCGCAGGTCTCAACGCTTGCACAGTATGCTGCTGGGAAACCAGAGGACTCTCTATGCATCTGTTCTCTCTATAGCACCTCACAGAATCCCCAGGCTTGACGGGAGTCTGTGGGCACTATTATAATTAGATAATAGAATAATTTCATATGCAATTGAAAGTGCTGCAGGGAAAGAAGAAGGGTGTTTGGGAAAGTAGATTGTAATTACTTGAGCTGGAATTTGGCCAGGATACAGAGGTTAGTCTTGCGAAAAGTACCGAGGGACCTTCAATGAACACAACTAGTTAGGATCTCAGTTAGACTTCTGATTTAAAAGATGCAGCCCTCACAGCCTGGTGCCCCCACAGTGTACTCGTTCAGGACTGAACAGAGCTACCAGAAAAAGCCACAAGCAATTTTCCATGATAAAGGTAAAAAGGAAATAGAGGTGACTGGGAATGATTTTTATTCTGCCCCAAATTGTCCTTGGCATTTTCTCCAATGCTTTCCACATGAAACAAAAAATTTGATTCACTGGAAAATGGTGTGGAGAGGGAAGCACATTTCTGCTGAAGGGAGCTGAAATTTTAAGTCTAGTGGCTAAAGTGATTGTATGGTCACGTGAGAGACCTCAAAAAATTGGAATTTGACACCATTTTCGGTGGAAGATGAGCACAAGCCCTGTGTGACCTAATAGAAAATCCCAGCCTAAAATTTGAGCCTTAATCAGACTGAGCAGTCCAGTAAAGTTCAGTTTTCAGTCTTGGAGAAGATGCTGGTGTCAGTAAGGGAGACTCTGACTTTTACTCTCTAAAAAGGACCCTTCTTATTTTCATCTTTACTGCTAGTCAGAAAGATATATACTCTCCAAATAATAGCAGTTTCCTTGTGCTGGAGTTATAGTGGCTTTGTGATACAATAAACAGCACCCTGTCATAAGTCTTGTATAAAAAATGGCCTGACATTTCTTTAAAAGTAAAGAGAAACACTACTGCAGTGATGACCTCTGTGCAAGGTCACAGATGTTTTGCATGGTGGGGGAAACTATGGTTACATACTTATGCACTAGGATATATTGCTTACTTTTCACAAAGCGTTTTCCTGAGAAATTACAGTACATTAAAAAACGTTGGGTGAGCTCCACTCAGCCTTTTAGTGCTCATTTTTTAAATGATACAAAACAGAATAAATATGGCAGGGTGGGTTGCTAACTTTTTGTTTCCCCTTCCTTTCACTCACTTTGCACTTTTAAAAAAAAGTCTTAAATGCCTAACTGTCCAAATTGGATGGAATTTTGAAGAATAACAATGGAGCAGGTCTTGAGAAGGTTTGTAATTCAGCATAAGTTTGGAGAACTGCCTAAACGTTTGGATATTTATCAGGACATCTGCAGAAATTGAATTGGAGATCTTGCCACAGCGGTTTACTTACTAGATTTCTTGTACTTCCCAGCAGGTAGGAAGTCAACTGGTGGAACTCAACTACCACCGTCCACTGCTGAAGTGCTCTTTGGCGTGTGCAAATCCTGGGTAAAAAGTTTCAGGTTTATATCCTGCAGTGGTGTAAATGGAGCTACCTGATTAGAGAGGGCTATTTCATTTGATGCTGATGGATTCAGTTGCGCATTTGACCCCTGTATGTACGTATATTGAATGCATCATCAACGAGGAACTCGCTAGGGTCACCAAAAAACATTTCCCTTAGGACATTTTACTTTACCGGTCCATTCCCTTGAGATGTCGTGCATCTGGGTTCCTGCTCCTGTGTCAGCTTAGACTGAGGGTAACAGAACTCCCTCAGCTCTGGGGGAATGGTGAAAACCTTGCTGATTTACCAACTGAAAATGTTCCTGGACACTTAAATCACATGGAAATAAGCATGCCAGGAATCCAGTCCATTCTGGCAAAGTAAGGATGCTGGCTGATGAATTTACGTTGAAATAGCTGTCACAACTCCCTTTTCAAACTGTCTAATCTTAGGTATTAGGGTAATCCAAAATCAGTGCCCGTTTATCTTAATACTGTGAGCTAACTACGTCAGTTCAACAGCTGCTCTGTGAATATTTGGAGACTTCTACAGTAAAACCAAGAACTAGATCTGAGGTCAGGAGCCCTCTTCAGAAGTTAGAGCCTAGGTTGCCCCACAAATAGTACCAGCTGAAAGAGAAATGAGTATGAATGAAGATTTTAGTTATTTGTCCAGGTTTCTGCAGCAAGTTCATCTGAGCTATTAGCTCAAGTTTCTCCATGCAACACATTCAACTGCAGTACAGCAAGGCCATTTTTCTGTTTCCAGTTCTACAGTTGGCTTCTTCAGGGTAGTTCACTGCCTCTTAATGAGTCTGCATTTGAAGAAGAACAGTGTAATTTTGTCCAATAAGAAGCATTTCTTCCCCAAACAGCTTAGCACCTCAAGAAATGCTATGAAGGACACAGGCAACACAAAGAATGTTGTATTTCTTTTTTTCCTAAGATCATACAGCAAAGCCAAGAAAAGAACACAGTTCCATAGACTTCTGCTCTGGTGTTTTATCTGTTGGACCAGGCTTTTTCAGATGCTTTCAGCTAGTTGAAAGACCAGGTAGCAAAGGAAGGTGAATAAAAACCAGATTCTGCTGAATAGCATGTTCTTTGGTGCGTACTCCCTTTGAACCTGATGGCATATTTGCAGAGTAGGGCACTAAGGTAAGTGAGGATGTTCTTGTGTAAGCCACTTTGAGGCTTGATTCTGGTCCAGCAATGAGCAAGGAGTAATCACTGTTCTCTGAATCTGTCCCACTGTATACTCAGAACTGTTTCTAATTTGTTTTGCAGTCAGATGACGTAGAAATTTTAGTTACCTTGTGGGACTGGTAAAGCACATAACCCAAAACTTAATTTGTCACAATTTAACGGTGTGATGCCCTTCCTAGTAGGGTAGAAAATTGTCATCTCCGTTGCCTGGGGACATAATATAATGGGGAAACATTTTCCCCACTCCTTAAATACTGTCCATTGGACATCAATTTACTTAACTGACATTCTGTTTAAAGAACAAACAGTGTTAAACATCAATATGCTTATTCTCAGAGATCTGTGGGTGTTCGATATTTGGCTAATAAGTAGTGGTGGTGATCTGGTCATTTGAAATGAAGATTTTGCGTTAAATGATATTGTATTGGGCATTCCCAGCATGTCAATTGAGGGTAGTGATGCCCTTAGGAAGGCCTTTCCCCGTTTTTATGCCAGAAGTGCTTTAGAAGTACCAAATAAACCATATGAGCGAGCCCTAGTTACTACTGCCAGGTAAGATGTAGGAGTTCTGTGTGTTTGTATTCAGAACGTGGATATGTGGGACAGATATTCCCCACCAGTGAAGATCACACTTTAGTATATTATTACATCTACATGGTAATGTTCCCGACTTGGGCACGGAACTGCGTTAGCCCCCCTGTTTTTGACAGAGAGTTAAAAATTCTGCTTAGAGGTATGCCATGTATGGATACCAGCTTGGCTTGGCATTACTTGGCTAATCTCCTTGTTCTCCCTTGCGTGCACTCGAGAGCATACCCGTTGCAGCTGGGTTTCTGCGTGACTGACCCGAGGGGTCAAAAATGGCCTATGGCTTTGGTGGGTCCCTTCTTCGACTGCCTAAATATGAATGAATCTCTGTTGGATTTTTGTCGGTGTCTGACTTGTGGCATCTTCCTTATATCTTCCTCATTACTTATTTTTCTAATATGGATACTATCACTGATATTATCGTCTCCTTGACCTCATGTTGGCACAAAAGTTTAGAGGATCTTTACAAAAGATAACATGTTAATAATAGTTAACTCTTAGTAGGACTCTGCACTTGCAAAGTTCAAAGGGTTTAATAAATCAAGTATCAGTTGCAATTTCTTCTGTGGGGAAACTGAGGCAGGGAGACTTTTTCTGGATTATATGACAAATGATGTAACTATATTAGCTGTTTTTATTGGCAGACAGCTGAGCTGGTCTGATCCTGTGATCTAAGCCAATATGCATAAATCTCAAAGGGTGGGATTAGGAATAACAACTCCTACAAGCGGAGTTCCCGCTTCCCTCTCTTGCTGTTTTCTCTTGTGAACTCCTGACTTGAAAAGGGCTGCCAGGCATAAAAAGCTCCTATTTTACAGAATTAGTCAACATAGTCCCATGGCTTGGCATTGCATAAATTACGCTAAACACTTTCATCCCTGGGTAAACTAACAGGAGAGGAAGAGCCAGGAGGTAACTTGAATCACAACTGTTAATGACAAAAGAAAACTTTTAGCCAGCTTTCCAGCGTATGTACGTTTAGTGCCATTAAAATTTTTTCAGTTAGGGTTTTCACCCCTTGACCACTGCTTGATCCATGAAATTGCAAAGCAAACCCTTTGTTTGCCATTTGGCGCAAGAGTTTCATCTGCTTTCTCCTTCTTCTTCATCCCTCCCCCTTCTTCCTCTCAGCCTGTCTTTCAAACTAATTAAAGGAATTCTAGATTTGCTCCAAGCTGTTCTTTCACTGGATTTTTCAGTCAACAAGAAAAAATTCTCATTATCTTAAAAACAAACAACAAGCAGCTGATAACATAGCGGAATAGGAGTTCAGAGATAATCCAAAAGGAAAGATACTGCATTTTCTTGAGAAGGGGACTCTGGACCCTTACTTACCGCTCTCATTTTGGCATATATTTTTTGTCCACTAGATGGCAACAGACAGCTACCTACCGAGCCCTCTCTTATCACAACTGGCAGTCTCTAGTTTGGGTTTCTCCCCTTTATCTTGGTTACTTTATTTAAAGGTATGGTATACAGTGACCTTTGCTGCCTTGAACTCTATGGAGAAATGTCTGAGACATGTACAATGTGCTTCCTTTGTTTAAATAGACACTGTCAAGGTGGTGTACGCTCTGTCATTCAAACCCTCCAGGGAAGCTCACCAGTAGAACAAATTTTCTTATAGGTATTTTATCCCCTTTGCACATGTAAAATTGTTTGGAAAGGGCTGTCATTTCATGTGTTGAGGGAAAGGATGCATTGCCAACTCACCAGCAATTTAAGATATGACCTTGGGGGGGTGTCTCTTTGCTCACCTGTCTCTTTGCCCAGCCTCAGTTTCCCACCTGTAAAATGGGGATGCTCATGACTCATTTTTGTGAAAAATCTGTAGAAAACCTGGACCATAATGTTGCTGTATGAGTAAGATGACTGAGCATATGCTGGGATTTTTGTTTGTTTGTTTGCTTGCTTGGTTTTTTAGAAGGTCGTATGTGAAGGGAGCTTAAAAACACAGCTTGCCAAAAGATACTGTGGAGTGGCAAAATACCATAGTGTATATTTGAGAATCAAAAGCATGAACAGTGTGAGAAATAGCTTTCCTGCAACTGCCCTGGAAGGAATATCTCTACTGAGGCACGTACATCTTCCAAGCTGTTCTGTCACGAGAGCCAAGAGGGTATTCCCAATTTTGTCTTCAGGTGGACTTCAGCCCTGTCCGCTAGGGAGCAAAAGCTGTCTGTGCGATACATCCTCTGTGTAGGCCTGAGGCCATTATCTCTTCTCCCTGATCTGCAGAAGTGCAGGCTAGAAATGGAAAATTCTGCCTACTTCCACAACTATTTGCAACTAGGATCATCTTGTGATTTTTCTTTATTTAGATTGAGCTATATGCTATCACTTTAAAAACAATAGACTCTTGGGTGGGGAGGGGGGATGTATAGCCTTCAATAATTAGACTAGAAAGTGCCAAGGGACATGACAAATGAATCTTCACTGAAAGACTGGCTGAATATTTAAACCGAATGCACACAGCTGGTGATCTTGTTCTTCACCACGAGGCCAAAACCTGCTCACCTTATTCAGAAAAGTCCTACCGACCGGCAGACGAGCAAGCTGTAGAGGGTTTGGCCCACATAGTGGTCCTAGCTGTATATCTGCTTATGTATGAATCATCTTGATATCAGAATGTCGGTTACTTGATTAAGTCTGTCCAGTTTGGGGGACTATAGCAGTCAGATTTTGTGAGGGAGTCTCAAGTCTTTTAGTATCAGTAGTTATACTCTAGCCAGAGACCATAGGCCAAGATTTTCAACAGTAACCCTTGATTATAGGTGCTGAATCCAAGACCCTTAAAAAGGCTTAATATCCAAAACAAGGAAAGAAGGCAGCCTTAAAATCAGGCAGATCCGTTTATGTCAGGCAACTGATGTATGAGGCACTGAGAATCTTTAGCTGTGTTTTCAATCTCAAATATAGCGTGCAGAGGTTGCTGTGCTTGTGTAGGAGATGCTTTGTGTAGGAGGGCTCAGTCCAGACCTATGAGGATGGCACGTCTGCTTCAGTGTTAATCTCTACAGAGCTCTTGCTGGAGATGTGGGAATGGATGGCCGTGGTTTCCTTGGCTTTTCTGCCTCAGATACAATGCTTTCGGAAAAAAAGAGAGTTCTGTTCACAGGCTGAGTAAGGAAAGATACCTCCTCTGTGCCTAAAGAAAAATACTGTGCCTTCAGGGCTCTTAACAGATGGCTTCCACCATTACAATTACGCTGTCCACGCAGTGTTTGTACATATGCTGAAATGAGGGGAGGTTCATGGTAACTATACACTCTGAAACTGTATCGTGACATTAACTTTATGAGTAAGCATGATCCTAACATAAATATACATGTCCTTTTGTTGGGGTTCTAGTAATATGTGTATTAGATATGAGATCAAGGGTATAATAGTATCTTGTTTTCTAATGTAGTTTATCTTCCAGTTATATGAACTAGTGATAATTGTTGAATAAGAAACCTAGCTGCCATGTAATTCCACAGTTTTTCACTGTGATGCTATTCACTATTAACCACTGTACCCCAACGTGTTCTGTGAAATCAATAAAATAAGATTTCTACATTTGAAGCCAGTTAGATTTCTTTACTATGTAAGCATCGACAGCGTGCTCCTGGGCAAATAGCAGAGCTAGGCAAATTATTTGCCAGGATGAATTCTTCCGCTCTACTAGTCTCCAAACTCTGCAGTGTGTTTACTTGTCAAAGTTTGAGGGTTGCTTTCTGTTTGGGTTTTTTTTTTTTTAAGAACAAATTTTGGTTCTCAGGTTCTTCTTGCTGCATTCAGTGTGTGTGTAATCTGTGCCCTCCATAAGTACCACAGGCATTATGCTCCAAGGGAGGAGCAACTCCTTTTGTGGTTGATGAGTGCGGTGATAGTACCAGTGCAGTACAAATGATGCAATATTGACCTCACAATCGAAGTGTTCTATTTCACTATTATGATGAAACTGCCCCCAGTGCAAAGAACTGCCCTGAGAGCTCCTCGTTAATTAAATTCCATTTCAGACACTGGATTATATGTGAAAGTTTGTTGTTTTTTTTTTTCTGTAAGTTATATTTTGTATCTAATATCTAACAAGCTAACCATCAAGCACAAGAATTTCTAAAAAAAAAATGTGAATATCATAAAAATACACAAAAATTGTGATAAGCTTTAGTTACTTTTTTTTCTTTTCCTCCAAATGCATACAATTCCATTGAAAAAAAGAAAAAAGGACATTTCCTCAGTCGGGCTTGATTTTTCTGTCCTATGAGTATGAGAATAAATTCTTGGTATTTTTGCAGGTTTTGGCTTTTGAGTCTAACGTGCTTTGATTTTTCGTTTTGCTTGTATTCTGGTCTGTTGCCTTCTGCTGCAACTGCCGTTGCACTGACTCTGAGAGCAAGTCAGCACAAATGAGCACAACCACGCACTCTGCTTTAGGGTAGTTCCAGGTGTTGTTGGTATTTTAAACAATTGTTGGAGAGACCTCAAAACTGAAGACAGGGCTTGGCAGAGGGGATGCATGTTCAAATCGCTTTTAAATAATTAAAAAGTACAAAGCAAGTGAGCAAAGGTATCCAAAGCAAACCCTTTCAATGTGGTGAACTCTCTGTAGCACTTGGTGTGAACGTGAGAACCTTAACTTGGCCCCCTGCACTGCCACACATATGGTCTCACACGTAATAATGTGACACGCTGCACACTGAGAAAATATTTTGTTGAAAATATGAGTAAAGCAGCATCTTTGCTTTTCCTGGATAATTAGTGGTGGAATATGCAGATGATTTGCTTTTCTTGGAGAGGTTTTGCGTAAAAACTACCTCCGTTTAATATAGCAAATACAGATGTAATCTGGTCCCTTGCTTAAAGCTTTCATTTGCTTTATCTTGTCCATGGAATTACCACATGCTTTGGGACATGGATTGTCTCTTCTTCATATTTAAACAGCTTGGTTACCTGACTAGTAGCTTTCCTTTATATTCACCACTAGGCTCTGTATTACCACTAGGCAGCAGCAAGCTTGCCTAGTGGTAATGCCTATTTCTAGGAAAAGAAAAAGAATAATCTAATAAAAACTAAGAAACATACAGTTGAATTCTGCAGTCCTTTCTTATGTTTGACATCATATTTTTTTCCTTTGTGCCTCAGATTCTTGCCTTGAAAAACTGGGATTATTTTCTTTTCCCTCCCCTTTTCAAGTTCTCTGGGATTTGCAGGTGAAGCGTCATAAGTTTATCTCTGACGATCTCAGATCCGAATGTTCCTTTCGAGAAGGAGGAAGACATCGACATCTGGCCTGGATACCTACTGCACTGTAAAGATATTTGGATTCTGAATTAAAAAATGTCAGGCCCTTGGAAATGTGCGTTAGAATCTGGCTTTTGCAGCTGGAGTCTGTGGAGTTTTTTTGGAATCATGGGAAAGGTCTGGATTGAATATTTGGTCTTGGTCTTTAACTGGTAGAGGTTAAGGATGGTGTTTTAAGGTTCAGTAGTTCAGGGAATGATTTAGTTGCTCAGTAGTGTAGCAGTGCAGTGTTCTGACAGCGTTTTCATTTTAATATCTGCTGATGCTAAAACGTGGCCGTGACTTGAGGCCTGAAACAGCGTTTTGGGGTAGCGAGCAGGAGAGAAACTTACAGGGGATAAGGTGTCTTCACCTATGCAGAGCACCTTCAGATACGGAAAGTAAACTCTGTCGATTGGGTCCAGATTTATCACCCACATGCTGTATTGTCTACATGCACAGAAGGGGATTTGTTAGCATTATCGTTTACCTAAGTAGCGCTGAGAAGTGTGATATTGTGGAACATATGGGCTGCAATATCATGGCAGAGTAGCCTGTGTGAAGGATGCAGCAGCTCAGAAAATATTCTTGTTTTTGTCAGTTTAAATACAGGCTGTTTAAAACTGAATTGAAGCAAAACATTTGGATTACTATGGCTTGAAGAAAAAGCTTTACAGTGCCTGTCTTGAATAGATTCCTCCCTCCTTCCTAACTCTTGTTACATTTCAGTGACTACAATTAAGAACAAAAAACCCAAGACAAACCCAGAAAAGTTTGTTACTCTAAAAAATGTTGTTCTAGTGCAAGAAAGTAACAATGGCGATGAAGGTCTTAGCAAAGTGAAGTCGATGAGAGTCTTCATTGCCTGGCATGACTGAACTCCGAAGAACAAACAGAGGGTCTGGTTCTGAAAGATGATGAGCCCTTTCTTTACTGTCAGTAACACCGACACAGCTGCAAGCATACCTTGCATCTAAGGGTAAATGCACTTTGCGTATTCTGTAATACTCATGTACAGGTTCTGATTCAAAACCTGTTTATTTGGAGAATATTCCTTTTATGTCAGTATGGGCTAGATTGTTGCTTTCCGAATAACTAGGAAGAAATTTTCTGATTTTAAAAGAAGATGTGTTTTCAACCGTTTAAGGGTCTGATCCTGTGTCATTGAAATCAGTGGGAAGCCTGTAGTTCCAGCACTATTCTGCCACTTGTTCTCCGTGCATTAGCAAAGCCACGATGAGGCTGAACCAAACTCTAGCTATTGTCACTTCTTTGGAGAATTTGTCTTCACATGCCTTTTGCATTATTGTAATCGACAAGTCTAAGACACTGTCTAATGTTAATTCTGCTCATTGCTGCCAATTATAATCAGAGCTAGTCAAAATAAACAAATTAAACAAATAAACATGTCAAAACATCTCAGCCATAGAGAAAATAAGCCAAGTCTGAACTCTATCAGTGCTGCAGTATAACCGATGTGCTGCATATTGTGAAATGTTCTATCACATTTTTCACCTTTTGTTGAGGAAAGGAAAGAAAAGGTGGGTCAGTTTAGAATTACAGTTTAGTTCTACCCTGCTAAGGAGTCTGCAACTGAAACCAAATGAAACCCAAATGTTCCTTTAGCTCCTTCACTCACCCTAATGATCATCTGCTGTATGTTTTAAATGTTTTTTTAGGGTTTGGGGTTTTTTTTTTTTTTTTTTGAGTTGATTCTTTGCTGTCAGAGTGCCAAGATGCTAAATCATTGTAGGATTTGGACAAGATGCAGGTGCAAATATACCAAACGCAGATATACACTTCAGTATAAAACATGCTGCTGCTGTGACATAACACCATCCAAAATGGTAAAATACTATGCAATTTAAATTAGAAAGTACCCCAGGTTTAAAAGAGAAATACATAAAACATGCTTTTACTACATGGAGGGGACATCATAGCCTGGATTTGCTAAGAATCAGTGGTAATGGGAGGAGGGGGCAAATTTTTTTTTTTTTTTTAGTGGTATGTTAACCTTAAAAATATGTTCTGAGGTTAAAGGAAAAAGCTGTCGCTTTAGACAGGTGGTTCTTGTAAAGAGGTGATCTTTTAAAGTGCAGTCTTACAATGTCAAAAACAACGTCTCGGCAGAGATAAAGCTATAATGCAGGTGATTGCTGGGACTCTTCTGTTGTCTGTCACATAGCTTTAAAATCTGTTTCAAAACTTGCATTTGGAAGTGGACTTGCTTTTTTAATATAAGACACATGCACCAAATACCTGTTTCAAATATTTAGCGAGTTAGAAATGGATCCTTGAAACGCAATGCATAGAAACTACTTGCTTTTACAAATCTTAGGATGTCCCTTGGTATTGTGCGTAATCGGAAGACTAGCTCCACGCTGGTAACTGCTGGTGGGATTGTGCCTGAATTTCTTGGGAATAAACGACTGTCTTGTAAATTGGTGTGGTCCCATTGAGATGAGGTACGCCAAGCTCTCAAAGGGCATGGGAGGCAGGAGGTGGAGAGAGAGACATCCTTAAGACAAAAATTAAGGGGAATGCCTCAAGATGAGGCATTTATTTTTCTTTATTTAGATTGAGCTGTAGATTGATGATGACCACAGAGGTTGGCAGAGCTGTTTAGCAAATGCTTGCTCATCCTAAAATAATGTTGGAAGAATGTAGCAGTATTTTGCTCAGCCCTGAAGGCAAATGCAAGCAACTTCCTTGAGGTGCGTTGGATTTTGCAAGGCAGTTTGAAGAGAGTGTGAATTCCCCACAAAAAATATACAGGACTCTTAACTGCTGAGGTTCTTCCTTCTCTCCCTCCCTTCCTTTTCTTCCCCCCACAATGTTTTTAATGTACATAGGGTCTGGGGAGAAAAGGAACACTGTGCCTTTGAAATGTTGTTTGCTGAAGACAGTATATAGAATCTTGGTTATTAACAGCCTCTCACAAGACAGTTATTTTTGGAGTGGCCTCTGAGGAGGCAACCTCTTGGAATCGAACTCATTTATTCTGCGTTTCACTGTCCTGCCATTTCCTGCAGAGAGAGGGGAAAAGTGAAACCACATGTTTTGAGGAGCGAGCGTAGGAAACCCCACTGAAGACAAATGACTGCTCCTCTCCCCTGGCAATTAGTCAAACCCGGGCTGCGTGCCAGCCCAGGTGTTCCCGACTGTGTATAAATTTGCCAAAGAACAATGAAAATAGCAGCTGATTGTGCTGACAGATTCTTCTGGTAATTTCCTGTTGTTTGGCATCTTCAGGTTACTTTCCCACAATTACGGATCCTGATGAAGTCCGGGGCCTTCAAATCCACTTTTTAACTGCAAACAAAGTAATTGTGTGCGTGTGTGTGTATGCACATGCGTAGCCCTGTTCTCCTCTCAAGCCCCTAGCCTTTTCCCCTAGTTCCCAGATGTTTTAATTTAATTCGTTTTGCAAAATACATATTTTAATGAGTCTGAATTTAAAAAACTATTTGCACCTGCATCATATAGAATTTCTTGGCAGTCCCACCATGGCTTTTGCCAGGATTCATGCTTATTCTATCACTGAAACCTACCACTTGGAAGGCTTTCCTCTCATGCCTTCCATTATCTTCTAAATCAGGGCTGCTCAAGAAACACTCGCTAATGGAACAGAGCCTTGAGCTGGCCATGGGAGGGGAAGAGAGTGATTTGACAGCTCGAGACGCTGACAACAAGGTGGTGTTAAAAGTGAGGGTTGTCTTCAGATACCAGGCATTGATTCTGGATCTGGGGGAGAAATGGCTGTCCCTGAAGAGTTACAAGTTTTATCGTCTAGAAGGAGAGAGGGAGAGAAAGGAGGGAAGGCAGACTTTACAATGATCTTAAAGCTTCATGCAATCCAGTCTGTCAGGAAGTTATAAATACTCGTTTGGGTTTCTTGAGCAACTCAAATTCTTTTTTTTTTTGAGTTGGAACAGAGCTGGATGGGCACCGAGGGACATTAGCCCCAGGTCCGTTGTCTCGTTTCTTCTCAGTGTGCATTCCAAACGGAGGGAGAACAGAGCACATGGGAGCGTGTGTTGCTGCAGTATGTATAAAAGGGAGGGGGAGAATTCTGTCCAGTCTTTCCTCTGTGCATTTCCTGCTAGTTTAGTTATTCCTAGAAGATCGATTCTAAGAGTAACTCCGAGTTTTGAAATATTTTGCAAACCTTCAGTGATTTTTTTTTTTTATTTTATTTTCTTTTCCAGTTTAAATGTGCATTCCAGAGAGCTCTGACTTTTGTGATTTAAAATGAATAAATGTCCTGCCTTGGCTAGATAATTTTCTACCTTTTTGTTGTCCTTAAAGAGAGAACATTTCTCGTTATTTGTGGGGCAGGTGAATTAGAACTAAGGCTGATCAAATCCACCCTGCTTTTTAACTCTTTTTCTCAGAAAATTGCATTTTTGACTAAGTGAAAATTTCTGCCAAATACCTGCCTTCCATTAAAAAAAGTCAAACTAAACGAAACAAAACCCCAACTAGAAATCTCAGGTAGATTCTCTTAGTCTTGTGCCTCTGGAGCAGGGGAAGGACACAGATTTCAGCAGGTTGAGGACCTTTTCTTTTTGCCTAAGGTTAAGGCAACAGCAACTCCCAGCTGCGCTGTGCTGGGCTACTCACAAATACGAAGGGAATTGTTGAGGTGCTAAGGTTGTGTTCAGTATCCCAAAGAGTCCCCTTCTTCGAGGCCACCATGTCAATCCACTCATGTAAACAGCTCTCCAAGTGTCTTCTGTCTCACTGTACCGACTAGCCCGCTAGATTCCTTTTAAACTCCCGGGTAGAGATCTCTATTTGTTCCAGAAGGTCTTTGGTTCAGATTCTGCTGACAGCCTTTGCAGGGACCGTCACGGTTCCCTCAGTGATAATGGCTGTTACCAGTGAGTGTCCCACGTGTATTTCACTGAGCAGGTTAGGAAAAGGAGGGAAATAATGTTGTGAAACTCCCCCCTCACCCTCTGGTTTTCATCAAAAAATTCTTTTCGGTGGAAATCTTCTCCCAGCTGGAGTGTCGCCTTCTGTTCAAATCCCTAAAATTAGACTGAGAATCTTCTCTCACTTAAACAAATCCATGCTGTCTGCTTTACGGTAATTATCCTTCTGTAGCAGTGGCAAAGACATGCAGGTTTGCAAAATTCTTTGAAGATGAAAAGCCCTGTGCGGCTCGTCTTGGTCCTCACGCAGATCGGTAAATAGGTAGAACACATGGGAAATGCAGGAGGGTTTGAAATGCTTCTCCCCACGAGCAGAAATGTACTACCCATGCTGTGAATCCACCTTGCAGTGACTATTTCAGGTTTTTGGCTCTGGGGAACTGCCAGCTATCTACCCACTCAGCCTGATTCAAAGCCTACCGAAGGCAATTAGAACCTTGTCGCTAATTACCAATGAGATCTAAAGTGTCTTGTGTTACCCAAGTCCTCCTGCCTGTAGGTCCCACCTTGGTGCGCATCTCTTCCATGTCTCCCATCCCCCTGTTCAGGAGTTGTGGTGACTCCATTGCACGGGGGGCTTCTTGTCCCTGGGAAGGCTGATCCCAATTAATGGTCTCTCCGCGTGCTTGTGTGAGATCAGGCAATAAATACTGCATGAATATGACAACTCTCTAATAGGACCTCGCTGTCTCCTAATCGATTTACAGTGAGTGAGTGACATGGAATCATCCAGCCTCCATAAATCAAGGCTTGTGTTCTAATTTCATACCGTTAATGGCATGTCAGGGGGCTTACTCCTGTCGGGCTAAGCATTGCTGGCATCATGATTTGCAGTCTCTTGATAGCCTTGTGGAGCGTTTGTAAGCTCCGCAACACGGCGGGCGTGGGAGGTCTGCCCTGTCGCTGGGGCAGCTGCACTGTTCGCACCATCCCTGGCGAGGGCTCTGTCATGGCTCTTGTTTAGAGGGGTTTTTGGTGGGTTTTTTTGAACTGTCTGTTGTTTCAGAGAGTTTTGTGGTTTTTTCTTTTTTGCTTTGTTTTCTTTCTTTTTTGACTCACCTTTAGTGAATCAGATGGGCCTCAGATTGGATTGCTTCCATTTTGATGAAGCAGTGGATAGAGGAGGTTCATTTCTGTTCCATATCTCCTGTTGACCAATGCTCCCCACCCCTTTATCTGCCTCTGTTTTCCCCTTTCCTCTCTGTTTGTTTGGAGCCTTGTTTTTCAGGACATGGACACTCTCTTCCAGAGCTTGTTCCGTTCTTAATGCAATGAGACCACCATTTCATCTGTGTATTTATGATATTCCAAAGACTTTAAACACTGCTGGATTCTGCCTGAGCTGGTGGAGGGAACTGGAATGTGGATCTGTCAGAATCTACTTCTGCTTCTTTTACAAGCTTCCCGTCAGACTACGGACAGGTCGTTGTGCAGCTCGCTGCCTCCATTTCCCTATCTATGACATAGAGACAGGACCTCTGTCCTACACGCTGCTTTAAAAGCTACAGAAGAAAGAGATTTTTGCCAGAGCTGAGCATTGTTTTGTTCAAATTAAATGAAAACATAAATGTTTAGGACCTGATCCTAGTCTGTCTTGTGGTTCAATCCTTTGACTATTAGCTTTAACCTTAAAAGACGAAACCTGATGAACGGGGGTGCATAATGAAGGCCCTGGGTCATAAATTTGCCCCTAGACTAACAAAGCTAACAATCAGGGAGTTCTTGTGGAAAGAAACCGCTCTAGCAGGTGGTTGGCAGAAGTTGAACCATAGACTTCAGCACCAACACAGACTTCTGTGAATCGTGTGCTGAAGGTGTCGTTTTGTTAACTGGCTGCGGAAGCGAGCTTTTAAAGACCATTTCAACCAACCACTGCAGCTGAGGAGGTGACATGTTCTTTACAAGTATTTTACTTTCACCGACTGGGATTTTAAGTCTCGTTATAATTCAGTGAAATTGTTGCTTGCAGTATGTCCCATGTTGCCCAAGGAATTTGATTGCCCAGTTCCTAATAAAATGAATGCAACTGGAAGTCTAAATCCTGGTGGTTGCAGTAAAAATTAGTATTGGTGTTTTGTTCTTTTTAGATAACAGCCCTGCTTAACTGGGAGATAGAGCTAAAGGAGCTAAGCGGGGCCCTTTGTACAAATAAACTTGCTGTTTTCTGAGAAGTTTTCTGGTTTTAAATCATGCTTGCCATGTAATTCTGGAAAACACACAGGACTTCCCCAACAAACAGCAGGCTGTGTAGCTTAAAGAGACAGTTTCTCTTCAGAAAAATATCTTAAAATAACCTTCATATTAAAAAAAAAAAAAAAGAAAAAAACCCTTTTTATTAGACTTCGTATGAAATGCATCGTTCTGGCAGATAGTTAACTTGTGCTTCTAGAAAGAAAAGGGAAAAATGCACATACTTTCTGTTATCTACATAGGACAATACATGAGATTATAAAACATACATCCTGTTTACGACTATGAAAAAAAGAGAGGATGATCTCTACTCTTTCTTTTCCATATACTATTATCTTTGGATCAAGCAAAGAATGTTGGAATACCTGGGAAAGCATTATCCTGGCAAAAGCAGGGTTGGCATAGGCAGGGGAAGGAAGATCAGTGGGGCACTGTGTAATGCCAGACATAAAATGATACTCCATAGGTTTATCGCTTCATCTGGCTGTTCAAGACTGTGGAAAAGCTGTCCAGCTTTTTTGTACGGGTACATCAGGCTATCGCCAGCCGTTGACCTCGCTTAAGTATCTGTCTTCCCTTGAATTACTGCCTTTGCTCTGCGAATGCATTGATGGGATTTGATTTTTCTTGCTGATGCTGAGCATTCTCACCATGGATTTTGTGAGTGGGAAAAGTGGGGATGGGATAACTAACTGGGAGGTTACATTCCTGTATAGAAATGCTGACTGCGATAAAATGCAAAATCTTAAATGATGTCTGGATTCCACTTTTTTGTAGGCATTTCCAAATAAGCTGCTGGACTCCTTGTAGTCTAATCCACTTCTGTGGACATTCCAAGTTTACGTTACAATCTCCTTTAAATGAGGACGTGGCGGCATGTTATTGATGTACTTTTCTCATACTTATCCTCTCCACACAAGAGTGAATTGAGAGGATTTTACTTAATTAAACTTTTCTGGTAGAAAGTTTTTACCACTGCAACTAGACAGGTGCAATTTCTTTGCATGTACACTCCTAGAAGATCCATAAAAGAGTCATACTGGAAGAACAGATTCCACGGGGAGATTTATATTAGTGTAATTATTAAGAGTCATCCATTGGCTTATGCTAGCATAGTCTTTCCATGTAAAAAAGTTACTAATGATTAGGCTTGTAAAATAGGTAGGAACGCTGATAAAGATTTTTAAAGTAGTGCCGATTTTGGTGTCATTTTGAAAACTGTAGTCCACTGAAAATCAGTGATGTTTAGGTCCCTAAGTGACCGCAATTTTGAAGCACAGATTTTCAAAACAAATGAACTTTTTAAGAAAAAAGGGAAATTTGTAAGGGAAACCGAGTTATTTAGTAGAAGGTAACCTCTCACAGTACCGGGACATCATGTGTGTCTAATACGAGGGGGTGCCATATGCTGCTACTGCTGTAGCCTAAAAGGCTCGGAGGTGCAGACCACACTGCAAGTTGATTGTGCTTAGGTGATGTGGTCCATTTTTGGTGGAAGTCTTCTGTTTAGAAGAAGCAGTTTTATCAAAATCTAAACTTCAGTTGCAAACAGGTCAGGTACCAAAAACTTTTTAAAGGAAGACTTCAGTGCAAAAAAACGCAGGTTCATTTTGGATTTGGTACTAGTTTATTAATGTCTTGCAACCTTAATAAGATAGACTGTTTTCTCTACTAAAAATAATACTTCCTTCAAAAATAATGAAAACAGTCATATTCCTGTCTCAAACTAGTAGGAATTTCCAATCCAGGTCTGCTTCTTTCAGCTGGAGAATTGGATGCATAATTTTCACTGGTGTCTTGGGGAATAAAAAAAAATCCAGTGCCCTGTGAATGAGGCGTACTCAAGGTGTCGTTGTCAGAGATCCTAGCTGAGGCTACAACTTCTGAAATTTTTGAAACCACTTTCATAGAGATCCATGTACAATATATTACTTACTGCTAAATTATCAGAGGAATCATTCTAGCTTTATATTGCTGTAAGAAAGATCAGAATCTTTCCCTCCCTGTCTGTGTGTGTTAATGTTCTTCCACTACCTTTCAACCTCAGGTTTATGACCTCTGAACACAAGCTCAAAAATTAATGATTTTTTTTTTTTTTTTTGCCAGTGCCTGCATTTCTTCAAGTCAGTTATCATGTGTTGCATGACAAACGAGCTTCTAGAGCACTGAAACTTCTAAGAATATTATTTTTCTTTTTCACTCTATTCTGTCTGAAAAACAAGTTGCTGCCTCCTAGTCTTGGACAGAAACCTCATGTACAGAAAATCCTTCAGGCCATAGCTCAGTAAATTTCTTTAACTGCGCAGTAGCTTTTAGGTGTGTTCTCCAGATTTTGTTGTTTGCCACCTCTGATATACGTATTTAGCTCCTGATTGAGAAGGTGAGTATTCCTGTAAGCCTGAATGAAAAAAAAATTGTTTAGGTTTGGTTTGATCTTGTTGCACTGCCTGCACCGATTTCCTCAGATATAGCCGTAGTCAGCCTTTCATTAGTGGGGCCGCTGTTAGTAGTGTTATATGTTGAAGGGATCGGTACAGGGGTAAAAGATGGCAGCTAAGCAGCAGTCGGAGTGTATGAGGTTTGTTTCAGTGCTCGTGTCTTACTGACAGAAGCTCTTGCAGAACACCGAAGTGTTGGTGTCCCAGTAGGGTTTACATAGTGTACCGTGTCAATCCATCTCTAGAAAGAGTATCTGTTGAACTGGTGCTGGCTACGCAAGTGTGGTTATGGGTGGGAGGCTTAGAGAGGCGTTACTTCAATCGAGGAAAGCATGAGCCATGTGGATATTGAAGAACTTATAAACCTTTTCATGGGTGTGGATACTGGCCCTGTCATGCTGGTGAAACTTTATGCTAGTTAACGGTATTCTACGTTCTTCGTTTTTCCCTGCGCTTCCACTTGGCTGAAATACTCCGATCTGCTAAATGGGCTGAGCAGCTGCTGCGTGTCACCCAGGTGGCAGCTGGACCTCACTTGAGCATCGGGGTTCCCTTGTGCACTGGTTCTGAAACACTTTGTGACTCCATTAGGGATAAAAAAGATTGATGTTATTTTAATGGAAAATCTGGGAGCTAAGATTTTTTTCAAAGTGAAAAATTTCACTAGGTGAATCTGTTCCAGGCAGTCCGGTTTGACATACCTTAAAGGGAATCAGTTATCAGTAAGGCAGGTGTTTTTCAGTGTATTTCAGTCTGGGTCCCTGAAAATCATTACTCATGACTGGAAATCTTGTTCCTGTGTTTTAAATTTTCCTTTTTCCTTTTTTTTTTTTTTTTTCCCTGCTTCTCAATTTTTGAAGCTAAGCAGCCAAATGTTGGGAATTACTAGTCTCTTGGAGACACAGAAGATTTTCAAATGGTTTTCATGGTTTTTGGAACAGTTTAAATTTGGCTGATCTCTTTTAGTAGGAATTCCTGGATTCCCCCCCCCCCCCCCCTTTCTCTTTGCAGTTATGAAAAACAGGTTTGGTGCCTTGGGGGAAGGGAGCGGGATGAGGAAAGCAAGGCTGGGAAGCAGAAGATGAATTTATTCTGACTTTATCTTTATTTCATTCTCCCAAGTTAAATTCTACACTGTTTCACTGAGGCCAGCTGGTTTTAATCATTTCAAGAGAACACTATTTATTAAGTGTCTGTTTCAGGCAGTGTCAAATCCTTCAGCTCCTTCTCTATTCTCCATTGTAAGCAAGAACATCAGTAGCCCAGGTGGGCTTTGAATAGCTTCAGAAAGTAGGTAGGTGAGAATCTATTTATTACTTACTGTAGATCTCAGTAGACAGAGACTCCAATTAAGGCAGGAAACTGACATACTTAGCCAACTCTTTCCAAGCAGAGGATGCAAAATGAGTGAATAAAAAATTAAACAAAATAACCCAAACTTCTCTGGATTTTCTTACACAGTCTGGAACCATAATTCCTCTGTGCTTTTCTTTTCCTTCTTTCTTTTCTGCACGTGTGAATGCAGAAAGCAGTGAGGAAGCTTGTTTTGTTAAGCTTCACCAAAGCACAGGTGATACTAAGTAGTGTAGAAGTCCACGAACCAGCGAATAACCTTAAAATTCATTTGCTATAGGACTTTGTCCCCCTTTGTCCTTGTGCCTGAAGTAAATGAATTTATACTACTGAAACTGCTACAGTTGACACCATTGTAACTTAAGATCAAAACCAGATTTACAGTATCTCAATTTTAGAACCTCGAATAACATTTTGTATTCTTATTTGATCAATATCTGTATTCAAATCCACAAAAGAAGCCTAAAATATTGAAAGACAGATCATTTATTGTAGTAACAAATGTGCAGATCGTAAATATACTGTATAGCATGAAGAAATTAAAAAAAAAGAAATTGCTGGTTGATTTTACGTGCCTCTCCTGACGTCTAATCCAGAGACAACAGAATCTGCTGCAGCTCTGATAACTCCTGTTTTCATTCTGTAGAACTCTAATTCGGTAATAGGAGTATCAGCCCAAGGTAGTTACTGTAATCTCATTTAAAACAACTTGATTGGTAGAAGTAAGCTTTTGTTAAAATATATTATTGTTTTGTGTAACAGCCGATACAATTGGAATTTCAACGTTTAGCATATCTGCTTTCATGCTAAGACTGGTTAAATATAGGAGAATTTTTTTTTTCATGCCCATTTCTATTGAAACTTTGGTTTTTCTACAGCGTTTCAACTTCTATTAAATTGCTTTGAAAACAAAGCAGAAAAAAAATCAGAGGGAAAAAACCCACCCATCATCAAAATTTCAAACTCTGGATGCTTTCCAGCAAACTGTTCTTGAATGAAAACAGTATTCTGTCTTCAGTTTAACATTGGCTCTAACGTAGATAAATCAGTGCATTCAGTTACACTGCAAAAATCTTTAACTGTAAGGGAGGGGAGGGAAAACAGAGAAAAGAATGATCATAATCATTAGCATTTATATAGCAGCTCAGTAGGAATTTGTGGTTGTTAAAGCACAAAATGCAGCTGCTGGCACCTGAGGAGGGGGCAAACTCTAAAGGTACTTTTTGATTCTCTTTTTCTGGAAAACTTGCAGGACTCTAAATTACTTGCATTGCAGCCCCAATCTTGGCCAACAGTGTAATGCAAGATGGTATATGTGTCTTCTTCCTACCTCCCTCCTGCTCCTCCAAAAAGCTATTTTCTTCAATTAAAAATAAATTTAAAGGTATTAAAAGATTTCTTGAAGTGCTTTTCCAGACCTACATTTTGGTGGTTTCTTTCTGCATGTGTTGTTCAAACATAAATTCTCTGTTTTGAAGATAAGTCCTTGACTCAGGATTTGAATGCTTTCCCAAGCTTTGAAATGCTTAAAATTCTGCTCCAAATTTTCTGCCATTAGCACTCTGCTTCAATCTGTGAAATAAATACATAAAAACAGAGAAAGCTGTAGAAAGAGCAGCATAAAATAAAAGTATAATTTTCAACAAATTCACAGACTATTTCAAGGACTGAGGAAAACAAATGTTGATTTTTTTGGAGGCATTTAAGTAACTTTTGATACTTCAAATTGGTGTTGATAATATTGGGGATAATTATCTTTAAAAACACATTGGAGACAATTTTTTAATTGGTGTAGAGGTAACTGCATTGAAGTCATTTGAATTTATACTCCGGCCGCTTTGCTTTCCAGCATCAGGTGTAATCTGATTTTCAGGAATTTAAAGTACTCCTAACTCCCAGCAACTTCTGTAAGAGTTGAAAATGAGCCCAACAATTCTCCCTGGAAAGTCTCCCTCTGACAGATTCCCCAGCTGGTATCCATTTGAGCATCATCTACAAGCTGAGAATCTCCTGGAGCCCCTGTATGAGGGCCTAACATTTTTATGCAACCTACTTTTGTTTGTTTGCTTGCTTTTTGTTGTTGTTGTTAAGGGAGAGCTGGTGTGGTCCAGAAACATGACAATATATAAATTATTGAAACACATCAGCACGTTAAGAGGACTTCATTGTTCATACACATCTCCTCCGCTTGACATTTCTGCAACCTTGTGTCATTCTGTAGCATATCCTCTTCATATTAATAGCAATTTATCATTAATCCATTTGAATAATATTTTTTTTCCAATGGAAAGAGACAGAAAACATCTGCATATTGAGTAATATTAGCTACAGTTTGTGTCTCAAGTGAGACTAACTGACAACCCTCATTTATTATGACTGTGTAGGCTTAATTGGGTTGACGTAGGATCTGGACTTCGTGAACGCAGAAGCAGTTTGAAGATCTTTTTAGAAAAAAAAAAGCCCTTTTAGAAAGGGAAAGAGTAGGGAGAGGAGCGGGGGAGGAGGGAATAAAAGAATAAATATGTAAATAATGATGCTGAGATGTTCTGTTAAGGCCCAAACATTTAGGAGGTGTTTTAGTAACGATGCTTAAATGAGAGATTAGTTATTAAGCCATATGGTTTGTATTACAGCTCTCATCTTTTGTTTCCTGCTTATGCTGTCAAGCATTAATGTGATTGTTTTGATTCCTAATGTCTTAATGCATCATTCCTCCCGATGCATTAGGCTAATAACTTTGGTCCTCTTAAGGGCAGTGTCGCCATTCATTACTCTTCCTGTTTTGGCTGACCATAGAAGTTGAAATGAGGGACTTAAAAAATATCTACATGTTCCAACATTTATGAAGCCAGCACACCGACATCACTGAGGAAATCTGAAGTGCATTAAAGGCTGCTGACTTCCACTATGCTGATGACATGCATGTAATGCCTAAGTTAGCTTTCCCCCAAGGCAGTTTACAAGCTCTTCTGTTATAAGCAAATATGATTTGAGTTTGTTGTCTTAACTCTGGACTAGGTTTCAGGTAGTTCTTTGTAAACCTTCAGGAAAATAGCATGTTAAATTAATTGTAATTTCTTACTGTTTGGGCAAGTGACTGCATCTGTGTATATGCAGTGCATGGGTTTGTATTAAAAGATGTGTTTTATACATCGATACAGGTCACCGTTTGGGTGAAGCGTAGCAGTAACAACCCAGCATTAGAAGATGATTCTGGTCTGCTTTTCCAGTGCTGCCATTGTTGAGAAGCTCTGAAGTCAATGTGCTCGATTAAGCTTGATTTTAAAGAGCATTTACAAAGCTTTGCTTTCAAGCGTTTTCCCCAGATGAGAGCGGGGATTTCCAGCAGAATGGTCATCTCTGAGGCTGGTAATAGCCCATATTGGTTACCCTTCACAGCGTAAGAATTTCAGTGTATCCGAGCAGAGTAAATTGGGGGCTTTGGTGGAGCCTGTTTCTTGAGGAAGAGTTTATTTTTTTGATATTCTAATAAATTAGAACAGTAGTGAAACAGGTGGCTTTGTTTTGCAGGGTCTGCTGTGAAGTCTTGACCTTGAAATGATAAAGCTTTGATAAATGATAAAAGTTTTGATTAAATTATTGTTTGAATGCCTGTGAATATGTGTATAGAGGCAGAGCATACAGACAAAACAGACACACACAAAATATTTTGGCTGTTTGTATATACATTTCATTATCTGCCTCTACCTCTTGACAGCTTAAATGCTTTGTCCTCCTTGTCTGATGCCCAGAGCATGATTTGCTTGAGCATGAATTATAAATTGTCCTTAGCAGTTGGGATTTTAAAAAATCCAATGCATTTTCTTCAGGGGTGTTTTGACTGGCATATTTTTTAAGGGGGTTATTCACATTCTTTCTTTCTGAAACCTATCCTGCAATTTCAAATGGTGATAGCTTCACCTAATAGGAGCATTGGTTCAGCCTATGTTCTGTCACAGAAATGATGCAGTGAATCATATGTGAAATCTGTAAATCACTTAGGAATCCAGTGGGATGAAAAGTGGTGCATCAATGTGAGATTATTGTCGTTCTATGGTCACCCCAATTTATACAGTAGAAATAGCAAATGCAGCAAGGTGGAAGGAGGATGAAAGGTGTGACGAGCTGTTCGCAACATTAAAATGACCAGTGTCCGCTAGGGAGTCTGTTATATATTCAACATGTCACTGAAACACTTGTGTGATGGGATTGCATTTGAGAAAGTGTCAATATGAAAGACAAGTAAATGATTTAAGTACAGGATATACCCAGTAGTATTGTCACACAGACTGAAATTTAAATACACGACAATTCACACGATAGGAAGAGCCAGGATAGAAGCTTTAGGGAGACGTAGCAAGGATATGGGAGAAATGTTTTGCCAGGGAAATTATCCAGGTGGTTGGTTGTTGGGTTTGGGTTTTTTGGGGGTGGGGCGTAGTTTTTTTGTTTGTTTGTTTTGGGGTTGTTTTGTTTTGTTTTGTTTTTTCTTTTTTTTTTCCTCCCCACAGAAAGTTTCTGGTGTATCCATAAACAAATTAGGTGTGTTAGATGCTGGAATGCAACAGACTTACAGAGAGACTGTAAGGAACTGAAGCTGAAGTATTCAACCTGTTGAAGAGAAGACGAACCTCAGATAATACAACGTGTTGTTGGGCCTGACAGTTGTGTGTGCTCCATTCACAGGAAAGCGTGTTCCTGTACTTTGGTTTTGTTGTATCAGTGTCGATATTTCCTGTTGCTTGGTAGAGCAGTACAGGGGCAGTGGAGGTGAAAATGCTTGTAAGATGGAGAAATACAGAACTCGGTGAGTACAATCAGCACCGCATCTCTCCCCTTGAGCCTGACTTACAACCCAGCATTCCTTCCCCAATGAATGATGTTTCTGTTGATCAGGCCCTAGGTGTAGTTATTCAAAATCTGTGATGCGTGAGGGGGAAAAAAAAGTTTCACCATAAGTGAAACTCCTTTCTATTTTTTTTCCTAAAGGAAATAATTCTGCAAATTCTAATGCAATACAAAAGTGTCCCCCCTGTTACATCCAAAGCAGAGAAAGGTAGATAGGAAGGTATCTATCAGGCAGGATTCACTTGAAATCTCTTCAGGCTGCTCAGTATTGCAGGAGAAGAAGGGGACGACCAGATTCGAGAGAGGAGAGGGTTAAGACAGCCCCAGAAGCCCAAGCTGAAGTGATAGTTTTCCAGTTGGGGATAAGGGCTTGATCTTCTCACCAGCCATCTTCACACAGTTCATCAGTTCTGCAGAGCGTGTCATTTCCCTAAAGCTCTGCACTCCTTTTCACCCACAAAATTGAATCTTGCACAGGTGTGGGCAGCATGTATAGGATTAAAGGCTTGCTTCCCCTAAAATCTAGACCTGTCTGTTTAAATGAGTGCCTTCATCCTGTGAGTCCTTGCTGTGTGTGAGAGTTGGAGAGAGTTTGCTCGAGACAATAGCATTAAGTCATCTCCCACACTGACTCTACATGGCCGAGACCCTGGAGAGAAATGCTTCAGACTCTAGTGGCTGACGAATTAAACAAGGAGGAATATATGCCAGCTCTTTCCATTTGCTTATTAATAGGTTCTGCGTCTCATGCTCCAAGGGGATTGTCCTTTCTTTTGAATTGCTAGAGGGAAAGCATTCAAGCATTCAGTCACTGTAAATGGAGAAAAATGGAGAAGGAAAGAAGAATGTGTTGGGAAAGATTGGAGCATGTCTTCAAAAATGTAAGACTAGGGACCTGACTTTGCAGAAATTCTGATGCTCTTGTTTCCAGTAACTTGGTTCAAGTCTTTGAAAATCAAGCACTGATCATCTGTAAATTCTGTAATTTCCTGATACCCCAGTACTGTAGCAATTGCTTGAGCTAGAAGACGATTCCAAATCCGTGTATTCATGGGACGCTACACTGTGAAATCCCTGCGATGTAATAGTGCTTGCTGAGGTGAGCAAGTTCAGTAGGACATATTATATGAAGACAGGACTGTAGAGCTCCTAAGTATTTTATCCTCTTCCTGAATTTTCAGTCATTTGTGAATATGGTGAATATTCTTTTGGCTGATACTTGTGGATACGCACATGAGTTTTGAGCTCCTTATTCACTTTAAATCCTCGGTTTTCAGGAAATCCTTTAGGTAGTTTTGAAAATCTGAGCTGTGTGGTGATTGTTCCTCCAAAATTCCTAGTGATTTAACAAACAATGGTATGTTCATGTTGAAATCACTCCAATCTCAGTGTTTAAAAAGCTTATTTCTGTCTATCGTAACCCTTTTCTTATAGAGTTATAGGATAATTTAGGTTGGAAAGGATGTCTGAAGGTCATCTGCTCCAATCCCCCACTTGAAGAAGCACCACTTTAAAGTTAGATCATATTGTTCACAGCCTATAAACAGTTTTATACCAAATGAAAATAAAGCAGGCACAATCCTAAATAAAGCACAGGATGAAAATTCGAGAGTGCTTATGTGTTCCTTTTTCAATAGAGATTTCAGAGATTAAATTCTATTGGCTCTCAATGTCTTTTTTTTACCCTGATTTTTAAAGGTGTCTAGACATCTAAATAACATTGTTAATGTGACCATTTTGGAATCCAAATCTTCGTTTTCTTTGGGAAATGGAGCACACGCTCACAGCTTACGCACAGACTTTAGCTCTATGTTAATGAGTTCATTTCCTTAAGTTAAATTGTTGAAATTCTTCACACGAGCATGGCCACAAGTCTCTAGATGATTGTTCTAAATTACTAGATAAATAGATAAACTTGCAGGTGATGTTAGTTTTAGGTGTAAAACAGTGGGTTTAAATCTTGAATTGGTAAGAGATGACGTGGCAAGTCCAGAGCTAGCTTCGTAGTTTTCCAATATGTTCTTGCACAAAAGCCTCTTGACAAAATGTGTATAAGAAACCCTATGCAGATGTAGCAGTAATTTCATTTACTCTGGTCTTGTGTAAATGACAGCATGGAATTGAGCTCAGAATATCGGAAGCGAAGTTTTTATGAATGGGTTGTGTGATTTGCGCTGGGCACTCAGACATCGGTGTAGCTTTACTGTACTCGCCGGTGTCTTTGTACCATTTGGTACCAGGGGATTGTTCACATCTACTTTTATTTGCTGTGTTGGGCATCCATGGGCTAAGTGAATACAAACTGGACAAACCGTGCATATTGTTCTTGATATTCCATTGGTAAAATAGTGACATCTAACAAAACAGGAAATCCAATGAGTTAATTAAGGAAGAATTGTCTGTGATTTCATCTTACCTTTTATTTCCACCCCCACCTCGTGAAAGTCTATGCAGTGGAGCTGCCTCTTGCCCCTTGTGCCAGAATGATTAATGGTGGGACCACAATGAGGTCAATTAGCTGGGGTCGGCTTGAAGCTGAAAGGTGGAGTGTGTTTCTTTATTGAACGCTGCATTCACACTCCAAACCGTGACCTGGACTACAGTGATTTATTACAGGGGCAGTGTTTTGATCACTTACCTTCAGTACCTTACCTTGGCTTCAGAAATCGGGTTTTCACTGTCAATTAAAATCCAGAAAGAGAGATCCATTCAAAATCCGAAATGTGAACCCCAAGAAAAGGGTGGGGAGCCTGATTATAGTTTTCAAAACTGTCTTTTAAGTAACAAAGAAATTAGATTACCTTCTGTCTCTGAGAGCAAAAATTTCATCCATAGCTGAACTTTTACAGCTTTTTTCCTAACTGAGTTGAAACAGAGGAACCAAATCTGTCTGAACAAATTTTGAAGAGGTACTAGGGAAAAAACTCTGCACCTAATATCTGTATGGTTGTGTGGTGGAAGAGGCAGGAAAACAACCTCCTGTTAGTTTTGAAGGGTTACAAAATTCTCATGTGTATATATAAGGTATTTATTGATGAATAATGTTTAGCAGTTATGAGGCATCTTTCAACAGAGGATGTTGAACTGTGATACATACATTAATGAAGCCTCTTGATGATGTAGTGGTGAAACAAATCACTGCTTGTGCTCGTTGTGGTGGTCTAACTAAGGCATAGAAAGACTACGTGGTGGGGTGGGGTGGGGTTTCTTGATCCTGAAAGTTGCTGAGCCCCCAGGTTGCCTTGAATAGAGGCTGTTTATGACTTAATCCAAGGACTTGCAGGACTAGTCCAGAAGTATGAATTGTTTGGCATTTGTTCATTGTAATAATGAATCATATCTTCCACCTGGTACTTTTAATCTTGTTGGCTGCAAAGCACTTCACAAAGGAGGTCAGGAATATTGCTTATTTGGAGAAAGGAGGAATTGAGGCACCAGGCATAGTGTTAGGTTTTTTGTTCGGGTTTTTTGGGGGGTTGGTTTGGGTTTTGGGTTGTGGGGTTTGGTTTTTGGGGTGTTTTTTTTTGTAGCTTCAGTTTCCACTTCTGTTTGCTTATGATTCTCCAAACACTTGTTCTCTTAAAGCTCAAATATATTGTCTTTCAAAATGTCCTTAATGCAAACACCGTAGGAATCACTAAGTAGCGAATTGTCAGAGAGGACCAGCACAGTTAGCTGTATCTGGGGGGAGGGATGCGGGGAGAGGGCATTTTGTTTGCCTGACAATGCTGCCTTTTGCACTGTTTTTTCTCCCCCTCCTTTCCCTTCAGTTTGAAGAACACGTCAGTCACATTAATTTCATCCCATCTATTAAAAATAACTGTGAACAAAAATCTACTGGCAGATGTTTTGAAAGAGCTTATTTGACATCATGACTACGGCTTAAATTATTTCTAAAATCAAGATTCTGTTATGTTAGCCCCTGTATGCAAAAGAAGACCCAAATGTCTTTCAGTCAGAGGATGGAATTTTCTGGTGTGTAGAAAGGAAATATCCAGTTATTTTTGCCTTTGAAAGCCCAAGGTTATATTGGCAGAGGCTGTGAAGGTAAAACCATGCAGTGAGGAAAATGTGACTAGCCTAAAATTTCCAAGTGACTGATAGCAGGCATGGGGGTTCGGTCAGGGTCCCCTTTGCTGGACCACAGAACTTCTCGGAATCATGGGCAGGCGGAAAGCACAGAATTTACTGCTGGTCTAGACAGAAACCTGCTTTGTAAAGATCATGAAAAGTCTTGTGTAATAGTACAGGAAAATGCTTTGATAGTATCTTCCAAAATGGTTCTGGTTTGTTGCTGTGTTCCTCTCATCCCCTCCTATCCCCTGCCAGAGCCTAATGATTAGAGATAGAAAATACCTGTGAGCTAATCAGGTCCGTCCCTCCCTCTGATGCAGCATTACTCCCAGCAGATTACTTTTCCAGCGCATCATCCAGCAAGTTTTTAAATTACTTTAGTGATAGACAACTAGCTGTCATGGGGTGTGTATTCCATATAACACTGCTGGCCATTTGCGTGGCAGGGCAGCTTCCTCACAATACACCATAGTTGTTTTGGTTTTTTTTTTTTAAACTCTTAGTAGAAAAGGATGTGGGTATCTGTTGCAGTGCATTAGTTTTATTTTATTGTCAATATCTGTGTTACCCTTATGGGAACAGAATACCTTCAGTGAAAACAAAGCAGGAGTTATCAATAGGTAGTGTCGCACGGTACCCAGGCATATATTTGATCTACATCTGTTCTAATATTCGCTGTCCTTTTGGGCAATTGTCACACCTTGTCTGCTTTAGGTTACGAAGGGGGTTCATATGAGACAGGCTGCACGGCTTTGCAGCGCGTTAATCTGTCCCATCTCATGGTGATGGGCTGGGGGTGTTTGTTTACCTAAATCTCTTTGCTGTTTGAAAAATTGTGGTAAGCAGCTGATTTGCCGTAGCGGACAGGCTGTCCGGCTGATCCAGGAGGCCTGCTGCCTCTGGCAATGTTCAATACCAAATCTTCCAGAGGAAGGTGAAATACCCAAAGTTCACCTGGAGGGCTGCGTAATACTGTGTGCTGTTACACAAGGCTGGACTTGGCGTTTGGAGCTTTTCATGTATCAATATACAACAGGTAACATTATTGACAAAGCAGCATAACTGCACATAGTGCTGTACAGGATATAGAAGACAGCATAGCAGTGTTTCTGTCTTCAAATAGCTTGGGCCTTGTTTCAGTGGGACTGCGGATAGACGCAATACTGGTTTTCAGACCGAGTTCTAAATATCAACTGTCCAGTGGTAATCAGGTTACGCCCTGAAATCCAAGGTTTAACTTTATTTTAGCTTGAAGAGATATAAGTATTGCTTGTTTATGAATCAGTTTAATTTATTCAGCTGATTCTGTTTTCTTGCAGAATTTAATCTCTGTCTATGGTCATCTGTAAACCAAATGACTGAGTCTTTGCTGTGTTTACCTTCACAACACCTCTGTAATATAGTGATAGGAATCGTGGCAGGGTGTGGCGTTGAGCTAAGGCTTCCTATCATCTCAGTAAGCATCTTAGCCGTTTGCCTCACGGTCTCATCCCTGACTTATGAAGCATTAGCTTTTTCTTGGGTCTGAGGTACCTATTGTTAAATGTGTGCAGAACCTCTCCTGTATCACAGAACAAAATAAACAAGATAACGCTAATAAAGGTGCCATTTCAGTGAATTTCCTCTAGGATTTCTCAAGAACAGTAGAACACCATTCACATGCATCTGAAATGTAACTCAGGAGTAAAACTGTACTAGCTATGGGCAAGTAATTTTTTTTTTCAAGGCAAGGACAATAGCGGTTTTTCCCCTGTATCTTCATGACATTTAATAGTAAATTATTTCCTCTTCTGGACATCTCTTAGGCTTTTATTTCTGTTGCTGAATTTAAAATATGAGCATTTAAAAAAAGAAAACATATTTAAAACATCACCTTTCCTTGTAGATTTTGGAGGAATTTCTATGGCACCCTGTTTTATTCCTATAGACTGCTACTGACTCAGTGCCTATTAATTTTTATAAGACTTTCTCCATGAGGCTTTGTAAGGGAGAGACATATATTTAGTCCCTGGCCTGGTAAATTTTAATGACAATTTTGCATGCTTGACTTAATTCCTATTTTTCATGTCCCAGTCGTGCCTATCCCTCACCTTGTCCTTTTAGGGCTTGATTCTTGTCTTTTGAGTCTGATCCAATAACACACATAAGCATCTAACTGCTCCCACAGATGTTAACAGAGAGGATTTTTCCAAGGCAAGTTAGTCCCCAAATCTCGCTGACTTCCAGTGGGAGCTGATTCCAAGCTGCCCTCTTTGCCTTCCATGTCAGTAGTATTCTGACACAATGACTAAAAGAGCTATAAAACTGAGGACAAGAAAGAGATCTCTTAGTGCTAGTTGAAACCTTCTGGAGTCCTGTATTAAATCCTACAGGACGGATATGAAATAGTGTAAAAGGAAATAATTTTCCACTACTTTCGGTACAGAAAAAATATAATGAAAAGAGAATATTTTTTTCACCTGCTCACTGAAAACGGTCCTACCTCACTGAGGTTACTGATGCTTAAATGCAGGTTGCTGTTCTGGAATGGGGCCACCATGCTCGGCATCTTTCAAGACCTCACTGTCAAGTGCGGTCTGATTGCCAAAGGGGTTTCAACTGTTTTGAAGAGGTGCGCCAGCTCAGTCTATCTCCTATCTATCCATTAATCGTACATAACAAAACATTTGTAGTGTGAGTATGTCTGAATTTATGGGAAAACCTCCCATATAGAGATGGTATCACTTCCAGCGCTGAATTAGAATTAGGTGAGCACAGCCATATATTTTAGCAGCGGAATTATTTTTCCTTTTGTCTGTGAGATGTTGTCTTTGTCTTAAAAAATACTATAGCACATGCGAAGAATGATTTTTCATGAGTTGCAATCTGTCTTTGAAAGAAAAACTTTTAATAAGCTGGTTTATTAGGCAGAAACTTCCCTTCTGGGGAGAATAAGTTGTGAAGGAAGTTAGTTATGCCACAACTGGCATTCAGATCTTCCCTTGTACAAACCAGTAGGTATGTGACCTGCAATGTCTAGTTCTTGATATGCATTTTAGTAACAGTTGAATATGCCTCATCAATGCCTTACGGCAATATGATTCAGCTCTTCCCGTAGAGTATGGCTGGTAAGTTTTATATTGATAATATGCTTCATATGCTTAATTTAGAACTTGGAGAAGTAGGATCTAGTCACAAATTGATCCAAAAGACAATGAAGGGGCCACTTCTGTTAAACTCACTCTTCTTACCTCAGAGGTGACATGGAACAGCTATAAAAGCTACATATATCTTCTAACAACCAAATGCCTTTGGCTGTACTGGTTTCCAGGCAGGATTGCCCTCCCGTTGGGAGCTGGAAATCCTGAGATAGCTTAGTTAATCCAGTCAGTAGACCACTTGGCTGAGAGCTGGGAATCTTGAATTCCAGGTTTGGTTCTACAACCAATTTCCTCATGAGTCTGGGAAAGTTATTTTCCCCCTCTGTATTTCATTCATCTTTATTTCTTTATTACTTTATTTCACGTGGCCTGACATGATGCTACCTAATCAGAGCCTCAGAATACTACTACAGTGGAAGAATTCATTCCTAGTAGGACGTTAGGGATAGAGTTGAAGTAAAGCCCAAGTTGTTTTCATCCCTCTAGTGTTATTTACCGCTTGAGTAGTAAAACACAGACCTGGGGCTCCAGATAGTCTCCTGTAATTGTTTTGCAAAAAGAATACTACCAGTCTCCATTTCCAAAGAGTGTTCAGTAGCTTGCAAGCCAAAATTTCAAATTATTAACCCATTGTTTTCCATTGTAGCAAAGACTAGCTTGATAGAATGCTACTGAAGCACCTGTATGCTCTTAGGACCTGACCCTACGTGTTTTCCTCATGTGAATATTTACTCGGAAATGGTACCGTAAATAGCAACAGTTTGTGTGGTTACATGTCATTACATCTTGTGATACTGGGAATTAAAACAGCATCCTGCTGTTGGAAATAAACAGAAAGAAGCCCAAATAATAAATAATACCATAATGAATTTTCCATTTTGTGACATTCCTATAGAATTTCATTGAAGATTGTATCCAAATCATTGAATTCCATAGGATAGCCTCCAAGCCCCGTGCTTGAAATAACCCACGGAAATGATCTAATTCAAATCTTGCAGGTTTTAGAGGTGTGTTTATATAGGTCCCTTTTGGGTTTCTCCCCAGTAATCACTATAAAACTTTCCCTAAAGGGGACATGAATATATGTAAACCTTAGTAGGAGCAGAAAAATAAAAATAGAGTTATGAACCAAATTTTCAGCAAATATAAACTGTTTTAACTGTCTTGAAGACAAATAAACCAGCTGAAGATCTGCTTCTCAGTTCATGAAAAAGGGGTTCTCCCTCTTGCCCGGATAAATGTTGCTTTTGCATTGCTGCAAATGAATTTTGGTTTTATTCCTTGTTTTCTGAACAGGCTCGGTGTGCCAGTGAACGTGCTTCTGCCTTTGTGTGGGCACAGAAGCATACTTATGATAGCTTCTAGCAATCTCTGCACATATATAGTGGTCTTGTTTTAATATTTAATCGCTAATTGGTGTGATGATCAAGGGACAGATGAGGGAGCACTCTGACATCTGATCTCTTGAACTGATTACACGCACTTTGCACTACATGTTGTTTATCACGGTCAGGCTAATTTCCTTCACTGAGTGCTGATTTCGTTCTGTGGAGAAATCTCAATTTGGGGCTTGTGAAGAGAGATATTTTCCATTTTTGGGAAAGGATTCCAGTGTGCATTGGGCTCCTGTTATTGACCAGACTTCCCAATAAAAGCAGGGCAAATTCTGTTGGATGAATGGAATCAAATATTATTCCATGCCTGCGCTCGCTCTCTCTGTGTTAAGGCTTCTTCTGTATTCACTTTCTCTGTGCTTTTATTCATTCCCTTTCTCCCTCTATTAGCTTTCTTCTTCTATTTTTCCGCAGAAATTTTAGATTTCAAAGCTCCTTTCAGTCTTAAAGAAAAAAATAATTCCACAACCAAATGCAAACTGCTAATCCTAACATGAAAAGAAGGTTTTCCTTCTTTCATTATAATGTTGATGATGATGACTATTATTATTATTTGGAAGAAGGTGGTGAAAAACAGAGAGTATTTGTCATTACTGTATAATTTAAAATTGCACAGCCTACAGCCCACAAAACAGAGCATGTAATTACACACTTACTAGAGGTAACAGCAGTGCTGATAATTATTCTTTACACAGGAGAATCTCGCTGATATCCCAGAGTCGGAAAGTGGGAACTACAATATCTTTAATACCATCCTTAGAGACCCTCATAAGCAGAGGAGAAGTATGAGGAGGCACACAGGGTCCAGAGCAATATCTTCATCGCGCCAGAATGTCAGGGGCTTTAGTACAGCAGAAATCAATAGATTCAAGTACATTTTTTTTTAAGGTACAATATTTTTTTTATGACCCTACCTAGAGAAAGTACAGCAAAGCCAGAGGAACAGCAATGGTATGAAACAAACATTTTGAATGGAAGCCATGTCGGTTTAGAAGAATAGTGAGCTACGATTTATTCATTTATTTATTTATTTTTAAGATGTTCTGCTGCAAGAATGTGTTAACCATTTCTGGGCTGTAACCCTAAAATTTCTTTGGCATTAAATACCCAATTATTTCTCTGCCTATTTTTTTGTTTATATTGCTCTCTCTAGCTGTTCTCTGTCAGCCTTTTTTTAGCATTCTTGTCCCCTTGATATAAATAATTACAATAATTCAGAGTTCATCTTACCTTTGGCATTTCTCTTGGTGAGTCTTCCTCTGAGCTAGAAAACAATCTGATGGAGAATTTCCCCATCCCTGATTTTTTTAGTAGTTCATTTAAATCAGATTTATGGGCCAAACATCGTTCCTTTTATTGACGCTAAGTGGTATTTTATTTTGCATGTAACGAATTTGTTTTTTAAGGAATAAAATGCTATTTGCTATGGAAGCAAACAGAGCAAAACTTTCCCATGTTTTACCATTTTACTTTGCCCAGATGGCGCAAAGTGATGGGACTTTACCTGTCAATGGCAATTGTTCATGGAGGAAGGTTTGAAATGAATGTGTTCTTATACAGGTGTACATTAGAAGATAGACAGAAAATCTGGTGGCACCTAATTTTCATGTGCTGTTGGGTCCAATCAGACTGTCTTATTGTGCGTGTTAAGAGTATCCTCTGGGCTGCTCTAACTTAAGCCATCAAGTTAGGTCTGGTGTGGCTGCCTGATGTGAATCAGGGAGTCTTATCTTGCTTCTTGATGGTCTCAGTTCTGCCTGATCAAATCGCTGTGTTGGTGAGAATCTGGGTCACGGTCACGGGGAGTCAACGTGAATAATAATGTACAAGAAGCAGTTGGGGAGGAGTCAGGGGACATAAAGTTAATTAAAAAAAAATCTGTTCTTAATATCCCTAATAACAAACTTAAATTGACATAAAGATCTCAGAAGTTGGTTTAAAAAGGAAATCAAACTGTTCATTCTCCACCTTCAGCGTAGACTGCTAGCTCTTATCACCCGAGTGTGTGAGAGCAGGGCTGATTTTTTGTAAGGAACTTTCTATTATCCTAGGTATTTCTCTTATAGTGTCTCTGTATAGGGAGGGGACAGAATTCAGGTGAAAAACCATGCACGCCACCCCAGTACAGTGTTGTTTCTGTTCCAGCTGTGTCCTCTGCTTTGGGATTCTGAGTGAGCAGCAGGAGGAGGTAGTGGAAAGGTCTCAGTTGCTGGCATTCAGGCATTCTCAGCTGGAGGCCTAGTTCCAGCTCAGGATGCTCATGGGCCAATGCGAAGTCACTTAACTGCTCTGTGTCTCAGTTTCTCCTGTGTGAAGGTCAGTAGTTTACACACTGTTCAGCATGAAGGGTTAGGTTTTTTCTTTTAAGAAAAGCAAAATATATCCGATGCAAAGTGTCTTGGACCAGATCTGAATTAGTAAATGACTTAAAAGAGCAAAACAACAGAGGAAGCCCAGCCTTGTAGCAATCAAGACACAAGTGACACTGATTTTTATTTGCTCCAAATCCTTGATGTGGACAGAAAGTAGTTGAAAATTCGGTAAAGTAGTTGAAAATTTTGAGTCTTTATGCTTAACAAAGTAGGATAAGTGGTCCTCTGGTAACTGTAAAAGAGCAACTAATGTCTTGCAAGTTTTTAGGACTCTTCTTGAGGTTTATTAATAGTGATAGATCTGAAATGAATCAAAGGTTCGGAAGTTGGAGCAATATATATATTTTATATATGAGTTAAAAACCCACTGGAGTCACTCAGAAATCTTATGTTTACTTGGTAGTTGCTTCTGTTCCTTCTTTTTGTGATTTGCAGGATAGGTCATAGATGAAAAGGTATTCAATATGAGTGGTCTGGATTCAGCCTGTGGTTTTGCTAGAGATTCCCAGAGTGACCTTGAGTAAATCACAAAACCTCTTTGTGCCTCAATTCTCCATTTTCAGAACTTAGTAATTATATTTGCTCTCATTTTTTCATTTATTTAAAATATTCTCTGGGCTGTGTACATGTTTAATTTAACCTATGTGTGTGTAGTGCCTAGCACAAAGGGAGAATAACTAGTAGCAGCTCACAGGTGATAATAATGGATTATTTCTCCCTCATCCTTCTATAGTCTTCTAAAAGCACCAGCTAAATCTTCATGCTTCTATTTGTTAGGCAGAGGCCGAATTATTATTAGGGAAATGAAGTATCATGGAATAACATGGGATTGGGTTATGCAGTGTGTAGGTCTGTGCAAGTGCCTTCTTTGCCATTTGCTTAAAATACAAATGCAACTTCTAGTAACTCTTGAATTGTTGTGGTTCGGTTTTGATTGGCAAAATACTTGAGAACCTTCTCGGGAGGAGGTTTGCATGGGAAAGAGTAGCAAGTATTTTTCTTTAAAATGTTCCTCAGAAGTCATCTTGGGAGTTTTGCAAAAAATTCAAGAGACGCTTGGATCAGGTTTCTGTTATGAAGATTAGAGCCACAGTCCTGCTCTCAACTTTCTGTTCAGCTGATAATACGGCGTCTGGTGGCATACGAGAAGGCTGACGTCCAGTTGTTTGACGGTATGCTCAGGATCAGGTTGTGGGCCCGTGCCTGTGAACAGGTTACGTGAAATGTATGTTCAGTCATGTGATGGGAAGCACCATTCTCATTACGACGGTGTGGAACTGCTACCTTGCGCCTAGTTTGCATCTCCTGGTGCTGGAGCAAGAGATAAAGGCCAAAAGGGTAAGTATCGTGCTGAGGGCGGGAGCTGTGACAGGTCTTTTGTCTTCACTGACTTCTTTGCATTTCAGAGTCAGATAAGCAGTTCCACTTTTGGTCTGTCCCTTGATATTTATACCCTCGTCATCTTGGACTATGTGAAACCCCCTGCAGTTCCATGGCTAAAGCTGATCCTTTTTTCTGAGACTTCCATTGAAGTCTGGTGCCAAAAGTAAGGTGCTATTAACATATTAATGCATGCATACATCAATTGTGATAGTTGATCTGATATCTCTCTTTGCTTTTTCAGCTGGATTATATCTTTGTGTTTTGTGATTCCCATGTTATATTCCTAATTATTATTATTTCACACTTCATAACATTTTGGTAACTAAAATGCTCTAGGGTTCAAAACTTGTCTATTACATTTTAGCCCAGAGGAAACTTTGCATCCAGTTGCAACTTCTATCCCCAAATATGAATTTATATTGGAAATTCTGATGGATCCTGCCTGGGATTGGTGCAGCTCTGATAGAATATTGTAAAACATTGACTTTGTTACACATTGAGATGGGGTATTTTCTCCTCCCCCCCTTCCTTTCTTTTGTGTAAATCTGTTTTCACCACAGGAACACATGCTGTCTCTTCTGGCTACAACACTACTTACTAATTCATCGATTCATCTTTAATGAGGCCCCCTGCCAATGTTTAAATAGCATTCGGAACAAAGAAAAAGGCAACATTTCCAAAACAGCTGCTTCTCTCCGATCTTGACATATCAACCTTCCAGAATTTTAAGTAAATTTTTTTCCCCCTAAAGTTGGTAATTTATAATTTAGGTGTAGCTTTATAATTAATTGTTTGCAGGATGGAGGAAAAATAGGAAGAGGTAGGAATGAAATAAAAAAAGAGTAAAGTTTCCCTCAGGCTGGTATGATACGTGAAACCAACACGGTTTCTGTGGCTCGCGCTAGCATTGCAGATATAACAGTGGGAGAATTCTCCTTTGCAGCCAAAATCATTTGTTGTACATTGCAAGTTGGTACAAGGACATGACAGAGCAAAGTTTCTCTGCCTCTGTTACATACAGCTTTACTATGTCGAATAGCTTAATCCTTGTCGTATTTGAGTTGGCTTCTTATCAGGAACGTGTGTTACCTTGGTCACTACTATTGTTATGCTGGTTTTATTTTCTCTGAGGACTGGCTGAAAACGCTGCGTAATTGTTTAAGATCAGGGGTCTGCTATCATGAGCACTTGTATCACGCTGAATTTTGAAATTCTGCTAAATTCATGTGCAAAGGCCCGTTTTTAGAATTAACTTGGAATTTCTGGGTGATACCCATAATAGGAGCACTTCTTACATTCAGGTGCCACACGTTCTTGGAAAATTACGTTGAGTGTGTACCCCACAGAGTTAACTTTAAATAGGTGGAAAGGTGAGGAGTAGAAGACAGGAGAGGTTTATTACTCATGTCGTACATGAGGTATATGGAGGATGAGTGTCCCAACCTTCACTAAGAGTCTCTTGCAGAGTTATCCCAATGCCTTGAGCCAGTTTGGTGTAATTACCACCAGAATACTGCCTTTCGCTACAACGGTCCCTGTTAAATATCACCTTTTTAAAGGCTTCTTATGGTTGTCATTTACTAGAGACTGAAGTACTGGCAAAAGAAGCCTGCGTAGTGGGTTCGGTCCCCTGAATCGATACGTGAACTCTCTGAAAATCACCACTGTGGCTATCGAGTGTACGTTGTGTTTTCTGTGCACCCAGTGGGATAAAAGCACCCTGGCCTGCCTGAAGCGACCCTGTAAGCAGTCATCACCTGGTGGCAGCTTCTTCTTTTACCTACTGGGCTGCATTCAGCTCTGTGACCTAGAGGTTAAGGGCTCTGTGTCTCCAACTTTAATTCTGCAGCCCCTTCAAACCAGTTTATTTTCCTGCACCTCAGTGGTAAATGAAAAGCTTTTATTCTTGTTTTCTCTCTCATGTTGAATAGCAGAGGAAAATTGAGCCAAAGCACTTGAATTATAGTTGTTTGTTATGACCTGGTCCTGGATGAAAGTTTTTGAATAAATAATCTTTTAGGGAGAAAGCGAAGGATGCCAATGGACTGGCTAAAATGCAAAACTAAAGAAAAAAAACCTCTTGACTTTGAGTGGAGGCTTCATTTTCTGAAAAGGCAAAAAAAGTGGCAATTTCTATTTTAAGCTATTTGGCTAAAATGAAATAGTTTTTGTTTTGCATTTTACATGTTTTAGAATTTAAACTGAAGTAAATATGGTAACAAAATATAATTTCAATATGAAAACTGAAAATGTATCCACTTCTAAGAAATATCTTAAAATATTTTGTCTGAAACAAAATTTTAAGAAATTTATGACAAGTTTTAGTCGAACCTGCCTTTTTCACATACAAAAAATTGTCAGTTATAGTAATAACTCTGGGTATGCAGTACAATATGCATATATTTCTCCCTCGTACAGAGTAAATCATGAGAGAACCAGCAGAGAATAGATGAGGCAGAATTTAAGGTGACCATACACAAGCAGTAGTGCTATGTGGTCTTCTGCTTATTCTGCAATGAACTCCTGCGGAGCAGAGTTGAAGATTTCCGTAGTCCCGTACTCTATTTTAGCTTGCTGTCCTGTAAACCCGGTATGTAAATCATGGCTCAGAGCTGGCAGCTTTGCATAGTGGTATTGATGGAGAGAAACCTGTATTGGATGGGTAAAGCTGATCGTTATCTCTGCAACAGTGTGACTTGATATGCTCTGCAGTCTTTTCTATGGACTTCTTTCCTCTTAAATTTCTCCTCAGGTGTAAGAGGACCTGCCTGGCTGTAAATCACTGTCAGTGTGCGTTATATTGCCTCTTCTGGGCTTGATTCAGTATGTGATGCTGATCTTTCCCAACTTCAAGCAGTAGGATCTGGCTTGGCAGCCCAGGCTGTAGACTGTCAAGTCTTCTGTTCCAGTCCAATCGCCAGCATTGACCAAGGCGGTGGAAAGCACATGCCATGTTAATGCGAGAGTTGAGAGTGAACTGCATAGCTGTAGCTTGACCTGCTGTGGTAGAGATTCCCCTTCTCCTTCATTGCAACAGAACTGTCTTCCCTTGACCACGACAGATGCAGATAAATCGGTGAATATTTTAATACCCACATGCCATCCCACTGCAAGACCAACGTTGGCAAAGAAGTCCCAGGCAGAAGAGGGGAAATCCTTTGAAAAAAGAGAAAATTTTACACTCGTACTAATGTTGCACCTAATTTAGTTTCCAAAAGGTTGTTTCTACATTAAATAGCAGCAAAAGTCCTACAGCCTCAGCATGCACATGCGCGCACAGACTTGCCTAGAAACAACAACAAAACAAAATGAAGGCAGTTTGGAGGCATTTCCTGGGAAAAAGATTCATGATTCTGTTTCCATGGAAGCGACAGCACATCCCAAGTGGCAGTGAGAGCTGACAGAGCGCAGCTAGGAGAGTTAAAGTGCCATCTACTTCTTCCTAGCAGAGTAGGGGGGCAGAGGTGGGGGGGAATTGCTTTTAAAAAGAATACAGAAAAATTTAAAAGGACAGATGGACATATGGTTAAATGGAAAGTCTGGAGATCTGGGTTGGTTCTCAGCTCTGCCGTAAACTTCCTGTGTCCCTTTGGGCAACTCACATAAGACATCTTCCAGCTCCTGCTGAAATCAATAATTGATTTCATTGGGCAGTAAATCAGAGCCTTAAGCATTCTGGACAGTGTTCAGACTGTCTCCTTTGGCACCCAAGCAATCTATGATGTTTCAAGTTCAAGTCCAGCTTAGTTTGCCTGTTGATCTTTTACTCTCTCCTTAGAAAAAAAAATACTCTCTTCATTTTGTATGGTTTCTGAGCTCCTCAAGACCAGGGTTTTTAATATACGCCTGGTGAGATCTTTATACAAAAAATGTTTGTTAAATCCAGTACTAGCAACTTCACAGAACTAAAGATATGGCGCCTTCAGGGAAGTCTTTCATTGTCTTTGGATCAGATACTTAAATTTGTCACTGCGTATTTTTTTAAGTTTAGATACGACATGATGAGTAGAAGTGTTAAAGAATGAGAGGGGGTGAGAAGGGATAAGGATTTGGGGAAGAAAATCACTCTGGAGTGTGTGCAAATACTAGTGATGGCATTGAAAATTCCTTCTCGGTACCTGTGACAAGGCACATCCAGGGACAGGAGAACAAACTGAATGGAGGGCTGTTCTCATGTGATAGGATCCAAGATTAATTGACTTTAGAAATGAAAGCACAGTGTAAAAGGACAGGAGAATATCAAACTGCAGCTTATTACAAATATCATATATGTTTTTGTTGTGATCTCCCATGTTCTGCTTTCTAATTCTGCACTTTGTTCAACCTGAAGAAGTATAGTTGGCTCAGAAAAGCTTTTCTGTGTAATGTTTTAGGGGCATAGAGAGCAGATTGCAACAAAATTCTTGCTTTTACAAAATTATTTTGTTATCATTTTGGCTGAAGCTTACTTTGTCTGCTGTTTACACTTAGCCTTTGACCACTGGGACAAACTGTATGATGGAATCTCCATCTTTCCTCTTCTCCATAGTTTGACTGAGTGCCTTTTTGGAAGATGTACTTTAACGAAGCAAGAGTAGGTGAGCTCAGCGCAAGGGCAGTTGGTGAAATCCTCTAGCCTGTGCTATGCAGGAGATCGGGCTAAATGATCTGATGGTGCTTGCTGACCTTAAAATCCAAGAAATAATTCTACAGGCTCCTGGGCCCATGCAAGGACTTTCGCCGGTCCCTACTAATAACAGTGGGCTTGCACGATGTCTGGCTACAAGGACTTGAGTAATAAGACTCAAACCCAGTCTGTTGGCAGTGCACGTACTCACTATTCAATCCATTAATTAATATGACTGTTGAATTTCAATCCTCTTTCAAAGAGCTTTAACTACTGCTACATAGATATAACTGGAGTGCAGGGCCATATGCAGCAGGCAGGGCAAATATTTGTAGTGCTCTGGGTTCCTGGTTGTTTCGTTGTTTTTTGGGGTTTTTTTTTGTTTTTTTGTTTTTTATTTTTAAATGGTTTCTGGCAATGCAGTACACTGAGGTAAGCGCTTTGTTTCTCCCTCAAGTGGCACTCAGCTCCCTAGGGTTTCCTTGTGAATGCTTGAGGAGAACGTCCACTCGGGTTTATTTTTGTTATGTATGTACTATACAAGCTTTCGGCTGTCTTTGCCAAAGGAAAAGACAGGTTACTGCTACTTAAAAGAAATATTTTTAATTGCATAGTATTGATTTTCTTTTTTCTTGGTGGAGTGTATGTTCTGTTGTTGACGGATGTAGTAGAATACGGGGCTGGTTTATGTGGATAGATTAGCACTGCAATAACAATACAATTGAATGGGTTTTAAACCCATTCAGTTATTTTGGTGCGAGTCTGTCTGTCTGTCAGCCACCTAGAATTTGGCTTTCCTTTTGATTGATTCAATGAAATACACAAAACTGAGCATTTTGCTCTTTCTCTACCATACTTTCTGCATTAATATAACACCACAGCAATATAACAAAGCCATCGGTATCTGTGAACTGATACGGTGTCTACGTTTGCGGCTACTGTAGTTTACGTGTTAGATTCCTCCTCCTGTTGTGCTCTGTGACTTTGGAAGGAGGGCAAGGCTAGGGAAGACGGTCCTGGATTTTTACATTGCTACGCCTTGCAAAATAAAACAAGCTGTAGAGCCCTCAGCATCCCCATATACACCTCAAGGGGAAAAAAAGTAATTTTGCAAATGCTTGGATATAAACAGGTTAACATAGAACTGTGGAGTATAACCCTTTCCTTTATCATTGCTCTTATGTGTTAGGATAACGTTTAGTTCAGAGCTGCTAAAAGACATATGCATGTTGATACAGGACCAGGGAGTTCTAAAATTGTTTTCACATTTATATGTAAAGCAATTACTGATTATTTTTTTTTCTCTGCCTCATAACCTGAGAAGTGGAGCAGACATACAGGAAGTCTTACTTTTTATTTCACTCTGGTAGACTTGTAAAGCATGCAGCTCTGGTGTACGGTGCAACAAGAGTCAAATGAAACTTGAAATTTTTTTTTTATTGCGTTACTTGTAGCCCAATAATGCAGGCAGATACCTTTAGAGTAGGGAAGGGGGTAAGCGAAAGAACAGCACATTCTGACAGCTGACTGTACAATCATTTCAAATAGATGTGCATTCATGATGATCAGTGTATCAGTCCTAAAACACGTATGTTTCTCTCTACGCTGGGTTCTAATCTGTCATATTTAGGGCACGGGGGAATGCAATTTATTTTTTTTTTACCAATTGTTACTTTGGAAACTGCTCAGTAAGACACTCCTCCAAGCCTACATGTTCTTTCATGGAGTCTAATTAATTCATTTGCAGAGTGTGTGTTTCTCTCCATGCTCATTCTGCAAAGGTGCTAAGTCTTGTAATCAGGGGGAAAGAACAGATTTGTTTTCACATTCTACATTTCAAAGCTGATTGAATGAGACCCAGCAGCTCTGCGCTGGAAAAAGAAAGAGATGTTCTTGTAGACTCACAACAGTGCTTAGGTCAGAACTATACAGAGCCAAGCCCTCCTCGTGCCTCGCTTTTCTACCCAGCCCCTGCAACGTGCTCTATACTGTCAGCGTAGGTAGGCAGTACTTGACAAGCAAAATCTGGATCCGTTTGTGCTCAGCTTTGTCTGCAGCAAAAGGCAGGCCGTGCCACAGCCACTTGGTTTGCTCAAGGAAAGCGTGCAGTTTTCCACCCAGAAGTGGAAACCGAGGGAAAGCCACTGAGTACCTCTATCTGATCTGAATCTGAATTCTCTCAGTGCCAGGAGGCACACAAGGCGCGAACATCGTTCTTCTACTTCGATCGGTCCGCGGCTGCGTGCTCTGGAGTCAAGGGCCACAGCGCAGTCTTCCGTCGGTTTCTCCCTCAGGACATGACCGATCCAGCTCTATCTCCTCCTCCTCACTTCGTTACCGATTTTCTCCATCCCCGCCATTTCTGATGCTCGTCGTTTCTGCAACTTTTTATTTTTTTTCCGGGAGGAGGTAGTTGGCCTCCTGCCCAACCCCCATGACTTGGAGGGCCAGTGGTTTTTCTGTCAGGGTGGCCTTCCCTTAGGCTGCGTTGGTTCGTGGCACCTTCTTCAGTTTTATCCGGTGCTCCCTCCGGAGAGGGATCCCCTATCCACCACCCAGGGGACGCGCCTTCTAGCCGTGCAGCCCCAGCCGAAGGGAGTACCTCTATCACCAGTAATTAATAATCCACTACCCGATGCTGGTGTGGCTCATATTTGTGCACAGGCATTTGGCAAATGAATGTGATAGTTTATAGCCTCCATAAAGGGAGGGGACAGAGGTGAAGGTGAGCAGTGAGGTCTGACTGCATCTCCCATCTATCTTTGGGCTTTATACTTAGGGTTCTACAGCCTGTCATCGCAATTTTGCATGAAAAAAACAGGAGGAATGAGAATCCTAGATGGCTGTATGGAGTCTCTGGAGCATCTGCTTTTATTGGATCTGAACTCTGTTTCTGTAAGGGTGGCTGCCCAAAGATGTTCAGGGCTTGGATGGGACTGAGGATGGGTTGCTGTTGTTTGACCATCATTTTTAAGGGCTAGGAGGACTCTATGAAGAGTTCATCTTCTGGAAGATAATGGTTTGACATGGTATCTATGAGACGTAGTTTCATAGCTGGATCCACATCCTTTAGCATTCTTTCATTTGGGGACAGCAGTTATTTTTGAGATTTTAAAGTCATAAATGCTGCTATACTGAAGGCATAAAGCTACTGGTGAGGAGCTTATTGTAGGGTCAAGGCCTAAGGTATTTGTTTATTTTGTGCAGAAGCTGAATGTGCTGTACCAAAAGCACTTTGTTAGTCTCTGTAAGCTGTATGGTACCCTAAATAAATGTATTTAAATGTGCTGAAAGACACCTAACCAAACAAATTAGATGAGTATTTCAACTTTTCAGGCACCTTCTGATACATGGATGTGACTAGTTCAAATTTGACTGTATATGCTTATTTTACTCTAATACATATAAAGGCATTGTTACAAAAGTACATAACCTAGGGTGCCTTCCTGGGGGAAGAGGAAGCAGGGGGAGGAAATGGCGGGGAAGCGTGAGGCTGTACAGCAGCTCTCGAAAGAGAGTCCGCATTTCCAGCGTTACGGTTTTTAGAGATCTTCTTGACCAAGCAATTTTTAATTTTTACAGCTAAAAGCTTTAAAAAAAATAAGGGAACAGGCTGTTATTAACAATAATTTCTTGTGGAAAAATATTTACATAGATAAAGACATTTCACTCTGCATGTTAGGACCAGGAATAAAACCCATCTCTTGTCCTGTAGCTCTCATATATTATTCATGCTTGCTGTTTGGCTCTTTTCATGTAGAGATCTCAAAGCATTTTGCAAATGAAGATGTAAATTGTTATCCTTATTTTATACGGCAATGGCTTAGAAAGAGAACTGACTGCACTGTAGGACCACTAGAGACCTGGAACTAAAGCCTGGGTCCCTACTGTCCCAGTCCAGTGCTTTATCGACGGGATTCTGTAGATGCCATTTTTGTTAAGGGTGAAAAACATGATAGGATTAATTAGCTCAGAGGAAAAAGCAAGGTGGAGAGGTTACTGGCAGGGAAAGAAAAGAGAAACGCAATACCAAACTTGGAGGGGATTTAGAAGCGATGCAGAAAGCAGATTGTGGGTAAGGAGTAAGTGAGGAGATTTTTCTCTGTGGTTAGAGTGGACTAAAATGATAGAAGCTGACAGTAACAGGAATATGAGATACATGTGCTCTGACTCTCAAAACTGTCAGGTAGCGTTCAGGGAGCTAGGCAGAACTTCCAGAAGCAACTGTGTCCATTGCTTTTTCAAAAACGTTGTAGGCATTTAACCTGCAGCCCTTTAATATGCCGAGGAGCGGAGGCACCTAACCTGCTTTTGTACTTTTGTAATTAACAACAAATACCTAACTAACTTTGCAAATGGGAGAAATCACACTTCAATGCCTTATGAGTCTGCTGTTAAACTATGACCCCTTGTCCTTGTGCTCATTTGCAAATCCCCTGACATACACCCCGTGTACAAATGATGCTAATGGTTCTGCTTCTGAGTGTTCATAATATACCCATCCAGGTGACAACATATCTTAAGTTTCTGAGAGTAAAAATGTCACTCCGGGCCTGGAAGAATGTTTGATTTCATTCCAGGCATAAAGTAACAAATTGCCTTTAATGGCAGCATCACCAGAAATAGGCCTCCATCGCTTTTTCATGTCACTTTCAAGTGCCTCGTTGATATTTTTATGGATTTTTATTATACAGCTTGTTATGCAGCAAGAGCAACCATGCCAGGTTCTTGGGGATCAGCATGCAGGGGGGGCTAAGCTATAATAAGAACTCGTACGCTTGTGGTTTTAATATCTTTTACTTCAAAGCAAGGAGTTGATGTGATCTTTCATCGTCTCAGCTGTTGTTTACCAGCTTCCTACAGATGCTGTTTGAACTAACAAACCCCACATTTCCTGGTTGGAGTGAGTAATTCCCTCGGTAGTTGCAATCCGTTCACTTGGAGGCTTAGTAGTCCTGATTGAATGATGCCACTAACAAGAAGGGGATAAACCATTTAAACGTTCAGTATCACCTTTCAGTCAAATAATAACTGGCCAAATTAGTTTGGCTTAGCTTCTCAGCCCTGCTCCTTATTTACTGCTTCGAGGGAAAACGACCAACAAGTCCAGGGCTGTATTTGGGGTCAATTTACTCCACGTATCAGAAACAGACAGACGTGTTCCTGATACAAGGGCTTCTCTTTGGCACTGATCTATGAACAGTGTTTTGTTTCCTAGACGTCTTTTAAGTCAGCTGAAATCCAGAAATTACAGATGAGGAAAGAGCTGCGAGGTCATCTGTTCTGAGAAGATCAGAGCAAGTTCTTTAGCGCCTGTGATTATAGTGTGTGAGTATCTGTAATGACAAACAAGCAGCAGTCGCAGACAGGTCCCCTTTTTTTCCCTCTGCCTCTTTCTTCTCTTTTTTTTTTCCCCTTTTCCTCAGCCCATCAGCAGAGTGGTCCTGCTACTGAAGTTGATGAAACTTTCAAATACACTGAAATAAGTATATTGTAATAAAAATGGGCTGAGGCATTCGTGTGCCAGATTGGCTCTTCAAACAGACGCTGCTTTTCCTTTCAGTGAACAGGATTAGTAGCCAGCCAGGACTTCTTTCCCTGTTATTTATGTCTGAAAGCCCATTCCAATCTCTTTGTGTGCTTGTATGTATGTTTACAGTAACGATATATTATTGAGCTGCGGAGACACCAGAATGTGCAGCCTGTGTACCTCTCACGTACAGTGTCCCTGTCCCAAGTAGCTGATGGTCTGAGCAAGGAAGTGTTGGGAAGAAAAGCGGACTTGGGAAGTGACTTGCTCAAGGTTATTTAGCAAGTCAGTGGCAGCGATGGGAAACAGAACGTGATTCCACGGGCCACTTTTTCTTCTACTGTTCTCTAACACGTGCTGTTTGAGGGAGTTTTATTGGTGAAGAACTGCTCTTTAAAGTTGAGATTTGTGATAGACCTAGAGAGTATGCTGCAGGAATCAGTGCTGCATTGAAAATTGTCTGCTTCTATAAAGGATGATCTCGTCGTAATGAGTTTCACAGTGCTAAAGAGTAGTGGCAGACAGTAATCATCATCTTAGAATTACAGGCAATTTTTTAAATATATATATGTGTGTCTGTGTATATATCTGAGTTTAGATAATACGAATCCCATGAAGATGTGAGCCAAGAACTATGTGATAGTCTATGGAGCATAACTGTGCTGAAGGGCCGTAATTCCCTTTGTTCTGAGCATACTTCTGGAGCCTCTGCAGGCTCCCCTCCTCCCTGTCCAAGCATTTATGTGGAAAATTGTAGGCTCAGAAACCACTTAGGCACAGCCAGCTGAAAATGCCCCTTTTTGGGTGCTAGCAGGTTACAATCAATACCTCATGTTCTTAGACTCTTGTCTCCAGTGCAATTTTGCTGAACAAAAGTTTAATTGACCTGAAAGAGAAACTTAACTGGTTTTCAAAGTCATCAGTGCACCTAGCAAAAGAAACATTCTGTAGGGCAACTTCCATGTTATTTCTATGTTGACTATCTCTTTTTTTTTCCCTGCCCGACAGCCACCTCTTAGAGCAAAAGGCAAAACCACCGTGTTGGAGTCTACACTGCTTTTAATATTTCCTCATAAAACAGCATTCTAAAATGAAAAGGAATTTTTCTAAGAAGTGTGTGTGGGAAAATGATGGAGAGTCTTGTTTCATACAGATCCAAGAATAATTTTTCCACTGTTCAAGATGCTTGGCTATTTAGTCTGCACCAGAGGCATGGGACCTTTATCAATCAAAGAGCCACTTTGTCATTAAATGGAATCTGTGAGTCGCAGTGAGATTAAACTCCATGTAGAATCTGTGAAATAAGGGTCTGATTCTCAGTTACACTAAGGCTCCTTTGTGCACCTACGGTGGCATAAGGCCCCCAAGACTTTATTTTGTATCAGATCTTTCATAAAATCTATTCACCCGAAGTGCTTTAGGGTTAAAATTAATTCAGTTAATGAGTTAAATAACTGCCAAGGGAGAGAGAAATTAAGAGTCATGGGCAAGGGGGAAAAGAGATGCTTCCAGCTGAGTTTAGAAGGGAGTGTGAATGAGTTGAAGGGGAAAAGAGATGCAAAGAAGATGCACTGATGGGCAAGAGCTGCAGAGGAGAAAGCTCTTATGCCCTGGGGGTCAAATTATATGAAGGAAGGAGGAAGGGCCCTCTTTCTGCACGAGAATTGCTACCAATGGCAGTCGATTTAACACACATTACAGAAGGAGCAATATAAGCTAAGGTTTTCACTTACTGTAGCTAGTTGCTATAAAGTCTGCACAGGCTGTACAAACATTCAGCTTTTATTGTTTGTTTATAATGCAATGGAATTTACTCATGGAGTAGATTCCTATTGCATCAGGCATTTTACGGGAAAAAAAAAGACAGTCTCTAACTAGGTCTTTTGACTCCCGGGATCGTTTGGGCCAGATAGAACTGTAGCTGTCCCAGCTCCAGCAAAGAGAGTATCCTATCGTTAAGTTCTCCCCTGATCTCATCAAAGCAAGGCCTGTTGTAGGGCTGCGTGGATAATCTGCCTCCGGCATGCTCTTGCAAACAGCTAAGGAGAGGCTCTTTCCTGAACCCCCCGATTACTCGCCTCCCACCTTGAGGATGGGATAGAGCTGTAGTCTCTCTCCAGCTATGATCTGCAAGTATTCTTCCCTGTTCAGCTGGATCTACAGACAGGGGTGAGGACCATTGTGCTAAAAGGTGCTTCCCTTTATCGGTAGCAATGTACAGCTTGAGACTATGCTTATAAAACAGATTCTGTAGCCAATCTAAACCAACTGGTAACCAGAGTTTGTGTTCTCTCCACATCCACAGACTGGCTCACACCTGTAAAATCTGGAAGAGCATAGGGTAGTGCACTTTCAGAGCTTCATATCTTGTATTACTTTACGTAAGTGCAGATGTTTATTTTCTTCCATTTAAATGTTCTTTTTCTCCTCTTTTTTATCTTCTGACAGTGGTTTCTGTAGATAAAATACTTCCTGCAAACTAAAAAGAATCAAATTGAGCATGTGTAAATTTTCCATTCCTTAATTTTTTCAGAAAGAATATTTCACAATCCCCACTGTAGCAATACCTTTATTTATAGTTCCTATTAACCAGAACCAGAAGAAGAAAGCTTAGTTGGGCACAGAAATATGCGGACAGGCACCTAGAAGAAGCTACAAAATATTTTAGTCATGCTGAGCACCACATCTTGAAACTCTACTGGCGACGGTGGAGTTTATGTATCTCTTTCATCTTACTGCTTCATTGAAATCTTGGAAGTAACTGCTAGGGAGTGTGGCACTGGAAGCACTGTACCAATGGCAACCCAGAACTTGGAATCGACTTATTTAGCTTTTTTCAGAAAGGTGGGTAAATGAACTTCTCCTGCATCTCCATTCCTCTCTGTCTTTAGCAAGCCTTTAATTAATATTTGTTGGACTCCTCTGGATCTGAATCTATCAATGGTCTAGACGACAAAGAATATTTGAACAGATGTTTTTCAAGTGAGCCATTCTTTCCCGATTTTAATAGAATGTCTAACTTCACGCGAGGCAGGACTTTATCTTAAGTGGCTCTGAACCTAAAAGAAACTGTGCTAAATCAAGCTTTAAACAACTCACAGTTCCTAGCATGCTTAGACTGATGACGTTCCTTACACTTTAAGAAGCCTCTGAGGCTCACAAACAGAAGTTTTACATTTAATAGTTTGGATACTAACAGCCTTGATTCATTTCCCTCAGTTTTATATCATTGCTCTATCACGGTGTGATTATAGTGCAAGAAGGTGCCTTGGAAGCTTGGAGAATAGTAAATGCAGACCTGGCTTTGCTCAGCAGAACTTGTTCAGGGCTTTATAAGAAATTTTCAGACAAACTCATCTGACAAAAGTTGGTTTAAAAAAAACCCCACAAAAACCCAAAAGCCCAAGTGCCTTATTTGAGGAATGTAAATAAAACACGTCCTGGATATTCTCTTAACTGGGATATAGTCAGCCTTTGGGTGATGTAAGAGGGAATTTGCCCTCACTTAATGTTCACTCTGTGTGAAGTTTGCTGTTATGTCCCAAGTTATTGGGAGCTCTTTAAATCCAGGCAGCGAGAATGGATAGTGAGAGAGTGAACTGTGAGCTTTAGTGATTGTATCTACACAGCATGGGGCTGAAAAATACCTCCCTTTACATGTGGGTGGGTTCAGCGTAAAACACAAGGAGGATTCTCCTGAGACACATTTCTTCCAGAGTCCCACTTAGAAATGTGGGGGAAGGATTCCCAGGACATTGTGTCTTGCAGGTTCTGCTTGAGAAGGTCCTATAAAACAGCTCCGGGTAAGACAGACATCCACAAGGGTTTTCCTGCAGGCCCTAGAGCTTGAAAAGGCTCATATTTCCATAAATCCTTTTGTGAACCCAGAGGCAAGATTTGGATTTAACATGTTGAGTTCGTGCCAATTTGCCAGGTCTAAAAGTAGAACTGGGTGCCCGTTTTGAGGGAAAAGAACAATTAAGATAATTTTTCTGGACTTTATATATTCAGTGCTGATGCACTCGTCTGTCCCATGTGCTCTTGTTTCTTCTCATGTATGCAAGTCTGGTCTCTGTAGCATGGGGATGAAAATATAAAAGTCTTTAAAACAGGGTCTGCCTCCGGTCTGTTGTTTTTGGATTCTTGTGCATCCCTCTGTTTGATTTGGACATACCTAGAATCACAAAATATAAGTCTAAGTGAGTTTCTCTGCAAGCCTCATTTTCTTCTCATCTGTGAAACAGGATAGATAATTTCTGCCTTACAGGCATGTAAATTTTAATAGTTTAGCCCCCAGTTCAGCAAAGCGCTTGAGCACCTTCTGTGGGAGTAAATGGGATTTTAATTCTGTGATTACATTGTTTGGTGAACTAGGGCCACAATAAAATACTTCGAGGTCATTGGAATTAGAGGTGTTACAGCACTGTTAAGATGTCATTATCAGTATTTTACAGTAAAATAAACCATGGTGGTATTTTTTCCTTACTTCCAACAAGTAGTAGATGGAGTTTGAGTCATCTTAAACATATATTTTAGATTTGACAAATAGCCTGAGATGCTAGGGAATAATGGTTTGGCTGCCCATTTTTGGTTTGTTTGGTTTTTTTAAATGCAATAACTTGATGGCCTAATGTGCTTTTCTGGATTTTGGGAATGCAGTTTCAGTTCCTTTCTCTAAGTGGTGGAATCCACAGTTCTTAGATATGCGTGTCTGTCAGAGAATGGTTGTTAGTTTAGGATTAGGAGTTCTCAATCTAGCCTGGTACTGATTCCGTATTTTGTATAAATAATGTTATAATATCAATAATGTCTGTAAATGGCCAAGCCCTAAGCTTGGAGAATTACACTAGTCTACCTCTTTGTCTCAGTGGCTGAAGTATTTTCTCTGTTCTGCAACTGTAACGGCCACAGCTGGCTTGTTTCTAACACCGGAGCCACCAGACGCAGAGAAGGCGAGTTGCAGAGAAGAGCGCCCGCAGAGGAAGAATACAAGAGATCCCCCGAAAAGGAAGGAGGAGGCTGAAAAGGAAAACGCGGTGGCAAGGCAGCTTGTTCCTATCGCCTCAGAGAGCTGATTGCATGCTTATCGCACACAGCACAAAGCTCAGTTGTCTGGACAATTGTCTAATTGTCTTCACTCAGTAAGTAGCAGCCCTGGTGACATTCCAGACCTTGACCTCTGCCCTGTCCAGCGCCAAAAAAGTGCCGTTAGGAATCATGTAACACTGGGTATTAAAGATTGCTGGAAAAGGCCATGGGGTCAACCTACTGCGGAGTTTTAGCAACAATGCTGAATATAGCCGGCTCTCTCTCCTTCCTCCCTGCCTCTTGAGACCTGGGCTTATTGTATGAGAGTGTGAGTATGATTCCTGTGCTTAAACTAAGAGATGAGGCTGTGCTAGAACCGCTGGGGGCTGTGCTGGGAAGGAAGAATGTACAAAGTCTAAGACTGCTGAGGCATACCATCCTGCTTTTTATAAAGAGCTTGGGCAACCCTTGGTCAAGAAACGTGCTTCTGAATATTCTAGTTGGACACTGTGGCTCGGGATGTCAGAGAATAAGTCTGCAAAGAGACCGCTAGCTAGAGCAACGGGGTTGTATGTGTTACAGCACTATAAACAACAACAATGGCTGCGGTTCAGGGATTTAGGAGACGGGAATCCGAGTGCCAGCCGCTGCTGAAAATCTGTACAAAGCTGCTGAGGGGATGGTGAGGGAAAAGGCGAAAAAAGTTTGCGATTGCACTAGGAAATATCTGAGCTTTCCGAAAATTTTCTGTATTCAAATCCCCTGTCTCCAAAAGGGACCCTGTGTGTAACCTATCCTATATGAGAATCCTCGTGGCTATTGCTGTTCTGCACACCCTCGTCCACGTAGCTTCCATTGGAAATGCCGTTTCTTGGCACGTTGGAATATGAGGCCCTGAGCTTATAAACTGAGGGCCCAGTTCAGGGAGATAATTAAGCATATTGATAATTTCAACTAGACCTCACATCAGAGATGTCCTGAAATACCTTCTCAAGCTAGACTGAAAATCTGTTGTTTAATAACAGCTATTCTTATCTCAGGAGCTTGATTTTGCTATGAAGTACTCAAGTCTTTTCTTTTAAATAACGAGAAGTGAGTTTGGGCTTTTGAACGAAGTAAATGTATAGAAATTCTTAGTGACCTCTCCAACTAGTGTAAACAGAGGTAACTACTAAAATCAGTGGAGCTATGCCAGTTTACATCAGTTAAAGACCTGACTTTCTATTCCCAGGCATGTTAAAGGTGTTACTGCGCAAATGACTGCAAAAATTATTGCTGCAAGGTTTTAGGCTCAAAGGCAGATCAGGTATCTGGTCCGGGGAGGGCACAGCCATTGCTGCAGAAGGAAATAAAGGAGAGAAAATGGTGAAGTGGTAACTGATATTTTTAGAAGCTTTATAATGACAGGTCACATTCCCAAGGACTATAAAGTGGCAAATCTAACACCAATTATTCAAGAGGGGCAAAAAGATACAGCAAGCAATTACGCTTTAACACCAGTTGTGGGAAAAATATTAGAAAGCATTTTATGGGGTTTGGGGAGTGAACAGCTTGAAAAGTGTAATTTGATTAGAGATGGCCAACGTGGGTTTTTGATGTGGGTTTTAACTAACTTAGGATTCTTCAAAGGTATTGCTGCCATGGGAGGTAATGGATCTTGATTGGATGGCGTGTACTTGCGTTACGTTTTTGAAGTGGCAAACTGGGATGCAACTGCCGAGCTCCTCTTAGTTTCATTGAGCTGTGCTGCTGAACCTATTTGAAATGTGTTTAAATGAGGGGAATGATGAATCCTCTTAGCCAGGCAGGGGGGTGAAAGCCAGATTTTGTTTGGAGAAGCGAAATGCAGTGCATTACTTTTTGCCTTCTGCTTCCTGAAAGTCTGAAAGACCATCACACGGGGGGAAAAAATGGAAATTGGACCAGCGGGATTCCCACGCCAAGCCCTGTCACCTCGGGGAAGCTGCTCCGGGGAAGGTGCTCTCAGATGGGCTTTTCTAGGTCTGACTGCAATTCGGATGCTTTCTTGAGGTCATACATAGATCAGAGCAGTATAACTGTATCAGTGGGGCTTTGCCTAGGCACACAAATCCTCTGCTTGTGTGAATCCGTCTGAGAATAAAATGCTGATGTTCTTTGTGTTGCCTTTTTAAATTGCAGGCTGCAGTTCTGGGAATGTCTCTTGTGGATTCCGCTCTTGCCTTGGCCACTGAGCCTGTGAATCTGGCCAGGTCTCCTTCCTCTGCGCTCTTGTTCCCTCTCAAACCTTCTCCGCAATAACGCGGGGGTTGGAGCAGCCTCCTGCCGCGCGACGTACGGGAGCTAGCACAAGGTGTCCCTGGTCTCAAAGTCCCCAAGGCTTGATGCTACTGGATAAAACCCTTAATATTAATAATAGTAAAATAGCTTTAAACAAAGAAACAGCGATAGGATTATACTCCTGAACTACCAAAAAGCAAATTAGGATCTGGTACAAGATTTATTTGCCCTTTTTTTCTTTTTTTTTTTTAAATATATTTTGGAAGAGATTTGCTGATAATTTCAGGGACAAGGGCAGGAGTTAGGTTACTAAACTGTGTTTTAGGCTAAATAATTAACTGGGATTTTTTTTTTTTTCCTAAAGTATCAAGCATCACGACTACTATTTGTTTAGCACTTCTGAATTCAGGCTTTTTGGGCATGATGCTTCAAAAGTATTTGCGTGCTTTAGGACTTTTAGTTATGTAGATGCTCTTGAGAATTTCTCTTTCCAGTATTGTATTGTGTATGTATGGGAACTGTATATATTTTAGCTTATTCTTTCTGAAAGCAGAGGATGTACTGAGCAAGGAGGTAGCAGTGCCACCCCCTTTAGAAGGGCTTGAGTCTCTTTGAGGCCAGTAAATGGAAAATATACTTTTAATGCCGACAAATACAAAATGATAAGTCTTGAGGGCAATGCACCAAATGTGAGAGTACACATTAAATGGAAGAGCCATGCAGCATACTGATCAGGGAGGGGATTTAGGGGCCGCGGCAGAACAGTCCTTCAAGCCATCATGCCATCATATCGCTGCAGATGAAAAAGAAGTAGCATAGGGTAAAGCATCAGTAGAAAGGGGAAAAAACAAATTAAATGGATGATCATTTCATTGTTCCATTTCTTTGGTGAGGCTTCAAAAACACACTTGCTTCCTCCTAGGGAGCAAAGCATTTGCTTGATTTGGGGGACTCAGACACAGAGCAGAGTGCTGATTCCTTGGCTTTTCCTGGTGTTTGTAACCGAGGACAGTCTGGTGCAGGTGAAATGAGTTCCCCTCAGGAAACAGAGGCCAGAGGCCTTCTGTAGACAAATGGAAGTGTTCAGAATGACTAAAGGGCCTGAAATGGTGGAAGTAATAAGAAAAGTGGAATTGGACGCTTGAGGGTCGGGCCTCAGCTGGAGTCGGCTGGCACGGTGCCACTGACCGAGAGCCGGGACCCGAACCCGACAGGCAGAAATGGCCCTTGGTCCTTTGCTCTCAGCCCCCGTACCGCAGCGACACCTTGGTGTGCGGAGACTTGCAACGGCTGTGGGATGGGTTATGGACAAAGCAACACGGCTCCTGTGTCTACTAGGCAGTAATTAACATACTGTTAATATCTCTTAACATGCAATTCTGCAATTTCAGATTTCCCACTGAAATGTAATGAACGTATTGCCTGCAACGCCAGGCAGCGCCCTGCCTGTTGTGTGTGGCACACACCTGATCGGCGTCCTAGGAAAGGGGTGGCACCGGGGTGTAATGAGAGTCTGTAGGACTTGTCCCACTTAATGAGGTTATTCCAAGATAAAGGTCTTTAAATTTCAAGTGATGAAAGATGAATCCTAATTCCTGAAAACAAAAGAGCTAACACAAAATGGAGGGAAAGCTGGAGAAGGCAATGGGGAATCAATACAACTGCTATGGACTTGATCGCTTCTGTGGGTCAAGTCAGTTAACCTCATTTTTTTTCTTTATGCTGCTATCTGTTCACAAGGAATAATAAGTAGTCATCTTTTTACAAAAATGCCTTGTGGTGCTTCAGCAATAGATGCCACGTTAGGTGTAGGACTATTAATGAGGTTCAGCACAAATAGGGAAACTGAATTAAGCCTTGGCTCTCCGCTCTGTGCCTGTGCGTGCAAACTGATTTTTGCCTCCACAGTTAATCAGCCTGCCCTTAAGTACCTCCAATGATAGGCGGTGCTTTTGATTTCAAAACTTGAATTCTGATATTTGCAATGTATTTATTATTTTAAACATATGTTAACGTTGCCATGGTAGATTCCAATGTAAGATTTGTTGCTTGCGTATATATATTCCACTCTCCTTAAGGTAAGGTCTTTGCCTGGACACGATTTGGCCAATCTCTACACCAAGGAATGTGTAATATAACAGAGGGGACAAAGGGAAACGGAGGTACCTAGAGCAGGGAGCGTTATTAACCTATCACATGGAACAGGTCTCTTGGCGGGGGCCTGCAAACAGCCTTTGGATCAAAAATGTAATTCTCTGTTATGCAGAGCTACCCATTTGGGGAGGGAATAATTGGAACGTTGGAACCGGAATCCACAGATTGCGTCTTCTAACTCAAGGTGCTTCTTCAGCTCAGTTGTAAACTCTTTGGGGCCGGTGATTGCCTTCTGGTTTTTGTGATTATAAACACCTTAACGCAATGGAGTCACGGTCCATGACTGGCTTCCCTAGGTGCTGCTTCAGTACAAATAATAATAACTACACTAAATTGCCGTGTCCTGCAAGGAAATGGTTGGGAAATGTTGAGTGACCATGTGCTTATGTTATTGTAAAACCAGAAATGTTTACTCATTATATTTAAACAGGTTTGGATCATTGCGGATGAAAGTGAAACAAGATATAAGCCTGCAATGACATGCATAAATACATAATTAAGTATATTTCCTTCCCATATGGAGTGGATTAGCTTCCTTGCCTCAGCAGGGAGTTGCTTTATTTGGTGTCTGCTTTGGTGTCCCTTTCTTTTTGACAGCCTACAGAGGTACACTGAAAGGGAATTGCACTCACTGGCTAATGAATGTTGGAATAAGGACTTTGAGGGCATGTGGAAAAGAATAAGTGATTCCCTCAGAAAACAGAAGTTTAGGGACCTTAAGGGCTGTCCTATTATCCTGACTTCTCTTTTTGACCTTAAGTGGGCCCTATGGGATGATATTGCCCACCTTACCAAGACTTATTGCTTAGTCATAAATCGAGACAGAGGGAGAGAGATGTGTCGAGTAAATGCTGAAGTGTCAGCAAAAGCTCCTTAACTCAGGTTTCATAACTTGAGAAATATTTTATCACCCTTGTGAGCCAAACCTCTGAAAAATCAATAGGACTTGAGAGTTGCCTGTATTGATCTGAAAGGCTGAGTTGTATTGAAATATTCATGGCAGTATGTGTGTGTGGTTGTAGATGTGTGGTTCAGGGACTAAGATGTAGGTAGCTTTCAGAGAGTGCAACATTCTCATTTTTCATTTAAACTAGATTAAGACCATTAGGTGACTTGCAAAGCATATACTTAAAAGAGAACAAATTTGTTTGTCTTACAACAAGGCTTCTGACAGTTAGAGAGAAATGCATTCTCGTTATTATTATTTTTCTTAAATGACAAACTGTTGGGAGGAAGAAGTCAAGGAGATCTGATAAAATTAGCACCACGTTCTCTTGGGGCTCTCCGGGCTTGCTTTGTTTGCAAAGCCAATTTGGACACTGCGTCTTTGATCTTCACTTTCAGTATTTGAGCAGGCATGTTTAGTATCACTCATTTCACAGGAGATTTGGGATTCAAGTTTCTTCAACAATCTAAAAAGCAGTACATTAGAAGGGGAATTGTCTGCCAGTCGTCTTAGAATCTCAATACCCTTGATACTAATTTGATGTGATGCATTTCACCAGATGTGTCTACCTGAACGATGTTTTATGCCCAAGAGGTTTGTGCTACTGTAGAGTATTAAACTTGGCTCTTCCCCCCCTTCCTCCCCTCCCTTTTTCTTCCAAGAGTGATTGAATGAAAAGCATCCATAATTTTAATCTGCATATAGGTGTGACACGTTACAAGTATTTGGAAGGCAGAGAGCGTGTCAGGCAGGATTCATGCAAAGAGTAGAAGGGAACCATGAAGAACAGCACTGCCAATAATGCTTCAAAAATATTTTAAGAAACTGATACTTATATATAGGCTAATAGATTAATATATTCGCTCGAACTCTAAGAACTGCCGTTTTACGCTTTTCCTACGGTACCTTTGTCACTTCTAGGGCGTACATTCAAGGCTCTGCTGATCCCACAGACTTCTACTGGGCTTTGGGCAAGTCACTCAGGGGCACGGTACTTCCAGGCATTCAGGCGGTCAAGTGTCATCGATTTTCGTGTGTATCTTAGTGCATCAGAGCCATTTCTGTAAAACCACAGCAAGCAAATACCACAGCGCTGCCCTGCCTTGCTGAACCTGGACGCTTGTGGGGGTTCAACAGCTGTGAGAGATTCGGTGGCTCTGGTCGTGTAAGGTCTTCAGACAGATCCGTGATTATGGATGTAAAGGGAAAGGCTGAGTGGAGGAAGGAGAAATGGAGAAAAGAAAAGGTAACAGTCATTCTTTAAGAAAAAAATATTGGCCATATCAGCTGCCAGTGGGCTGAAAATATTATTGTGGGAATAGGCACCTCCATAATCTTTACGACAAAAGCCACGTAATGCGGGCTATCAAGGGTTTGTGCTGTGTGGTTATGGAGTCCGGATCTTAAACGAGAGGGAAAATAAGGGCAATTAGAACTGATTTCACTCTCAACTCTCCATCATGTGTAAATTTACCCATGGTTAAACATAGTTATATGAAATAAAAACAACCGCCCTTGAGAGGCATTACTTCAGCCAGTGGCTCAAACTAAGCAGAAAACCAGGCTTTGTGCATCTGAGCTTTGCTAGTATTGCTAAAGAGAAAGGGAGCAGCTCATTCCCTCAGTCCATGCAAGCTGCATGTCCCTGGGGAATGAGCTGTGAAGCTACCTGGTGTTGGTTTAAGATCTATATTATCAGCATTTGCTTTCCTCACCCCCTTTAAAAAATACTAATAATTAAAAAAATAATCAGAAATATTGCTGCTGAATGGAGCTTACTAGAAAAGGGAACCTCTAAACTCTGCGGTTCAAATATCTTGGAGGCAACGACTGCAAAACGTGGCGTATGGTCACAAATTGTGCGGCGCCTTGTGCGCTAGGTGCACGTAAATACCACCTGCTGTCCGAACCATGCTCAGCGAGGCTGCGCGCAGGCGGGCAGGCTGCCGCCCCCGAGATGCCCGAGAGCTGGCACGCGTGACACAAGCTTTCGTTTAGTTGGTCTGGGAGGGCATCGTTTTGTTGCACGACCCTCATTTTTACCCATGTTACTTTTATAAAGCTTTCCTGTAGTAAGTGAAATGAAAGGAGGGAAAATAACCCATACATGTTATTCTTTATTTATTTGCATTCCTCAATGGCAAAGTAAACTGAATGTTTAAGCAACTGACATCAAAGATTTGATTTCTCTGAAGCTAAAAAGCCTATTAATCACGATTTTAAAGTGTTCTTTAATTACCCTGTAATAAAATGACACGCGCAGAGCGGGAGGAAAAATTGCATACTTTTAGAGTTCCTCATGCTTGTTTGTGTTTCAAGTCTCCCCGGAAATCCTCGTCGATCCCGCTCGCTTCTGCTGCTTAATTCTGTTCTACCACAGCTATTGCTGAGCATTTTGCTATGTTCACCATACACGGTGCAATTCTGAGGCAGGGCAAAAGCGTGTAGGGAGAACAGGCCTGGTGGGTGAGCCGGTTTCTGGAGGCTATAACAGCAATGGCAACCTCATCTTCCGAGAGGATGAGGAGGCTATGGAGCGCAGAGCTTATTTGGGGGTTGAAGGCAGTGGTGGTGCTGAACCCTCGGCGCAGCCAGCGTGGTATTTAGGCTACGGGGACCATTCCCGTTCTGTAAGTTTGATGTGCGCCTTGGTGCATCAGAACGTTGAGTCCGTGCTGTGTCCTGGGAGAAGAGGACCTTGAATCCCTCTCTAAAGAGCAAACTGGGAGAGAGAGAACCAGTAGATGGTGCTCAAGATTGCACAGCACCGGCCGGAGGCAGGTAGGACCAACACAGCTCCTTCCAGTCTTCACATGTCTGGGTCTCACCCTTGAAAATGGCCTCTTGATGTAAGCATTGAAACGAGGAGATAAGCACGAGACACAAAAGTGGGTTTGGTTAACACTTTAAGGGATGTGAGCTGTCAAAACAAACTAGCCATCAGGAAAAAGACAAGGTAAATCTTTGTTAAAAACCTCTTTGTAAAACTATAAATTTTGTAAAGGAAGGAGAATGAAAAATAAAGTCAGGGTGGACACCCAGCTCCTCCTTTGACGTTATGAGATAGGTGTTTGGGGTCATGGTGGTAGAGAAAAGCTTGGAATTATGAAGCAAATCCAAAGGACAACAAAATCATAGGCCTGACCAAAAATAAAATTCCCACAATGTTTAATAAAACTTTCCAGGTCCTCGAAACCCTCTGCAACTGTTTAATCCTTGAGATTATTCATCAAACTGGGAACATCAATCGCCGGCACGGAAGCAGGCTACGCAGATGTGAACCCGGTCTCTTTGAGCGGTGTGAATGACGCCGCCTCGTACGGGAAGGGGCAGCGCCTGGTCGCTGTGGGCGGAGGACGCCACAAGCCCAGCGCCTGCGCGCAGCCGACCTAGGCCGCGGCGTCTGGGGTTTGAATTCGCTGCTCTCGCGGAACTCAGCCAAGTGGGTAACGTTCCGAGTTGATCTGTTTTCAGACCCAGACAGTTGTTAATGAAACAGTTGCTGTTTTGTTGACAGAACATTAATTACTTGATCTTAGGACTTGGTAATTGCACGGGCCCCCTCTGTATACATCACTAATTACATTAGCAATTATATGGCATTTTAAAGACAAAGAAATGACTACAGCAATTGCAGTGTCATAGGGACCCCGCTGGCAAATTTCAATCAAGTTCCTGCAGCCTCGGTGAGGTGTTGAGATGAGTCCTTCTCCACCCGAATCCTCCCGAAGTACCAGCCTGCTACGGTGCCTTGCTGCGGCCGCTCAAACCAAGCAGTCTGGAGAAAAGTCGAGCTGCTTGAATTTCTCATCGAGGTTAGTTACAGTCTCAAAATTGATTTGAAGTGTTCTCAAAAGCCTACTTGCTATTGGAAAGATTTCTTTTTACTGTCAGCTCTATTAATCCTAGAGATAATTGAGAGTCGTATCTTAGAAAATCATGACTTCGATTAAAAAATAATCACAATTGTGAACGTACTCGTCAACGCCTTTCTGAAAAGCTGCACTGTATTTTTAAGGATCTTCTTTTGCAAAGTAATAGGCCACAAAGTTACTTAAGAAGCTAAAATTCCTGTGCCTCCAGAAGTTGGAGATTTGCAAAAGACCTTCAAAATCAGAGTAACCGTAAGCATGAGAACTGGTGGTACAGCGTATTTGTAAAGTCACCCTTGTTTTGAAATATGACAGAATGTATAGAGGCTCCTTTATTCTGACCAAGAGCTGTAAAACCCCTTCATTTAAATCAGAAGCACCCTTACGGTATGCAAAGAACGTACAGAAAGACATACTTCAGTTACTGCTGCCGTTGCCTTTTTCTTCCCCACCTCCCCGTGCTTACGGTCTTCTGATACAACTAGAGCAACAACGGAAATACAGCTAATACTTGTAACACAACTTGGCAAATGATTGTAACTTGTTTGGGTCAGGAGGCGTTTCCATTACTTGGCTGTACGTTGCCCTCCACGGTGGGCACGGATTTTGAAGCCCTCACAGGCCATTGCGGTGGAAGTAAGTAAAGCGATCTGCGCACGCTCGGGTGCTGTGCTAGGATGAACGTGAACACAAAAGAAACCCAATGCTTTTATTTATAAGCTGTGCTTCTGGTTTGCAGGCCAGAGGGGAAAGTAATTATATGGCCAGATCTATAGATGGCATAAATTGGTCCAGCTCCACTGACTCAGGTGTACGATAGCTGAGGATCCGGCCCATGTCTTGTCAAGTTTAGAGCTTGTAAACAGGGAGAGATGGTATTATTACCAACAGACAATCTCTCTGGCTTGTGCTAGCTATTTATTCCCCCGTTCCACTCTCCCCTCCCTTCTCACTCTTCCTCAAGTGCTATTGCTATATGCAATTTCTGACCAGTTCTACCCAGAATCACGTTCATTAAAACCTTGACCCAGTATTAAGGGAGGTTTGAAGCTGATTTTAATGGTGGCAAGATTGCAGCTAACACCTTCTCACTGCAGAGAGTTACTAACTTGTATTCAAAAGCGGGTAGCGACGGCCTCTATGTCCACACTGGGTTGAGCTTGAGAATACAGACAAAAATGAACCAGGATGAGTTCCCCAAGCACACAGGCTGTAAACCTTGCAGAAGACCAACAAGCAAATAGCGTGCTCCCCCCCCCCCCAAAAAGGAACTGGCAACGGACAGGCTTGTGTTTTGTCATTCCCGTGTCTTTTTCTGTTATCGTTGCAACCGCACAAACAAGCACAGAGCAGGCAGGACAGCAGATCCGATATCCCCCGCCCCGCTCCCCGTTGCGGTGCTTCCCCCAGCCGTCCCGTACTGCCTCCACGGGACGCTGGTTTGGTGCCTTCCACTTCGGGAGGGGGAAGCGTTGGGTTCCCTCCTTCCCCTTATCTACACCGACGTTTGCTCCACGCTGTCTCTGTCACGGCTGCTCCGTCTGCACCCTCTGCTATGGCCACCAGCTGTCTGTTTAATCCAGTCCTGCAAGCGGAGTTAATGAGACATTCCTACTTAAATAACCTGGTGCGATTAAAGCTTCAGATCTTTGCACCTCAACAGCTGTGTGTTGTCACTGAGATAAATATTTTAACTGGTCTGGCAATTCCCTAGCTGCCCTGTGTAAGTGGTTGAATGAGTGGCTATTGTTTCACCGTTTATTAAAGTGAAATTCAAGTTCTTGCAAAACAGCCATCTAGAAAAGACCTGTCCAGGAAAAAAGGAGGGTGGGAGAGAATCTGCTTTTCTAGGCGGCCTTTCCGAACCAGGGCAGCGTGCGGATGGCAACGGGGCCGTGCCCGACTGTAATCGTCCGCTCCCCAGGCGAAGACAACTGGGCTTTCGCTGACCGCTTACCGGGGAGGTTCCCTTTGTGACTACTGTTAAGAGAAATGTTCCTTCGGCGTTCCTGATGCTGTACAAGTGAACGGCTGTCCAAATACCTTGCCTTTGGAAAAGGACCTCTTTCTATGTTTGACGTGGCAAATGCCATTTAATTCTTTGCAGAGCGTGGCAGCCATCTTACAAAGGAAGGCTGAACGATTTCGTCTTCGTGTAAAACTTGGCAAATTAAGGATTTAAGAAGGTTGCAGATCTCTAGCCTTTATTGGTCTTAACACGGGCCAAGAAAAATCTTTTCAGGCTGGTTTTTAAGAATTGGGCAAGACTGGTAATGAAATCGGTTCAGCGTGACAATGGAACAGATCCTAGAGATTTTTTTGTCTTTTAATAGAGATTCCCTTTCGGTACAGATAGTCGTTGACTGCTTGGGGCTGGAGGGAGTTGTTTGTATGCTTTTTTGAATCTAGGAGCTAATATTTTTTCTGAAACTCTCTTGCTGGGGTACTTCATGCATCTCCTTCCCTCACTCAGCATTTTCTTTGGGATTTGCTCAGCCTGCAGGACAGCTCTGAAGGGGAGGGCAGTGAGGTATCACAGGCACACGCCGTGTTCGTACATCATCAAGTCCTTAAAAGAGGTAACAAATGAGTAGCGGAGCACGGTAGTTCTCCAGGCTTTCATCTGCATAATAAAATCCCTCACCCGAATATAACAGTAGGTCGCTGTTAAAGACTAAGGATCTCTTTCAAAGTAACGGTTAGTTTTATCACTAAAATCATCACTTAATACGCTGCTGGGATTTCTTGGGGAGGGAGGGGGGGAGCTGAATCGGATTTTAAGTAGAACGGGCCTCTGTTCAAGATGAGACGAAGGATATTTCACTAGGACGGTGGACAACTTAGGTTTCACTGTTGGGAAGAAGGTCATCTACTAATTGCACGTTATCCCTGAATGAGTAATTGAAGCAGATTACCAAAACCCCCTGTTTTCTTCCCAGCTTTTGGTTGATAGTGCCTAATGTTTTCGGATGCTTTCACTGACATCTGGCAGTAGTTTAAACACTGACTCATATTCGGTCTTCTGTTTGTCAAAAAACGTCAGTCGAAGTGGCTTGCGTCATCAAAGAAAATTTTCATTTGTTTGAACGTTTCCGGTGATTTTCACACAAGAAAATGGAATATTCCTGGTTTAGATAGTCAATTACCATTTTCCAAGACACGTCTCAGCATGCTGGGTTTTTTTTTTTTTGATAAAATAAAGCTAATTTACCTTTTTGGTCAACGCTCTTACAGGGAGAACAGGAATTCCCCATGTTACAAGTGCCTGACCCGGGCCCTGGCAGCCAGTGTCGCTTACTCCTTCTGAAGAACAGCTAGAATGGAGTGCGAGTGGAGCAAGGCCTCTCCCGCTTGGACTCCTTTACTGGTCAGAGCACTGGAGCCACGAAGCAGCATATTTATGCATCCCAGTGAGTAAAACGTGCGCTCTGCTGCAAGAGGGAGTCGATATACTTCAGAGTTTTTTCCTTAGGAGCCAAGGGGACTCAGCTCTGCAGCCTAGGCTTCGGCGTTGGCTCAGGGTTGTGCTCAAAGGCAGTGCCCAAGCCAGGACTAAGGAACGACCCCAAATTTAGTTCAGCAGTCAGAGTCCAAGGAAAGGCCAGTATCCCACCTTTTTTCCTCCCCCAAAAGGACAAAATTCTCACAAAGGTGTTGTCCACTTTGTTAATCAGCTGTGATAAAGGCATGGCCAGAAGAGACCGTTACTATCTTCCGTGACCGGCACAATCTCAGTCTCGCTCTACCAAATTGTGGATGGGTGTCCTACAAACAAGCACGAAGGCTTGATTTGAAAAACTCTCACGTAGCATAGAATTACCCTTTTTTTAAAGTGCTGTTGCTGGAACAGTACCTTGAGTGACCCATAAAGATGATAAAGAATAAAGCATATTGAATACTCTGAAATTAAGATAATTCCCCCCCTTGTTTACAGTACAAAAATTTTATTTTTTTGTTAGGATAATTTAAAGTTTAAAACTGAAGTAGACATATTCATTTTACAAACAAGATATTCTTCCATAAGTAGGACCATTAAAAACAGTAAACAAAAAAAGCTATCTTTACAAAAGCTCTGTGCATAGCAACTTCATACTGTATATAACTGACAAAGCAAAAAACCAAAAAAACGACCAGCCAACCCCAAACAAACCCCAAAACTATACAGTAGGGAGAAATGAGGCCTTAATTTACAGAAGGGAAAAAACGGTCTTTAAAAACCATGCATATTGGAAGTGTGCAAAGAAATAGGGAGAGTAAGATGCTATACCAAGATAAATAATGAAATAAAACATACTCTTTCAAAGTTATGATAAAATTTGTAGTTACCTATCGCAACACTTTCATCTTTCTAGTGGCAAAAAGGAAAGCTGTTAGGGAATATTAAACAGCGATAACTAAAAGAGGACAGATTTGCTTATTACATTGAAAAAATCCTTACACATAAATTTTTACATGACTTTTCCTTTTTGCTGGGTGCTTTGCCACTGCCAAAGTCCTTCTTTCATGTTCAAGGATTTCTGATTGTATTTATTTACACACATTTTTCTTTGTAAAGCTACCAGTAAGTTCTACGCTCCTCTTGAGTACGATGTTTTCCATGCATGAGCAAAATCCATGTTCTAAATCATTCCTATGTGTAATTTGTTTCATCTGTTTGGCTCAAAGCAAACCAGAAAGAATAATTTTCCGTGTTTACATCAACATAGGCAGCTACGTTTGTTTCTCTTCCTACAAGTACTTGGAGTAGCTTGCTAGGGAGGTTTTCTTTTTCGTTTGGACTCATGGCTCTCCCACTTCAGCAACTGGACGGAGCTAATAAAAATACCTGAAGTGTGAAAGGAAGGCCGAGCATTTCAGAACCTTTTCTTTTTGTAGCCAGTCATTTTTTTTTTCCTCAATCTTCCTGAGACTTCAGTGATCTTTTTTTATGTGCCTGTGCTGACTAAGCAATAATAAAAAAAGGGCGGACAATGAACAGAATAGCTTTTTTTTTTCCACAAAATGTCTCACTTTTTTGAACTGGAAACCTTTCTGACTGAGATTTTGTAATGAAAATCTTACTTGTTGAAAAATGTGAGAGGCATGAAGGTAGCAAGCTGCTGCTCTTCAGCACGCGGTCTAGAAGCTCCTATCTATCTGGAATATTTGCTGGGCATAGAATTTTGAGGCTAAGCAGAGATGATAAAATGTAAAAAGTGGCCTGTACAGAGAAGGGCAGGGGGGAAAATCCACCATCTTTATGCGTTGGAGCTGTTTGGCTATTTTTTAGTAGTTCAAAATGGGGGGAGGGAGATAATATATCAGAAATGAGCCTGGTCCATCGAGATTTTTTTTTTTAAATCTAGGACTCAATGTAGTATTCACTGAAATTTATGGAAGTCTTAATCCCAACTCTAATAACCCTGAATCTGTTTTTTTTTTCCTGTATGCATGCAGAATTCCAAACGTGAATTTGTACCTCGCACTCGTACCCTTGCTGGGAGATCGGCACCTATGAACGTAGGAAATACTTTTTTGTTGGTTTTTTGTTCTGAATAACAATGATCAGGTTAGACAGTGCGCCCCGTAGCGTTATCAAAGGTGAACGTCCAGCAGCGCACAGTTACAACTCCGGACTCGGTAACACCTGTGATCCTTTCCTATTTCAGGGATCACTTGGCTTCAAGGTTGGCTGCCTCGCCGACCTCCAGTGATTGCTCCTTCCTTGATGGCACGAAGGGCATGCAAAGCACCTGCAGTGTCAATGAACTTGCAACCATAATTAATGGTGAGTTATTTTATTTCGTCTTTTCTGGAATGTAGACACTTGCAGTAGCCTGACCGTAAGACCCTGACTAACTACATTCAAGCTTCTTAAAAACACATTATTCCCGCAAAATCTCTCTTTAAAGTTGCTTCTAATTGCCATTGTTTGCTGATAGGATAAATTGGGCCTTGAGTTTTAGAAGACAGTAAACCCCCTCCACCTTTTAAAAACTGAATTCGCTACCATTGCAAAGGCGCCTAATGAAGCCCCTACCGAAACCTCACAGCATAGTCAGGAGCAGTACAAAGCTGCTTCCCACCAAGTGTATCACCTGTAGGATTGATACGAGTAGCCCAGGTTTTTGTCTTTCCACTCCCTTGGTTTCTCTGCTGTGCTGCGTTCTGGTTAACAAACACATCCTGTAAATCTTCATGTATATTAAATACATTTCTCTCATAAGCTGAACTGTACACTACGCTATGAAAACGGAGCTTCAAGGAGGACCTACTCTCATGCAGTCCGCACCAGAAGTGGACTCACAGGCAGTCGGCTTCCCTGCACTGGGTTATTTAAAGGAACGATTTTCCATGTTGGCAAAATGCAGTCCTGTGCCAAAAGCCTGTCCGTTAGGCGAGGGTCTATCAAGTCATATACCACACACAACCACCGCGCCTCTTGGTCACTCATCATTGCAGCTGGATTTGAACCACGGATCTAGATAGAGGCTTTCTAGGCTATTACTCATCCAAATCAGCTCCAAATGAGCTCCAAATGACCACAGCCATGCAAGTTGCCACAGTTGTTCACCATCCCGAGTCCAGTACTGAACATCTTCTACCATATATAAGGATCACCAAGAACACTATTTTACTTACCCATCGATAAAACTACTGGGCAAATGGACAAGTACAGTTTCAGGGGCCATATATTAAGGGTTTATTTATTAACATAAAGATGTTACCATAGGAACAACTATTCATGCAGGTATGAATCGTGTGTATTGTACTGGGGTGTAAGTTGTGCAGCTGATTTTTTTTCCCCTCCCCTCTAAAAATGGCTTTCCAACAGTCCCATTCTTTTGAGTGATCTCTGGTTTAGTCAGATAACTAGTGATTTTTTTTTTATCAGACTTGTTCTCACCATCCAATTTCAGGAGAGGAGATGCAAAGGCGAACTAAACTTTTTTATGCTAAAATGCAGAAAAATTCAAAGCAATTGATTACTTCTATGGACTTCAATATATAAATGGAAAATACTTACCATTTTTAATGACTCAGGATAAAAGTGCATAAATTATTCCAATACATATTTACCCTTTATAAATGCACCCTTAATATGAAGTATAACTGAACTTAAGGTGTTCTAACTACATGGAAAAACAGTATGTTAGAGAAGCCTTTCCCTCCTAATTCATACATTGAATCTATAAAATAAACTCAGTACCTCAGGAAAAATCTGATTCGTTCAAATCCCTAAGTGCCACTCATTCGCGAGTAGGGTCTTTGAAACTTAGCAGTTAATCTTAGTACCTGAATATTTTAATTGAAACAAAAAATGGAAGGGGGAAAGATGAGGAGGATGAAAATCCGTACGTGAATTAGTGACCTGTATACCACAATGCATGTAGAAGTTTCTGATGATTTTGTTAATCAGAAAGAATCCTATACATCCTTGCACATGAATTCAGTAAGAGGGAAGAAGTGAGGAGCAATTGCAGCAGTAATAATATATCTCAAACTTATCACTACATTTTTGCATCATTTTTCTTCATTGTACAACTGGAGGAAAAAATCCAAAAAAGGGTTTAATTTCTACCTCTACATACAATAAGTTACAAGTTTATTTATTTAAATAATTGTAAAACATCTTACATTTTTTAAAGAGGTTAAACTATAAGCAAATACACACATACACCAAAGTTCCATCATTCATGTCAGTTTGTCCTAGAAATTCTTTCATGCTGGTACCCTGTTTTGTTGAATTTTTTTCTGCATAAACTAAATCGATATCTGAAAGGCTCCATAGAAAATAGAAACTTCAACTTTTTTCCCCTACAAAGTAAAACAAATTGTATCCAAAATATCAAGCTTGAATCATTTTGCCAATTTCTTTCTCCTTTTAATATTTTACAAATCTTAGGAAGGTTTCACGTCTTTCAAGAAAGACTTTGCATTTCTGATTCCGTTCTGCCAACTGTTGTTCATCCTGGCTCCTGGCTGATTCTTCATTCACAATGTTTTAGGAGTTGACGTGGTTGTGTCAGAAATATGAAACAGGTAAAAGATGCAGACTTCTCTCTTGTCCAATCCATAAAAAATGTTCGCTTTTTTTCCTGGGCCTGGCTTTCCCCCAAAAAAGAGCTTGTAGTGCTATTTTTTTCTTTTTAGTGGTCCATCACAATAAGTAGTTTTGTGCTGTAAAAGAAAAATGAAAAAAAAGAGGAAAAAAGGGAAGAGGGAGAGGAGCAAAGCTGCCTCTTCCTTACATCGGGGGAACGACAAGACCAGTCATGGCTGAAAAAGAAAATTGACAAAGATGAAATTCTGGCAGATTTTTATGGAACAAAATATTTTTGAGCCCTTCACCCTTCTGTGTGTAGTCATCTATTGCAGCAATGGCCTTACTGGCAGGTTAACCTACACCTTCCGTTTCTTTGAATGTTTTTATGCTTTAGTGAGAACTAACACTGTGCCGCTGACAATGACCACAGCCAAGGGACAATCTGCCATTTCACAGTAAATTCACCAAAAGCCAAGGCCCATCGTGGTTCTTAAACGGGTAAAAGAGACAGACGATTACTTCTAGTCTTAGTACCTGAATTTTCAGAAACGCCTAATGATTTTTGGGTGCTTATCTCCCGAGAGATGTCCTGGGAGATGGAGACTGCTCAGAACTGTCCCCAGAAATTCAGACTTCTCACGCTTTCTCAAGTTGAACACTCAAAATCATTCCTGAAAACCAGAATCGAGCAGGGTCTTCCGCTTCCCGCTCCGCCTGCTTGCAGAAGGGTTATGTTGTGAGGGAGGAAAGATGGGAAAGCAAATGGGAATTTGCCCTGGGAATTTGCCCGTGCACTGCTTACGGGACCTAGCCAGAGAATTACCAGTCCCGCCTCACTGGACAATGACCAGAGCTAGGGTTTGCTAATTTAGTTTCAGTGGAAATAATGGACCAGCCTCTCTTTCTCGCTTGGTTTACCCCATATGTCTGAATCACTGTAGTCTTACCTGGCACATTCCCAGAACACTGGGCTTATGTAAATTATTTATTAGTCACTCTCACTGCCTTTAATTGCAGCTATATTCTTCATAACTGACAACAGCAACATTTGAAGCTGCCTGGAACCGGTGCTGTTCCCAAAGGTTTTGAGGGGTAAGTTAAGTTTATACGTATTTATATAACAAATGAGTGAGTCATATTTTCAAAGGGGCCTCAGTGCAGCGCAAGGTCCTAATCCTGCAAAGATTTATGTTCACTGAAATTTGTGGGATTATTCATGTGTTTAAAGCCCTGTCCTCTGAGAATTAATTTCACCCTTATGTTCATAGTGTTTAAAAAAATGCTTAGGGCAAGATCCTCAGCTAACATGACTCTTTTATTGGAGCTGTGTTGATTTTAAAGAACTGTGGATATGGCCTATGATTTAATACAATTGGAAAATAAATATTTTTGTATTTTGTAACTGACTAGGGCTAGAAGTCCCTGCCAATTTTGGCAGATAGCTGAAAGAGAAAGCGAAACCGGACAGTCTTAAGTCAAATATCTACTTTTTTTTTTAATTGCTTAGGAATCTGCTATTATTTTCCAATCAGATTTTCAAACACGCAGTGTACATAACCCTAAATAAAGTAGGTAAATATTTGCATGCCTGTTTTGGGGAGGGGGCAGGGTACATTAGAAGAGGAGGGATTTTCTGTTAACACTACTGAGGCTGCTCCTTTCCTTCTCCTCACCCCCAAAACCGAAAAAATGATCCTAACGAACGGTAGTGTCCCAGCCTGACACTGGAGAGCCTTCTCCCTGTGTATTAACCACATGCCTACCTTTCTGTCCTCTAGAGAAGAAAACTTAAGTCTTGGATTGATGCCCTCCTCTAGATTCTGCTGGGCTGGCAGAAGAGGTGAGCGTGTGCCCTCAGCTGCTCACCGCCGCCCCGCAGGTATCCCAACGGAGCAGGCTGTGCCAGCACTTCCTAACCTGCTTCAGGCAAAATCATCCAGGTTAGCTCAAAGAATTTAAAACTGTTTGTCTAAGGTGACCTGGCCTGAAGCAAGTAAGGGAGCACTTACGCAGACGGGGCCCAGCCACTCCGTATCGGTGGTAATCTTTTCTCCTGGCATAGCCAGAGTCAGACTCTCGCTGTGGCTGTTTAGCTTGCCTGTGCGGAGGCAGCAGACCCTGGTATAGCTAGAGTGGTTTAATTTGAGACATGCAGGGTCTGTCACCAGTGTAGTTTAAACTCTGCTCCCAAGGGGGACAGGCCATGTTGCCATAAATGCTTTTTTCTGATACTATTGCTATCAATCAACGTTATTTTCATTTTTTTAATCAAGGAAAACTTCTTCCAGCAGATCAAAGCAAAGACCAAGCCTGAGTTTCTGCCATGTCTCTTCAAAAATATTTTACGAATACTTGTAGATGCAGCATTTTGGAAAGTTCCTTAAATTGAAGGGAAAGTAAGTTTTTACTATATAATTAAAGATCTCATGTTATCCAGCAGTCCTGGACTCAAACTAGCGGTAGGAACAGCAAAGCTGCCATCTGCAACAAGGAGTATGTCGGTACCCCTGGGGCTCTGGTGATCCCTCTTTTGCCTCCTTTCCTTTCCTTCTGAGCAAGGAGCAAGTCCCTGCTTTCCTCTCCTTACTTTTGCCCTCCCCAGCCCACATCTGTTTTGTCATTCCAGGTTGTAAGCACGTTCTCCGGAGCAGAGATACTCCTCAGAAGTTGTGAGGGTGGAACCCGCCAGTGGACAAATTCAGGTCAGAGTATAATATAACATGGAGAGGAGAAGCAAAGCCTAATTGTTTCACTGGCATTTCATCCTAATGTTGCAACTTCACCTCCTTCTGCAACAAAGAACAAGTAGGTTGAGGAATATTGGCTGGCATTCTCACCTGTTTTTCCACAGCTCATCTAAATGGCTTTGCTCTGTGGTTCTCTCTCTTTTTACATACCCTCATCTGTCCATTTCCACCCCACCTCCACTCCCCTTTGGGGCTGCACTGTCAAAAGCCTATTCCCAGCCTGTATCGCTTTTTATTGAATGTTTGTGAGGTTTGGATTAAGGTCTTACACTGCTAGCAAAGCTGTAATTATTTTTGCCTGTATTACTATATATTGAATCGATGTAACTTTTCAATAAAGGTGGTTCAATGCAGGACACTCCCTGATGAGTTGGGAATATAGAAACCACAGTCATTATCCCAGAGGGTCTTTTTTTTTTCTTGGAGGGAAATGGAAAAAGAATTAGAGATGAGCCTTATTGTATTAACCTTGACAGCTTGCAATTATCAACTGAAACACTTGATTAAAATTGTCACAAGGTTGGAGAATTTTTTTATAAATAAATAATCAAACATGGATAGTACCCAGATGCTATGGTGATAGGCACCTTTAATGGGTGTAATTAATAATGATCATAAGCCTAGTATATACAAGTGGCCCCTGAAAACGCTGTCTTGCTTTGCAGTGGAAAAGGACTCTCGGCAGTTCAAACAGCCATTTGGTAAGAACTGGAAAGGGGCTTAGTGCTGTATAAATGTACACACGCGGGCTCACGCACTGATCTAGTTCTTCAGATCTCACAGGTGCTTTGTTGGTGTCTAAATGATGACCTGCTTTAAAAACTATGCTTTCTAGAGAAGATGGGTGTTGAGCAATTTCAATCATTGTACTGTAAAATGTCTTGCTCTCTCATTTCGTTTTCTTCTTTTGCCACTAAGTTTCCAGCAGACTCCAATCTTATGGTTCTACAGCTCTTGGAAGAGGCAGACGAAGTGCTCCAGTGGTGCTACTCTGAGCATCTTCAATGAAGGTTCCTACCCGGCAATGCCAGAAACATCTCTAGGCATGAGCTGTCCTGTACATAAAGGTAGGTCTGCACATTGCAAGCCACCCAGCTGTTGGTAGCAGAGCCAGCTTCTGTGTCATTTGGCCTAATAAAATGTGTAACTTCTACCTGCAGGCTTCACCTTATTGACATCTCTGACTCCCATCATGGCTACCACTAGAAAATGTGCAGGTTTACCTTCAATATTAAGACCACAGAGACATTTGTAAAACAACGCGCCCATTTATTATCTATCTTTTATTATTATGTAACTAATCAACTGAAAATGATAGAGAAAAGAAAAGATTTTTGAAAGGAAAACACAGCTGGCTTTCATTTAGCAGGAACCATCAGTGGCTTGGATGAAGGGCACCATCATCCTTTATACTAGAATGTAGGTAAGTGAACTAAATTACAGCTTCGATGAAGGATCGTTCCAACTAAGACACTAAAAAGCAGCCAAAAGCTTCATGTTTTTCCTAAAGAATTTCTTTTTATTTTTTCCTCCATAGGAAATTAACACTTTTTGTTTGCAGGTATCCTTCTGTATTTGGATGGAAGATTTTAATTAATTAATCCATTCATGATCGTCTCACCACAGACAGGTGAGATCTTTGTAAATAAGCAGTGGTTTTGTCTCTTTTAGATGATAAGCAGGTTAAACCTTATTTTATGTAACATATTTTTAAAAAATCTAGACAAAACCATTGATAGCTAAGAGACGAAGTTAATTTGACCTCATCTATTGAGTTGTGTTGACGTAGTTACTATCTCGCCATGGCACTAAGCTGTATAGGCACAAAAGGCTGCCAGAACAGTTATTTTGATTTAGTTCAAGTTAATTAGGAACACCCTTAAAGTCAAAATATGTGTTTTCAGAGTCATATATGCATTAGTTTAATTATTAAAGAGCACAGGAATGTATAGCCACTCTGCAGTTACATATTTCTCCAGTTCTACTAGAAAGTGGCTAAGTTTTCACCTGCAAAGGAGAAGTCAATATCGAATCTTGCCAAATATCTTTTTGTGTGTGTGTGACACCTAACAGTCTTGAATATTTTCTTCCATTAGAAAAGGCAGATTTTTGTCTTCTCCCATTAAAAATGGAGCTCTTGTCGAGCCTGAATAAGTCTGCGACATATGATGAGCTACTAAAATTAACATCCCATCAAATGAAAGATAAGTAATTAATAGTAACAGGAGATATTTTTGTTTAGTTAAGTGTTAGCAAGAAGTTTTAAATCTCTCTTAAGGTTTTCGTTACTTTGAAGCGGTCTGTGCCACTTACATCTCTGCCAATAAACTGGGCAGAAAAATGTACTTGATCCTTCCAAGGTATCAAATTTAATCAGATGACAGATACATATTTTTCATATGTATTGACATCATGTATGTATCATTTGCAGCCTTTGCCATACTTAAATCACTGTCTAGACTCTGGAATCATTCTGATTCAGGCAGAAGCATATTGCTGAACATTCCTAGCATGGAAATGGCCCAGTTATTTTTACCTGGTTAGAATCTATGTTAAGAGTTATTGTAAAATGCTGTGTCTTAAGTGTTGACTGGAGTTAGGCTTCGACATGGAACAGCAGGTCAGGCACTGGACCGGTAACAATCAGGAACCATGGCTTTGTAACTGGAGCCAGCCATTTCATCTGAATCCCACCCCTTACAAACTTTCCAGAGCAACTGTTTCTCTCATTACCTGTTTGCAGAGCCTTTTAATGCAAGGGGACTGGAATCCCCAGTGCTGTTGACATCCCTAACTTTGTCAAGACAAGATACTAATAATTAGGGTCTTCAACTCAAGTACCTGTATTTCTTTAGGGAATAGTGCAGATGTCCCCTTTGCTAAATTGAGGCTGTTCCTAAGGGTATCAGACTTCAATACCTTTTAGATTGGCTAGGATCCTGATGGTTAATGGAACATCTGACCTTCTGGGGCTTGCCTGCTATTCCTTGTAACTGAGCTTGCATTTTTACGTTGAGATGTGCTGAGCTGGCCAAAGGTAATCTGGGCAGTCAGCGGTCCATGCTGTTCCAGCAGTTTCCAATTTGCTTGCTTTTCCCATTAGCTGCCTTCCATCTGAGATGAGTTGATTAGGCATTTGTGTACTTATCATGCCGTGTTGCGTCACGTCACATTATATCTTTCCAGTGCCTTTTTTAAACTGCCTTGACATATGACATGAATGGAGCACACAATTGTTCTGATCAGGATCACCTGCTCTCAATTTGGAGAGCATATAGAAGTGAGTGGTGTCCAGTATGGATTGCTGCTCGTTCTCTACCTATCATGTCCTGTTACAATGTAAGAATGTATAGCAGATGGCAGGTGAAAGAGGTAAGCAAGAACACATGGCACAGGGGGTTATCTGAGGGTATTCCACGTCTTGGCTGCGTTGTGCAGCCCAAAGCTGAAAGCCAGTAGAGATGCAAGTTTCATGCTTAGCTCATACTTTTGAGTTACAATATATTTTCTACCAGCTGTCTCCAGCAGCTTTTAAGCATCACCAAGACTTTCCTCCCAAAATAAATTTTTGCAAAAAAATTTCCAGCGGTACTGTAAACTGCCCGGAACAATGGGAATGCTAATCTGATGACGAAGCTTGTACAGCTCCTTCTGTTTAGACTAGTTTTAATCCAGGCTTAAACACTGCTGTGGTTAACATACGTGGAAGCTATGTTTCTAAGTAGAGTGGCATGCCCTGAGCTGCCGGTAGTATTTCTAATATTCTCATTGCAACAGGATGCAGTAAGTAGGATGGAGACTGTATCGCCAGGAAACTTTTGCCTTTGAACAAAAGATGTAGCCATAATACATTGCAAACATTATATTAAAGCTCAAAAAATCCCCACGGGGGAGATGTTTTCCCCATATTATGGGTGGGGAAATTGCGAGGTAATGTCGAAACACTTGCCTGATGTGCTTTGGGAAGGAGCCTGCATATACTTACTGCTTGCTCTGTGCTTTTGCTATTCAATCGTCTCCATCGGTATTTACTGATGCCCAAGTTTGATAAATAAGTAAATAAATAAAAAACTGCACTACCAGCACGTCTATTCTTAGTTTATAGTACAGGGCGATGGCATAGCAGAGGAGATTAACAATCTCCCATTGCTGCAGCACGGTAAGTCCATTCAAGCAGCCTCTTTGGGACCCTCCTGTTGCCTTTCTGGCCACATCTGTCTGTCAGCACTGTGGGAACGTTAATTTGGATATCAGGCTGTGTGGATCTGGATCCTTTCCAAAGCATGTGCTCCCCAGCTTGCATCAATTTAAATATTTCAGTTGGAAAGAAGAATTTGCATCTATGGCTGAAATAGTTAAATAGTTACAAAGACCTGGCGTAACAAACCTTGGGCAGACGTGTTCGACTCTGCGAAGCAACTACTGCCTTTGCTGTGAGTCACATCTGTTGTTGCTTGTTGTTGCAGTCTGACTGACAAGTCCCATTGTACTAGTACCGTATCTGCTGAAAATTTATTTAAATAACAGTTGTAGCGTATTACTAAATTTAGGTATCAGGGTGTTGATGTACAAGGAGCTATCCCACAAAGAAAGGGATATGGTTAATAATTTCTGTATCGGTTTATCCATGCGCAAGTGTCTGCATCTCTATACGCATAAGCTATTTCAGTAAGTAATGATAACCTTAATGGATAGATTAATCCTGAACACCTCAGGAGTGGATTTTTGTCAGTAGAAATGCATGGATGTGAGGACTGGGGGGTTTTTTAGCTTTGAGATTTTATGTTATACTTAATATTAAAGTTCCATTTTTAGAATCTCTTATTGATTACTAACTTACAGATTGGATAAAATATGTTGTAAACACTAAATGGCATGAATGGCAGCAAATGGTCTCTAGCACTTTACGTGTTTACAAAAGGGTTAGAAACTCTTGCTAAGCAGAGTCTTGAACAGACGGGGCAGACACGGTAGGTTAAGGAAAATTATTAACTTAAATAAAAAGTCAGTGTTTTTTACGCTGTCCTTTTTCTGTCTCCCAGAAAAAATCTGAGTGATTTTCTCGCTGAACTGATTTGTGGTTAGCACTACCTTAGGTAACTTATTAGGCCTTCTCAACATAGCAGTTAGACAAGTTTAACTTTAAAGCAGACTAAAATCTATTCTGAACGCACTGATTTGTCTTTAGGTTACAGCACTGTCCAACTGGCTTAAGCTAAACAAGCAAACTGTTCTGAAGTAAGTTGATAGGCCTTCCTAGTTAAATGTTTAACTGAATCAGTTTAAAATTACATTACCTTGGAACAGCTCCTTAGAACAGCTAAACCCTCTCATTTTTTATAAAAATGCAGTGAAATCAATACATCCCTTCATTAGCTGATACAAAGAACACACCCTCCCCCCCGCCAAAAAAAAAAAAAAAAAAAAAAAATAGAAGGGAAAAAGTTAACTGCAGACCAGGTAGTGAGGATAACTCTTCAGGCACCATGACCACACAAAACATTAACGAAGATAAACCCATTTCTAAACAGTTTAGATAAATGGCTACAACTTTTGGGCCAACAGAACTTCCTCTACCTGTAGTTTAAAAAATTGCTTCAAATCCTTCTTTTCATCGTCTTTAAAGAGAGAGAAAAGAAATATTCCCTGTCAACATGATACCTGTGCAGTGACATGGGTAGATCAATGTCTGTCGTTAATGGGGAGAAGACGATCTTAGAGAAGCACGGAGTTTCATGTAATTGGGGCAGGGGAAGAAGCTGTTTCAGATATATAGCAGAATTCTGCAAGTTAGCTTTTAAAAATATAATTGTTTTTGTTCAACACACTTAGAATTTCCTTATTATATAAAATAATCGCAGTGTATGTAAGTCCCTGTGGCCTAGCTAAGGATTTACAGTGCACCCAAATCAACAGGTGCAGTTTGTAGGGCTCATTTTAGAATTACCACTGGCTCTTGGCATGGCTGAATTCCCAGAGTTGTGTTTTCTATGGTATCTCTAAGTGAAGTCTGAAGGAGCCAGATGACTTCTCAGGCCCTATAAAGGCTTTTTTTATGGAGACTTGGAGCGTATTTATGTGCCGCATGCCCCCCCACAGCCTATTAAAAGAAAGAATTTAGTACAGGTTTCCATTCTTATCTTAATACTCACATTTGTTTTGCAGATCACCTTTAAAAAGGCTGTAAATGTACTATAGGGCTCAATTCCCGGTATGAGCCTAAACCCTGCAGCAGGTTTCAAGACATTGGCTGTTACGTACAGAGCTGTGTATTAACTCTGCAGGGCAGACGTTTGTTTTACAAGTCCCTGAAGCCTAAGGAGAAGTCATTCCTCACAAAAGAGCTGGTATTGAAATGCAGTGTGGGTCAAATCCTTCTCGGTATAAATGAGTGTCTGTCCCCTGTTGTTTTAAAACCAAATAGACAAAGCTTGGAGCACTGCTTTAATCCGGTTGGATTGGGCCAGATTTTCACTGCTGAGTCCTGTCATATCAGCGTAACGGTATTCAGATGATTACTGTATTTACCTAGACTAACACAGCATGCTTTACATGTGCAGGCTGAATATTAATTGTACATTTCTTACCTCTAAACCCATTTCCATTGCCACTAGAGCAGGCAGGAGAAGGAGACCCTTGGGGTCTGATGACAGGAGCAAAGGCACTCTTCTGTTTGACAGCAGGAAAGACGGAAGAGGAGAATGGAAGGATGGAAGAAGTGCTGGAGGAGCCAACTGTTGGACTTGAAGACATTACTGCAAAAGAAAAAAGTGAATCCTCATCAGAAATGCAATTATAGAAGTTTGGTAAAACTGTTTAAAATGTCTGCCTCCTGATTACTCACCATCTTAAAAAAGATCTCATTCTCACATTGACTTGGCTGTTTACAGTAAGTCTAAAGTAGAGAGGTAGTTATATTGAAGAGTTCAGAAAAGAGAGTGCTTAATTCTTTTAAAATGAAGGGTGAGGATATCAGAAAATGGTAAGTCATCAAGGGGGAGGAGAGAGTCAATATGAACAAACAGTAGACAGTAATGGCCTGTCCACTTACAGTCTGTGCTTTGGAAAGTGGGAAGGCCGGTAACTCCTGTGCCCCTCCCAGCTTTTTAAAAATGAAGATTTCCTTGGTTGGAGTTGAGAGGGGATGTTTTAAGCTGTTCCTTAGATTTGAATCTAAACTGGCTTCTTTTTTAAAGAAGTCTCTTGCAAGAAAAAGTCCCGTTATATGTCCAATAGCTTGTTAAGCAACTGTTTGCTTTCTTTGCAGAAAAATATCAGCTATTTCTCAGCAAAACAAGGAACAAATAACCATATTTCATGGGGGTTCAAGGGAACCCCCAAGTCTCATGGAAGTATTAGTTTGAAATCAGAATAGCAATATGCTGCAGACCCGGTCCTTTCCTTATTGAAGTCAATGGCAAAGCTCCAGAATAGGGGAAGTATCAAAAGTACCCAAACATCCTTTGAGTTGCACCTTAGCCTTAAATTACAGCTCAAACTGTGAGGATATTGTTTAGCAGGTTTCAGACCAGCAAGGAGCCTTCATCATCACTGCAAAGTGGGTCAGTCCTTATGCAGATGACGTGAATGTAAATAAAATCAAATAATATTTTGCAGGATACCAGGTGTTTTCTGGAAAGGCATGATTCTGACATTATTGGGAGCTATACGCTCCGTAAACTACCGTGTAGGTAAATAATCAAATAATTAGTCAATAAGTAAATAGCTGTTTAACTCTTCATCCTCTCAGATATATATTACACACACACTCTTGCCAGAGGGAAATCTAGGCATGAAAGGAAGAGTGACTTGCTCATAGTAATTATTAATGCAGGTCATACACATAAAAATTATTTTACAGTGCCTTTTAGGTAGGATTCGGAGTAGTCTCTATGCTAAAAGTGATGGCTACTTGCTTAATCATCTAAAGTTGTAAATTGTACCTAATTTCTCATTGTGGCCTTTGCCACTTAGGAATCTGTACAAGGATAAAAAATGAAGGAAGCACAAGTAGGATTCAATATTCCTCTGTTCTTCCTGAAAAATGGGAACATTTTCTAGTTCATACTAAAAAATACCAGAACACGAATCAGAACCTTTTACAAAAATCTCTACTAAATCTTGAGAACTTCTCTTGAAAGACATCACTGGTTGCATTTTTTTGATGTGGTAAATTAAATTAAGCAGGAGCAAGAATCAAATATAAAAGAAGCAAAGCACATACATCCATAGGGGGATCCTGTTGGAGAGCCGTTGATGAATCCAGGTGAGCCTGGAACGCCCAGGTTTGACATGGGGACGTTGCTGTAGCCATTCATACTATTGCTGGAAGTGCTGTAATTGGACTGTTGAGGGGTGGAACTGGATGAGTAACCTCGGGGTGAGATGCTGCTTGTATTACGAATGTAACCTAAAAAAAACACATTTCAAAGCATGTCAATGGTTTTGGCTTAAAACTTTCTCCTGTATATTCCCTGCTTAAATAAATTACTTATTTAAATCCAGATTAATTAAAACATTTAAACAAGTACCATTAAATTCAGTGGGGTTTATGCACGTGCTTTCAAGTTAAGGAATATTAAGTTTTAAAACAATGTGGGAAAATAACTGTTTGAAGTGAACTGATGTATATTTTTCTAATCAGATTTGATTTGATAAAAGTTGAAATTTGTTCTAAGACCTGGAAAAAAGGTATGTGCTCATCTTTTTCTGAGGTAGAATTTATAATACATGTGGGATTTTCTACATTTTTAGGGGGGAGGTTATACTTTTCAAATTATTGATGAATTACAAGTAAAGCAAGTGTATTACTAAGGGGAAATTATAACCCATATACAGTTTGCAGCTTGACTTTGAAGATACTCTACTTGGGGCGAAGAATAAACTGGATAAGTAAAAATCATATTTTGTCTTAAAAAAAAAATCACAAATGTTTGAGAACCAAAATTTAGCCTCTTTTTTCTCCAAAAAGAGACCTGAAGAACACTATAGCTATCAACATTAAAGTACAAGGCTATTATTACAGCTGCAAAAGGATTTTCCACGGAAAAGCTTTCATTAGAAAGATGTGATCCAATAGCTACTTTAAAAGTGGTTACCATTTAGCTATCAAGTCAGGTTATTTCTGCCCATTTATATTATGAAGTGCTAATTCAGGGCTGGTAAGACCTTATTAAAAAAAACTAGGAAAAATTACCTACATGATGACTTTTGACATGGCATATGTAATATTAACTTCATATGACACGGTTTTACTGCCTTAGAGTGTTAAACACAGCTATTCATGCAGTCAACCACAGACTGTACGTTACTGGAATCGAGTGCTAAAAATCAAAATATTCAAGAGTCAGAAAATGCCCAAAGTTGATGTTGCTCCCATGATGTATTACCGTTAATAAGTCATTTTATGGCATGTTTTTGTGAGAATCAATAATATATCTAGAGTAAATGTAATACATACAACATGTGCAAGTTGGTAAAATTAACACTGAAGAAGAAGCCTTAAAAAAAAAAAAAAAAAGAAGAAGAAAATGCCCCACCTCTTTAACTGTGAGAGGTTTTTTTCAGTTGCTATCCTTGTCTTTTATGAAAACAGAAATATAACCAGAAAAAAAAAAAAAAAAAGAGATTGAGGGGAGCAGGGAGAGAATTCAGGGTTAAGTTGGTATCAAAAAATACTCAAAAATTATTTCAGCCATAGCTAATCTGGTGACTGGAACCTGGTGCAGACATAGTATCACCCAAAATGGCAGCACACATCCATTTCTAATGCTGACAGTTTCAAGCCATTTTTCTATTCATAAGCTGAGCAGGTAGAGAAGTTGAGAAACTACTATGGGAGCAACCGTGATTCAATTTTTCATTGTTTAAATTAACACTAGACTACTTGCACTGCTTACCTTGGTTGTTTCCCTGTGTTGACTCTGAAATGCTGACTCCTAACTGGCTACCATAGGAGTTAATTCCCATCATACTGCTGTGAGCAGGAGAGCTAGACAGTGCAGGGATCTGTGCGGGATTCCTTGGTACACTGTAGAGAGCTTCTGCGATGTCTGCAGCTCGTTTCAGAATGATGTCCTGCAGAATGAAAGGGACAAGTTCAGAAATGTGCGTGAAGACGTTTTCTAGTGTTTATTACTAAACCTGAATGTATACCACTCCCCTGTTGAGAGTAGTCATTCTGACCTGGTTGTTATGTGGCGTTCCATACAGTGCTTCAACTAGGTCAGCAGCTCGTTTCAACAGCATTTCCTGGAGGATGAGCACATGCATAAAATTGACTTTTTAACAGAAAAGGATTTGGGTGCAAATAAAACCATGGGCTAGCATTTTCTGAAGTGACTAGTGTTTGTGTGTGGTCATTCTGAAAACGGGGTCCCTTAAAGAGCTGTTATTTGCCACTTATCTGAAAAAATGCACCACTTACAGAAGCTCAAAATAGACGTGCAAAATCATCAGTCACTTTGGAAAGCGTTGGCGTGCGTGCGATAGAAACGTCAGCCGGCACGGGCTGCGTTGGGTGCCCAGTGCTCCATCTTTATCTTGGAGCTCTCCATAGTCCTGAAGCTGCTTCAGGCACACCGGCTTCCCAAATCCAGGCCATTTTCAGACATACCCAGTTTACCCAGGAACTCCGTTCCCTACTGCATTTCAATATATTCTTTTGCATAGACACATAAAAATCTGATTAATCTCCGTGTCCATTTATTTTTTCTCAATAACAGTAACCAAACCAATAAAACACTTTAGCTATCTTATGTTACCTCTGGTTACAGAAAAAAAATGACACGGTATACTGTCTGAATACAATAGTCTCTCACCATGCAAACGTGCGAATAGGTCCTTTTGGTACTGCACTAAAATCTAGGAACACAGTCATTAATGCCACTCTCATTGTGCCAGGTGCCACGTCAACATAGTATGCAGTATTACAGACACATAAAATCCTGAGTTGTTTCAACACATGCATACTGCAGTTGTTGCTACAGAAAAAGTTGAGCTTTAAGTGTTTTTTACTAAAAGACTCCCTTAAGATTGGACCTCTGCAATAAACCTTTTATGTCTATCATGTATCATTTAGGCTCAGAGATTTGCCAACATGGATAAATGCAAAGGACCATGAATATGAACTGGGAAGATATCTGCACTGGACTCTCATTTTAGCAGCAAAAGAAAGACATTCACAGTGTTTGAGCTCTAACAGATAAAAATTAGTGGTATCTGTGGGTTCTACATGATCAAATTCTTATTTGGACCTACAACTAATCAGTGAACTTACGTTCAGATGTAATTGTTATTTAAGATACAACTTTTGTCTCTTTTGTGAGTTAGAATTGAAAGAACATATTTAGCAGGCTCAGTGAATGCTTAAAAATATTTTACCTTAGCTAGTCTTTCAGGGTCACCAGGATGTCTTGGGATGACCTTTTGCAGTCTTTGGAAACCATAATCTATGGTAGGTTCATTTAAAGCTGAAAAGAAAACAGAAAAAAAACCCCACGTTATATGAGTATGTATCTTTGTATGACTCTTTCTTTTTTTAAGTTCATTATCTAAAAAAGATGGATTTCACAGCTTTGCCATAGAAAACCTCTCTTTGCCTGGGTTCCTAGAAGGTGCACATTGCCTTCTGCTCAGGCGAGCCCTGATCACTGTGCGTAAGACAGGCGGAGTAGTAAGCTAAGCTTTACAAGATCTTCTGCATGAGGATCCCTAATCTCTTTTCAAAGGTAACACTTACTCTACTGCTAAGAAAGCTGGGACACACAAGCTGTTAATGTTGGACCGTGTTATACAGACCAGGTCCCCAGACTCCCGGTACCCCAGCTCCACCCATTTAATTGTACAGATGTTTCTGCCATTATCTGTATAATGAACTGCGTGGTGCTCCTGGACAATCCCTCAGTGTGTCTGTAATTTGTTAAATAAAGAATTAGTGATATCTTTCTGCTTACAGCTAAGCCTTGAAAGAATCCTGTGCATTCACGCGTGCGCACACACCCTACACCTGCTCATTCTGGTGGGCACAGCTGAACTGAATGGACATCCTCGTTTTATGCCAGTACTCCACAAAATGCATTCAGAGGCAGATATGTTGAAGCGAATGACAAAATTTATGTGAATGCTGCATGCTATTTGCAAAACTTCTGACTTAAAGAAGTATTCCAAAGGGTTACACTAGTGAGTTTGGCTTGCTCAATAAGGGAACAAAAATCCCATGACTTCTGCACTTAAAACTGCTCTGGTTTCCAAGGCTGACTTCTCACCATCTATCAAAGGCTGAGTGAATAATTTGAAAGATACAGCGGGGAAGCACTGTCACAAAATACTCCTTTAAGGATGAATGTATTTACTCTGGACAAAACTGACAATGGCGGCAATATAGCAAGTTATGGTACGATCGCGAATTAGAACAGGTCTGCTACTATGTTCATTACACAGTCAGAAATCAAGAGTACCGTATTTGCTCATCTAATAAACACATTACATGCGCCCCCCAACACTTTGCCATCACAAACTAGGGCACAGCTATTCATTAGACACGTTAACTTCTTCAGTTGTGTATGGCTATTATGCATACATAGCCACTTCACTGTAATGATGTTAATCTCTAGTGGATAAACTAAGATATTTTGACCCAGATCCTCATTTAGTAATAGCTGGTAGAGCCCTACTGGCAACGCTGATGAATTCATAAAACTTCAGACACTTTAATACTCTCTACTATGAAATCGTGGCAATAATAATCTGATTTCTGATTATTCAAAATTAAACTCCAAATTAATACAGAAACCAAAAGTCAGTTCTGTAGCATTCTGCATACTCGTAGGCTTTGACTGCCTCTAATACATTAGGATTACTGGTGTTTACTAACACAGTTACAGGTATGGTTTTTTAGAAGTTCCTTGTACTTCAGAATGTGCATTATCATTCAAACGACACATTCACGCTGAGAACCTTGCTAAGAATTCCATGATGCATTTAATAAGTAACATATGTAAGGCCTTTAGCACTATCCTCATTCAGTGCTAGCTTCTTCTATCCTCTTGTACCATTTGTGGTTCTTTTTAAAACAAAAATTTTTTTTAAATAACTGGTGACATCAGCACAGCTGAAACCCCCTGATTGCAAGAGACGCTGATGGCACGCACTGAATCTTCCAAAATATACTCAGCACCTTACAGGATAACCGTCTCAGACACCAGAAGAATGAAACTATCAAGTGAGACAGACTATTATACTGATCCAGATTCTCTGTTTATCTGTGTCCATCTTTGGTATAACAACATGAAGGTAAAAGGTCATATTCCCCACTGAGATACATTTTATATTTACTTTTTATTAAATAATTATGGCATGGCATGAAGTTTAAATATTGCAGGAGATAATCAAGTGGGAATTGAGTAGAGGAAACCCAGACCTGAGAATTTAGTCTTGGCTATACTTAGAATGTCTTTGCTCTCCACTGGGAGCCATTCTGGTTTGCTTAAGGAGTTTAATAATACACATTTCAACTGCCACAGAATCTACATCCCATTTGGGAAGAGGTTTTTTTTGGGGGGGTGGGGTTTTTTGCCAATAATCCTGAGAATTATAGGCCAGTTCTCTCAAGAGCCTGTACATCATTATGTGCCATTTCTCTTCTTGATTACAAGTCTAATCAGTTACGTTATATATATTAAGCTAAGCAAAAGCAATGTAAAATATATAGGAATTTAAACATGTATGTATACATAGTTCACTAAAAATAGCTAATGGGAATATAGAAAATGCTAATTCAGGAAGAAGAAACTGGCTATTATTCAACAAACATTTTTCCAATGGATTGACATGGACATTTTCATTCTGATAGATAAATAGCAGCAAATAATTTCTCAACAATGTTGAATTGTTCTAAGAACTCAGCCATTTTGAATCAATGTATACATTATGTCTTTCAGCACAAAAGGTTTTCTGTACAGCTGGCAACAAAATTGCCTACTACTAGTTTTACTCATTAGTGAAACAAAAATATCTCTGTCACGAAATCCTGTTAAAAACCAACATCCAACATTCGTAGAAGTAAATGGTACCTTTCCCACTGAAGGGCAAGATGTAGAACCCACCAGCAAGTTTAAACAGCTTCACCCCAACACCACTTCCACTGAGAAAAGAGCTACTGGATCAGTAGTGATTTATCTATGTGTTACATAGAAATATGTCAAAATTCTATCCAAATGCTTTTGGGTTCACGGGTTCAGAGACCAAAAAGGGGTCTGACACAGAAGCAGGCTGCTCATTATTCCCTACAAATCAGATCTCTGAAATGAAACCCCCAAGAAAACTGATTCAGGTACAGCAAAATCCCTTTGGTAACTCTCAAATCCAGTGTTTGAGGCACAAGGTGCCTCTCGAATTTCCCAGAGCATAGTTTAAAAAAATCATGCATGGCATAACATATACAAAAAAAGAGCAACCATCTAGTGAATAAACTGAATTGTCGGTTAGTCTATAAACTTCACTCTAGCGTAACTGTTTTAACAACAGAATTGTTACAGTCAGCAGTAGGGAGAGGTCTAAATGCCCCACAGCCTACCTGACTTTATTTATGACAAGGCTCAAATAGAGTACGGTGCAGTGCTGTTTCTTTTATATATTGTTCCTTACCCTCCAAAATCCATGCTTTCATTTTAAATACAAGTCTCCAGCTATTATAACTCACTGGAACAGAAGAAAAAAAAAATGCTCACCCTTGAGCAACTGATGCCACGACATCTGTCTGCATTTGCAAAACCTGAAACAACAGCTCAGTCCAATTCACCTCAATGGGGACTAACTCAGATACCGAATGATAACAGTGCTGACATTTAAAGTATTAATTATTTCACCGCACATCAAAGCACATAAGACTGTTGAAGGAAGATGATGTTATGAAGATCTGCACAATTTACCATGAGTGACAGCTCATTCTGATATTGCCAGCGTACGCCCTGGGAGATGCGCACTCTTCCTCTCCGACAATCACAAAAGGGATTCAAGGACCTTAGCAAAGTTTTGCCGCTCATCTTTGCTTTACTCCATGAAGCAGACCGAAGGGCAGCAAGTCCTCTGTTTGCAAAGTATGGATGAGAAGAAACGAAGTATGCATACCTCTGGAAATATCCTGAACCCAGAAAACAGCCAGAGGTACTGTAGTATTTGCAGTGTGGTGCCTCACCTTCTTGAAGATGTTAACATAGAGAAAAAGGCACCAGGGGCCTTGAAGGCTTGAGTTCCAACTCTGCATAGTGTCTACCTTCACTCAAGCCGACAGTAAAGAGAGGCTTGGTATTCACCCTACAGAACAAAACATTTCCATGTTGCTGGCCACAGAAGCTCACTTGCTGTAATCATGCTAATCCTGGGCTTGGGAGGTACATACGTACTGGTCAGCATACTCTGAGGGGTACACCGTGGTCTGGAGTTGGGAGGATGCTGCTAGAAGTGTACTGCCAGCGCTCCTGTCTTGTATTTGCTGTGTTGGTAACAGCTGTTCCAAACACCCTGCTCCCAACACAGCGTTGCCTCCTATTGCATGTGTCTTTCATAGGCTAAAGCAGGGGTAGGAGCTGTTCTCTGCAAACGCTTTCTGTCACATCAGTTGTGTTCGGGCCAAGTGAACTCGCTCTTCCAATTTGTAGAGCTCACTGCATCCTTGTAAGTGTTGTTTCCCAGAAGCAGATAACAAGCCGTTCTCAAATCTACTTACAAGCTTTAGCAAACCAGTACCCTCCTATCCTTGGTACCTGGCATAGAGACTGATACAGTACAACCTGGGAGTCCAACATATCCTACAGATTATTTTATATTGCATTGCTCTGACAAGTTAACCCCTGGAGGATTTCTTCTCAGCAAGGAAAATTATGTTCAAAATCTCCCTGATATACACATTTCCAGGTTAGCATCTCTATGACAAAGTAAATGCAGAGCTGTGATCAAACTTAAGATATGAAAGCCTACAAGACATATCCTCAGCTGGCGTAAACTGATGTAAGCGTGATTAAAGTCAAGGGAACTATAATGGAACTACTTACAGAGGCAGAGAATTTGAATTTGTGTTGTATTAAAAGCAGAATATGAGGCTACTGCTAGATTAGCAGCAGAGAACAAATGTCGTCTTATTCTAGGAACAGCTGACGAAAGAAAGGTAATTCAGAACATGGAGATGTATGTGTAACCTGTATTCTCACCAGATTAAGGTTCACACAGAGACTCAATGTTTAGTTGCGGTGATTTAAAAACAGACTTTTTATCTCTCGCTTTAAGTATATACTTAACTACTGAAGTATGTAAGTTGGTTCAGCAACTGCCATTAACATATAACAAGCCATTTCTCTAGACTTTTGCTACACTCTGCAGTGCACCGTTAGATGTCCATAGAATCCTGTTGGCTTCGCTCTTATAAAAGTTTTCCATCTGGGAACCTTATGGAAAAGTCCACACATCACATTTCGGCGATGAGAGGAATTTGAGGGCTGAGTTGCAGCACCCTGAATGATAGCACTTAAGACTGGAAATGCTGACAGAACCATAACTACAGCAATGCTAGCACAGCACACTTTGCAAGGAGCCTATTATAAATACACATTACAGGACGCATATGAGCTCCCGTAACAGCTCCACTGTGGCATTTAGATTTACCCTTGAAATTTATATCTAATTTTTATATTCATCTTTTCAACAGTTTATCATTTTCTTCTTCAAACAACCTGTCTTATTGTGACTCTTTAAAAAAAAAAGAAAAAATCTCAAGTATAATCAGGTCAAACATTAATATTTGATTGTATATTAAATATTGAGGGCATAGGCAGATAGAGGCAATACTAACTAAGATCATTGTTTTTCTGTTTCCGTGTTTTAGAAGAGTATTGGTGTTCTGGTGACTCAAGGATATGACCAGAACCCGAGAGATCTATTTCCCTGCCTATCTTCAGCTTTCCTGTATAACCAGAGGCAAGTGGTTAATGTTTCTTCATCCTTCCGTGGCAATGTCTCGTGTATAAAACGGAAGCACGTGTCTCTCTGTAACTGGTTGCCCATGTCTGATGCAGTGAGGCCCTGATGAACCCTCTGAGGTCTGGTTTTATATGAATAATTATTCTTGTTATACCTGTGAAGTACCTATAGCCAGCTACTCAGTATTTTTCAGATGACTTGACCCTTCGTGCTTTTCATCTGAGGTTATATCTCAGCACTTAATAATTATGAAGGACTTAATACAACATGACCTTGATAGTACCGGGGCTGCTAGTTGTTGCTGCTGTTACTAGTTCTGACAGAACTACATCTTCCCATGCCTTTAGTTTGCAGGATTTCACACTTTTCAGTCTCCTGGGCTTGATGTTAATGTCTCTGCATTTCTTAGGATTTTGCCAAGCGCAAGCTGAATGTAGAGGGAAGGTATTTAGAGGAGAAATTCTCATTTATAGAGGCAACTACAATTCAGGAGGGAAGTGGTCTTATTTGTGTCTCCAAGCCTACTGCATTCTCTGATATGTTATCTACAAACTGTGACATTTCGGAGGAATATATTGCAATATAAAGTACTAAAAGTATCAAGAAAATAATAAACGTCAATAATCATGAAAAAAACCCCAGATTTTCGTTATGATGCAGAGGACTACCTTAGCAAGAATTATAAAATCTATTGAACTTCCCTTTTCAGTATTTTATATGGTGTTTGTCTTCTACACTCTACCCAACAAATAGCTACACTTCTGTGCGTCTACTGAATCTATTTTAGAGTCCTATGGATACAGACACGCATTCTGTGGGCAGTGGCACTTAAACAACCTGGTTTCCTGAGGCTGTTTTCTGGTAGCTTCTCTGCTGTCTAATAACGTGGTTGAGCTCTTCACCCTTTCTTTCAGTGGAGGATTAATTCAGATCTCTTTTACCATTTTCCATTTTCACAAAAACGTGCTGGAGCTGTGCATCTTTGATGCTCCTATCTAAATCTGATAGAAATTGGCCAAGAGGTTCAAAAGTCGTCGTGGAAGTTCTGAAGACGACTTTCAGTCTGAAGAAGGACCTTGACTGCCTGAAAATGGCTTGCCTAGGTTAAAAATCAATGCATTTGTTCACAGCAGGATCACAGCAGTTTTCTGATATCACAGCCGTGGAAAGAAAAAAAAATGCCACCATGTTATTTTCATAGCTTAGAAGTTGTTTTTACTGCTATTAGCAGCAACAACCTGGGGGAATTGATTACACAGGTGAGCCTCTACCTAATAGCTGTGTTTATCATTTTGCCTGCCATGGTGGGAGAACTGCGGGTTCTTGAATAGACAGATTGAAAAGTTGTCTGTTCTACCCTCGCTCTAACAGCTCCGCATCTTCTGTGAAATGCTGTTTTGTAACATATGGCAGTAAGCACCCACTCCTCAGAGAATGCTAACAGATATCCCTATGCCAATAACAGCAGTAAACCAGGGATAGTATATTTAACTTTCCTCTCTTCTGCTGGCTCCTACATACATCTTCATGTCCTTTTTTGTGGAAGTACTCTAATTAACATGTCAAAGAACTGCACTGCAGTCTGACTCAAGTCCCCTCTAGATGGTACAAGTAAGTCTTGCACTTAAAACAGCTTTACAATAACAGTAATACTTTTTTTTTTCATAGAGGAATGCACATTTCTATTACACATCTCTGTATCACTGCATTCCCAAACCTCTTTCAGCACAGGTACCAAGAGCACACAGATGGTGGCCCTCAGTAATGCTTGTGTTGAAGACGCTATGAGAGCAAGGCCGCAAGACGCACAAAATGGCATAGAAGAACTCACATTTAAATCTGTAATAATAACTAAAGAAGTAACAGTCTCTCTTTCTCTGAAGATAAACGCATCAGGCCTAATGCAGCCCCTACAAGCCCTGTACCGCACAGGAATCAATGACACTGTTCCTTTGCTTAAGGAGTGCCAGACTCCGGTAAGTTAACCTGTCCCATCTCTTTAGAAACATGATTGTATTTGCATGCAGATTTGAATCGTTAACCTGTTTGATGGCTCTGCCAGTTCTCTCTCAGCAAAAGGAGATCGGTTTAACCTGCTCAGACATCAGATTCGTCCTTTCCCAGAGACCAGTGAATCAATGCACTGCCTTAGAAGAAAACGTATTCCAAAAGCTTTTGGCCAGATCCTGATCTCACAAGCCCAGGAATAATTCCAGAATGACTTTGCACTGCACTGGGGTTATGTTGGTGCAAAATTAGAAGAAAGTCCTAATCTCTTTGAGCTTGATTCAAAGTCAGTTTCAGTCAATGGATATCATTTCAGTATCTCCAATTAACTGTGGATCAGACCTCTATCATAACAAAAATAATCCTTTGTCAGTTAAGCTTATATTTCATTAGAGTACCTAGTATAATTGAAGACTTAATTCTTGCTGCAGGTTTCTAGGTTTGGCAGTTGTATGAATAAGTATCTTTCCACATACATAACTAAACACTAATTTAGCATGTGTACTAATAAAGGGTATATAAAACAGCATAAGACAGTAACAGGATCTTCACAAATCACTGGTTCTTTCTAAAGTTCTGAAGTGTCAGATTTTCATTCTAATTTTTCCACTTTTGGAAAAACTAATTCACTCAACAGGTGGTTAAGTTTTTACCTTAAAATTTTTAATAAAAAATTTCCTGGACCTTCATTATTACTTTTGAGTTAAATTATAATTTAAAATTTGACAATTATAATACACAAAGATTATTTCCAGAGGATTGTTGGTAGTAAGAGGCTTTAAAAATTAATTAAATCCTTCCATTTTGAGAAATCTGAGTGTGATTTGGTGGGAGCAAGTCATTCAACTTAAATAGAAATCTACCCGTTAGAACTCTGCACACCATTATTCTCCAGCCGTGCTTAATAGGTTTCAGAAACTTTAGCGTATACATCGTATGCCGTCATTGTTACTACCGGTACTGACAGTTCAATGAGGTGGTCATCTGGTCCCATCTGATTTTTTTTCTTTCAGATCTGTAATGTTCTCCTGCTAGCAGAGGTGAATATAGAACACTAAATAAGTTGATAATCCATTTAAGAATGAAAAAACCCCAACAGATTTATTTTCCACTCAGCTCATTGGCTTCTCTCGATACAGGATTCTCTCCTTGTCCTCTGGGATTATCTTGAAAATGAAAGGTTACCCCCAGCAAGAGGGAAATGTAAAATAAATACTGTTATAAATAAAACATCTTCCACTATGTAGAACAATGCTATCATGTTCCTGTACACTCAATATATCTATAGGCAGACCCATATAACAACAGCATGAGCTCTAATCTGGAAAAAATATTAACACGTGTAGTAACAGTGCCTTAACATCTCTGCACAACAATGAAGCTATCTCCTTACATGTCCAAATGTCACAACTAGCAGAGTGGCCTTCAAACAGCAAGAGGCTAAATAAATAAAGCAAGCACGCAAGCAGAGAGTTGTCAATACTGATTACCAAAACAAAGAGGCTCTGAGCTCGAGCTCTTCTAGCGTAAATCGCAATCACCTACCTGTGTAAATAAACCTGCCTGGCGCGCCTTTGCAAAACTGTTTGGATTTGTATGATAATGTCACTTCAACCACTCCAGGAATGTGACGTGGAGGTGTCTGAACTCGAATGGCATGAGGCGTGATAAGCTAGGAAATAACAAAAGGAGAAGCATGATTATGACGCGGCTGTGTTATTCCCCCACGCTTTCACTTTTCACCCTCCAAACATGCGTTATGAGTAAATGCATTGCTTATTCCTATATAGGAGGCACTATAGATCAGGCGAGTGGTATGTCCGGTCTAGTTTCTTGGCTCCAGGAGAGGAAGACACATTTTAGGATAAACTGTCATCAGGAAAATTGTACTGCTTATGCCCATTGGTTAATTCCTGGCTTACTTCTGGACCCAGAGGGAATTCCTTCTCTTTCCCAAATGCCGACCCTTTCTTTCTTTCTTTACCTTCACCTGTCTCCAGACACCTAGACTTGTTCCATTCCATTCTGGATATTACTGAGCAGTTGGCCTCAATAATATCACATAGCAAGGAGTTCCACAGAGAAAACATGCTCCATGAATTTCCTTCACACAGGTTTATATGGCCCGCCTCACACACCACCATTTTTATACCATTAATGGAACAGGAATTAACACTTCCCCTTCTACTTTCCTCAGGACTGTTTCTTCCATTTAGCAATAGGGAGGCACCTCTACCTACCTCACTCCATACAAGCATGGTGCCAAATACAACTTGCAGCCCATCAAAGAAGTTGTCTCCAATAATGATCACCATTGCTCCTCCTGTAGTCCAGCCTTCACTTGGGCTGATTGCTTTGATGCATGGTGTGGCTAAACAGAGCAAAAAGGACATCAGAGCATCAGGTTATGTTCCCCCCCCCCCCAGCTTTGAGACTATTTGCAATACGGGGTGTAAACCCTTGCAGCAGATGGGTGCGAGCAACTTCTGTGCACATTAAGCAGTACTAAGTCATATCGATGCAAACTGTCGCTTAGAGCAGCTTCACCTGTCCACTCCTGGGAGTTTCTGCAGCTTCACGACTGGCATGAATTCCCTAGCGCTGACAAAGGCCTAGGACAAGTCCCCTCCAGCCATTCACCCATGAAGGCTGCTTTACCATTCCACAAAGCCCAGTAAATAAATAAATAAATAAATAAATAAATAAATAAATAAATAAAAGCATGTTTTCTGCCTTGCTAGTGTTAATTACTTGCCTATTCATTACTGGCACTTAACATCGTGTCATTAAAGCCTAATAGGCCAACTGTAGTGGGTGTAAAAATGAAACGCTTAAATGATTGTGCAGAGGCTGTTTAAAAAAAACAAAAACCCTGCTCATTAACATATGATCACACAAAAGCTGAACCCTGTGGAAAGAGAGGTACATCAAGATTTATTAAGTTTATCAATGGGCAAAAAAGATATGGGAATATCAAATGTTTCCTCCAATTCCTATCAGGAGACAATTTCTAATAATTTTCTTGATTTTATAGAGTAAATTTTTTTTCTCCTCTCTTCCATATGTTCAAGGCCTCTGGACTATACATCCCATCAGGAACCCAATATGGTTTCCAGGCCATAACCAAAGTCAATCCATCACTCCATTCCCAATGTTGACAGGGTCAGAGGTGGAGGGGAACTTTGGCAGTGCTCCAAAAACATGAGACTCCTTTGAACAGCCAGTCAATCACATCCAATCAGTCAAGGAAAAACTGGATGGCTTCCTAGGCTAGGAATCCTGGGATTTTCCTTCTACCATTTCACTGCCCGCTGGGGGAGAATTAACACCACTCTGAATTCTTTACTGATTCAATCATTTTCTTCCAGTTCATTAATTCTTCTTTTAGGTTGATATAGGGCACAGTTAAGAAGTGGGGCAGCAAAACATTATAATGAAATAATATCCTTGCTTGTCTTTTCTACTAACATCACCAGCTCTTCTCACTTTCACTAGCTGCAGGGAAGGGAAAAGTAGACACAGATAGCATTTTCTAGTAATTTTGAGTACTGTCTGCGTGAGAGAGGCAGAATGCATTGGTAATGAATGTATGGGAAGAGGGAGAGGAGGGGCCAACATTTTGAGGCTTAACAGATACAAGTATTTGTAATTGCTTTAATATAGTCCAAAACCCATCCTGTAGACGGCCATGAGTCTTGCTTAGCCAAACAAACTAAAATCAATTAGTGTCAGGTTCCTTCTGTGCATTGTTATGCTTTGCGCACAGTTTGTTTAAGGGAACTAGTGACACTTTTTCATACACATCTTGTGCTGTAACAGTTCTGTTTAACTAAGATGTCATTCTGCCTAATTTGCCTGAAATCAAATCTATCCCAGCTGAATGAGAAGGCTGAAATTTAGATAATACTTAGTTTTTCTATGTTTTCATCTTTGCAGTACAAACTAATTAATAAATTGGCGGGGGGGGGGGGGGGGGGGGGCGAGCCAGTCTCTTAGATGTAAAGAGGATCATATTTTGCATGCAGTAGACACTGTTTTCCTGCCTCTTCCTTCTCTAAACCCCCTGAGGTTCTGTAGTTCCCCCTTAGCTCTCCTTCCCTCCTGAAAACAAACAGAAATTGAAGAATGGGTAATATGCTTTTGCATTCATTTGCATACTGTTCTTCATACAAATACCCTACCTTCTGAGGGGTCAAGTCTCCTTGCTCTCCGTCCATGCTTGGAGTTGTTGTGAACAAACATGTTGTCAGACACTGCCAGCACGTGCCCATCAACATTCACTGTTGTTGATAGCACAACCTAGATATTTAGAAAGGGAAGAAAAAGGAGGCAGGTAAACAATTTACTTTGAAATTCAACTTGTTAAGTATTAATTATTCAGTTTAGTTAAAACCCTGTTCTGTTTGCAAAATGGCATCATGTCCTGCAGGGTTTACTCCCCAACAAGAAGGGAAGAAAATATTTTCAGCCTTCATTCTATGCATTAATTCCATTTAACATAGCATCCTAAGGGCCGTATAAAGTCCTTACTGTATAATGAACCAGATACTGCAGATGGCCCTAAATCTAGTTTCCTATGATGCACTGTAGCATAGCTGATGGCAAAGAGGTCTATATATACCAACCAGGAGGGCAAACTGCAGAGCACCACAGCAATTTGCCCTCCGATACACACATGCAGATTCAGAGCCATCTGCTGTACTGCGCACACATGCAAATGTATCTGCATCTGCTCCGAAAATACAGGTCTCCATTGACTGAGCAAAATGGAAACTCCTACTACGTGAAAGCAGTACCTAATGTCACGTCTGCTTTTTGACCTACGCTTGCTTAGTGCTTCTTGAAAAACATCTGAGCCTGAGGACCTTGAATCAAGCAGCAGTTTTTAAACCTTAGCCTCCACGACTTATGTTGCTGCGCTCCAACAGCATATGAATTCTTCGAGGAAGTAACTGTAGATGTTAATTAATCCCACTTAGTTTTCCCTTTGCTATACAATATCCAAAGCTTTAAGTCCTATAAATCCAGAAATATATGTGCCTTTAAACCACAAACTTTTAGGAAAAAAAGAACAAACTGTGTTTTAACTACTGAAAGAAGATGCATCTTATTGAAACTTTCAGGTTTCGAGCATCAGTTGGTGTAAATCAGCTTAACTCCATTCAGCTGCCACACAGCTATATTAATTCACAGCTATTGAGAATCTGCCCCTGGATGTGTTCACGAATTTTCACAGATACAGCTCCCATAGTCTACGTAAGAGAACGTCAAGCTCTAACTGTTGATAAAATTATATTCAGCATATAGCAGGAGTAACCTTGCCCTCTTACAGGATTATGCTAGCTTAAAGAATACTTTCTTTCTTGAGACAAGTTTAATTCATTCCAAAAGGCTCTTGTCATACTGTACTCTTATATTCCTCAAGAATTCTTGTCACAAAATGTGTTGCTTTTGTGTGCCAACTGATTTCATCATTGCACATTTGGGTGGAGTGAGACTCCTATCCAAAGTGAACGTTTCCCGCATGACATAGCTGAACCCACTCAGATGCACTTCATTATTTTCCGTTAAACAATGGAAATAAATTTTAATCTCTCACTGGCCAGCACAGAGCACACTATGGTAACAGGGGAATAGACCTGAATTATTCCAGTGTCTGAAATATTTACGACAAGTGTTTAAATTGTAACCAAATGTAAATAAAAAGTATATCATATATATACAGTTACACTATATAATATATACATATCTGACCTCACATACACAAGGTACCTATGTGATAAACACACACCCACATGCTCTCAGTATGAGATCTTTATAATATACGCAGACTTCAAGTATACACACATTCCCCGTTTGAATAACGATTTGGGTGTAAATGTTGTGCGCGACACAAGAGCCACATTTCAGTAAGAGCTGTAGAGATCCCTGTAGCATGAGTAACCGCAAGAAACAGTCCTCTGTTTAGAAGATAAGTGCTGAGCATCTTCTCTCCCCTGAGCCAGCAGGAAGGGAAGATGCACTTTTAGACCTCTCTCCACGAGTGGTTCCATTTTTAGTCACCTCTCCCATTCATCACAGGAGGGTCAGAGCCACTTGGCATTTCACAGGCTGGGACCTAGGGTAAATAAATACAGCATTCTCAGGGACAGGACAAAATGCAAAGTTCAGATCTGGACCAGTACCTTCTCAAAGTTTTGGACCTTATTTGCAGTAATCTCTAGGGTACTGTTGAAATTCAGCAGAGACCTTTGTTGTCTTTGCTAGAACACTGCTAGCCAGCTCATGATCAATGATGTGGAGTAAGAACACGTGAGATTATGGACATAAAAATTACTGAACTTCTTCACTTTTCTCCAGTCATTCCCTCTTGCCTGATGAAGATGCCAATCCAATTGTTTTATACCGAAGATTAAAAACCAATGTTTTATGGATAAAAGGAAGAGGAATGTGCATTCCACTATGGTCTCTAACTCCCAGGGCCTTCCCTTTCACAAGCCAACTGCTTTCCCCCAGTGAGTATTTCCTGGGTCATGAAGGGTGACCCTTTCCATCTGGAATCAATCAGTCAACTCCTGACAACTTCCTGAAACACCTCACTCCATTTCCTGTTCTCTCCCCCTTCTCTCTTTCCCCCTGGTTTGCTTCACTCTTCAAAACTGCAGGCCACAGCAGCTTAATGTTAGAGGGTCAGACACAGTTAGACTCCAAAACACTACACAAGAACACCTTTGACCTTCAAAAATCTTTACATCTTAGCTAAACAAATCAAGGTCAACGTTTCTTACCATTACCTTGTTAACCATTTCTATGCATTTTGGCCCTTCTGAACACATATTTATCAATAACACTTGTTCTCCTAACATCGTAAAACATTCCAGGCCTTTTTTTTTTTTTAAACCTGTACTTAGTGCCGATGAAAGGTGATGTGCAAACTTCCCTGGAGATTTAAATTCTCAGATTTGTCCATAGCACTGGCAAATTACTGGCAAATGGTTTTGGTGTGTTTTTCTTTTCCTGGTCTGATGGCACTACTGGTGTATGATAATTTGGCTTCTATGCCTATTCAGTTGATGGTCTTTTACCTAAAATCAGTAGTTAACGCAAAATGTAATCCTAAGGGAATGATCTGAGAACATCAAAACATGTCAGGTAGGCCGTGGATTCTCGTAATTGTAGCTGAGGACCAAATTTGACACAGACAGCATAAAGACTAAAGATTTTGTGCCGCCCAACAGCTGGATCAACCCGTCACATCTGCTGGGAGTTTCAGAGGACAACCGATCAAGCAAGAAATAGACACAGCAATGTGTTACTCCTTCATCCATCCAAACGTAGGTTCCATCTCTAGGAACAGCAAGGGAGTTACAGGCTTCTAAGCAGTGTTTTTGGCAATCTTTAAGATTCTCTCTGCAAATCTGCAAGGGTCTTGTTATTACCTATGAAGCCACAGACATAAAACAATGATTCCCCAGCAGTACTGAAGAAATGCATGTGCTGTATCTTCACATTATTTTTGTTTCCCAGGTGAATTTCTGTAATGTAATCCCTGCTCAAAAATCACAAAGAGGGTTCACCTACCATGACATTCAGTCAAACTGTCTTTAGCACGTTAAACTCGGGCTCTCTGAGCTGCAGTACCCCTCTTTCTCTTCTGTGCACAGTTCAAAGTGGTGTATTTCTTTACAAACCTTTACCTGGGTACTACAATCTTTCCTCCTCCGTCTATACGTTATATTAGTATTTCTATATTCTAAAGTATGCTCCTCTTCAAATCACATATATGCAAGTAAATACACATCATCTTATACATAAAAGCTGTATCACTCACAGACACCTATTTAGACATATGGTACAAACATTCCAGGCATACAGGCATTTACTTACATGTAACATATCTCATCACTGTGTAAATGATCTCTCAAAAAATTCCTGTTACCATTCCAAGTGTGGAAAAAATTCTTTATGACATTGTACATCTGGAAACAATATTACATTCCTGATGCACTTTCCCTTATAACTCTCTAGTCACCGCACCATGTTATTTTAACTTTTCAAAAGAATAACTACTATGAGGATTTAAAAAATTATCATCATTATTACTATTTTCCAGCTGGGTGGAAGAAAAGATGTCAGGCCTCATCCTGCTGTCTTCACTTGGACAGGGCTTCCATTGATGTCAATAGGCGTTTTGGTTGAGCGAGTAATACAGGAGTAGATGCTAGAATATAATGTGTTTGCTTCACAGTTGGATTAGGAATAAGACAAACAATGTGAAAAATGCCAGCAGCCTCTCTCTGCTCAAAACTTCCATTCAGTTCTTTGGGAAATCCTCCCTGAGACCCTGAGCCTGCTGCAAACTCTAGGCTAACAGAAAAAAACTAAGCACATGGCCTTCATTTCAGGAATGGGGCCTCCTAAGATTATAGGGGCACAGGGGTAGGAGATAACGCCTGGGTCACTGACATCTAGTCTCCTGCTATTACAGACAACCAAACCATGTAGTTACTTTTGGAAAATTGTCTTCAACCTTTTCAAGCTTTTGCCTTTGGTACTCCTCTTGTTTCAAAGCCTACCTGTCCTGGTGGTTAGGGAATTTATGGTTTACAGCCCAAATTTATGCCTAATCAGTTTATACTTAACACTAGCTTTAGAATTGTTATTTCCCATTCTGATCTACCTTAGGATATTTTTAGACAGCAGTTATGTCCCTTCTCAGTGCATGTCACTGAAGTCTTCAAGCCAAGCTCTTGTCTGCTCCCCAGTCACCTTAATGACCCATTCCTGCACCTGCTCCAATTTCATTTTCATTCTCTTTTGAAGATGGTTAAACCAGTATATTGTATTCCAAACAAGAAATCAGTAGGGTACAATTGTACAAATGCATCCTTCTTTCTACCGGCAAAGCTTACCTGAGACAGAGTAGAATCTCATCTGTGGTTTGTTTTTAATAGACGATACACAACTCTGGCAACTCAACTGTCACAATGGCTATTTGGTTTTCAGATCTGAGCACATTAAGCTCCTTGAGTGTTTTTTGCTTTTGCAGTTGCAGTCAGTCCCTCCCTTACTCACACAGAATCTAAAATAACATCACTTTTTGTTGGGTCAGTCACTATCTGATGAAGAAATCTGCCACCCAATAATAGCTCTGGACTCTGCTGATACCAGTTGCATTTGTTGCGCAATTTATACCTGGGAAATTAGTCTCCCATAATGACATTAGTCCATGTAGTATTCATCTCTCTAACAACAGTTCAGAGATCTCTATCCATATCCAAATCTGACCGTGGGGATCTCTGGCACATTCTTTCACCATCAGTCTGAAAAGGATTTTGATTTAGCCCTGTTTTTTTTTTTCTTGCTATCCCTTTTTCTTTCTTTACAGTCTACAACATTCCGAACTCACAATATTATCCCACCACTCTTACCCATTTTTCTTTTTCCTGAATGACACAGATCCTTCAGTGCTTCGTATTAAGAAGCTAGCTGGGTGAATTCTCAAACACAGCCAGCTTTGCTCACGTGCCTGATGATTAACTGATCCAACCACTCCGAGGTCAGGAAGGAAATCTCCCCAGGGATACACCTTGTTATTTTTCCTTTCTCTTTCTCCCTAGAGCACCTAGAGGGGGATACCTGCCAGGAAACATTCCATGTCATGATTTCTGCTGAAAACAGAGGGCAATTGCTGACCTTTCTTTTTTTGTTTCTAAAAAAGCATGTTGGTTCAAAGATGACCATTGTTAGTACTGATGTTCTGTTGCCTTGTACCATTTTCTCGACCGTGGCACTGTAGGATCTGTTTAATCAGTATTAGTGGATGAAGCAGAATTCCCAATCAACAGGAGTCTAATGCGTTAGCGCCAGGTCTCAGCTGAAGCATTTTAGCTGAAGTGCCTCATCTTAATTCCACAGAATTATTGTCCCCCATTACACACTGGTCGTTACCATTAAGTATCATTGGGCTTCAATCAAGTTCTCTAGGAGAAGTCCTCGTTAAATGGAGGGCATCAGATTTTCTTTTTTAATTCTCTTCCTGGGAGAATCACTCACTGAGAATACAGCAATGACAATACCTATGTAAACTCAGATTTGCAGATAAGCTGAACTCAAACAGCCGGCGCTGTGGTTTGAATAGGTGATTTTAGCATGCCTTTTGTTTCAGTTTTCCACTGAAAATCTTTATTCAGAAATATTTTAATTGATAAATAATCAATATTTGCTTCAGTTAAATTCACAAGGATGTATTACTCGATCTGCATACGTATTTGGGCAGCCACCAAGTAACCATGAAAATATCCATTAGTTCTAGAAAGATTCCCTTTCCCTGCTTTAGCCACTGACAGACATTGTAGTAGTGAGTGATTCACAATAAAACTATGTTACTACTGGGGGGGGGGGGGGGGAACACTAAAATAAGGATCACACATCCTTTAACTTCTGAGGTATAAACAGTAGAAAACCTTTGTATTTGATTAAAAAAAAAAGGAAGTTAAGAGATTTTCATTGTATCTTTGAAGCTTTACTTAATATCAAAGCAAATTTCAAATAGTTAATGTGATCACAAAGCAGCTGGTGTTGCTCTCCAAACTAAAGAATTATACTAAAAAAAAAAAACCCTCTTCAGGCATCTGGAGCTGTATTGAATTTACAATGCAGTGTTAATGTAACCTTTCCACCCCTTTTTCTCCCCACCCCCTTTTTTTAAAATGAGAGTGATATAACTGAAATCTAACATTTAATTTAGTTTAATATATCGCAACTATACTATAAAATATCTACATCTTATATCTAGAAGTGAGGCTGAGGCCAGGCTCAGAGACTGGATCCCAACGCCCTGAACTTTGGTTATCAGCCAAACCAAGCCCAAACTGTGTAGCTTCACACCCATCTCTAATCAGAAGCATTAACTTGACACTTTTCCAGACATGAGTAACCATTCTTCCCTGCTGGAAGAACTCAATAAGATGCATTGTACAGCACTATTTCCATGTCTCTTATTTATATTTGTGTCTCGACAACAAAGCCTGAGTTTTGGGCTTGCATTCAATTTCCATTAAAAAGCAAAAATGTTTTTTGATGAGACCCTTTCAGTGCCAGGTTTCAGTAGCAATTTAAATGAGAACTTTGATATAGGCATTCTCTCTTCTGTTTGGTTTCTTTTTATAACCATAAAAAAAGAGTATCTTAAATGTCTCCTGGAAATCTGACAAGCACTACTCTGCTGAAAATGAGTATATTTGGTTCTGCAGAAAAACATAAGTACAAATTAAAAGATAGTCAACGAAGCACCGCTGCAGAAGTTTGTTTGCATAAGGAAAGTTAAACGCATGGAAAAGTTTGAAAGAGGAGGACCTTAATAACAACAGCTGTACCAATAATTTATTAGGAAAAACCAATAAAGGTTTTAGATGTGGCCCAAGAATAAAACATAATGAATTAAATCATAAAATGAATAAAGTATCCTACTGCACTGTGCTTTTTGACCCTGCTTTTACTCTGCTCACATGTTCCTGTACTGGTAGGACAAACAACTGCCCCTTCAAACCTAAAAAACAATTCCGCACATTAATTAATTTGCCTGATGTAAATCTTAATAATTAAAATGAAAATGAAGATGTTCACAGTGTGCAACCACACCACTAATATTTGAAGTTATCTTTTTTCCCCACTTCTGACTTGAAGGGTAGCTGACAGATTATGCTCAACAAGCAGCAGGCAAAGAAGTGTTTGCCCAAATTTAAAAACAAAAACCATAACAAAACACAACAAACCCCAAAAAATCAACCAAAAAAAAGGAGGATCCGGAAGACGGAGAGAGAGGAGCATTCAAGAACACTCTTAACTTTCGTTACATTCAGGGAAGTCATGCTTCTATCCTTAGAAACAACGAGGCAGACAGAAAACAAGCTGTCTTTGCTTATTGTCTTTACAGTTCATCATGGCTAATTTCCTTTGGAACACAGAGCTTTTTTACCTCCGGTGTGTAAAATTTTAGCAATTGAACTACTTTTTGTACCCTTTTTTAATACATACTGACCTCTGTTGCCCAGAACAAAGCTCATCAACTGATGCGTCCAGTTTTGAACAAGCCTGAATGAAGCTCCTGCTTTCACTCAAAACCTCGAGCATTTTGCAATTTGTCTCAAAGGGTTCATTTTTGTAACTCTGAAACAAAGTCTTGTCAACATCTTTGGTTTTCACATAAAGTAAGCTAAACCTAGTGATCTTGAACTTAAATCTCACAATGAAACTCAAAGGGTACGAACTCACATGGACCGAAAGTGCACAAGGAGTTTAAGTAAGCCCTGCAAAACAAAACCAGAGAGTTTCACTTGGCTCTATTATTCCAGCTTGGCATGTTGTAAGGCAGAAAACCCAGATGAAGAGTCTATCCTAGCTCATTTTCTTCTCCAATAAACTGCTGATTTTGGTACAGAGATCAATAGCAAGGCCATACTTTCTCATGTCCAAGAGGCATGCCAGGTGGATGGGCTGACGGAACGAAGGCATTCCATCAGTGACCATGCGGGTGCTGTAAGACTCATTTCAGTGTCCCTGGTCAATGTTTCACTGGGAATTTGAAGCTGTTTAGGCTCTGTAACTTCACCATTTTGGGTGTGGAGATACAGAGGTGAAACAAAGAGTAAGGCTGGTAGTAGAGAGAGATTTCTGCCGAAAAAAATTAATCCAAAATCCTCCTGCAGTTCAGCACCTGATTGAAATCTAGGATTTTAGTTTCACTCGCCATAGCAAGGGGGCAGCTAGCAAGAGACTGAAATCAGATCTGAATTTCTTCAGTGTTCAGGTGTGTTTGGATCCAGAGTTTATATTTTGGCTGTTACAACCGATGTTATTTGTAATATGGCAGTGCCTAGAATCCCTGGGTGCTAATCAGGATACCCTCGTGCAAGATTTTTTACAAACTCATAACAAAACACAAAAAAGAGAGTCTGTATTTATGTTTTATTACATTCCACAATCAGCTATTCTAGCTGGCTCTAAGAGCTAACAAGATCTGTTTACATGCTATAAATTGAGTTTTCCTTTACTCAGATTTTTTTTGCATTCTTGGCAGATGATATATAATTGGTGTTTCTTCTTTATGGAAATTGCCACTTGAAAAAAAAATATCAGTATAAACTTCCTAACAATGAGCCCCTCTTTTTTCCTCATGTCTTATCATCTCTAAAAACACAGAATGAAGAAGCCACTGCAGTCTCTTTAAACCACTAGTGAAAAAAAAATCAAGTTGGTCCTGAATTTTTCTTTAAATTTATTTCTGCTCAAAACAAAAAATTAATAACTTGTAATTTTGCCTACATTTCTTTAAAATTTTCAAGCTTTCAGAAGCTTTTGTTTTGCAGTATTTCTCTTAAAAGTTGAACTTTTTGGTTTTTAATAAAAATATACCTCCTGTGAATTTTTCATTGCTAGTAAAAGTTAAAAAAAAAAAAAAAAATCACTTGTCTGTGAAAACACGTTTTGGTGGAAAGTTTTAAACAACTCTGTAAACTCCTGTGGAGTTTTAACTTCATTTATAAATGAGGAAACTGATGCAAGTGCCCAAGCAATGGAACATGAATTGCCCAACCTAAGGCTGTCACCTTCCCACTACAAGTCTTGCGGGTCTACAAGGAAATCACACATCCCCCAGTAAGCTAAAATCCTCTTTGTATCACGGACGTGACACAGTGAAGGTACAATAATAAGGGCAACAAGCAGTAACAGCATTTGCAAGTACAGCCCTTTTCATCAGTGAATTTCAGAGGCTCTGGCTAGCAAAGCATGCATGCACTTTCTCAAAGGCTCTCCTGAGTCAAGACCACAAAGTTTTACCAAGGTGAGCAACCCCATTTGGAGAGGTAGAAATACATACTAAGAGAAACGAAAAAAGGCTCACCAGAGGTCACCCAGCAAATTAGTGGGACAGTCCAACCATCCGACTTGTCATCTCGTATCCCTTCCGCTAGGCCATGCTGCCTCACTCTCAATTGCACCAGAGTTAGTTCTAGCACCACTTTTCTACAGCGTTCTCTGCCGTGCCACTTTTCACACCGCACAGAGACGTGACAGTGCAGCCAGGATGTAAAAGGCCTGAGCACGCCGTTTACGCTTTTGTGAGGGCTAAGTTACAGGTAAAATACTTATTTATTAAACATAGTTCCTTGAAAGGTTAAGGTACGAAAGATGGGGGACTGCGTCTGCCTTCCTCTTCACCAGTGACACACTTCACCTCCTTCTGTGTTTTTATTAGCTGGTATTCACAATACATCAGCGACAGCTATGATGAAACCAGTGGCAGATTTCACTGCAAAGCAGCTGGGTCATCCTCCCATGGGTCTTGTTGCTTTGCTGCGTGAGATCTTAAAGTGACCATCACTATTTTGGCTGCTTTTTTAAAGAGCTGAAAGGGAGGGCATGAGAGAGTTAAAAGGCAAAAGAGATGGAAAGAGATAGAGAGTGGAGGGAAATGAGGAGACTGCTTGTGTACCATGTACAGAGCTACTTTGAAAAATTCTGAGGCATCTAAGTATCACAAACATGATCCCTGCTGTGGGCAGCTGTATGTGTGAGTGCTTTGCCCGAGGGTGTCAAATCAAATATCCACTGCTGGTTGGTACAGTACATCACTTCCCCTTGGGGATTCAGAGTGGAAAAAGAGGAAAAAAGGGGAAAAAAAGGTTTAAACATAGCAAATGGAGAAAAACTTTAACAAGATCTGATATGGCTTATCATATACGGTTATCATATTTATTATGAACAATGTAGGAGAGAGAAGAGAGGAGAGAGAAAAGGAAAAGAAGAAAAAAAGCAGACAGGTTAATGCTGAGCCTTGCAAGACTTACCTGGAACCGTCTCATATCTCTTGGGTTTCCTGCTGTTTTCAAACAATTCTGATTGCACTTGAGAAAAAATTTTAAGAAGAATCTGGAAAGATAAAGAACCACGTCACTTCTATTAACCATTACAAAACACATGTTGTTACATTCTGTTTTAAAGTATACATCGTGGTGATTTACATGATGGTGTATCAGTAGACCAGGACTGTAAGAACTTACCAAAACAGAAACAAAACAAACATAACCAAACCGTAACAAACAGAAGTTAAAAAAAAAAAAAAATCAGGTAAAGTACCACCAATGTGACTGTAATCCACCCAGAGCTGGGCTGCTAGCTGGTATAAGTCAATGGATCTACTCTGATTTATGCCAGTTTCCTCAGAGCATGTTTGACCACACGATTTTAGTCTCTTTCTTTATCTCCCCCTTGCATATGAGGTCTTTCTTTCACTGTCTGAAGGGATTTTCCGTGAAACAATACAGAAGGATGATGTTACTGTAAAAACTACAAAAACCAACAGGGCAACTCTGAGGCAGATAAGCCTTGAAACTACTTAGAATGTATGCAAAAACATAGAAACAAATACAGCTCCCAGAAGAAGCTGATGAGATTTCATCATAACGATGGTTTTAGTTATTAAGATTTCAGTAACTAAGGCAGAGAAGCAGAACTGCCAAGAGTCCAGATTATAATCTTACATAGATTTTGAGAGAGGATAACAAAAACACAACCTGAAGTAATACACGGCAGCTCGTGCTGTCCAAGCAGATAAACCTATTAACATTGTACAAAGTTCTTGTGCCAATTATTTTTGCCCTGTCACATATGCCTATCTTTATGTGTTATTATTCTGTAGAGTTTAGCTTGTCATGTACACAAGTTGAATCTTCAGCATGCTCGATTGGCTTACCCAACACTATGCACTGGAGCATATAGATTTTACAGTTTAGAAATACTAAGCAGGCGTTTTTCCATAAGCTTTTCCACAAAATTTTGTGTCAAATCCAGGGAGGAGAGGAGTCATCCCTTTTTTATTTGATTCATCTGTTTCAGTTTGTGATTTTCAGAGGTAAAGAAACTATATGAAAAATTATAGTTGTTGGAATAAAAAGAAAACAAGCATGTATTCAAAATTCAGACCTAAAAGGCAAGAAATTTTTTTGGCATCCCCTATCACAAGTGAAAATATTTTCTGTGATTCTTTTCATTTTTGTTTGTCGGACAAAATGGGTTTAACTGCAATAATGAAAATAAAAAAATAATCAGAGACTTTAAGATAGATTTAGAAGGAAAAAGCCTTGCCTATAAGAAAAAATAAATAGTTGAAGAATTGATTTAGAATACAAAGAACAATTTATTTATTTATTTCTCTTGCTGAGTGCTTTCCTTAAAAAAAAAAAATCCGCTTTTGCAGTAAGTTAAAGTCCCAGGTGAGCCAGGCCTATTTCCCTTTCTGTTACTATGACAACGATTTTTTACCGCAGTCCCTAAGTCCCTTCAGAACTCACACATTCATGCCTTGAATTAGAACTTTAAAGGAGAAAGATGTGTATTTCCTAGGGTTTACCAACAACAACAACCAAAATAGTCCTAACACAAGACAATAAAGCAGAAATCCACTCTCCCTTGTTATTGCTACTTTCTTTGCACCACTTACATCGCGGTATTTCTCTTCCATCTGCCCCAAACATACAAAGAAATATCGAAGGATCTGATCCATTTATGTGTTGCTTGAACAAACAAAACCCTTCGAAAACCTCACGACAATTGAACCCACAAAAAAGACCCAGCTAATGTCACATAAAATGACTGGCACAAAATACATCCTTCCAGTGAGCTTTTTAAATGAAAATACTCCTTTTTTCCTTAAGTCTCTCACAAATGTTTTAAAAAATATCTAAAATATTTATTTTCTGTGTGTGTGCATTTTGCAGACTCTTATTTCTATCTCCATCGTTCCTTCTCATTTACGACTTAAAGAACCCGCCGGTCCTTCCTGCGGCACAGATTAGGGTGAAAGTACGGCGTCCTGCTGCCGTCTCTCTTCACGTTGGCATTCAGGTCCAGCGGGAGAGATGGGTCGGTGCTGGCTGTCAGAGGGCAACTTCTGTGAACAGAGCCCTGGTCACCACCTCCTATTCTCAACTAAAAATCCTGCAGAACTTCACAACTCAGGAGCAGCACTGAGTGAATATATTCTATCAAATAAGTCTTATTGACTCCTCGTGCTAAAAGCTGTGACCTCTTTTATTTGAATGATTCGGTAAGCAAGATTTTTATCTGTAAGAATGTTTTCAGAAGGAAAAATGCTACGCATGCCGGCACACTCAAAGATTCACAGGAGAATTTGAGTCAGAAATGTTACTCACAAACACTCGTTTTTATCCTGCCCTCTTCTTATAGATATAAAAAAATATTTGCAGATACATAAACTGCTGATGTTACTGAGATCCATCTATGGAAGGAAAAACTGCAGAACGTAACCAAACTATACAATGAAACCAAGGCAAGTAACTTTTACATGAAAATCAATGAGCCGGTGGCTAACTGATTGTTTTGGAAGATAACTGCAAACAAAAATCCACAAGAAGTTGTTACTTTTAAGGAAAAATAAAAGATCATATTTATCAGGAAAACGTCCAGTTTCCTTTTTGATTTTTTTAAATGCTTGCATCCCTGTTCATCTGGATGAGAAAAAGGCTCAACACGAACTACAGAACGAGGAAAATCAGAGCAAAGAAAGGTGTCTGTAAGAGAACTCGCTGTGTCAGCTGAGCTGACTTTGGGAAGAGCTAAGGCACTACGGTAAGGCACGTTACACAAACCCCAAAAAGGCAGATACAAAAAGGTAAAAATTCTAAATGTATGTTTAAGGGTATCCGTGACTGAACTCGGCAACGTTGCATGGCAATGAACTAAATTTATATTTTCTGCTAAACGTCTCCAGAAAATTAGGGTTCCGATCCTCCGCAAACATAAATCAGCAGCATATGTGAAAATTAACTTGGATTTCAATTAGATCTGTGCTGATTCATACCAACAGATGTATTGTCCATTAAAAATACACAGAAAACAAAACTCTCCTTTCTCTCCGAGCCGTCTGCCTCCTACAAGACGCAGAGCATTCTCATCCCTCACCGATTGCTTTGCAATAAACAGCATTCAGCATGCAAACGCACTGAGCTTTAGGGTATTAAGCCAGCATATTTAACTAACAGCAATTTTGGGAGTCCCACTTGAGACAACTTAAAGGTGCCTGACTTTCTGGAACTGCTGAGCACCAGAGCTGCTGAAAATAGTGCACCTTTAAGATATCACAGATTGGGCATCAGTAATGCCTCATCCCACTTTTGAAAGTGCTGGCCTTGGGTTTTAGTACTTAAGCATTGTGGCAGTATTCATATGTATTGCCTGTGCTAAGATGTTTGTAGTTTCTTTGGAGCTCAGTGGATATGCTGCACTAAGACAGTTTTCCTTCCCGTCACCCCAGATTTACATTTAGTTTTATTTAGATGCATGTACAAGAATTTTTATCTTTCCTCTAGTTGAACCACATCTCTCTCTTTCTCTTTTCAGAGTTTCTCCAGTCAAATTTTAGCTGCAACTGGGCATCTGCATGAAGTATTTGGTAGGTCATTACATATACACACATATATATAGTGGTTGCATCTGGGAAAGGCATTAATATTTATTGCAGTATTAGAATAAAAATGACTTGGGGGGAGCAAAGAGGAGGGAAGGTTTAGCACTAAATGAAGCTGATTTAGGGGTAACAGGAGAATTGCAGAAGAGCTTTATTCATTTTTTTAAATGAGAACCTTTATCCAGTTTTTGGTCTTAACCTATACATACATCAAAAAATAAAAAACAGAATTTTTAAAAATTTTGATGTTCCTTAGCTGGCCTTTGTTCCTTCCTAAGGATGGCATTAGCTATGAGTTTAGCAGATAACTCTGATTCCAGCCAAGCAGAGAGAGCATGGCCCAGTCATCTCATAGATCAACATCTAAGGGCGCTGGGGGAAAACCTAAATACTTTTGAAGGACTGCCACTAAAAATTCTGGCGTTGCTATAGAAAACCTGACTAACTTAATGCAGAGACATAAAATTAATTAAGATATAACTATAGACTTATCCTTTTTTTTTCCTATTGTCTCTCTCATATAGTTGAGCTTTCCATCTACAGACTGATATGCTTGCAGAGGTCTCTAACATGCCACCTTAAACAGAACTCGCTCTTTCAGGATTTAGAGGGAGCTATTTTCAAAGTTACTGCTCCTCCTACTGGGAATTACCATCATGCCGAGGAGTTAGGCTGATGAATCATTTAAGTACCCCTTTTTCACTTCAGTACAAAGACAGCTGTGTTATCTCAACTATTTTTCAGCAATACTACGAGCAATCCTATCCGACTTTGTGGGAAAGCAGACTGGGAGCACTCACACAATCCATAATACAGTTGAGAGATGGCAGAACAAATTCCCCTGCAGAGGGCTGTCAATGGACAGTGAGAAAGGGTAAGGGCAAAGCAGGTAAGGTCTTGCATCTCTCAAGCTCTTTCTAAAGCAATTGCTGATCCACACTCCCACCTTGTCTATGTATGCCTATATTATCGGGTTCCATACCTACCTGAGGCAACTTAAAAACATGGCTAGAACTAGAAAGCATGTTCCACACCTTTGAGAATGTTTATCCTCCATCTCAGATGATTGAGAAAAACCTTAATCAAATCCTGCTGGAGTCAGAAAAAAAAAAAAAACAACCTTTCTCGTGACTTCAACAGGACTAGACAGAAGCCCTAAAGAGCAGTCCCACATGCAACAGAAGGTGTAGTTTAAAAAAAAAAAAAGAAAAAAAAAAAAATCCATTAATGTTTTTTTAAAACCCTGCCACAAGACCTGGGACTGATTAGTCTCACTACATGGAACCACAGAAATAGATAATATGCTTTGCGCTTTTATAGCGCCATTCTGTGGGACTTAAACTTCAATTAATTCTGCCTCACAAAACCCCTCTGCAGCAGGTGGTGTAACTCACCACTTTACAGGCAAAGATGCCAGGGCCTAGAAACTGGGAGGGAATTGCTCCCCATCACATCGCACGTCTGCCGCAGAGCTGGGACTAGGACTCGGATCTCCTGACTCCTGGTTCTACATCTTAACTAACCTTCCTATCCACTTTTTGTGCTTTCTTAAAATACAGATATAGAATCAAGAGATCTAACTTTTTTTTTTTTTTTTTTAATCTTGTGAGCAGCCTCTGGATGCACTTCAAAACTACCCCTTGTAAAGCAAATACTGAGATAATCCTGTCTTGTTTGGGTTACTGTAGAATTTGGATTCATAGCCTCAGTCAATTTTTGGCATGAGAACATGCCTACCATCTAGTATGATTATGTTTATCAGCAAATCCTATGATGCTACAACCTAATGAGAATATAAAGATATGGTGGCATTCTGCTTAAATAAAGCGCTTCCAAAAAGTCACAAAGTGAACAAAAAAAACCCTAGAAGCTGTCATTATGAATATCTTTGCTCCAGTTAAACAATATTAAGATTAAATATACTATGAACTGGAAAACTATCATTACAGTGAAGGCCTGACTCTAGCTCCATCAAAGCTAGGAAATTCTGAGATCAGGGTCTCCCATCCTCCCCTCGGCTCACCCATGTGTGTCTTGGCATTGCAAACTCTGAGATAAGTGTGACAAGTAACCCTACCCAACGCCACAACACGACAAAGTAGAAGGCTTTACTTGATATTTCTTCCTTTCAAAGGGACGAGGTCAGATTTTGCAGATATATTTGAAGGTCAGTATTAAAATCAATTAATTGCATTTATTTGATATCATCATCTTGATTTTAATGAGTATCACAGTAGAAGACTTCTTTATAATCTGAGTATTTATCTCTGGAGTAATTTTGTTCTATTATGTCAGTGTGTATTATTAGGGAGCTGATGAGAAAAATTCCTACTCTTTTCCAGCAGTTATAGTCAATGTGGGATCAGGCATTGCACAAAGGCATTCTAAATGAACATACACTTTATACTGTGTGAGAAATGAGTGAGGTTATTACAATAATCCAGAGTATTTATATGATACTCCACAAACAGCAGCTAATTAATCTTCACAAAACTCCTGTGCATAAAGTGTGAACCCAGTTTAACAAATGTGAAAACCAACATATGTAGGTCAAAAGATTTTTCTGAGTTTGTCAGAGATTTACTGTGAGAGAAGGGAGCAGGAGTCAGATGAAACGAGGTCCCAAGCCTAGGCCAGGAGGAGTTGGCTGTTCATTTTTCACTTGTTTTTTAATAGAAAGACTCCAGTTGCACCAAAAACCACACATGAACATTATACCTGCTACTCCCATCCCTAGCGACGCCCTCCTTTCCTGATGGGAAAAATGAGAAACACTTCTCTACCCTCTTGCCTTAATTCAAAGTAATGTCTTCAGTTATGGGGCCACCAATCTGGTTAGACTGTTCTCCAGCTCCACACTTCTGCGTGCAGAGGACAACCAGACTATGCAAGACAATTCCTCAGCCTTGCGTGAGAGATGAGATAGGTGTCCGCAGACCTAAGGGAGATGGATTACGTGATCCTTTGGGGTCCCTTCCTCATAAATTTCTGTGAGTCTTATTTTTACGCTTCCATCTATACTTTCTGCCACATACAGCCCCTTACATTGCCATTACGTCTTTCTCCTCACCTCACCTCTCTGATTGTCTCTCAGCTTCTAGGCACTGATCCCGATCCCTTTCTACAAAAACTTTTTCCTGCGCTCTACATTTCTTTTCCACCTTTGAAATAAATGCCTGCCAAGGTAAAGTCCGCTTCTGCAGAGGTCTAAAGAGTACGGTTCAGGAGTAGCTGCACTGATGTGAGCAGAATTGTAATGGCAAAAGTGAAGCTGGCTTCAAGATGTGAGGCTTTTGTGTATTTGTACTTGTATTATTAAATCAAGGTGGTTTGGACCAAAATCTACAGGACACAAAGATCCTTTGCACGGAGGAAAGTCTAGATCAGAAGTTTTCTGTTTAGGCCCATCTTTATTATTAAATTAATATTTAATCAATCAATAACAGCATGCTTATTCCAAGATGCTCGCAATGCAAAGCATATGAAGACATGCAGATCAGATAAGTGTAATAGAGAACAGGTGGAATTAGTGCTTTTATTTTAAAAAAGGAGAAAAGCTCAAAAAGGACTTTAAAATGCCACAAGGCATTGTATCCCTCAAATAAATTGGAAACATCAGATAATTTCAAGTAACAAAACAATTCAGTTTTCCAAGGCTAACAGTCCAAAGTAATTGACCAACGTCTACTGTTTAACATCCTGCTTGCTTTCTCCCACGCTTAGTCAATCACTCCAATTTAGATTTTAAATTTAAAGTTTAGGTTTTCATGTTTTTGACCATTATTTAGGGTCTCTTTTTCTGTGCCTAGTATTCAGACCTGAAAAGCCACCTGGAAACACCATGAGAAGGCAGAAGACCAGCAAGTATCTGATTTGTACAGTCTCTGGCCCCTTGCAACACTGAGCTCAGAAAAGCTAACACTAGAGATGGACGCAAAAATGGGACAAAACCAAGTTAGCGATTCAGCTACGGCAGGCCAACAGATCAGACTACCGTAAAAGTCAACCTTAAAATTACGGGATGGCCGTACCCATCTTAAAACTGCTTCTAATTATGACTTGTTTGTCATGCCAAGAGGTCCTAATCACACTTGGGTAAGTAACACTCTACGCAATGTATTAAAGAAGATGCAGGATGAAAGTGCTGGTGTCCTGTACTTCAGATGGATCAAGAAAGAACATTGCACCTTGAGTCCACAGCAACGGCTGGACTTGAATTCATGTCCGACTCCCGGCCTCATGCCTTAACCAAAGAACAACTCCTCCTCAAATATCCTGTCTCTCTGCAACCTAGAACATCGTATTTCTCTCTGCCCTATACCTAGGAGCTTTTTTTTTTTTAAGAGCTTAGTTTCTAAACTAATAGTAACTGAATGTAAACCTGCAACATGTCATCCAAACCCAAACCATGTCAGTAAACTTGATACTTATATACTGTAAATCTTCTACCTTCTGCACAACTTTCATCTCTAAAGTAGATTGTGTTCCACTCTTTCTGAGTGGCAGCAGGCACACACATCCACAACTGCAATTCACACTCATTTGGTAAATGCTTATTCTGTCTTGCAAAGTGATCCCATTTTCAAGAAACAAGGGCTGGGGGAGAGTGCGCTGCCGGTTATACAGACAGTCATTTCTCGGTGCTGAATGTAGTTATTTGGCATGGCCACATTTGCTAGGAAAAAAAATCTCCAAGGAAAACCTCCTTGTTTGTGCACTCTGATGAAAACCTGACACCATTAATGAAAATAATAATTGAACTCTATGGGTTTGAATTGAAAATGAAACACAACACTAACAGCGTGTTTGTAATTGCAATTGTTCTCCAAAAAGTCTTTGGAGGACTCTTTGCAATCTGAGCAGTTTCCCTTTTCCTTTGGGTTTTCCTCCTTCCTCCCACACCAAAACTTTCCAGTAACTTACAAGACAATGGCTAAAAGCTTATTTATACTGTAAGATCCATATTATTCATGCCATTTGGCACACGACCAAATGCCATAGCATAATCAAAAGTGAATAGGCAGGGAGGTAATAGAGTAGAGGATTGGGCTGATGGGCTGTTGAAAGGGACGTTCAGATAATATTCCCTGGTTTATTACAGTATCTATGGGCTCCAACTGTGCAAAGCACTGCACAGTCACGTTGTGAAATTGTTATTGGAGAAAAGATACACAAAGGAGAGGAGGAAAGAAAGGCTTTTATACTCATTTCACTGATGGGGAAGTCAAGGCACCTAGAAATTAAGTGACTTTCCCCATAGCATAGATCAAGTTGCTCTTCAAGCCAAGAACCACATACCATTCCTGCAAGTCCATGTTTCTGATTTTACTGGTTGTTTTTAACAGTGACCAAAATTTCATAAAGCTCATTGCCTCAGAACAGACACCCGTCAGGATTTTGAAAACACGGCCAAATTCTTCATTGCACTTATGTCAGCCTCAGCAGTACACACATGGTTTGGTGCTGGAGTGTATCACACAAACAGAGGCCTGATGATGCTCTGCAATACTGGTTATATCTATTCGTTCTTTGGCCTCACTTTGTCCTTACAGCTCTACACAGGTGCAAATTTAACTCAAGTTGTACTTTGCAAACCCTGCGGACCCCAGAAAAGGCTTACACAAGTGGTAGATGAGCACAGAATCTGATCCCCGCTCATTTTTTTCCATAGCCAGAGAAACCTATGATTCCTTTATCTTTTGACTCTTCTATCCTCTTACCCCATTGCTCTCAACAAACGTCTGTCTATTGAGCCATGCTAGGCTGAACAGTGATCACCAATTACACCGATAGCCTTTTTGCTGCTGCTGGGTCTGCTGGTTTTTACTATTTCTGCCAGATGGCAGAGGCCAGCACATAAAAACTCTCTACCCTGCAGTTAATCCAGAACTTGGTAATAACTTTCCGGTGACTCCAAGAGATCAGAAAGTTGCGTTGATGCAAATGTCAGAGACGGAACCAAGGTTAGGCACCTATTTTACACCTGCCAGAGTGGATATCACTCAGCTGAAAGCTCTCACTCCTTTATGAAGGCAAGAGTATTGCCTGTTCCTAAACTGTTTTTGTATAGAATAAACACGCCTTAATTTGCTAAAGAGGCAAATTTACATCCCAGCGACTTGGGTCCATACACATTTCGCCTCCTCCCTTTTCTGAGGTCTATTCAGTTGGTAGATTTGCACCTATTGTACGTCTGGGTCTAGTCAGAGATGACCTTGAATCTGAACATTGGTGTAACGTGATATTCCTATGACAGATTTATAGATTGGCAGATAGGGGTGCATTCAGTGCATTCCTTCCCTAAGACAGGACAGCATCCAATGTTTGTTAGCATCATTAAACTAAAACTGACTTTTCACCTGCTCCCATACCATATGCAGCTGCAAATTTTTAAATTAAACTATGAAGCCATGCATAAATTTACATATATTACAGACTAGCCTCTCCATTTAACATGCAAATGTACTCCAATGTTTCAGAACACCTTCTGTCGCTAATTAATTTGCTGAATTATAATTAGACTAATCCTGCATAATTAATAAGCACAGATTTTTTTTTTAATTTCTAAGCAGCTTGATGAGATCATTCACTTCCTTCTATAAACTGCTAAGTAACTGTTAAAAAAAATCTGGAAAGAACATATGTGAAAAGGTATGTTTGATGTCGCATACAAATTTAAACTAGCGGGCAAGCTTCAAGAAAGTCAAGATTAATATAGGTATACGGTTGAAGCAAAGAGACCGTCGCCGCCTTATTTTCAGGGGCAAGGACCAAGATTTTCTGTGTCTATTTTATTCCTTTTGCTTTTACCCATCGGACCTTCCAAGATCATAGACCGAGACAGAAAAGGATTACAGAACCGTATGTAGTATTAGGAGATGTTATGATATTAACACACCGTTGTATATCAAAACACTCTCCCTGTACATGCTGAGTGTGGATAAGCTCCTTTGATGGTATTTGGAATTGTTTTCATTTCAGCTGCCAAAATCAACGGAGATCATTCTAGTGAAACAATTAAGTGCTATTAGCACTGGATTCATTCTCCAATGATTAAAATGAAGGGTCTTGCTTTAATGTTGAAGAGCTTGGAATCGGAGAAATATGCATGCCAATACGTTTTTTAAATTGTGCAGTGTTACAGGCCATAGACTAGGGAGTCTACTCCTGATGCACAAAGCAACCCTTGTGCATAAAAACAGCCATGTCCTAAGATCTTATCCAGCAATTTAATCGTGCAGAGAAAGAAGGAAAGAGCATCCAAAACATCATAGGATATTTTGCAAACAAGAATCCAAACAATAATATGAGTGTATTATGTTTATAAACATATACACATATTGTCTGTCATCTCATTTGCTAATTACTGTACTTATATACTTTTTGATGTGTATTTCAGCTCTATTGCTAACATCCTTGTTTAGTCTTCACTTCAATCTTTCTCAAACGCAGCACTCGCCAAGATCACCGGGCGTTTGCTTCAATTGTGAGCAAGCAAAATCTGAAACGAGACCTCAGGATTCAACCCAAACAAAGGAAGCAAGAAGAATGAAATGAATTCCTATACTAGGAGATTGCAGAACCACTTAAAGCCTTCAAGTGTGGCTTGTCTACTACAAACGATATACATAAAATACTTATCAGACACTTATGCCTGAAATCTCTGTTGGTTTTCTATTAATTTGCACAAGTGCCCTTCTTCAGATAAATATATCTTTTAAATTGACTTGGGTTCTACATATCCATGCATAAATAGAAAATGTAAAAGGAATTGAGCTCACACAGGACGAGTTCTTAGCACTGTCTACCAACCAAGCTACTTTCTGCTATCTCCTACTGGACAGTCAATGGGAAATATTTTTTTTTAAAAGCAAAACCAACAACTTTTTTGCCCAAGGAAGATTAGAAATTATCCTGCTGTGCTTTAACTCATTGTAGACCTCCTCAGAAAAGATAGGTGCTTGTGAATGGCATGCGTTTAACAAAGACCTCTCTTCAGGAGAAGAAAAACCATCCTGAAATTAAAAATACAGAAGAATTGCACATGTGGAATCCCAACCACTCACGAAGCATAGCAATACCATGAGACCTATTCATTGTGGCAGACAACCATGGGACTAAAGGACTCCAAACATGGAATAGTGTCTCTAACAATTCTGTGTTACATATTTACAGACAGCCCCAATATACCTCGTTTCCCTAATAGTCACTGAACACATCACCAGATGACAAGGGAAGCTAAAGAGGAATGAAATAAGTAACATAAACAGGAAACATCTTTCTGTCTTGTACATCTCCATTTCTTATCTTCCCATACCCCAGCTCAGCAGACAGAGAAGATGTAATGAGTTTAAAAAAAAAAAAAACCAACAGGATTGGGGCTGTATTTTTCACTCCTCATTTCTGCCTGCACCTCATTTTAAACCATGGATGAATTGGCCCAAAGATATATAGGTCACATGGCTGAGGCAGAAATAGAATCCGTATCTCCAGAGCCACAGCGCCGGGTACACGAGCAAGTCACTGAAATTCTTTGAAGCTATTCTTGTTTTGTCAGAATAAGATATTTTGCAGCCACAGCATATGGCAAACCCAAATGTCAGCATCCACATCTTTCAGAAGATTTCTGATGTCCAGGGCTTCCTACCATTTCCCAATTCTTTGACCATGGAATTTGCCACAGCCTATATGCTTTTGCAGTTTGTTATTTTTTCAACTCCTGAAAAAAGATTGTGTGTGTGTGTGCACATATGCCTATATAGAAAGAGATAATTTTGCTTTAAAGAGAAAAATTCTGAACTCTGAAACCCACCTTTTTCTATGTTTTAGCACATATCCTCAGAAATCAACTCTTTTTCCAGAGGAAAAGAGTTAATATTTTAGGCATATATGCACCGTATTGTACTTATGAGAATATGAAAATTTTTACTGTGCAGTAAATAAATTAATACATTTAAAGTGATTCCACCTTTCACTGCAAACATTTCATTCATCTCTGCTTACTAGCCTCCAAATTTAATTAACCTTTTCAGTACCCTTTGATGTAGCACATATGTGCCACAGGCCAAAAAAGCAGCAGCATTTTGGGGTAGGAACTCATCAGATGAGAGAGTATCAGTGGGAACTCTGTTAACTGGCAATGGGCGAGCATCGAACAAGACAGCAGTTTAATCTGAAGAAACACCCCACAGTTGATATGCCTTTTCAAGACCTTAATATGAGGCTGCAGTGAAAGGGCAGGGGTGGGCAGTGGGCAGAACAAGGGCAAATCTCCTTCCCTTCACGTGAGTATCTGTGCTGGGGTTGACACTCAAGGGGACTTGACTTTGCCTGTTTTGACTCCTCAGTTATTTCAGGGCAACTATCTTACCCGAAGAAGTTCTGAAGATACACAGCAAGATAAGGTATGTTTTCAGTGGGCTCAGTATGAGGCCCTTTGGAAATAACACTGTACTAAGTCACATTCCCAGAAGATGCCCATCTCCAGAATTCAATGGGTCCAAACACCGGCATGCAATTTCTCCGGCCTCACGAGTCAAAACCGTGACTAGACATCCACACCCCACAAGCTCAAAGCACAGGCTTCGTGCAAGAGGAGCCACTTAGCGCAACTACACACAGCACCAAACCTCAGAGTTCAAAAGCAGCCTAGATTTTCATGAAATACATCAAGAAAGCCATGCTCCTTTAAAGTGTCTTAGATTGGGCACCCAGAAATCAAGACGAGGTAAAATTCAAACACTTGGGCAATCAGTTTGCTATAAACTCATGGCTGCAGCAAGTTATTTTGCCTCTGGCAAATACTTTATGCTACAGGAGAAATTGCTTCTCTTCACTCCATCCCTCCCTCTCTCACACGCGCACACACACACGCACCCCAAGTTGACTGTGCAGTGATGTTAACAGGAGAGGAAAATTGCTTCCTGACCTTTCCAGTGATCAATTTACACCCTGAAGCATGAGATTGGTTTCATTTTAGTGTGTATACGTAATACCTATTCCCACATCGCTTTAGACAATGCAAAATTTGCCATTCACTTGAATGGGTGCACATGTTCAGATCTGTTTTTAACAGTGGCCTCCTTCAAGACAGCTATCTGGTAAGCGAGCTACTCCTTTAGCACAGCGATCGGTGCCCATGCTTTTGTGGCGAAGGCCTTATTTTTTATTTCCCCCTTGATCACTACAGCATATCTACGTGTATATTCATAAAGTTGTTATAAAGCTTTGTGTTCAGCTACAGAGCCTTACCCTCTGGCTAGAGCAAAACACATCCCTGGGGCTTCTGTGAGAGATCCTAAGTTAACACCTTGCAATTTCAGCTCCTGACCTTCCACCTACGGAAAGCAAACAAGGCCTGCACAATGTACCAAATGCTAAAAGCAAATATCCGATTACTGGACCTCTTTACATGGCAGATAGAGACCTGGCTTTGGACTACATGCCCTCGAGGGGAATTGCAGAGGGCTGCAGAATGTGGACAGTCTGGGAACAGGTCTTGATTGACCAAACTTTCTATCCCCCGCACCCCAGCTTCTGATCACACAACTGAAGCCAATGATTAATACCCTGTGCGACCAATAGCTTCCTATGCCCGACTGGAGTGGTCATTCACACACGGGGTTGTTTGTACTTGTTTTTAATCTCATTAAGGTAAGACTTCTGCAATGCTCTGCTTTACGACTAGACTAATGAGCCTCTGTGAGGGCTCCAGATGTTTCAAAATGCAGCAACTATGATCTCTATTCTTCATTCACTTCAAATTCTAATATTCTTCCCTGATTTGTGGAGATCGTAGGGACAGATTCAACTTGATGCTTAAGTAGATATTGCAAAAGACAGAGATGAGGCTCCTTCCAGAGTCTGGCAGTCTTAAAGCTGGATACAAACCCCATACTTAACTGACTTCGAAAGACTTCTCAGGGAGAAAAACCAATCCACTTTATCTCTTGGAGATGTACGACATATTTTTATGCATACATATTACATGTTTTATATACTCCAACTGCAGCCAAACACACATTCAATGCAGAGCACAGATTTTAAGCCGACAGTTGGCTTATTGATTGGAAAATATTCATGTTTTGATGCTTTAAATAACAAGGTATCGTTCCAGATGCATCATCATCATGTGCTCTCTACTGAAAAAGGTCTCTTGGCAGTTCCCAACTTCAGGACTTCCTGCCCATGTCCCTGGTGCGCCGAGGCTGAGGCGTGCAGCGAATTTTGAATTTTTTCCTTCTCAAGTTCTACTGCAGTCATAATTTTTGGAGAAAAGTTTTAGAGTGTATGCAGCATTTGCTGAATATTTTCTTCATTTATTTAATCCAGATGTTTGCATTTTAAATAATTGAAAAGCTGCTATGGTAAATAGACATCAAGGAAGGCTAATGGGAGTAGCGCTGTCATTAGAAAGAACGTGTATGATGAGACATTAGACTAAGGAGTCGGTCCCTACAATGTCAGGACAGGTTATAGGAATGAAGGCACGTAGCTTGTTGAAAAACATTACACATCGATGCAAAACCATCCATGACACTTAAAAGACACTTAAAAGAGACTGCTGAGCAAGTTTTAACACAAATTGCACAGACCTCATAATGAAAAGTATATTGTGAGCTTTTCCATTATAAAAGCTTGTATTTCTTCATATGCTTTGATTTAGTTGCAGACAAAAATAAAAAAAAAATTAAAAAAGAGATTATTTCAATTTCTCTACTTTGTAGGCCCATTCATTAAGCTCATTTAACAGCAAGGGTGGTTTCTCAAAGTTAAGTTAGGGCTGTTTTGATCTAAGATTTTGAGACTGACAGTGCAATTTTCGGTCTGAGGGTACCTGGGCTCTACTCAAAGCACTGTGAATTTGCAGCTTGACTCTTCATTTTTATCTCCATTGTTAAACTCTTGTTCCATTTTAATTTGAACCTCCTAAAAATCAACCTTAACCTCACTGAAGTCGTCAGCTTAAGTAGAAGTAAGATTATATGCAGGTTTGCAGTAGCTTGTTAACTTGGTTTTTAAAAATCAGTTCTTAAGTTACACTGCTGTAACTAAGGATGGTGACCAGCCTTGTGATAGCTAAACTTTCTAGGATTTCTTACAGTTATTTTCCCTGACATTTTTTAAATACTTGCAGCCATATCTTAGCTATGTAAACTTACCCAGAAGTTGTTACAGTTATAATGATTTGAACCAGGTAAAGACTTGCTCCATGGAAGTCAGCTGCTGTATATTCCTTCCCCCTCTCCATGGCACAACTGTTTTCCCCCCAATATGCAAAAAGATCTTAATGGCTCCACATCATGATGTAATCCCTTGTAAAGGCTCCTTTGGAGTTGTTAAGAACTATCTACTGAAATATCTATGGAACAGCTATTTTACAGGAGTTATGGTCCACTGGGCCCAAAATCCATCTTTTATAAGAACCCAGCAGGAGAGAAGAAAGTGCTCCATAAAAGACAAGAAGATTTCCAAAGATATTTTTCTCTACCAAGAAAATTAACTCTGCAAAGTTTCTTCATGCATAAATGTATAGTTACATCTCTGATGAATACTGTGAAGTTGAATAGCACCAGCATGGTTTATCGGACTTGGGTTTCCACTGTGACTGCCAGCGTATGCTTTTTAAAGGGCCTCTATATGAAACTGCACATCGTGTCAATAAGACAATTACAGTAACATTTGCTGTGTGAATTCTTACAGCCAAAAATTAAGTTTCATACAGAAGTTTGAGGTTAAGTGGCCTTACATAGTTCACAGACACTAATTTCAGCAAAATGTGTTTTCCTGGTGACGCAGAAGAAAAATGTTGCATCTCTTTCTAGAAGATCAGCAGTTACTACAGAGATCAGCTAGAAGACTTGCACATCTTAATATACATGCTAAAAAGATGTGCCATAGCTTTGAAGCTCTTGGGGTTTAAATCTACTAATCACACTCATAAGGAATCATCAAACCAATGAATATCAAGGCAGAAACTCTGATCTCTGCCAGGACACTTAGAGATTTTCAGAAGAGTAATCAGTTGCTCTAATAACAGATCCCTCCCTTCTCTATTCCCCCTTTCCCTCTCCACCTTCCAAAAAAAAAAAAAAAAGAAAAAAAAATATTAGTCAACAGTTTCAGTCTAAATTCTGGGTTTGCAATATTTCAGTGAATGCCAAATGAATTTTTTGTTGCTTAATTAGACTACCAATTTGGAGGACAGCTTAGGAAAACATTTGCTATAATTCTCGAAGTGAGGCATTAGAAACCATTTAATCTGCCCCATGTAATTACTTTGTACTTATCTATTAGCAAGTAAAATATTAGGGGGAAAGTGTCGTTTACACACAACAGAGGGTTTCTTTAAGGAAAAAAGCCTGCTCATTTTTTTTACTTGTTGAGTAAGCTCATATTCCTGAGCACCTGAGCAAAAATAATAGTGCAGCTATTATGTTTGGCAATGTTTTTACTTTAGCTTAGAAAATGACAAAACTTTGAAAAAAGTGAAATTGTTTTTCTAAAGGGCTTTTCCTCTACCATTCACTGCCACGGTTTGGTTTGGCTCACCGTGACTATGAATACCATTGTGAGAGGCTAGACTGGCAAGCTGAGCTGGCTAACAGTTGGGGACTTGTGAACATCTTTCCCTCATAATGACAGAAATTATTTTCACTAAGAGACTATCCAAAACCTTTAAAGAGAGATCAGGGCCTCACTGTCCCAGCAGTTATAAAAGAGCAGGAGACAGAACAGTCCCTTTCCTGAGCCTCTAAGGATCTAACAATGTGGGGAAACTGGTTCCAATACCTTGCTTAGATCCAACAAAAGTTTTTGTTTTACAAATAAATGTTTCCATCTCGGAGTGTTTGCAGCTCAGTCATTACAGCCTTCAGCTGAAATCAGAAGTAGAAAGTGAAGCTGACTATAAGTCGTTATTCAAAAACATAACTCTCCTGTTTAATAAATTCTCGTGGTTTCGTAGAACCAATCCTCTCACCGTAAGCATTTTGTTCCTTTTTGGGGTGGGAGGGTGGTTTTCGTTTTCCTACAGCATCCTGTAGGGAACTCCCTGTTTCGTCTAAACTTTGGGCTAAACGTTGCAAACTCTGTCTGTCGCAGCCTTAATGTGAATCTACCCATTTAATTAGCATCCCCAGTGGCAGTTAATATTGTTTTCGTAATAGCTGTTTACAAGAACAAATCCAACTCTGACAAACACTACCACTCTGGCTTAATTTCAAGCAGACTTACTTAAAGTTGGTAGGAATTCTTTGATGATTAAAGACTTAATATTCTACCGTAGCTAGGGTTGCGTGAGTTCTTACACCTGCGAGCTCCAGTCCATACGCCCTGCAAACATAACAACCACCCCAAACTTTGCTCTGCATTAAGTTATCCCCTATTAATCACAGGAAAATAACAGATCTGACCATAACACAGTAGCACTCAGAAGAAAACAGAACGGCGTTTACAATTCAGAGATTTTGTAAGAGGAATTTTTTTGATAATGCTGGAGATGAAGGATTTGTAAACATCCTAAAAATCATCACAGCACGGTTCAACACCATGTGCGCTCCCCAGACTTAGACGGTCCGGCAATCCTCAGTACTTCCTTGGGGACAGTCACGAGTACGTCCAGTCATTTATCCTTTCATATGCATTCTTATGGTCAAACAGCTACTACCCACTAATATGCACCAAGCCTTGCCCTCTTTGGCCTCGTTAAACTTCTCGACAGACAGAAAATGATCATACAATGGGGGAAGGCTGAGACAAAACTCAGGCAAAAGGTACCTGAAAAGAGACAAGTAACAACAATCGCATTCACTAGAGACCGGGAATTGCTACCTAAAGGGTGAAATGTTCCAGTCTGCAGAATACTCTGGATTATATAAACACCAATACATGCATGTGAGGGTGTATTTTTTTTAGGTCGTATGACAGAAGACTATATACGTATGTGAGCGAGAAAGTGGTGATTGCTCATTCAAGCACTGAACGATGCTCCACTTGTAACTGTTTATCATGAGTGTAATGAGCTCATGACTTCCCTTTAACTTACAGTTCAAGCTCAAGACCTGAGGAAGTTAGGCTTCCAGGAGAGCTCAGCATACCTGAAATCTCAAAACTAAGTAATGGTAAGAACTTCTTCCAAAAAGTACTCCCACTGCCATTAACACACACACACACACACCAGGAAAAAAAAAAAAGAAAAAAAAAGCTGCTGTAGTACTTGACATCCATCAACATTTCACGTGTACCTCAGAGCTAAGCTCTGGCTAGCCAAGGTCTGCAGAAGTGCCCAGTTATTCTGTATCGAGTGCCCAGTGTGAGACATCTTCAGATGCGCCTAATTTTTTCCAAGCGCTCATCACCAGCCTCTTCAGTCTCTTAAATTTAAGATCCAACATTTCCAGACGCTTTTACCCCATATTTTTGTGGCTGTTACCAGAAGAGTTCATTTTATCATTCAAAGACACTGAATTTGTGTGTGTGTGTGCCTGCACGTGTGCGTGTATGCAAAGAGATAGGCTTAGAGGGGTAAGAGGCATAAATCACTTCAAATTGCTACTGTAATAAATGTGGACAAAAGAATAAAATTTGTCACCAACCTAATATTACCATCAATGTTTTGTCTAGCTACATTCCTTCCAATTTAAAAACAGTTCAATACCCCTTTTACCTTCAAGTAGCAGCACTTAATAAACAGTGATGGATGCTTTTTATTCCCTTTCCCCTCTTCCTCCTATTCCAGGCTTTCCTATGTCTGTTACAAGGGGATTGTTTAGCTTGGGGGAAATGTAGATCCTCCATCTTTCTTGCATTGACATGCATCCCTCAAGGAATGACGACCATATTTAATTCATAACCCCCGTTGGCTACACAAACATACAACTTCCCATCAATTAAGCAACACAGAGACGCTGTTAAAAATCAATGAGCTTATTATTAAATATATTTTCTTTTCATGTAACAATAATAGTTATTGCTGCTCCATTGTTATAGCTGTAATATCAGCTGGTTAAGCAGCTCTAAAAAAAGGGGGCTGATTGCTTTTTGATCAGCCGGTGTAATATCAGAGAGTATCAGTACAACATTGTCCTTGCTGTACTGCTTGACACAGATGCTGAAGGATAAAGGTGATAAAAAGTGACCAAATGGATGCTTCTTGAATAAAATCATCTAGTGTGACTGGAACACAGCAGTTACTGAGTATTTACCTGATTTTCACAGCCATACACAGAGATTCATAGAAGTACAAGGCACTGAACATCCATCACACACCAGACCCATCAAAACACAGATAGGCTCGTATTTGTGTTTTCACTGTGGTGTGTTTATTAGAAATTATTTGGATATTTTGACACATGCCACTACTGAGGGAGCTCCCTGCCTACAACAGAGATGTAAAGCCTGTGCCAGCTCATGCAAAGGTTAAAAAAAATTCCACACACACACACACAAACCCACAGTGCACAGATTTTGGCAAGTACATCATATGCTGTCTGGCCACAGCTGATCTGAAGCGAGTCCCCTGTAATTATGGGAGAAGGTGGAACAGGTTTCCTGCTAATTGGAAAATTCTGCAAATGGCACCACTGAAGTAAATTGACAGTCTTTAGAATATTAGCAAAATGAGGGAACTGATTAGGAAAAAGCTCAGATGTGGACTTTTTTTTTTTTTTTTTTAAATAGTGCCTGAATCTACCAACAAATTGATAATAAAAGCTGAACTTAATAATAACAGCTGTTATTTGACCTGGATGCAAATATATTTGTGCACATATGCATACATACACACACAGATACTATATACATGTTCCCACACACATGCGTATAAATGTATTAAGTGCATAAACACATCCATACGCATATTATTCCTGTCACTCTTCTCACATTAAGACAAATACACAGAATGTTTGCTAGCTTTTTAGAAAATATATATTTTCCCAAAACATACACACACTAGGGGAGAAGAGCTGCATTTAAGAACACCGTCAAGAGGCATGTTCTAATGAAATTGTACTTACTTTATGCTTCAAACAAATCTTGCAAGATATTCGTTTACCTCCTTAAATCTTTAAGTGATTTGTTCCTAGGGGAAGCTAGATTTCTATTGTAAATTTGTTCTTGATTGACTGCTGTTGAGAATTCTAGTAGCAACTTCTCTTTATGTTTTAGTTTAAAGTGTACAGGAAGCACAAAGTGGGATTTGGCCGCGACTTTGGCCATCCATCAACACTTCGGTATTTGTATTCGTTGTTTTTCAGCTACTAGGAGCAAGGGAAAAGCAGACGTGAGGGGAAAAATAAGATATTCTAATTAGAGACACTCCTACAAATACCATCAAATCCACCTCTCCGTAACTTCATTAGGAGTCTCTCATTTTTTTTCCTACTATTCTCTGTTTAGTCTCAAAATAATCTCTGAGGGCCTGATCCTACCGCATCGACTTTATTGGGGGCTCTACCTCTTATAACGCTAACAACTTGTTTTGACACAGAATGATCCCGCGCTGGTCGCTGAGGCCTCTCGTTTCCTATCAGCTTCACTGGTACAAAAAGATGCTCAGTTGGCCAAGGGGCCGGGGAATGTTGCTTGATTATTTTTTTTTTGCTTTTAAACAAGCTTGGATATTTACTCCCTTTCTCAGAGAGAAGTCCTGAAGACGCTAATATAATTTAGCCACAGATTCCTAAAAGAAATTCCTCCAAAATCCTGTAAAATTTATTAAAAAATGAGATGCTATCAGTAGATTAGTGATATTTTTTTAAACAATCCAATGGAATTACAGAATAAATATACAATTGACTATGAAATCCCATAGACAGTCCAATAAAACTTCAAGTTATCGCTTCAATAAGACCTTTCCTCTTAACAGCTACCACAGAAATTTTTATTACGTCTAAACCAATGCAGACTACGCATACTTGCTATGAATTTGAGATTACTTTATTCATCCTAGTGATACCATAAACCTAATAAAAACTCTAGCTTGGATGCTTATATCACACTAAGAACCAAAATAACTACACAGTATTCTCCATGCCTAACACAGGCTAACTCCGAATTGATTTTAAGTATAACGTTTTCAGACTTAAGAGATTTCTCTGTAACGTGGCACTTGTTCCTCTTACTTATACATTCATAACATTTTATTTCCTTCTCTATAATTTTTATTGTAGGTTTGGTGTCTCTTTTATTGTACTTCACTATTTGGGGGCTGTTCTTAGACCTATATCTTATCCAATAACCGAAATATTTATACTTAACATATAATTTTACTTAAAAGAATAAAGAACACAGACAGAACTTTAATAAAGAATGAGGGCTTATAGGCCAGATCCTTAGTTAATTTAAATAAGCACGTGTTTGTGGGCATGGAATAACCTCAGCTGTACTTCCAGCCTCAGATACGATGGCTTTATAGAGCAATTTCAACAGAATAATATTAGCTTATATCCTGTTAAAATTCTACAGGACTTTTGTAGCATGATTTTTTTGTGTATATTTTGGTTGATCTGATTAGCAGACAGCCGACTGTTTGCATTTCAAGTATCCACGTTTATTTTCACATATTTATTTAAACAAATCAGAGAGTCAAAATAATGCCAGATCTAGTCTCTTCATAGTGGTCCCTAGATGACAAGAATACACAGCAATTCCCAGTCCTCATGCTATTTTGGCCACTTCAGCATCTAATATCCTGCCCCAAAGCCAATTCAAATCAATGGACTGATTCTCATCAGCTGCTATGGATTTTGGATCAGGTCTTTTGGTGCCAAAATTCAGCTAAATATTTTCTACAGGAGCAGATCTGGGTGCTCACGGAGGTAGCTTGAAAACCCACACTGAGCAGCATGCAGAATGGAAGCAGATAGCATTCCTTTTTAAAAAATACTAAGAGAGAAAGGACATGAATAAAAAGGCATTATGGTTCCGTATGTTATTTTCCTTCCTATTGCTGTAGATGCTGAATGTGCTGTCCCCGTTTTCAGCCCCCTCAGAAGGAATTATCCCCTAGGTTCAAGAGATACAAAGATCTTCAAGACATTTGCTATCAGTCCTAAGAGTAAGCAGGCTTTAACAGCTTTTATAGGAGTAACTAGACTCCACTACACGCAAACCAGGTTTTTCTCTCCCACCTTTTCCGTGTTGTTTCAAGTTTTTGCTTCATTTTCCATTTTTGGTGTGCTCCATTTCCTAGTTTTCATTCATCCTGACAATTCCTCATCATGAAAACAAAAGAAGGGAGGAGGGGGAGAAAGGAAGGGGAGGAGGAGAAATCCTACCCAAAATATTAAAAAAAAAAAAAAGTCCAACCCAGACAGTTTGTGCCAAATACAGTTAAGGGTGGTTGGGGAGAGGGGGAGGGAGGGGAAAAAAAAAAATATCAAGTCACTTTCAATCAAGTGTCACACCTTTAAATAGTGGTTAAATCTTTGCATTATGCAGCTCATCCCTTTTACAACATGGGGTTCCCGTAGAGAATTCCCTGTTTACACTGGGAATTCCTCCAGGAGAGCATCAATAAAGCTGAACAGATGTCAGGGTGGAATGCCAGCGGCAGTGGCTGTTGTCAGGGGTGGTGGGGAGAGAGTCAGGAAACAATAAGAGGCGGCATCTGCTGCACAAAGCCCTTGCGTGTGGGTCAGGTTTTGCCAGTGTGTTGAGATTCCACCCTCTCCTTTGTCTGGGCACATTGCCTCTCTTGTTCCTGGATGACAGGGGTTGACACATGTCACCCAACCCTATCAGAAAGGCTATTTGTTTGGCTCTTGCATATGCACCAGTGTTTTTAACCTCCTCTGCTTGGAATACATTGAACAACCTTGGAAGGGGGAGGCAGGGGAACGGGGGGGGGGGGGGGGGCAGAAAACACAACAAAAAACCCAACCTCACAGGTCCTCCCTGCTACACCATTTCATTACGCACTTTGTGTCCAAAGGGTGGATGGAGATACCCTTCTTTTAATTAAAAGCGTGATTGATGAAACTTAACTAACAGGAAAATCCAGGACTTGAAATACTTCTTAAAGAGAAGTCCACACAGATACTTGAAACAAATTTTGTTTTATAATGAATGTATAAAAAAATGAAAGTTATCAGCCTGTAAAGGAAAAAAAAAAAAATCAAGCTAAGCTTCAGGAGCAAGTGACAATATTCAGCTGAAGGACTTGAGCTCCAGTTTGACTGCAAATTTCATCACACCCTTCACTAAAGGCTTGCAATAATACAGACTTTTGGAAGTCCATGCCAAAGCTTATACAGGATTTGAACCTCAGCATGACTTTGTATTCAGACCTTCTGATGGCTTAGATGATAAAAAAAATTAGAGAATTAAACAATAGTGTAAAAGCAAAAAATGTTAGGTAAATAAGGAGAGCTCATACTAGTGCTAAAGAAGAAAAGAGGAGATTGTTGTACGGTAGACAAGCCGTTTGCATACTGGGGTCCCTTCCCCCAAAACTGGTTAATTGTGTCTATTTGAAGATCCATAATGGAATTCTGACAAAGTCTATGTACTTACTCTTCAGAAATAATAACAAGAAAATAAGGACGATTTGGTGAACTTTTTCCCATTATGAAGAACTTCTTGTTATTGTACTGTCCTCCCCCCCAATTAATATTTAAAAGACTTATTTTAAAATAACCTCTACTAAAAATTAAAAGCTGCCCAAGCCCACGTTTACTGCTTTGATTGCCTTTAAAACTCCAATTTTCCTCAAAATAATAAAATCTAATTCATAAGTAAAAAATGACTAGTTTTAAAAAGTGCAGTAAGTCTTCACTGAAAAGTAACCCCTAAGTAGTAATACTCGGTTTTAATTTTAAATTGTCAGGTTAAGAGCTGCAAACAAAGCCCGAAGGCCAGCTTCTCAGCTGTCAGAATCCGCTCCATTACTGCTATGAAGATCTGCCACTTCTGGTCCAAACGGGAACGCTGCAGGCCGCCAAACCAGTGGCAGTAAGGTACAGCACAATAGTGAACGTCGGAGAGTCAAAGTTTTTCGCTAAAATGAAACGGGTTTGAGCTGAGATTTTCACATCACCTTTTGTCTCCTACTAATAGCCTAGCTGTGAAAGAAAGACTTTTTTTTTTTAGAAAACAGAATCTCGAGTTACAGGGAAGGAAAGCCTGATCTTTCATCCGAAGGGATTTAGAGATACGTTACAGGCTGGCACTCTGCAACTGTGCAGAGGCAAATGTTTGAACTTTCTTCTCTCCAAATTTCTTCATTACTTTCAGAAGTCCGAAAAAGAAATGCACACGTGCAGAGTTTAGAATTTCTCGCTGATTAAATGCTTGCAAAACGAAAAAGAAATCCCACTTTTTTATCTTTATATGTTTCAGAGGTTCAGTGTTTGGGGTGGGTTTTTTTTCCTCATTTGACAATTAGAAATTATTTTTGGCTGCTATGTAGCTAGCAAAGGTTAATTGGTCTTGCTGCTGTAAAATACTCAATTCTGATCACTTGATTAATGAGGTGTCAGAAGCCACAAGTAACCAACACTTTTTTGAAGGAAAAACACTGAAAGAAAATGTACTTTTACAGATTTAATGTTTCTCCCACTCCTCTTCCCACCATAGAAAAGGCAGCTGTTTCAAAGGCAGTTTTAGTTTTCAGCATGGTCAGAAAAAAATAAAATAAAAAAATCACGACTCCAAATCAATTAAGCTTAGAGAGAGAACCCACATAAAATTTTTGTTGGGTGTAACCCCTTTAATCTCTGAGAACGTGAAATTAGAAATTCTTGGGGCGAGGTCTCTGGCTGGCACAAAAGAGTAAAGCAATGCAGGCTTACATGAGCTGGGGGTCGGGCCAATCAAGTCGGCAGTGCACCCTTCCTAAATTCCCTACCTGCCTCCTTCACTTCTACTTCTATCATCAATAACAACATAGAATACATACATTGGGATGAATCCTCAGCTTAAAAAAAAAAAAAAAAAAAAAAAAATAATCTTTCTTTGGGGAATTTAAATAGACTCCATGCAATTTTAAGGAACATAAGTTTCATGTATATTTGTCTTACGTCTGCAATGAAAAAAAAAATGCGGTAAATAGTATTACACTCCCATTTGACTCCACTCAAGAGCAAACTGATCTTTCTCTATTTGTGGTAGAGATGCACTTTGTCACAATAAACCACTGTATATTATGTTTATATATGTCCTTCAGGCATGTCACAACAGTTTGGCATTCTGAGTTGCTCTACCACTGTGTACATTAAATAGTCATGTAGTTACATTAAACAGTGGGGAGTTCACACTTCACAACCACTCAGTGTTTTAAAACAGATGTGGGCTGTCTGCTGTCAGACTGTAATAGAAAGACTTAGGAGGATCTTGGTGGGAATTTAATCTCCAGATGATTGAACGCTCCCCAGTCTCTTTCCACTAGAGCTCCCCTCCTCCTGGAACCCCAATTTTGAAGGAGGCAGCTGTAAAGAAATAAATAGCTGGGACCTGCAACTTTGGTACCACCGAGAGCAGAGCCGGGAAGGGAGGGGGGAGAGGGGGCGATTCAGAATTCGGAGTACTTTGTGGCTCAGAATATTTTTGAGTGGGGTGGGCTAGAAAGAGTACCCAGGGATTTACTGACAGGAGAATTTTTGACAGTTGATGGACAGATGAATTCCGTCATGGAAGCGTTAGTCGAAAGCGGCAAGGCCAGATGGAAACTCACAGCTTGTCTTTAATATTAATTTTCTCCCCCCCTCCTCTTTTTTTTTTTCTTTTGCAGGAGATCAGAATTCCCTAATTCCCTAAAATGTTTCAATGCATCTTGAGGTATTATTTTTCCAATGCCTTTACCCACCTACTCTTAATAAGAAGTGCTCCTTTGTGTTAATGTTATTTTTTTCTCTTTCCTCTCTGCTTATTCCCCTGCCCCTCCAAGAGTCAAAAGAAATCAAGGAGAAAGAAAAAAAAAAATAAATCAGTATAGCTACACAGCTGTTAAAAAGTCTGCCTGGGTTAAAATACACATAGAAGAGTAATATCTTAACCTTGTACGATATTTTAACGATACAGATGAATCTGGTATACTTAGTGAGTTTTACCTGAAAAGAAAGAGAACCAAACAAATACCTGAAAGAAAGCAACAATCAGGAAGGAAGTCCTAATGACATCATCTATTTTTTAAGAGAGGAAAAAGCCACAGAAGTGGGAGTGCAACTGTACGTCGCCTTCCAGAGAAGATTTTTCAGCAGTCGCGCCGAGAGGTCTCTTTTGATTAAAACAATTTGATACGACAGAGAATCAAATATCAGCCAACAAAAAAAGTCGCACATATCTAGATTTTTCTTCCATATTTGTTCACAAGCTTGACTGTCAGAACATCTCTCAAAATCAAAATCGACTCCCAACATCCCACAGTGGCCCTTCAAAAAAAAAAGAAAAAAGAAAAAAGAAAAAAGAAAAAAGAATCTTGTAACAGCTTCATTTCCCTAATAAATACTTGTGAAACTGATTTAAATAGACAATGATGGTTATACTGAAAAAATTTATGCCACCATCCTCCTTTTCAAAAGTCCTATATTCAGTTGGGAATAAACCATATGGTTCTATCATAATTTAGCATGTAGGATCCTATGGATATTTACTCAGTAGAATTCCAAGAGGGAAGCAATAAATATTTTTTCCAGCTACTCCAGTGAATTAAATCACATAGATACAAAATTAAAAGATATGTATACAGAAGTGTCAAAATACTTGTAGAAAGGCTCTCCTTCTCCAGAAAACTCACTGGAGTAATCTTAAATGTTCCTAACAAAAGGACGCTCGTTCTAGCTTTGCAATCTCAGTGAGCAATTTCAGAGATATTCTCTGGTAACAGTGTTGCTCCAATCTAGCTGCATATTAACAAGCTTGAAGATTATTATTTCACATTGAAATTAGAACATATGCACATCTTGTGTATTTGTTTTCTTCTCAATCTTGGTTATGTGCAAACATTTGCAATGTAAGATGATTGATGTGCAGTATGATGCCCTTTTGTAATTGCAGTAAACAAACATTTGGCCAAACTGCTAAAATCAGGGGTATGTGATGGAACTGTAGTTTGGGAGAAGAACAAAATACCACTTCAGGGCTGCAGGCACACTCATTTCCAGAGATCTGTTTGAAGCACTATTTGAACAGAAGTAATTGTTTGCACAGAACTTCAGCTTCAGCAGAGGTTCCCTGTACCCGGAATTGCAATTTGCACATTACAATCCAAAATTTGGGAAATGTGCAAGGATCACGCATAGATGATGCAAGAAACAATTATTCAAATTCAATGTAAGCACCATGCCTACTTAAAGCATTCTTGCACATATGACCTATGGTTGTTTCATCATGGATGCAATATCTCCGTATTTTTTGCTAGAGTGAGACCCCTCCTCGTCAGACCAGTAACATTTACTTGCTGTTTCACTCCAATATGATTCTGCCCTCACTGAAAACAGATTCCAAATCCAAGAGTTTTGCAAACCTTCATGAACTTACACTGCGAATTGGAGTTTAAGGGAACAAAACAAGCTGGAGAAGAAAACACAACAATCTAAACTGGATCTGAACCAAGGAGCAGCTCAGACTGTAATATCACATCCCAACGCCCATGACTGTGAATCTGGAAACGAATCCAAACCTTGTGGCTCAGACACATCCTTATTCACAGCTGCAATTTTCACATAGTTTCGACACAAAAACAGCAACATTAGCCACCCACGCAGGTCAGGAAGTCCTCTCAACCTTATTAGCAAATCTGGTCCTATTTTTGAGTCTGGAAATGTACCATCTTCCTCCTCCACTCATCACCCTATCAATCTCCCCGATTTATATAAACTTAAAGATTAAGATTTAAAGATATTTGCATGTACCTTAATGCAAAGGTGGTGAATTATGACCTTCCTCCATTGTTAATAGAATACGATTACCAAGAACCTTAACTAGAGAAGAGTCCCACTGTGTTACAACACTTACCCTGCGGGCAACAATCTCACAGATATATTTAAATCAGTAAACTGGGATATCCCCAGAAACAAGATACCCACCAAACCAATGAATGATCCATAGTTAAATGGGAATCAATCACATACTGCCTTTCAACAAGAGACATCTCAGATTGATAACTGCCCAAAATACTTGTAGGAAATGTCAAAATCAGTTCATTTTAAGCATGCATGCAAAGATCTGCAATTTTAAAACTGAGACCAATTTTGTCACAGGCAGAATTGCACGTCTTGGAAAACGGAGCAAGGATCTCAGCTGTGGAAACATTTCTGAATCCGGTCAATGATATAACCTTTCAGTCGCTGATCTAGATACCATTCGGCATTAACAGATCATCCTAAATTAAGAGACTGCTTCTTGACAAAGCACTGCTTCTTTGTCAGCAAAGGATTTTTTAATCATAAAATGGGTGATTAAGAAAAGGTGCCTGACCCATCTTCGGCAAGGGATACAGTCTGCGAAAAAGAGAATGAATCAAGAATTATTCCCCTAGAGCATGGCTATTAGACAGGTAACATAACCAAACCTTCACCACCCCTGGTGCAGTGGGCATAATGAGGCAGAACAGAATCGTCAAGCACTGGGAGGTGGCCGAGGAGCGGATTCCCAGAAGAGGCACAGCAAAGAATCTTCCCCTAAATAGGCCATCTGATCACATAAGGATCAGCAACCAAGTCAGCACTTTGTTCAGATTTCAGCTTAAACAGCTGGGTAAGTCACACAGACATAGACAGTTTCATGGAGTCTGTATGTAGCTAAACCTCTCATCTTGTGAATCACAGCGATAACTCTGCACAGCAAAGGCAAATTAAGCAGAGCACAATCAGTGTCCGCAGGGCTCCGAGGCAAAACCCTCACAGTTGCACAAGTTTTCATGGACAGTAGGCACATATCATCTCTTATTTTAGGGGAAGGGACTCAGCCCTGTTATGCTGCCATTTTGAGTTCTTTCTGTGGGTGCAAAGGACAGCGTATCAAATCGCTGTGCTTCATCACAGAGATGGCTGCTGTTCAGTACTGCTATACGTACAGGAATTGAAAGATGACTTTGCAATTAAGAGGCGTTATATGCAGCAACATACATCATTAGTGTACATCTCTTCCCTTTAAGGATCCCAAATTGTTTTTAAACTTCAGTGATTTGAAGTTTAAATCAACCCTCTGCAGGAAAAGGTACCAAAATAATTTATTTGCATGGAAGAAAAAGAAAAATCGCTATGATCTTTTTCAGCGACAACACCTACGCTGAACTTTCAGGTCTTAGGCTTTAAGGACCAGTGAAAGAATCTGGACAGAGCTAGTAACAGACAGAAGGAGAACAGACAAAAAAAACAAACCGTTAATTCTCATCCTCGCATTATGTAAATTCCAAAGCAACACGTCCAAACAAGTACAACTCTTCTGCATTCAAGCCCTCAAGAGCACAAGGTGTGCAGCTGCACAGACCTGGGCCCTGATTCCATCACTGGTCATAGCCAGAGGGCAGTGGCTACACCCTTGCTGAGCCTCTCTCCCTCCCAGGCATGTACCTGAGCTTAGCCCCAGGCTAGTCATTGCCTTCCTACTCCCAAGAGCTTCCCGTGGGCAACTGCAAGACAGTCAGAACCATCCAAACAGCAAAACACAGCCAGCACCAACAAGGACCAAGGAACAGCCCAGTCCTACTCTCGCACCAGTGGCTCCTCTCACCTTTCTCCATCATCACAGCTCAGTTCCCACAGCTTCCTCAACTGCTGCCCACCCTCTGAAGTTATCCCTTCGCACGCTGCAGCGTGAATCAGAAGGTAAATTTTTTCCAAGCCTATTCCATTTCCAAAGACTATTTCTATTTCCTTTGAATTTTATTTTTAAATAAATTGCTGCTTCTCTTTATTCTCAGTCCCCTTTCTTTGACCTCTATTCATGCACTCTATACAGGGTGTGGACGTTGCAAGCAGAGATTGAAAGGCAGTTTTCTGTCTGCCCAGCATTAACATTGGTATTCATCAGGTGATTTTTTGGTGGAGGTGGGAAGGGTTTGGTGCTCTCCTGAGGACTTATTTTTGCCCTCACATTAACACCATGTGACAGCTCTTGCCTGCCTGATTGCTGTCCTCCACCCTAGAGCTGGCTGCATTTCAACAGGCTTGTGTCTCTCTTGCAAAACACTTTTGGGATGACATGTGCCAAATACTATAAGCTATACATTATTATTAGATGTGGTTACATATTATTAGGAACAGGAATGTATCTTCAGATGCAGACTTTCAAAGCATTTGATAAACAGCCACTAAATATCAACCCTCTACACCTCTGCAAGGTAAACTGTTGTGGTTGTTAGTGGAAGGTAGAATTGAGGCACCGATTTTCTTCTCCGTTTTGTTGGTTACCTTAGAGAAAACCAGGTCTCTCAAGTCCTTCTCTCTGACTGTCACCACCTCTGTAGTAAGGAAGAGGTCCTGTGAAGCAGTAAGAGCTCAAAGCTCCTTCAGGAGCTCCTTGACTTCTGAAGTCAAGGTCACTGTTCACTGCTGCACTGAGCAAGCAGAAAAAAAGAAAAACAAAATATCAGTGTAGTAAGTTCAGGCACAAGCTGAAGCAAGCAAACACAAGGTGATTGACCGTCACCAAATTACTGACAGAAGCATCATTAGAAACAGATATTTACTTGGGGAAGGAGGGAGTAAGAACAATGAGAAAGCAATTGACTTTGGGTCACAAAAAACTCTCTGAATTGTGCTGTAACATACTCTGCTTTTGGTTTCAGGCCCTGTAGCATTATTTTACTTTTCTTTTTTCCCCAATAACCATGAAGTGGTATTTGAATGTATCTACCTGCAAAACCTTGATGAGAATGTGCTCTTTATAATGGTAGTATTTACAGTGCTCTCGCTGGCGATGCAGTCAGTCAGCTATTCTATTCAAAGCTTCAGTTTGCCCACTAAATCCTGCCCTAGTCAAGAGCAGATCGGCAACCATTGTTTACAGACTTCTCATCAGCTAACTTGTCTTTTTTTTTAACTCTGCAAATCAAAAAATCTAGTCCTATTTTCCACCTGTTTATGTTCTGCTTTGTTGGGCTTTTTTTTTTTTAAATGATGTTTTCTATACTGCAAGACCATCTCATCAACCCCAGCCTCAGGGTTTGAGGGGGTTTAAGCGTTTATTTTACGTCTTCTGACGTCTCTGCCTTGCATTTACACAGGGTTTGTAATTCAGAATCCTCTACGACTGCTTTCTCCTATGTTACTTTTGTCTGGTCCAAAGCTTTAATCCAGGACATCGGACCAGACCCGTTCTCTAGCAACACCTTAAACCCTCAGGCCTGGGTCGTTGATAAATACTAGTCGGCCACAATGGCATTTCCAACTCCTGAGACAGGACCATTTTGGACACCCAAAGACTGAACATAAGGTAGCGGGAGAAGATCCTGATTCCCATGTTACTAGTGCAGAAAACGATGTTTAGAAAGGCACTGACCAAGTTAGTCTTGTTGAAGTGCTGTAACAAGAACTTCTCCCTTTTTGATCTCACTTCCAACTTCACACAAGCCAGCAATCAATCTCTTTGATGTCAATGCCCCCAGATATTTAGGAGAGTGCAGATCAAAATCTCAATGTTTCTTTTTTATTTTTTTTTTTTTTAAACTGAAGTAAATAAACAATGTCAAATAATTGTATAAACATTCCTTAGCTATACTAAGGAGGTTGTGGGGAAGGGGGGGGAGGGAGGTGTAAAGAAGAGAAACTTGAGAGTTCAAATGAGAAAGGAGCAATAAGAGGCTAGCTTCAAAATTAGAAGTCCTATGCCAAATGCATTACAAAGAATCCACAGATGCAGGCATTACAGAAAGCTGAAATCCAGAGCACGATAAGCCAGACGTCTGGGCATGCAGTAAGTGGTAAGGAACTAACATTACCCACAGTTACGGCCAGCCATCTGCAATTCCTAAGTACATAAAAGATGCTTACTGTTAAATATCAACAGGTTGTACTTCCCAGCCTGTGACAGAAGATTTCACATACAAACCTCTGATCTAACTGTCAGAAATTCCCCACTCCCACCTCCTGCTGCAATACTCTCTGCTCCCAGTGCGGACAGGGCAGCAAAGTTTCACAAAACCCCTTTGCTAGAGAAGCACATCTTATTTGTCTCCACGTAAACAGCTCATGGATAAGACACAATAGGATGATCTTCAAAAATATCTAGCATACTGCTTGCTTTTTGCAATATTTGTTGCTGCGCATCCCATAGGTTTCATAAAGCCACTGTGCTGCCATGAGGCATTCCCAGTCCTGCCATGCAGGCTGACAACCTCCAAGATGCACGATGCCAGCAGAACTCCCACTGTAACGGGCTGCTCATTGAGGACCCCTGGCTCGAGATGTATGTTACACCTTTTTAAAGAAGGGAGACGAGATTTACACCACTGCCACTTCCCCCAGTGGTGATAGGACACCTGTGTAAGGCAACAAATAATGGAGAAAGGCAAGTTAAAGGATTTGGTGAAAGGACTGTGAAAGCCCCGTGTTTGTGAAACCAAGTCTGCATCCTCAGTGTGATGAAGGATGAGTTGGAAGGAATGTCAGAATGTGACCCAGTTTGCCATCTTGTACCACCACAGTACTTTTAAGTTTCCCTGTTATTCTCTTTAAAGAAAAGAAAACAAATCCAAACTCAAAATAAAGAAGACTATACTCCCTTCCCAGACTACCTAGTCAAAGGCTTCAGCATTACCTTTCCTGCTGTAGCAAAAGGAGCTAAACATTGGTGCAGAGGTCTCCTGTATACTGCCATCTCGGTAAGGGAAGAAGATGAAGAGTCCAGGCCTCCAATGTGGTGATAGCACTGTCCATATGCATATCTCACCACTGTGCATCTGTTCGGCATTTACAGGGGGTTTGCACTGGTAGTTTTACAGCTGTTTAGGCATGTAAGTAGCATCTATACTTAAAAGACTCCATAAAGGGAAGGGTGGGGGGAGAGGGGAAGAGATATGAAGCAGAAATGGAGAAACAGAAAAAGGAAGGTGGCCAGATGCTGCTTTAAAAGCAGGGATAACAAGCCTTTTAATGACCAGGATTTGTGTCCCTTAAAAATGCATTTGATTTTGCAGGTTTATTTCCTTATAATCTAGGAACTGACATAGGAAAAAGGCAAGCATTCTCAGCTAATATTTAGGCCACTTAACAATGATTTCACAAAGGAGTTTAACAGAGTTCAGCTGTGAAATCCTTAGCACTGACATCCACTTTTGCTTGTCTTTGTGCAGCACCTTTCTCAGTTGGCCAGGTTTGCTGACTAGCTCTTCAAAGCTGCTCAAGTCCCAGTGATGGGTGTTCAGCTCCCACAAGAATCAGGCATGACCTGTGCATCTCAGCCTTTTAGGAAATCCTTTAAAATCTGAGAGTAAGGGCAGAGAATACACAGTATTTCACAGGACTGGCTGTATGCAAATGAATCTAATTAATATAATTTCTTATTCTAAATTCAGGGAATTTAGAGTGTAATATTTTGCAGGATACAGCCTTTAGTTAAAATTATTACATACAAGAACCTGTAGAAGAGATCTTTGAATCTGCTAGCACTAAGAAGTTTGTTTTAGATGATCAGAGACTGATCCTACAAACTTAACTTAGGCAGCGCTTCCAAGGAGGGCAGTCGGAATAACGGCTGAAGTATTGGATCTGTCCATCTAGATCCTGGAGATGTGCCAAGGGCCTTCAAATTTGCACAGGAGTTAGGCATACAACAGTTGCTGGGTACCCCCGTGGTGAATTCCATAGCAGCCATTAACTGAATATCAAGGCGATCTATCTAAATGTTAAGGGTTGAGAAGGGGTGGTTACTGCAGGATGGAGAAGCCTTCCCCACCTGCCAGTTCTTAGTTTGAGAGCTCTCTAGGGTTTGAGAAGGATGGTTCTGGCAGAGCAGAGTGGCAAAATTCATAATAGATAATAATGTAAGACAAATATTTTGATTAATTTTTTTAATACCATGAAATATAAAGGAAATGTTGTGCAACAACCACTCATAGTTAAGAGCAAAACAACAGCTGTAGAAAAGCACTACAAATTCCTTCTACAGCTCAAAGGACAATAAAGACTTTCTGGAGTCAAGACGTTTTATACTTGAGCAAAATATTAAATGATGCTTAGACACCAAAATATCCCTTTTTTCTGTCTTAATGGAAAAAAATCCAGAGTCAGATAGCCAAGTCCTAAACCGCAGCAATTAGAAATAAAATAGCAAACAAACCTACAATGATTTAGTTAACAGCTAATATTTCATTTCTTGTAAGTAGTACAAAGGTTTGATTTATTATTGTTGCTTTAGATCACTTAAGGTCTTACTTCCTTTAAAAACAGCCTGCTTAATTGCCATGATTACATGAGATCTAAGCTCTCTTGAAGTCTCAGCTAAAAATATCTATTAGAATAGTTTGCACAAACTGGTATCACGAAGCATAAAGGTCTAGTAAAGAGCTCAGAGACAATCAAATTGTCCATACTTTGGCTTCAGTTCGCCTGATCCAAGCTTTTGAGGCTAACAGCAGCTGCCACAGTTTTCATTAGTATCATTGGTACAGTCTAGCCACAGATATTTAGCTGTCCAAAAAACTCTAGGAAGGCTGGATTGATTTCGCTGAATACCAACAAAATACCAGATATACCCATTTTTTTTTTTTAATCAGAAAATTGTCTAGTGGTTACGTAAAAACACAGATAACCAGAAAGTACAAGGATTGGCACACCAAATCAAATCTTACGTTGGTCCATATTCTAAAACGGTCGGTTCCAAGTGCCTCCAGAAGAAAGTATAAAGACAGACAACTATTGCAAAATCTGCTCAAAGAGAATTTCTGCCTATTCTGAAGACTATTAGCAGTCAGTCTAGAATCATAGAATCGTTAAGGTTGGGAAAGACCCTTAAGATCATCGAGTCCAACCGTTAACCCAGCACTGCCAAGCCCACCGCTAAACCATGTCCTCGAGCACCACGTCTACCCTTCTTTTAAATACCTCCAGGGATGGAGACTCAACCACTTCCCTGGGCAGCCTGTGCCAGGGCCTGACAGCCCTTTTGGTGAAGAGGTATTTCCTAATATCCAACCTAAACTTCCCCTGGTGCAGCTTGGGCACTAAAGCACATGGATTTCTTTCTCTTTAAAAACTGTATGTCTAACATTGCACTGACTAGCCCCACCATCCACATCAGTGACGCAGTGCCATAGTAGAAAGTTGCCAGCTTTTATGGTAGCATTGGCCCATTTAACCTAGTACCTGGTCTCTGACCTGAGTCAGCATCAGCCACCATTACAGCCAGATGCAAGAAAGTTAGCAGCAGTTAGGCACAAGATAGCACATTGTAAAGCCATAGAGAAGTTGGCTTTAGCCCTGAAATGGGAGCTTTAATGTCTCTTCATAGCTTTTCTTTTAATAATCAGCATAGCTTTGATGAATTGCATCTTGAAGGTTGTTGGTGGAAGAGCTGGGGGGAGGGAATAGATTTAAATCCATATAAGTGGCGCTCTTAGTAAATCCCTGTTTTATCACTAAACTGACTGTCACCTCTGCCAAGACGGTTGTTCAACCTCTCCGTGTCTTGTTTTCCTCATCTGTGTTGCAAGTGTCACAATAATACATGAAGTTCTGTTTGTGAGCTTTAAACTGAACTTAAAAGTCAAATAACAAGTCCTTTGTAGGCAAAAAGGGTTACCTACCATTACAGGCGTGAAAACCTAATCTATCAGTGAGTATGGTTTCTTTGCAACTGCCTTGGGTAAGGTCCCAGTTTAGCAAAACAATTTTCCTGGACAGGCTCTTAAAAATGTCAACAGAGCACAGTACAGATTAAGTTACAAGATGAGAGCCTAACACCATGAATCCATAGACCACGGTATAATTTGGTCAAGCACAACTCAAAGACTGCCATTCAATTTTGCTGCTGTTTTCAGAGCGCTGCGGGTCTTGCGCAGCACTGCACTTCATTTATTAATATCAACTGAAAAGTAGACACAAAATGCTTACTTTCCTACTTAGTAAATGACACACAGGACAGAGGTCAATAGAAAACTGGGCCCTTCAGAAACCTACCATGACGTCTCTAACATACGTATTTAAATACGTAACTTGATGACACAAGATGTCAATTAAAAAATACTTAAGTCTGTAGGACCTCTAGGGTGAATGCAGTTACACTGCTAGGATGACACTACTTAATCCCTGGCCTGTTTATTCCCTAAGCTACAGCTCTATAAGCACAATATTGAAGGAGCATGGTTCAATAGTTGAAGTCCTAGCCTAGATTCAGAAGGCCCAGATACTACTCTGAGCTCTGCTACAGGCTACGTGATTATTTGGCAAGTCACTGAGACCATATTTCTTATTTTATGTGCTCAAATCAATAGGAGACAAATGGCTAAATGCCTTGAAAGCTCACAGTGTTTGCGTTTACCAAGTGTCCAGCAGTATAACAGGAGTGACAGGACTTCCCTCTGTCACTGGGGCAATCTGAAGCCAGATATATGAAGAAGTACTCGGAAGCAACTGTAACGTGGGCCATAAAAGGACTTTAGGGAAAGAATACAACACCATTACTCATCAGATGAACTGCAGAAACGGAAACAAAACTGTAATTAGCCTGCCCAACTGCAGGGAAAAATGGGTTCATATTCACAACAGTTTAAACAAATAAGCCTACTTTGTAATTAGGAAGAACATACCCACTGTCAGTTGCCACAATGTGGGCTTATTTAAATAATACATGATAAATTTTGATTGTGCAACCATATGCCTAGACTTAGGCATAAATACTCCACTGTAGAGAGGTAGAAAGGAACAAAAACAATTGAGAAAATGATAATAACAAGAAAAACCTGTAAACAAGACTTTTACGTCCTAGTCTGTTTATAAGGAGTCCAGAAGCATAAACCCTGTAGTCCCTGAAATGACATCACCTCCTCTTCCTGAAGAGATACCGTCAGATGATAAATGAGCAAATCCCTAACCCCACCTCACACCTAGATGTTGAATACTGCATGATCCAAAAGTACGTCGGGCCGAAACACATGAGGGGCAGGAACAAGTTATATGTAAAAAATATGTTCCCTGTAGAATGCAACAATCTGAACTAAGCCTAGACCTGTCATTCTCTACAGACTCACAGAGAAAAATTGTTTGAAAAAAAAACATTAAACATGAATGCACCTACTTTCAGCATTATTTCCCCTCAATTTTTTTTCTTTTCTTTATTCCTCTCTCCCCCTGTCAGCCCCCCCCTTCCACTTTCTACATCTGTACTTTATTCAATGAACACATCTGCATTCTTTCTTTCTGTTTTTGGCCAGAAACTCTATCCAACCTTTATCACTGACACCTCTCTGCAGTTTCAAATTCCAACCTTGTGCCAAATCCCCATTTCCTGCTGCTTAATTTCCATTCATTTACTCTTGTTTTTGCTTCTTCTGCCATTCCCAGCATGGACCAGCTCCAACCCAGCTTCTTCTAATTTTTTAAGGAAGGCTCCCTATTGAGTGCTATTGGAACTTGATCCTCTGCTCCAAGCCAATGGCTGGCTATTGTTTATACTACCTAACAACAGTTGCCAATATTACTGCTTTTTTCCTTTTCTTTATTTCACTCTTTAAGTGTATATCCTAAGACCCAAGAGAACTCCTCTCCACATATGGTGACCCATTAGGTCTGGTTTTATTATTACTTCTGCAGAATCTGAAGTAGCCTCTTTATATATATAAAAAAAGTTTAAAAAAAAAAAATCAAGAAGAAAGTCTGTGGTGTCTTGTTTACACAGGTCTGTTTATCTGGCTCTGTTCCTACCTGTGGAATAAACTGGTATTAGGATTGTGGTCTTTAAAGAAAAATCATCCTCTTAGTGGTTCAATAAAAGATATGTTTCATGCAGGTGAAACCCAAAAGCTGAGCTGCAGTAGAACTTAAGTCCTCACTATAACTGTCAAAAGTGCAGGAACTTTCCAAGTTTTAAATTACACAGAACTATTCTGGTGGGTTTGCAAAATGTCTCTCCCCTTTTCACACATAAAGGAAATACTTTTAATAAACGGGAACCAGAGTCTCAGTGCTCTCATTCACCCTAAGCAGATGTCATCTACCAATAGATAATCAGAGGATCAAGTAAAGGACTAAGATACTAAGGCAAAAGTAGCCCTAAACAAACCCTAGGGTTACATGTGAAATGGTGTTTCCCTCAAGTTGCAAACTGAAAGGGCTGCATCTCTCCTTCATGACTGCTGGGTTTGGTGCCTTTCTTCCCTGCCCATTGGCTCTTCTTCTCGATCAACTTCTCCTTAAGACTTCCTTCCTCTAGGTCAGCTTATTCCAGTAATCCCTACACATTTTCTTGGACTCCCACTTCAAAGTAGCCTGTCTCATCTGCTGGAAAAAGCTCACAAACTTCTCCAGCTCTCCCTAAGCATTCTTTTCCACTCCTGTAGGAGCTGACCACTCCATTTTTATTCAAGGACTTTTTAAACTTAAATAAATATTCCCGGCATCACTGTTTGTAGCACCCATGCCCTCTTCCCTTCTCCAAAGTAAGTCCTGCAAACAATAAGTAATAGTAGCACTAAGGCCTTCCTCTCTTTCCCCTCTGGTGTAATTCACAGCTTCAACTTCTCTCTTCTTACAGCTTTCAGCACCTTCACCCTTCTTAGATTTGGGCCTTTATCCTTTAACTTAAGGACTGTAGATCTGAAATTTGGAGTCAGCTAACCCTTATTACTCAAATACTTCTGCTTCATTTCAGACGCTAGAGGACCTAATTCTGAGGACGCTCAGGGGGAATACCATGTATTGCACTTTGGTGGGAGCTGACTGTGTTTTGCAGCTGGCAAAACTAGGTCCCACTGTCTCCCTCAAGCTTCTCACTTGACCTCACTGTGAGAGAATAAGACAGAACTCAAGCAAATCTTATGTTAGAAACACGTCCACACACAGATGAAAATTGCAGGCCCACAGAGTGCAAGAGGAGCTGAAATGTGCTCCAACACATTCTCCTGTCCCTGGCTGGTGTAGCTCTGGTGTTGTATCTCAGACTTTCAAAGGGAGTTTGCCTCCTTGTAAGGTTTTACGACACAGATGTGTTGCACACTTTGCTGAGCTACATGCTCTTTTTATTTATTTGTTCTATTCAAAGTAACAATAGTAAGTTTTAAAAGCAACATGCTTCTTCACAGTTTTGGTCCTGTTTCCACATTTGCTAGCAGCGTGGTGGGCTACCATACTGCATCTCACAGCTCTTTCACATGCTCTACCCAAAGGCAATAATCGTCTGTCCAAGCCCACCTGCCAGAGTCAAGATCTAATTATGAGGAAAACAAAGTGAAGTTTCAACTTCTAGACAGGGAGTAACACAGCCTAGCAGGTAAGGGGTAAGGTTAAAATTTGGGAAAACTGTTTTCTAGATGTAGCTCTGAACAAGACAGTCAAATAAGACATCAAGGGCAACGTGTGATGAACTCAGAGTAACGCTACAGGACTGTTTTCAGTTCTTCTGTTGATCTATCCTGTAATCCTGCCACTTTCTCTTCCAGGTCAATAGGTGTTTGTCTCTATTTGGACTAGGAGCTCATCACAGGGAGTACTGTCTTCTCCTAAGTTCCTAAAAAATGGGATTATTTATCCTTATTAGTGTGTCAAAGACACTACAACTTTGTGCTTCAAACTCTACATTCCAGACAAACTCAGCCCAGATCAGTGAAAGGCTTCCGCTGACATCAGTGGCCTTTGGACTGCATCTTTCAAAACAGATGTGAAGTGGCATACTTAGGAATCAAATACTACAGGGTCACAATAAACCAATGCTAAGCGGTCAACAAAGTGGAAATGATACCTCAAGATTTCATCGTCTTTCAGCCCTGACCATCTGAAGAATGTCACATTAGAAAAAGAAAAATTGCCCACTCAAAATGCCAAGGCACTAATGGAGCATGCTCTGATGTCCCAGCTTTTGATGGGCTCAGATTAAACCATTCCTTCTCCTGAACACAATGGGAGTTTAGCTTTCTTTTTGGGAGAAGTAACAAAACCAGCTAAGTGCATTCTTACCCCATGTTAATTAAGACATGGATAGCTATCAAAAGTAAAGATCCTAGCAAAGACAATGCCGTTTTGCTATGAATGAGTTTTAGCAAGTCTAAATAGAGCTCTGTCTTCTCTAATGTTATCCTGACCTGCTAACACGTGTGAACATTAAAAACAAGCTTTCTCTTCACTCAGAATTTATCCTGCCACTTGAAATTCATGCATCTGTCTCCCATTTATTTTTATGAAGATATTCTTCTCAGTTTAGAACATTCCACTAACATGAGGGATTTTCTCTAAATCCATGCTTAATATTTCTTTACGCATGCTTCATTTGTTACACAGTATGCCCTGATTCTGACCGAACCCCACCCCAGAAGCAGGTTCATTTCCCTGGTGCGGAGCACGCACGCTCTTTGGAGATGCAGGGTGCAAACACAAACAGTCTTTTATTGCCTTCTTTCACTGACTGCCAACATGTTAATAGCACAGAAAGCAGGTAGAGCTAATGACTGCCGTCAAACTACAACAGCAGCAAGACAGTGATAACAGAAGTGTGTACACACATCCACATAACTGAAGCTAAAACAATCTACTGGTGATCAAGATCATATGTAAATTGGTGTCTACTACAAAAAACAGCAACCTTAAAAAAAAAAAAAGTTATTAGCCATCTTCCTCATCAGCGAATTCTACCTGACCCAGAAGTAGGGATCACAGAGGTGATACATATTTATTCTCAAATATTTTGTAGTTCTAACCTTCGTTATGGTCCAAATGGCTTAGGAAAAAAAAATGCCATCATAATGATTAATAGCATTTTAACAAATACGGAAACATATATGAAGCTTTAACGTGAAAAACAAAAGAAAAAGCAAAAATGTAGGTAGGCTACAGATATTTACAATTTGTTACATTTTTCTTAGTGGGCAGAGGTATCAAAAGTACAAAAATATTTTATTATAACTTCTTTTTAAAAGAAGGGCTTAGACTTTAAAACAAATTTCAGTTTTGAAACTCAAAACTAGTCTAAATCAACTTGAAATTTCCTATTTTTAGTATTCCATTCTGTTGAATATTTTTCATTATGGATCTCTCAAATATTTTCACCAATAAACTGAAAAGTCAATTAAACAACATAGCTCTATTCAAAACACTTAAGTTCTGCTTAATGTAGCACCCGTACACCAAAATCAGAAGACTTTGCTGTCAGATAGGAAACAGACTGAGAAGGACGAGACTTGCACAAGAGAATCTGTAGCAGATTTAACAAATGACTCAGATCTTCCACACCCTTTAGTTGAGAACCTTTACCCACAAAACCAGCCATTCCCTGTAAACCTTGTACAGGGTGACATATGAAGACCAAAACAGCAGGTATCAAGATTCTGGCAAAGATTCTGCAAGTTTAATGCTAGCCAGTTCTAGAAACCGTCATTGTTGGCTATGAAGCTTTGCAATTACAAATGTAAGATTATTCACTTGGAGACAGATAGCTGATACATCCTGAAGTTAACACTGAACCCAAATACAAGCTGAGGGACTGGTTTTTGTCCTCAACACAGAGCTGCTTCGAAAAAGCCAGCTGACTACTTCATACCTCAGTTTCCTCACTTAAAAAAAAAAAAAAAAAAAAAGAAAAAAAAATTAAAAAATCCATGGAGTAATGCTATCATAACCGAGACTGGGATTTAGGGAATATGGTCTAATCCTAGCTCTGCCACTACCCCGCTGTGAAATCCTAAGGAAGTTGTTTCACATGCCTATGTGGTTTCTGTGCTCAACACCCTGTGTTTATACAATCTGTTTTGAATGCAAGTTCTCTTTGGCAGGAACTGTCTTCTGATGCTGGGGAACAGTACCTAACACAGACAGACCTGATCCCAGCTTAGCCTCTCAGCACAATTGTAACAGAAACAACAGAAGTTTTGTAAATGGTGATGGAAAATTTGTAAATTACTGTGGATCATAAGCGGGGGGAGGAGAAGGTACCATCCAAATACTAAGGGTAAAAACAGTAATAAACCCAGACAAATAGATGTCACATATTTTGTTGATGACTTGTGTGTCAGTACAAATTCCATTTTGTAAGAACCCTCTAACTTATGACATCATTTAAAAAGTATTTTTGTGTTTCTTTCCCCTCCCAGATCCTACGGCAGGCCTGCTACTCTCTTGGTAGCTTTGCACCCCTGGTGGCCCGTAAATCTTGCTAAGGATAAAAAATAGGGGTATCAGTACGAGGCACGTATTCCCCCCTGTGCCTTTAAGCCCTTCTTAAACCTCCGAAAGGAAACAGCTTTCAGCTCACTACAGCACACAACTGCAACACAGGATATTTTTCCAGCTCACTGATATTTCATAAATACCATTTGTTGTCATGTGGTTAAATTAAAAACTCAGGATATCAAACATCAAACAGTATGTTAATGTCAAGTATGCTTGAATAAATACTAAAGAGTTCAACTGACTGAAATATGTGGACTACTAGCTAATTAAGAAAGAAGCAGGTGTGAAAAAAACCTAATTTAAGCAATTTTTTTTTTATAATTAATAATGTTTACTTGTAGTTCCCCTTATAATAAGGCTCCAGTTTAACCTCTAGAGAATTCATAGCTGTAATCCAGCATTTTAAAAATAATAATTGAACACGGCACTTTTAAAAGGAGATCAGTTTTCGAACCTGGATAATCTGCCTGGCATATATTCAGAGAGAATTTTTATTTTAAATAATGTTGAAGTTTTGTATCAATTGGATCAGTTACCAAATTATTCCAGCAAATGTAAAAAACAACCCAGTCCAGTGCCCATCATGCTAATACCTGTAGGGATTACAGAAGTAACAAGGAGAAAAATGTTTGGTCTGATTGCTGCAAAAGCCATCCACTTAACAAAACAAACAAAAGAAGGCAGGTAATTGGGAGACTGAGTTTTCTGGTGGGTCTGAAACTTCTCAGAGGAACAGTGTCTCTATGACATTATAGTCTAGTTTTACATAGGCAAAAAGATAAAAAACAACATTAAGATTTTTATTTGAACTGTTTTGGCAGCATACACACAGCCAATCAACTAATCCAAGACTGTATTTAATGTAGAATTTCTTTCCAAGAAGGCAAATGGAAGTAAAGGAGGAGAAAATGGCTACAGATGTAAAAACAGACCTGGAATATTTCATTGACATGACATATCTACTGTATTTAATTAAAAGAAGAATGTATGGGAACAATGCATCCTACTCAATCCGGGTCGGGGGAACAAAATAGGACTGGATTAGATAGGACAACTCTAATCCCCAGAGAGATTCCCATATTTAATGGGAGCGCCACATGTTTGATATGTAGGGAAGCAAGTGGGTGTTCCTGGACTTGATCCACTATTCATCATAATACCACAGCCTTGTTCATTCCCAGTGAGGAGGCTTAAAACCATGAAACCATATGCAGAATATTAAAAATCATTTAAAGTTAAAACGAACATTATGAAACCATGCACTCCGGTTGAGGCTTCAGTCCAACAGCCCTCCGAGCGCTCACTGTTCCTGTTGATATTGGTTAAGGGAGCAAACGATATCACACACGCACACACATACGCGCGTGCACACACACACCCACCCCTTCGTAGCTGCAATGTTTCACTGCCGATGAAGGTTCCTTACTAATACTGTAGCGAGCTCATTATCAATAATTGATGCGACTTTAATACCTACAGCACCAATGCTTTAATTTATAATTAAAGATCAGAAACTCCAGTTCTATTTTTCCACTCCTGCTATCTGGTGTTTAAACTTTTTTTCTTTTTTTCTGACATTAAATTGTTTCTCAGACACAGTCAATAACTTTGCTATATTCTCATTGCCATTGAATTAATCATAGCTCTGCCCTAACCACATGGAATTTAATTTCCCATAAGAGAAATGTTTACTTTGGTTTACTTTGTTGGAACTCAACGTACTTATACAGTCTATAAAGATTTACTGTAACATATTTTGTTAAGCAACATTAAAGCCTGTGCTGACAGATCTTGTCTTACATTACTTCACTTACGTTCAGATCCTTTTGCTATACACCATTGCACCAATAAGGCATCAGGACTAGCTTCGATATGCATGTTTCAAAAGTACATGAAATGCAAGAATCTTGGGGCCGTATTCTGTCTCAGGTTTATTCATAGCCAACTGCTCCTTACTTTGCATGAATTTTTATTACAGTCATTATAGCCATCGGGATGAATGAACAGAAGACAAGAACTTTGCTATTTAATTCCTTGTTACATGTTAATTTGATCTAAATTGATTGCATCTGAGAAGCTAAAGGAAGTTTAAACTAAAGACAAGACAACGCCAGACAAAATAGTCCAAGGACAGCACTTGGAAGGGTTGAGGATTGTAGCCTAATGGTGTGGCGAGTCGGTTCACTCCTCCAAGCATCTCTTTCCCTGTTCTCCCCTTTTATCGATTTGGCCCGTTTATACTAAAGCATCTCCGTGTGCAGCTCTTGCACTGTGCATGTGTGGATGGCCTCAGCACGAGTTTTACCACGGAGCTGACAGCGCTACCACCAGCACCAAGAAGAGCCAGCATTGTGGCTAATAGCACACGAGCGTGGCCTAATGCAGAGCATAAATCCCTGCCCTCTAATGCCCAAGTTAAGCAGTCAGAGGTTCTGTGTTATCAGTGCCACTGAAGTCCATGGGAATCGTGATAGATCAGTGCCAATGAAAATTGAATTTGAGATCTCGGAAGCAGAAAATTCCCATAAATATCCAAGCAGTGGAAAGCAGAGCTACACATACACATTAGGCAATCCCATTACACAGACTGCATTCAAACATGATGCTTTTGAATGTTAAGCAACAAGAACTAAAATATTTACTGTAGTACTGAGCAAATGTGGTTAGGGAATTCTATTTGGGACCGACGGGCTTTGTCAAAAGCTTCAGCACACTATCTGGTGGTAACTGTGACCTGGGCATTCTGATCTTGCCTTTCTCAGCTGATGGACTGTCTCTACAGTATATATTTAGTTCACATTCTCACTGCGAGATGGACTTTTACCCCAGGATCAAAAAGGACATAGGCAGTGGGAGAAGGAAAAAAAAAAAGGAACTAGTTAAAAAAAAAAACTCATGATTGTATTAAGTTCTGGTGAAATCAGACCTATCATTGACTGCGGATGTGAATTCAGTTCACATGCATGCATGTGCACACGCACATTATGGGGGCGGGAGTTGGCAGCTGGGCGGAGGAGAAAGGAAAAAGTGATTTTTAAATATATTTATTAAATCACTGCTGAGAACAGAGGGGAAAAGAGGAGCCTGGGAATCTGCAGCTGAGGCTCAGCTGGTGAGAAGACAAAAGAGAGACCACAGTGTATGCGCTACAGGAAAGTCATTTAAAAAAAAGAAAAAGAAAGAAATCCCCCCAAATTTTCACCCACCCCCAAGAAATAGCAACATTTGCCTTAAAGAGACAGTATAGGAATCAGTTATACAATTTAATATTAGGACACTGTCTCGCAAATATTTTGCACAAAGCCAGCATTTGGTATGTCCCCACCAGTTTTAAATGGAACTACTCATGTTAATAAGCTTTTATAGTAATTAAATGTTTATTGTAGGGCATGCTAATGCAACCACTTGCTACAGATAAGGGGACTTCATCAAAGTCAGTGCAGCTGCTCCCTGGGCACTGCTATGGCAGATGACCAACCCCCTTGCTTAAGGGTCTGTGCCCAGCGTGCTTGAACCATGCCTCCAAGTAGGTCCCAAACGAGTTTCTCCTCACCTGCAGGTCCTCTGGGAAACCAGGCGGCTCTAATCCTTTTCCTGACACAACCTTTTTCCTTCCTGGTGTCAACCAAGACCCTGGGGAGTGAAACCAAAACTTTATTCCTCATCCCACCCAACTACCTACACAAACGAGGAATGGGAAGAGCAGACCAACAGCAGCCCTTTCCTCGAGCCCTCACATAGCACTTCAGCTGAAAAAGCACGTTTTCCTGATGGTCACCTGGATGCCAACGATTAGGATCACATCAGTGCAATACCTCAGCATCGCACCAGGTGGCTTCAATAATCTGCTCCACATACTCACTAGACCCGATCAAACGCTGTTTCGTGCCTTCTTTCAGTTTTCGCTTCTATCTGAAGAGTGTGCAAATGCTCATAAACCAGGAGAGGAGTGGTTCTCGCTACCTGGAGCGCTTGCAAGACACGTACAGCGAGGGGAAGCAGAGTGTCAAACCCTCTGCCTCTTCGGCTGGCTTGTACGTAAAGTTGAACAGGAACAAGAATTCTACAGAAAACCCTGTTTAATCAAAACTGCAGTGTTTCACAGACAACGATTAATTTTAAGGGCACTATTTCAACATTCCAGTTTTCTCATTTAATTTCATTCATTGGTCATTATATTAATTTTATTACAGATGTAATGTAAACATAACATATAATCATACGTAGTATACAATTTACTTGTTATTCAGTGCTTAGTATGTTGCAACACGACAGTGAAATTCGGCCAGAAGATTGGGCTGTAAAAGGAATAACTTCTTGTAAAATCAGAGCTGATGAAATTTTTTTTTAAACTACTTGCTTAGATAAAGAATACCTGTGATGAAACTTTTCATTAAGAGTGCTTTCTCTCCCAAATTTTTCCCATGTTTGGGCAAGAGTGAGAAAGACAGTATTTTGTTCTTTTTTTTATTCCTTGTCCCCTCTTCTTCCCTAACCTCAATTTTCTAAATAAAAATTCCAGAATAGGAAAAATAGGAAGCAAAAAGAATTAAGGACTATTTTAAAAAGCTGTAAATAACCAAATTATAAACACTATCATTTTGAAAATCTCTAAAGTTTTTTTGAAGAAAAAATTATTTTTTTAAGCATATGCAGAACTTGCTGCTATTTGGGAATTTTCCCCCATTGAAAGTCACCTAAATTCCATTTTTCTTTCCACCATGCATACATTTGAGTCCAAACATACAAGCCCAAGACTCACGAGCCTGGATGAAAAAAAAAAAGAAAGAAAAAAAAAAAAAAAAAACCTAACAAATTGCCATTTGACTCTCCTCTCATTTCCCCCCCATCTGCCCCAGCCTTCTGGGAACAGGAGCCTCTCAAAGCACCACAGAAGCAGGTGTAGGCGTATTTTAAGTAACAGAAAATCAGTTTAATTAAGCTCTCCTCAGGCTTGCAAACTGGGAGAGTTGCTTTTCTTTCCTTAATAAAATAGCCCACAACAAACAGAACTGCTCATGGGTCAGTTCTCCCACAGTTTCACACCTCTGGTAGAAAGGACGCAGTGCTTAAATAAGGAGTGCTTTTGAAGCACTTCTATTCTTGGTAAAGGTTGTGGGGGGAATGTTTTTGGCCCATCAGAGTTTGTGGCATGAAAATTCCCAAGACCCCTCATCACAGGCCAGGATCCCAATGTGCCATGCATCCTGCAAACTCAGGAGAAAACGGTCCCCACTGACACAACCCTTCCAACCAGAATGGAGCATTGTTAGTGCTGCAGTGGAAAGAATACCATTAATCCTTTCAAAAACAAAAATAATTTGCCAATGGACAAATTCAGTACTTACTCTTATTATTATACTTATATAATTATACTCTTCAGTATTTAACTGCAGCAAACTTTTGAGTTTCTCCACTGTAAGTAGAGAAGTGCTATTACTCTTACCCATATGTGGGAAACTGAGGTGCAGAAAGGCAAAGGCTTGGCTTTTCTAACCCAGCTTATTTAGTTGTTTTTAAAAAACTTTCGAGACTCTACATGCATTCTTAGATATCGCAGATATCCACGGTTACAAAAATAGCCTATGACAAAACGCAGTTGAACCCCGAACTGTTTCCTTATCTCACGTTGTCCTAATGGCTGGCCTTCCCTTTCTTAATTCAGAGAGCTGCTAACGGTTGCACTAGCCATATAATTAGGCATTCTGCTTCACCAGCACATACTGGCCCTCAGCAGCAAGACCAAGCTCTAGTGGTATAAAAAAAAGCTGCTCCATGCCCCAAACTGATTCAACTTAGAGCACCTCTGAGGGCTAAGGATCTCTGCAGCTTGAACAATATTTGTTGAAAGCTGATAGGAAGCTCTCCTCAAATACTTCAGCTAAACAGTACTTGTAATGTTGATCTATAAAGGTTTAGAACCAGTGACTTATCGGTTGCATCCACTTGGGGTGTTTGTAAGGCAGGAAGGGAATGGGCAAAAAAAAAAAATCTCACTCACGTACACAAAATGAATGGGTTCCCAACAGAAAAGGTCTAGGAACATCCAGGGGTAAGATGCAAGCAACACACTAGCGGTTCTGGGTATTGATTTATGAACCCTGAATGATATTGTAGGAAAGTCCAGAAGGAGTAGTTTACAAGAAAAATTATTGCAGGCAAATGGTACTTGGCATTTTAAATCACTCACTAAAATTGATAAGTTAATGTATGTCACACTTGCTGAAGGTTCATGAACCAAAAAACCCCTCATCTTCTATTTGTTACTACCTCTAAGCCAACAGATACACACGCTTCATGCTGGTGAAGTCTGCTGTAATATTTACAGTTTTCTGAGTCACTGACTTTAATTATACACCTGGATTTTAGAATTATATTTGCAAAGTCATAAACGGAGACAAGTAATTTTCCTTCCCCAACCTCCCCTTTTTCTCTTGGGGAGTAGTGGTAAAAATTCAGCATTTTTCAACTTCCCTTTGTTTCAAGAAACTGAAAAATAACTTCGGTCTTCAATATTGTTTGAGCCAAGTCTTTTTTTTTCGATTTTTCATAACATTTATGCCTCAACAAAACCTCAAAAAAAGTTAAATAAAGAAAAACGTTTTTGAATAAGGTTAAGCGTCTGGCTTAAGCTGACAAAACCCAGGAAATTGAAAGTTAAGGCTGATACTAACAAATTCTGGCTCTTATGAAAAATAAAAGGCAAAGACAAAACGGTATGAGCTATAAATAATGCCTGCCAGAACTTTTCATCTTTAGGATCAAGCCCACTTGTACACAGATGGAAGTGCAAGTACACACACATAACCCTACTTACATTATTTAAATGTTGGTTTGTGTACTTAATTCTTACCAGCTTCATAAAACACATAATTTACGCCAGGGACCAACGCTGTATCTAGGGTAAGCATGTTAACTAAGCAGTTCTGTAAAGGGTTCATTATTTACCTAGAAGGCCAGAAAACCACCGATGGAGATGTTTGGTCTCTCAGGTAAATAAGGATTTAGTCTGCAGGAATGAAGAATTCACATACCTTTTTTAAGACTCCTTTGATAAAATACTGAATATATATGATGTTATTTTTATAATGGAGCATGGTAAGCCCGATTTTTCTTTATGTTAGGGCCTCATTACACTGTTTTGACGATACTGAAGTGGCTGAAAAATGGAAGGACTTGTAATTTAAACTTTCAGAATGGTCTAAAGTGACTACAGCAGAGAGAGAAGCCTCTCGCCTTTCCCATGTACCTTAAAGGTGTTACTCCTTTGGCATCCTTCTAGTACTTTTCTTTTCAAGTAGCAGACTTCACATAGCAAGAATTGTTCCTGTTTCAAGAGTAAAAGAACAGGATCTTGTGTATACAGTACATATATATTTTTTTTACTATATTAATTATGTCTGTCAGTTTCTTCAGTTAATTAAGATTTTTTTTGTCATGTCTCAATGATTACACCTCATTAAGAATAGCAGCTTAGAAAAAACAAAACAAGCTATCATCCACTTCAAAATCATTCCAACTAAAAAACTACTGTACCTCCTCTATAAGATGCTCTGAGATCCACTAATGAAATCACATCAAGAACTAGGGAATGTTAATAATAGTCCAGCAAATAACAGTACAATGAGTAGACTGTGCTGCTATCTCAGCATCTATGCTAAGATAAAGTCGTTCTTTGCAACAGCAAATCAGTTGGGCTCCTTAAAAATCCAGCCTCAGTTCCTCTTAAAAGTCTGGATTTTTTCCTTCAAGATACAGCAACCAAAGCATATGCAACAAAAAAAATAATTTATTCAAGCCAGCCTAAGATGAACTTTTATTCTCCTAAGTCCGTACACAGAATTACACATCACGTTTGAAAACAGGAGAGGATACATGTGCAGTGCACTACGAGAAAGTGCAGGTGTGTTGAGAGTATGAATGGCTATTAGAGAGGAGGGAAAAAAAAACCAAACAAAACCAAAACCCCTGAAGAGGCACACTGCATAAACTTTAAATCGAATACACCCTTCTGTCCTCAAAAGAGGAGGAAAAAAAAATAAATCTTGGCTCACTAACTGAAATCTTAAACTGTTGACTAAACTTTCTGCAAGTTGTATGCTCACCATACACATTTCTGGATATTGGCAAAAAATCTGGAAATGCTTATAAATCCTAAATTGCAACATCAGTCACAAACAGCTAGTCTGCAATCAGATTTGTTATTATACAGTCTCAGGCTGTGCTCTACTACACTGAACAATACTTGGGAATTCAGAGAAGCAAGTGTATGATCCATAACCTTATATGTGTCCAAATGAAAAAACTGTTGCCAAGGAAACACCCAAGTATCAAAATTGAAATATAGCTTGGCCCTTAATGAGTCCAAAAGGAGCTGTAGGAAGTTTACTCAAGTTCAGCAGAGATTTTGGCTAAATGTGGGGAAGACATTATTAAAAGAGATCCCAGCTCCATGGTGGAGGCAGAAGAAGAAACAGAATACAATTTTGCAATGTAACTGTGTTTAAAATTCTCTATTACATTTTTCTTCTCTTGGGACAATTGCAAACACCCTAAACACAATAAGAATGTGAACATTACTGAAGGGGGGGGGGAGGGAAAGGAAAACATGCATTTGGGGACAAAACAAAACAAAAAGAAGGAAAACTTGTAATGTTAGCACAACGATGCAACCTTAAAAAAAAAAAGGTACAGTTTTCCAAGAACTGCATTTTTCTGACATCTTGCACATATTGAGGTCCATGGAGACTTCACATTTTCCACACTCAGCACTTTGAGGGTCAGAGAGGTCAAGGTACCAGTATTCCCAATGGATCGCTGATAGTTCATCCAGAACAATCAAGCTACTGGCTGTGCCTCCCCCCTCGTTACCAAGCTGACACTGGGGTAGAGAAATAGCCACTGCCACTAGGAACGAGGAATCCAGAGGCAAAAGATTAATTTGAGATAGTCTGTTTCTTTTAGATTTTAGTGGTTTAATTCTTTTAAGTCGTAGCCCACATCTACCCAAAAAAATACAAATAAAAGTTTCTACCAGTCTCCAGCTGCAAGTAACTCCATCCCAAACCTCTCCTTGGCACCTATGAAAGCTGAGTATGGGAAGAATTTCTAAATTTCTTATAGCCTTATATCATGTCAAATTAGAAACTCTTGTAAGTACTTTGGGACAGGAACTGCCCTTTTTTCTGGACCATTCAGAAAGCACCTAGAACAAAGAAGCTAATGTTTTGAAAAGTCAGCAATAGCTAAATTAGTCTATGATTCTATGAAAAATACATACCACCAAAACCAACATTATTATTCGTGTTGAGTCTCTTATTTCCAGCTAAAAACTAACAGTGTTTGCTTGATAAATTAGGCAGGAAAATTATTTGCTCCAAAGAAATAAAGATTTAAGCAAATAGGTAGAAGAGCAATCTTTCCTCCTTTTTTTCACAAGGAATTGTTTGCATACCTTAACTAAGAATCCATATTAGAATCACTGTTTCCATTCTCTAACACATGTATTTGTGTGTTCCTTCAATATGTTCTGACTAATTAAATAGTACATTTTAAATATGCCATCCAACCCATCTCTGTCTGAAAGAACTTTAAACCTTTTATGCAAAATAACTGAGAAGAGGCACCCAACGCACGTGCATGTTTTTATATTTACCTAATAGTAATTTTCAGAATATGTTGCTAGTTTTGTTCCAAAATAATTTCCAAAAGAATTAAAAAGAACCCCAAGCATTTGCCAACTACCTTACATCAATGTTATTTTTCAAAATAAAAAATTAGGCACAATACAAAAAGATACGTATATTTTAATAATACCAGCAAGCCATGGATTTGTATTTAAATAATAATGGTTTCGCATAAATTTTTTTTCAGAGTTTACATAGCTACCAATGAAAAGTAAAAATTTAAATCCAAAAAATGAATTGATGCTGCTGGCTTAAATCTTTACAAGATTCTTAAATAATATTTAAACCAATATCCAATTAAAAAACAGACAACCATGCACACATATATAAATAATAAGTATTATGAGTCAGTTCTGACTTGTTCTTTCTGATTCTAATGAATAAACTCCTCAAGATAAATGACATTGCAGCATGTGTTTCATAAAAATAAATTAATTTTTTTAAATAGGATGTGGTTAAAAATTGTTAAATCATTATTGAATATAGTTCTTAAAAACCACATGCAGTTTTTTCCATGTTATTTCCCCACTTCAGAATCAAAATCAGAATAATTTAGCCAATTTGGCAATCTCCCATCATAGACTGCTATTAAACACTATTCAAGTGCTAAGCTTTCTGATTTCCATAAAGGTTTGTAGGCCCCAATAGATGCTGAATGGCTATTTGACATCTTTAGAAGCACTCATAATATTCTGGGCAAGAGACTTAGGAAAATGACATAAAGTGGGAGTTAGCTGCAAAAATATGCAGTCTGCTTCAGATGAACATGGCTATTATTTGGGTATGATTCCCCACATTTTCTTGCATGTATTAGTTATTGTTATATAGTTTCCAGTGCTTGAAATTTCCAGGCTTTGTATATTTAAAAAAAAAAGAGGGGAAAAAAAAATGAAAAAAAAGAGACAAGTTTACGGGAGGTGGGGGGGGGGAATTCACCTTCGAGGTGTCTTTGCTAAAAATGTAAAGCCTGATTTTATTCGTATAATTCTACAGTAATAAGAATCATGGCTCTAAGAAGAGAGAATAAAAAGGAACAAAAAAACCAAAAATGGTTGTTGCATTCTCTGCAGCTACTGTAAATATTTTATGAATGGATACCTCAGAGCAAAGTATCAAGATAAAAATTCTCTATAATTATTTGTCTAACATACTGAGTAAGGATTTGGACTTTGCCATAAGTCCTTAATGCAAAGAACTTGTCAGCATCAGCTTGTTGAAACATTAAGAGGATTTCTTTGGGTGCCACCTTTTAAACTCCAGTATTAAGCCACAGCTTCTAGTAAATTTACCCTGTGGTAAGCAATTCCAGATGAGTTCTAGTGACAGGCTTCAGTCTCAAGGTACTTATTCATTGCACATTAAAATCTCATGTTCCCAGGACTGGGTTGTTTTCTGACTGATATCCAATTAGGGAATAGAGAAAAGAGGCATTTCCAAAGCTGGAGTTGAACAAAATAACCCAGAGCAGTAACTCACTGATAACCACCATCAGCAGTTGGTACTTTCCGTTTACTAACAGTAAGGTAAGCTGGGAAGAGATTAGATCGAAACCAGTAATAGCTCCTCAGAAATACTTGCCCAATAGAGCAGGATCAGCATTTCAGCCATATAACCATCTTCAAAACAAACTACAGAAAATATTTGTACATACTAAACAATCCACTTTCAGTCCATTTAAGATCTTTCTTGCCAATCCATACATGAAACACTATCAGCACTGAATCTCAGCAACCCAGACATTTACTAGTTGTAAGAAAAGTACCGTAATAACCATTTCATAGACAGGAAAACTAAGGCTTGTGGAAGTGCACTGAGTAACCCCAAGTCACTGAGGAAGCTTATGACAAAGTACAAAATTGAAAGCAGGCCACTTAAGCATTACATTTTAACTTCAGATGATCACTCTTGTTTTCCATACCAAATAAAATTGTCGGTCCCACTAGAACAAGCATTGGCCTCTGACAAACGCTAGATTCCAACGCCTTTCTACCATGAATTAATACAATACATAGATACTGGTATAACAGTATGCAGGAGGTGCTTTCCTGTCTTCCCACCAGCAGTTTTAACAACAAAGAGCTTATCAACTTAAGCAGATAGAGTAGGTTGTTATTCATATAGAACAAAAGGCTGTAGATGCTACACAAATCCTGTGTCAATGGCTAGGGAATCAGGGGCAGGTGTCTGGCTTTGCTGCGGTAACACACACATCGTGCCTCCTTGCCACTAAATCAAATGGCAGCTATAGCTGGGTAGCAAGGAGCAGAGCTTGGCATCAAAACCGTGAAGATTAGCTGTCTTGCTGCTGAATTTGATGAGTACTTTGCTATCAGCTTTGTTAAGAATACGAAGGGTCTCCTAAGTGCCAGGATAGGAGTGGGAAATTTTAGTTCACATCTTGCTTTGGAAACGGAATGTCATATCCATTTGGGAGCTGTCAAGGACCTAGCCTCTGTGAGCATCTCTGCCTGAGCAACACTTGCGGCACTTTACCCCCATGAGCTCATGAATCGGTTAAGGAGAAAGCAATACTGATATAATGACCAGAAGAGAAGAACTAGGAGTTAATCTGCCTCTCTCCTCTCATCCCCATTTACATGTTCTTTTCCTAGTCACTTCGGAAAAATGACTTTGACCCATCGTCACTTTGAAGTAGCAGGTAAAGCACCACAAACCCCATCCAGCAGAAGAGTCCGTCGTCACAGGCTAGCGGGCAGGTCAGCCTCAGCCCCAGAGTCATCCGAAGTGTCTGTCACTGAACTCTTGTCACACCGTGGAAACCAGAGTGAATGGTTACACGTGCACAAATCCTATCTCTCTCTCTATGAAGGGAACATTCGACAGAGAGACAGACAGACACGCCAGAAAAAAACTGAGACACGTTTGCCTGAAGCTAAACAAGAGTCAGGTCTGCAGGCCTGCTGCAGGAGCATTGAAATAAAACGTACAAAGCAGCAATCCTTTCAAGCAGCAGCAGCAGGCAGCCTTTCCTTTTACGACTGCTAAATGCCTGACTTTTTCCCTAAGCAATTTACAGTGCGGCCGCATGTCAAGATGGCTGGTGGGAACCAAGATGCTCCAAGTTACTCAAAATAGATCAGGGATTCTACTGACAGATGCCTGTGGTATTTGCCTGGCTAATTTGCTTTTATTATGGTGAACAAGGCTTCTGTTAAATGTTTGCTGTCTACTTCATGTTTATTATGATGGGGAGGTTTATATAGGTGTTTGTGGAACCGTGTCTACTTTTGTAATGGTGTGGCTTTTATCAATGTTTATATTAGCTACTTTCATCATGACGGGAATGTATGTTTTTAATAGCCTACTTTAATTATATTGGGTGCTTTATTTAAGAGGTCCTAACAGCCTCCTTTTAACACATTTGTGTGAAGGCTTTTATATTCAGCTGTTTTTATTAGGTAGGAAAGTTGTTGTCCCTATCTTTGCTAATACTAAAAGCTTTCTACATCCATAGACTGTTCCCAACAAGATTTCAATGTAAAGCAACCCTTTGCAAATATTTGCAAAGCACTGGTAGAAATTTAAGCATGCTTGGCAATAAACTGCACAAACACCGGTTGTCCGTAGGGTTTACTATGCAAACTTATAAGCTGACATACTAAAGAAGAAAGAAGGAAGACGAAGTCAACCAATACAGTATCAAGATCGCAAGGTGGCGCATAGCAAAAGTTACCGTGTTAAAGGTTATTTTGATAGAAAAGACTGGGAAATCTTTTCTAAGTTCCCAAAGGTGTTTAACAAGCTGGGAATGGGAAACAAGGAAAAAAACTCATGAAGACTGCTGGAATGGACAACAGTGAAGAGGGAAGAAATAGGTCTTGGTGCAGCAAAAGGGCATGATGAAATGGAAAAGGAACTGCCCAAGGGTCATACAAAACCAGGAACAGTTTTCAAACCCAGAGGGATGCAGAGTACAGTTCTAATGATGGGAATGGTTTTTACTTGATTGGGGAGGGCAGGAAGTTGTAGTAACCCATGTACGAAATGACCAAGTCTCAAACTGGAGAAGGAGGTCTGCTTTAAAGAGGGATCTACAAAGACAGTGAGACAGTAGCAGGAAAAGGCCGAACAAAAATAAAGAGAAACAAAAGGAGGAAAGCTGAAGCTGCTATCAAGGGCATGGACACAAATTACCAGGTGAAGGATGCTGCCCAGAGTTACCAAGAAACAAGAAATTAAGATTGAACTTGAGCCTGTGATTCTTTAAGGTAATGGAGCACTAAAACTTCTTGGAAAAGAATCTGACATCGGCATCAGAATAAAAGTCAGACGGGCAAATTTACCTTGCAAGGCTATTGCTCTAGGCGTACAAAGCTACGGCAGTAAGTGTTGACCATGCAGGGAAACCATGAGCATATGTAAGAGAGAGGACAAAGGAGGAGTATTTGAGGACTGGGTAAGAGAAGGCAAATGTTGGAACAAAGTCAAATTCTGGAAAACCAGTCTGAGAAAGCAAACTAAAAAAAAAGTTTGATTGACTTTGCAAAAAGCAATGAGGATAAAGATTATACAGAAAGGAGCTGCTGGAGAACATAGCATCTAACAAGCTTGATAATATAGCACCTAACAGGTGGAATCCAAAAGCATCTAATCTAATCCATTAGGTTTTACACCCTGACAGGAGGCAGAGAAAGTATCTTAATCCACTGAACACATGGGAAAATGTAAGACAAAGATCCAGACCTCTTCCCACCGCCCCCTCCCCAAGTCACAAACAGAGCATACCTCATCTATTCCCTGATGTCCTTTTCTTCTTCTCACTACTAGACAACACACATCCCTCAGAGCAATGCAGAATACCAAGAGTCCTGGTTTCCAGTGTCCTGGTCTACCAGTTCAGCAGTAAGACGTCAAAACTACAGGCACTGGCTTACTTCCCAGGACTACTCATGAAAGCAAAGTTAAGCATGTGTTTTAAGCATCTCCACGATCAAGGCTAAGTTAGTAATTGCCTCTGTTTTCACAAATATTGTTTTACAAGTCAATCAATAGGAAAAGCACAACGCAATACAGATGTTAGATTTATTACTTCTTCCATCCAAAGTAAAAAGCCCTTAAAAGTCTCAAAATCCCAATCCCCTACTGGCATTTGGAGTTATCTGACTCATCATAGCAATGGCTGCATCACCTTGCTCTGAAAAGGAGGCTCAACTCATACTACGCAAAGCTTTTGACAGAGGGCTTTGCAACATCATTTTACATCATCTTAGAGGCTTCACGGCTCAGAGAGAGCAAGTCTTATTCTCATTAAAGGAGGAAGCAAGTGGATAAGGTTTCTGGGGACAGATCCAGATGAGAACATTCAAACAGGACTTTAAAGCAAGCACAAAACCCTACCTAAAGGTAGGAAGAGGCAGAACATGAGCGAAAGCAGAACACTAAATCCAAATGACCAGCCAACTATATCAGTAGCCCTGTCCAAGGAGGTAGGTGAGGGTTTATTTTTTCTTTTTATTTGATCTAACATTTGAATTCTGCCATGAAGAGAAGAATTTTGTTCTGTGTAATACAAAGTGCTTAGCCCCAGTAAAACCACATAGCAATGAGCTTCACAGGTTAACTCTGTTGTTCAGCTAAGTGAACAGGTCTACCTACCAACGTGCTGCATCCAAAAAGCATCACACAAACTACCCTGACACCCTCCCCTCAGAACATGCAGGGAGCAGGGGAAAACATTACTTACAGAGCACAAACTGCCCTCAGAGCTGAAAAAAACTGACTTCTGAATGCAGAGCAAACCCAGGCCTTATAGCCCAAGCTCAAATGACTGAAGGAGGATGTGACAGAGGCATAGCATGTCTGGTGTTCATGCAGCCTGACACGGAGAGCAAAGGAGATGCTGGTGTGTCTGCAGGAGGTTAGTAAAACTTGGGCCTGGCCCTGTATCTTGCATTGCCATATATCATGGGTACTTATTTTCACAGTAGTAAAAGGAGTGCATCAATATTTGGCCTGAAGGTTATAGTCCAAAGCCCACTGACTTCACCTAACCACAGGACACCCTGTGGCTATATTATTACTGTTTGTAATGCATAAGCAGCAGGAGGTCCCAGTCAAAGCCAGGAAGCTTACTGGACTGGGCACTTAACCACAGACACTCTGAAAATCTGAATAGGTGAGAGAGAGATGAAAGGGTGAAAGGTGCCCTGGCCAGTCAGTCTAGCAGGCTGGTCACAGAGTCGGGAATACAACATTTATTTCATCAGCTCCCTGCCTCAACAAGAATATGCCACCTATGAAAAATCATATCAAACCATCTCTCCGATACACATGCTTTTCATCATGTCTTCTCTTCTAAAAATCAAAGCTATTCTTCCCCCCAAAAATCACCATCTGAGCACCTGTATTACCATTTCCCTTCTTGCACCAGATCTAACCCTGGCTTTTCTTACTGATGAAAGCTTGGGTACATTTGCCCTGTTTGACCCTTGACTGATGTTCTCTTACAAAAATTAAATATCACTGGTTCCTCTTTATTACAAGATGGACCATATATCACCCAAAGCAAAGGAAAACTATAATTAAATCCAAAACCAAAACCACCAGAAAAGGGCACACAATCAGATTTACTTATGCAAAGCTTTGTTTAAATTATGTTTAAAAAAAAAGAAACACACCAAAAAGAACCACAAAAAAAAAACCTCAGAACACCCTCTGTGATGAAAACTGTGGTTGAAGTCACACTGGTGAACATTTCACCTGCAAAAGGAAGGCAGGGGTGTACAGTTGTTTGTGTGTACAATGAGAAGAAGAAAAATTACAACTATGAGTAATGTGCGCTCATACACGCTAAGTAAAAGCAACCCCCTCCTTTCCTCCTCTGCACTGAAATACAGTCAGACACTCCCAGTCCCAGGAGTGCCACCCCCATGGACCACCAAAATAACGCAGAACAAAGGAGCCTCATTCAGACCATATTCAAGGAAAATATCTTGTTTACTGATCATCTTGATTTTTGGAGGACAGCAGCTGAAAAATCTGTGCATTACTGAGAAGTTGTGGAGTGGGAGATGTTTGTTTCTGTTTTCTTGCTTTGCAGGCAAGAATGGGGCAAGGGAGGAGAAGGAAAATTCAGACAACTTTATCCTAGCAAATGCAATCAGCGCGGCTGTTCATAACATTACTAAAAAGAAAAAAATATTAACATTTCACAAGTTCCCCTTGTGGCATCCTTTGCTCCTCCTCCCCCATCAAAAATTCATAAAGGGAATCAGCATTCTTTACCGAATGGGTCCCTGAGGTGCCATAGACCTTGTTGGAGAGAAAGGCTATAAATATCGAATTATACACCTCATGGGAAGAAAGGGTTGAAGATTCAGCTTCAAACCCACTGCACCATCCCCAGGGGAACTCACTCCAGACTCAAGGTCCAGCGTGGCAAGGAAATGGGTCAAGTGTGTCAATTTTGAGATCGCCGACCTTTGACACCTGTAATGATGCCCGGAGTCCACCTCCTTGACGGCCTGCTGCCCCCTGCGCACCACAAACTTTCCAAAGTCTCTTCAAGTAAGAAATAAATAACTGAGCCAAGCAGCATTGAGCAGCTGTGCTAAGGGCTACTTCACAGGCATTTCTGGCCCATTAAGGTAAGTATAGTGCTCAGATTTTCAGGCCGCCTTCGCTTAACTCTATACCATTGCAATACAGTGGAATTAAGAGCAACCATGCTTTTATTGTCAAGTCCTCTGTGTAGGTTTTGTTCTAGGTAAAATGTAAACTCCACATTATCAGACTGTACAAGACTCAAAAACAAGCAGCTCATCTTTCTTTCTTTCTTTTAAAACTATTTCCAATTTGAGTTGCAATAAAAGATAACAGGTGTTAAACAGTTAAGAAGCTAAACAAGCACCTTAAAAAAAAAAAAAAAAAAAAAAAATGCTGTCTGTAGGCACAAGCCAGCAAATGTTTACTGTTGAGATGCAGGAGGTCAGAAGAGCTGCCTACAGCTCAGCAATATGCATCTCCAGGATCTGGCCTCTCCCCACATTTTTCTAATCTTTGGCTTTGGCTGGTGGTAGCAGAAGCCACCCATGTCCAACAGCAGAAAACAGAAAGAAAAAAAACATACTCCTCTACAGAAGCCAACCTCCATGCATAATAGCTTGCAGTATATTTCATCTTCAAAGAAAATATGAGTGAAGAAGTATCTTCAAGTAGGTGCAAGCAGAAGTAGGAGTTACTTGCCTCCCATAGAAATGCATATGGGGTGGAACGTATTCAAACCCAGTTAGGTCATAGCACAGAGGACAGCTGTTATTCAGTAACCTCATAAGGAATCATAGGTAGGAAAATGCAATGACCCACTTCCTAAACTGGGATCTGGCTAGGACATCAGGGCCAACAATTCCTCTTCCAAAACAAACCATCACGATATTGTAATACCGCAATAAATTTTCAGCATAAAATAAAAATAAAATAGGGCTTAACACACTGTGGTTCCCTGGAAACATATGAAAAAAAACCAATCTACTTGAAACCTGTCTTCCACCAAGCCAGACACCACCACCCCATTAGACACTGGGGTGCGAGCTGGTGGTTTGGTTTTTTCCTTTTGCAGTACAAATTCACCAGGCAAGTGATGCATGCAAACCCTGGAAATGTCTCAGGCATAATTGTTTCTGATCTCTGATCCTAGAATTTACTGAAGAAAAGATGCAAGATTCAGCTTCTAGGGCTGTGTACAGACACTGCTAATAATTTAGCTCACAGTTCACCAGAAACACAGTTCTACTGTAGGAAATAGGCTTAGACAACATCATTTTAATTTACAGCTGCTATCATTAGGATGAATTACAAGGGAAAAGATGCTACAGTGAGATGGTTAAGACAAAATATTACAACTCAGAAATGCTGGGTTCCGTTCTCAGCTCTGCTACAGAGTCCTAGCATGGCCAAGCGAATCAAACCCATAACTCTGCTTCAGATCCTCAGAAGCCTAATCCTAATCACAGCTGGCTTTCTCAATGCTAATGTAACACAAGTAATCAAGACCAACAAGCAACAACATGTTGTTGTTGTAATATATAAATATATGCGTATGTATTTTTTAAAAATGAATGGAACTCTGTGCTTGCTTTTCTTTAACATCTTCGGCAGTCCAGATCTCCTCATGTGAATCGGTTTGTTCCTTACCAAGAAAATTTCTAAGCCCCCAACCAAAGTACTTCTGTACTGCAGGAAGGAAACTCGTCTTTAGATTGGGGTTATGCTGCATTCCAGGAGGACTGACTTGACTCCCCAGGAAAGACAAATTACAATTGTAAAGGTAAAAATAATTTTATTTAAGAAATATACTGAGCTAGAAAGGGTTTCTTCCTCGCATGGCCCTCCATCCCCAACTTGGACAGACTCTCTCATTATATTCCATTGAAAACTCCCTGCCAGGCCAGCTCATATAAAAGTATGAATCCCACTTATCCACCATCTCAGGGGAAACCAGGTTCCTTTGGATAATCAGGGTTAGAGATGATGGGAACTGTGAGCCTCCCAGCACAGAAAAGGCCATGGTCCAGGTCCCCACCCCTGAGGCACAACGAAGAGAAGACCAAAAGACTTTGCTGACTGGCCAGATATTTAAGGGATCATGCTCCAAACAAGCAAAAAATTTAGTGTGCGTACATATACACACACTCACTCTGCAATCCCATGGATACAGAGCTAAATGTCTGTTAACCCTCTTGCTCCCAACCTTAGTGAAGCGAACGTAATGCTGAAGAAAATTGGATGATCATTGGTTCTTGTTTATTCCCAAGTCGGGTACAAGAGAGGCCGCAGCCAGACAAATACACTGTCTCACATCAAGGCTACCTCTGTTGACCTCTTGTCATACTGAGACTACCAGCAATATGTTACTTAGTTCTAATGCAACCGTTACTGCATTTATGCATACCAATTAATGCTTTAGATGTAGTTTCTGTGGTCTCTTGCAGTTCTTCTTCGCAGGGTAGCAGGGGAGAGAAGAAGGGGAATGTGTGCAGTTGCAAGCATCAAATTATTAGCACATCTGAGAAGGAATTGTTCTCTCAACACCAGAGGGGAAATGCCCTCCAAACTCATCACCATCATTTCTCCTGCCATCTTGCAGTCTAAAAGTACTGAAATTTTTAGCCCACATCCAACATTGACATCCAAGTCCCATGTAACACTACACCTTTGCACACAACCTTCCACCCAAACAGAGAAGAGCACTTTATCGCAGCTGTCAATGTTCACAGGCCAAAAGCAGCCCCCTTGCGTTCACCTGCATTGGAGCGGCTACGCATGCAGATGTAATCCAAACCAGATGTGTCCCACATGCATCAGCCTGCACATCGCATACACAGGGAGGAAGGTGCATTTTGGATGCCTTGACTCACTCTGCTTGCAACATGAAACCACGCACCCCATGCCTGCTTATTCCAAACTGCTAGACATCTTTGCAGAAACGCAGAAAACTGGTATAGTTACTGCCAGATGCAGGGGAGTAGACAGCCATGCTTTAAAATGTATAAAGATTTCGCTGTCACCTAAAAAGGAGATAATTTTCTGCCCGTAGGTTGGTGAAAGAACACAAACAGAGAAAGGGAAGTAGACTCACCAGTTGTCAACAATGCAGAGTAGTTGTGGATACAGCAAGGTCTCCTGCCTCTACACCTTCTAATCCTTACAAGATTACGATGTGATGCATGCCATATGGAGGAGAAAATTTATCTGCAGATAAGTTCTTTTCAATGTTTATCTAGGTAACATTTGTCTAAAGATTATATTTAAAGAAATGTTTTAACATCCCAGATCAGAACTCTAATGAGATACTTTGGCACAAAGCCCCAGCTTCCTCCCTTCTCCTCTGTGACTTCCAGCCACCACAAATCCATAGCCCCTGTGTCCGGTCAGAACCGCAGTTCTTGGTTCTTGGCTATATCCCCGTCTGCTTCAAACCTTCTTCTCTCTCACAGGTAACGTGCACTTAGGTCACACATTGCTAGGTTAAGGATACACAACCACATCACATTTTTATTAAAAACAACAAGAAACACACAATGTGAGTTTTGTCTAAGAAATTCAAGGCCCGTGGCAAATTATTTGACTGCATGCTGGTTTGGTTATACATGTACAGTGAGCTGGAAAACAAAGAATACAATATATAATTAACAAAGATTTATCAGTTCTCAGAAGAAAAAGGAAAGCAGGTTGACAGGACACAAGCTATTTATGAAAAGTATCAGGAATAAATCTAGTCAGCCATTCTCAGTAAAAATTTAGCAAATCTTGCTTTACAGAACTGAGCTAAACAAAATCAGTCCCCCAAATAAGTGTTTCCTATCTTTATATCTTCTAATTGTGACAAGATGTGATTTGGGCCTCTAAACAGTCTTCTCAGCTTCTGAGTTCTTCCCATACGTAATGGAAAGGTGCCACCTAAATTAGCACTTCTCACAAGACATCTACCATAGAGAGAAGCAGAAATGGAGCAATGAGACAGGTATCAACCAGAATTCTGAGTCTATCTAGAACAAAAAAGAACATTATAGCCCTACCTGAGGCCTTAAGCCCTCCTTTTAATTATAGCCCCAAACGGTTCACGCCTGGATAGAAATGAAGTACACAGAAAGGATCCTTTACAAATCAGTTGATTAATCATAAATATTTGCAGTTGCCTGCATTCACCAATAAATCAGCTCACAGATAATTCATTTAACATTCTCAACAACAGAACAGGTTTACCAAATATAGGCCTCATTATACACATGAGCAAATGGAGGTACACAAAGTTAGATATGAAACTCTGCACATCTATAGTTGGAGAACTTAAGAAGCTTGTCTGCTAGTTAGGATTAGTATGGGAGACCACATTCAAGACCCCAAAGTCCTCCCTTTCATTTGTTTGAAGGCCATACATGAGAATTCGCTAGGGTGACCCAGTGGGGAAATTAGAAGCAATTAACAACAATTCCCCACTCGCTTTCTCTGGGTCATTCATAATTTCATATACCTCTACTCAATCCTTCAACAGCTTTGTAATTTCCAAGTTAGAGTCTTTATTTAGTCTCTCCTCATATGAATGCTGTATCATACTCTGATCAAGTAAGCAAAGGCTGTATAATAAATACCTCAAACTGTGTGGGATATTTCTACTTGCAATAGAAATATTTTTTCTGATATTCTTTCATCTATAATTCTTAATCCCCCCGCCCCCCCCCCCCCCCCAATGCTAAAAGCAGGGGTTGCCAAAATGCTGTGTGTAACAGGCAGCTTCGGAACCAAAGCATCACCCTTGGAAAACAGAAGCTGGCTGTATCGAACCAAAGGTGCAGGTAGCAGAGAGAAATAAATATTCTTAATAGAAAACAGACCAAAATTTCAAGTCTCTCATGTCAATGCTGTTTCCCTCATGCCAATGTTATTTGCAGAACACCGAGTGATTTTGTTGAAAATTTTACTACATGCTTTGACTTGGCAAAATTGAAGGCAATTTAGAGCATTGGAAGCATGTTATTTGCCCACAATTTAACAAGAAAAGCTCTCCACTTTGATCAGAGATGCATTTTAAGAACACTATCATTTATGTAAACTCATCTTTCCATGGACAATTCGTAACTGCCCTGTTTTCTTCTCTTTTGCTTATAACACTTCCCACGTTGCGTTTCAGAGTGTCATTAAATGCCCTTTTATTGCTCCCTCGTTCTAAGTACCTGAGTATTAACCAGGGCTTCAAGATTTACAGCCTATTTTAAACTCAGATAATGACGTTTAATTTGTTATTGGCTGTGTAAAGGTTAACAAAGAAATAACTCAAACTATTAGCAAAGGAATAACGCATTACAACAGGGCAATTAAGAGCTATATCTGGCACTGCACGAAAAGATTGATCTCATTTCAAAAGGAGCTCGATGATCCGCATTCACAACCCACGAAGCGCAGGGGTAGCTCGCAAGTTCATCCTTTACATACTTTGTTGAGCTGGTTTTCATCAAGAAACTTGCACGAGTAACATGCTGACAGACAACCTCTCACAAATCTACCTGTGAGGTTTGAAAGAAGTTTCTGCCCTTAGCAGTTCATACTGCTCCTTTTCTGGGGGTTACCTCTCTCAGAGCAGAGTTGGCAGAATGCAATCAGCAGCATTTACCTGGGGCTGCCTGCCTGTAAAAGCCAGCTAAACTTAGCTTAAACACACCTTCAGTGGCACGTTGAGCTACATCTTTGTCCATAACTTGAATAAGATGCAGGCACACTTCACTCCACCAGCTCTGCAGTGAAAAAGAGGCACCATCTGAAACTAATGTACTGTAAATAAACACAAATCAAAGCCCTAAGTGAGAAGATTTCAAACTAATTTTATAGTACTGCTGCAACCGTACCCCAAGGCCTTGCTTTTAAACTTCATTGCTGTGGACTCCACTAATCACAGGTTTTGCTGGGGGTGGGGGATTGGGGGCAGGCAGGGGAGCTTATTTTATTCAAATTCGTTGCACTGTTACAATTGTTCTCATGCAGATAAGTCCCTTTTTTCTCATCCTTATTCAGGCTGTTGGGCAATTGCCGGAAACACTTTTTGGAAGAGTTGGGGAGAGGTTATTGGACGTAGGCCCAATGGCTTTTGGAAAAACAGAGTAGAAAATATGCAGAATTCATGGAAGAAAGACAAGCAGATGCTGCTTGAAAAGATGGTTATATTCTTATGTCAACAAATTAGTACATGAGCAGCCAAAAAGCCCACACAGAGGTAACACAAGCAAATGTGTCCTTAAGACATTCAAGGGAAAACACAAACTCTCCCTGTAGGATCTACACTAGCAAGCATACCACTAAGACCCTACTTAGCAACACACTCGAGACCAATTCACAGAGACTTTGGATCAAGGCAGTGGAAAGGCTGGGTACAAAGTAAACCCAGGCCTGAAACTTCTGCAGCTGAGCTATATTTTTGAACAAATCCTTGTATTTAGAAACAATTCCAAACATCTTCCATGGGGCTGAAAAATATGGATGGGATTGAAAAAGCATGGATTCTGCAACTTTGGCTCAAACAACATCCATTTTATTTCCTTAAACACTTACCCTACCTTGCAGCCAAGTGCTAGTTCAATCAGTCACCCCAGCCGCTGTTTGGGAGAGACCTCCAGCTGGTATAAAACGCAATGTGACTTCAACAACTTTAAGACTATTTCCATCAAGCCCAGGGTCTAACTCTGTATGCTTTTTAACACTCCTTTCTTCATTTTTTTTCTACCTGCAAGCCCTACCTCCATATCTTTCCTGACACCTCCACCCAAATTTTACATTTCTTGGCTCTAAACTTGCAAAAACATCAGGGGCGGGGAGTGGAGGGGAGTATACTTTCCCTGTAGGATTTTAGCATAAATTCTAAGCAGTCTTATTAAATTCTGTGGAACCTTCCCATCCTACCCATCCCCCACCCTTTCTTGCTTTTTTTCCCTCCTCCTAACTCTTACCACATGTTGTAAAGGCCAGACATGAGTCAGACCAAGCTCCTTAAGCAGTAGGGAGGGGGAGGGAGGAGGTAAGCAGAGCGGAGGGTTCCTTTATCAGCTAAGAGAGGGGCTATTTCCCAGACCGCCCATTCCACACTCCAGTGCTACCTCGCACAGCACCAGAGGCTGGCAGAAACACAGATACACCCGTGAAAAACAGTCCTGCCAAGAGGCTGAAAATTGAAGACTAACAAGAAATTCATAAAAGCAGTATGAAAATTGTGGAATTCATTCTTTTATTGGCCAGTAAATTTCCAGTGGGCCAGCATGTCCCAGATGACAATCAGCTGACAGGGTTAGGTGCATAGGTTCCTGGCTGCTCTCAGATCAGTGCCATAAATGGAGACTGAGGATGAAATAAACCTTACGAACTACATCACACTTCCATATTGAAACAAGGTGAAATCTATGGCTCACAGCTATGTATTGGCTTATCTATTCTCTCCCATTGCATTTGTGTTTTATTTGCTCAACTTGGTCTTGCAATCTGTTGCTAAGAGGACTTTTTCAGCAGCTCCGCCAAACACACAGGCTTTGATCATGGATGTTGCCACATCGGACACAACATGTGGCCCTTCAAATCATATGATGAGCCCCTCTACAAAATCCTGCAATTCATGATTACAGAGTTATTGATTAGTATCAGAACTCGCCAAACAGTTAGCTACATCCTTCCTAAAATAAAATTCTCTATTCTCAATATCACATCCATACAGAATATTTATAAGCCTTGATAATAATGAATTCTGTAATATTGACTGGGAACAAATGCCAGAGGCCAACTATACCTGAAAATAATACTATTTCTTTCTTTGTCTGTGGTCTTTCCATTTCATTCAATAGTCTCTTTGCTTAATGTGCAATAAACTATGTCCCTGTTCTATGCCATGTACTATTTTATATTCCTTCATGTTACCTTTTTATCCCTTTCCACTTTCACAGCGTTCCTCTAGGATGAAACGCGCAGCTCATTGTGCCGTAGGAGTCTCATCAGAAGTTTCGGGCTAGACACAATTTTTATCCCACACTCTTCTATTTCGCCCTATCTCAAACTGTTCCAGCTTCCAAAAACATTTTTCAGTTACATTTGATTTTTGTTGTTGTTGCTTCTAAGTCATCAGTCTTCAATTTAAACAAATTTCTAACCCATTCCCATCAGTCCGACTGAGGCAAATGGGCAGCTTAAAGGTCCATGGATAAGTGCAAGTGATGATTTTTGGATTATAAAGTGCAATTCAGTTGGCATTAGGTATTGCAGTGGTAGGAAAATCCACAGGAAACAGAACCATCCAGATGGATTTCCTGCAGAGCCAGCTCAAATATCTCTGCATCATATTTGCAAGTGCTTCTGGATCTGGGAGGACTTACTAACCTAGGCGCTTACTGCACAGAAGACACAGAACAGGCTTAGGCCTGAAAGCTGGACTGTCATGTCCACGCAGCCCTGCGTCCAAGGCAGTGTGTCCTTCCAAATCTAGAAGTGCTGGAAAGTATGATGCACAAGTACAAGTGGCTCTGCCTGGAACCCGTGTAGACATATATGCAATGTATTTAATACTGCTTCCAGATCAGCACAGTCCTTGGCCCAGCAGGATTTCCGAGCTCTGTGCTAATGGAATAGCTTACCAACAATCCAGATAATCTCACTCACAGATATAAGAACGAACTACAGACAGTGCTATGTTAAAAGACAAACTGCCAATTTCTTGATTAAAGGAGAACAGGGTTTCAGTACCCAGCAGCAGAAGCTCTGTTACCGGCTGCCTTTCTCCCTAAGGCTACAGGAGAGATCTCGAGTGCATAGGAATAGCGCACAAGATTTTTGCTGCTTCTAGGATATTGGTGTTAAAAAAAAAAAAAAAAAAATATTGATGAACTACTTTGTCATTGTTAACAGCATTGCTGACAAACTCACAGCAGGCCCACTGAGAGGAAGACAGCAGCGTGTCTACTGAATGCCTGTTGTAGCTGAGACATGTGCTCTGAATTAGGCAAGGTGTGTAAATTATGACAGCCAGAGCTCTTTAGAGAATGCCCAGGTCTGAAAGATTCTGGTGCACTTTTGTTGTTGCTGCTGCATTTCCCTGTAGTTCTTCTCTCAAAAGAAACCTTACTCCTTGGAGAGAGCATTAACAGGCTCCAGCTCCTGAAGTGTCATTTGACAGAAATAAAATTGAAATGCTAAAAAGAAACTCCAGTTTCCTTTCCTTATTGCATTCATTATTTTATTCTCTCTAACTGTAGCTTAACCTCAGAGGAGAAACCACCACCACACCAGGCTGGGGGAGATGGGGGAGGAGAAAGGATGAGACAGACAACCAAAAAACATGGTTTCCTTTAAAGAAAATCATGCATGAAACGAGCACCCTGGTAGCATCTGGGAAGACCTTGCCTGTAACAGAAACTGCCAGATGGATCCCAGAAAGCTGAATTTCCAGGAATGCCCCTACTAGGGCAGTAACACTCAACGCTGCATCGCCACTGTTGTTATTTGAAGGAAATTAGGCTACACTGCACTTGGTCATTAAAAAAATAACACTGAAAGAGACCTGGAAATGTCATCAGTTCATTCTCCCGCCTTCAGGCCTATGCTCAGAGAATGATAACATTTGAGAAGATGTACTAGTCCATGCAGAACAGAAGCAACAGCAAAGGGAGCAAGATACCAAACTCATAGGCTGGCTAACATCTGTGTAAAACAAAATCTAGAGCAAGAACTACAGCTTTCTGCTGACAATGCAGAACAGACAAATGGAGCGAGCAAATAAGCAGTCTAATTGTTATACGAAATGTAGATTTTTCTCTGAGTGAACCTGCAGGCATTTGCTTTGTTGACCTGTTTCAGTCCCTTGGCTACACACATTTTCTGTCAAGATGAAGAGATGAGCAGTCTAGAAAAGCAACACAAACTGTAACACAGCCGTGAAGAACCAGGGTTAAACCCAAACTTCCTATCATAAAGAATTGTGTAAGCCTTTCAAGATTAGATTAGTGACCTTTCCTTGAATGTCAGCTTTAGCATATGGTCTCGTATTCTACAGACATACATTCCAAACACACAGATCAAAGTCCTAATCACAGATTAATTTTGACACTGTGAAGCTGGCCATTTTACACTTTCAAAAGCAAAATCCATTAACCCAATTCAAAAGTTGTAAAAAAAAAGTGGTTCTTAATTAAGAAAGATGTCCTGAAATTAGCACACAACCATCAAAATCGTAAGCTGGTAATGAAAAAATTAACTGAAAAGTATTTTTAATACTACAAAAGATACTAATTAAATTCATTGGAGAAATACTGCTAATCAATCCTACTTCTTCATGTTCTGCAAATTTATCTTTGTTTTTGTCTCCGGATCCCCAAACCCTTTTCAAATTTTTTACCCAAAAAAAAAAAAAAATCTGAAACAATCATAATACAGTTATCTCCATTACTAGTTATGCTCCTTCCAGGGAGGATTTTGACCTCAAGAAGTATTGCAATGCAATTGCTCATCTTCTTCTAGGCATTTATTGGCAGGAAAAAACGTTGGTTTTTTTCCTTCCAATAATTGAAAATACACTTCCAAATTTCAAGAGCTTCTTGCTAAGAGAGGAAAACTGCATAAAAAGTCTGAAAATTAATAGTTACAAACGCAAAGTACCAGCCAGCTTCCAACCATTTCCAATTACCCCCATTACCATGCATTTGAGTGGAAGTCTCCTTATCTCAGCCTAAGTATAGAGATGCTAAGCTGTTTACTGAAAACAAAAAGATTCAATGAAAGATTTAACCATCAAGAAACACCCCTTCCTCTTTCTGTTGAACTGGCCTTCATACTTCGGCTCTGAAAACATCGTGCCTCTGTTCTGTTCGGTGTGGCAGCATGTGGCAGGACTGGGGGGTTTTGCACTAAGTGCAATCACGGTCATTTCAATCCCATTCTGCTGCAATGCTCAGAAATGTTCTCATTTTGATATAATTAGTGTTTTATTGCAGGGAAAATTAACCAAATGAAACTTTATCAGCTGTTTAATTAATACTCAGTTTGCCAGTGCTTTTTGCCAGATATCACTGTGTTGGACTTGTTCATTCAACTGCTGCTACAGGGAATGAGCTCAAAATGCCAACTCGCCACTGGTGCCTCCACTGAAGTACACACTAACTCACATTTTTGCCAGTTAGCCAAGATGCCCCTCATGGAAGAGCAAAGGAGGACACAAAACTGAGGAGCTATCGCGATAGGTGAATGACGTGAATGAGTTCTGGTGTCAGTTCTACAGTGTTCCAGGAGTCACAGCTACAGCATCGGATACAAACCCACTTCCCTTTAGGACCTAAGCAAGAGCAAGTAAGGAGACACAGGGACAGCAAGGGAAGCCGTATCTTCTGTTTGGTAAGGAATAGCCACCACTACCTTATTCTCCTGACCGACTTGACATTGCATTAAAAATTTTTTTTAAACTTATTTACAGTTATGTTACTCTCGTAAAAGAAATTTAGACATCAGTTGTCCTTAAGTCCTATTTGGAATATTTCCTGTATAGAGGAAATACAAGTTTTACGCTGAGATCCAAAGCTGGGAGAGTACTCTGATCAAGAAAAATTAAAACTCATATTAGCTCAGTTCAGGGGTTTTCTCCATGCAGGATTTTCCTCCATGCTCAAAAGGGACAAAGGCACCACAGAATTTCCAACACTATAGCCTTCTATCTAAACAGATATTTACCTCTAGTTCCCTCCCCCAGATCTCTTTAATACTTCTGTATCTAAACATCTTCCAGTCAAGAATATGTATAGTTAGTAAGCTAGGTGAGTATAACTGTCCTCCATTTCACCAGTGAGACACAAACCACCTAAAACAGAAAGAAAGGGGACAGGCATCCTGTGCTGCAGGCAGCAGAGACGGACAGGCTTCTGGGAGAGGTGATGCAGCAGCCCGGAGCTAACTAAAATAGCTGCATTGACTCACCCGCTGAAAGATTCTTACCTACCACCGGTCAGCCTGTTTGAACACCACCGTAGTGACAGGGACCTGAATGAGGTCTCCCCAAGCTCCAGACTTGTGACTCACCCACAGGACACTCCTTCCTACGGGACCCTGTTATTTCCAACTTTCCTCTCTCTATTCCAGGCCTACACACATGAGGTGTCACGATCTGGGAACAATGGGCAGATTGAGTCATTTCTCCTTTGGAATGGAACTACAGAGCACCAAGGTCTGACAGCAGACACCGCTGAAGTACGTGGTCTGAACCAGCCCTGATGTACATCCCCTGCTTCCCAGCCACAGCCTAGTATTGGGTGATGACATTTTACAGTGGGAGGTCACAGTGCATTCACATCCTTCCTTCTAAAATCATATCCTGCCTTCTCTGTCACAACAGATGGGCTACAGCAATCCTACCTGCTCACCACAGTAGCTTGCAAGTCCAAAATACCATCAAACAACACATTTCCACAGACTTTCTTTACTGCTTGCTCCAACTTTAAGCCCTGATATTACTGTTCTAGTTTAACAATCTGAAAAATCATATGATAACAAGACAGGCTAAGAAGGGTCTATTTATTAGTACCTAAATCAGGCTGAAAATCTGCAAGTCAAATTTTCCATAAATTAAAGTTGTAATTGAAAAAGATGAACTTCTGCATTATTTTTCTTTCACGGTTTTCTTCCACAATTTTCTTCCTCTTAGTTAGTTATGGAATCTAACTGAAGGCTTCCAACTGAAAATAGTCAAAACTGACTACTGAAATTGAAGCAAAGACGTTAAATGACTTGGTTGTGGCCAGAAAGGGAAATTGTATCGGATATTAAGATTACAACTCCAGAATTCCTGGCTTATGCTCCTCCGGTTATTCTGTCTTCTGCGCTGGAGTTAGCAGGACTGTCTCATCTCTTCAGAAAACATGGCCACATCCTACAGAATGGATTTTACTAATGGCCAGAGTGATAGTTTAGTGTTTCTGCATAATGATTCCTATAAAATACCTCTGTGCTTGCAGCCACCTTAGCGCTAAGAGCAAAAGACAGAAGCTGACACTCGAAGCATTTTAAAGCAGAACAACTGGTCAAGTAAACTTGTGCAAAAAGAGGCCAAACAGCAGCTTCACAGGGGGAACTAAAAAAGAGCTCAGCTCAGCAGTTCTTACTGGCACTGTTTCATGAATCACAAGAAGGCTGCTGGGAACCAACACGGTATGTTACTGGCACTACACAACTAGGTGGGAGTGGGGTGTAGAGAAAGGTTCAGAAGGAGAAATGCAAATGAGACAACCCGTTCAACGTAGTCAGTTATCGGTGCAAAGGGGAAGAAGAAAAAAAGTCAGACAGGACTTCCTTATGAGCGAGCGTTCAAAATAGAAGGCCAAGCCCAGACTCTGAGAAGACACAAAGAATCTGGCAATACTACGCAAACTCCCTATAAGATAAGAGAGAGCACCATGGGGAAAAGGGGGGGCACAGCATGCAGGAATAATAACCAAATGGGAAAGCTAGTCTCTGTGAAAAAAAACCATGTACCATCCAACTCACCAGGCCATTACAACAGGTAAAGGGAGATGTAATATTATTATTGTCTAGCCATAGCTCTATAAATACAGTCCGACTTGACAAATTCTTAAAGGAAAAAAAAGTGAGTGTCTGCTGTTATTGGTCTAATGAGCTAACTCTGAAATATGAGCTAAAGACAGCTCCCTAGCGGCTGCTGACTACTCCACGAACGGAGAGGAAACCTCTTTCAGAGTCCATCAGTGCAAACCGTTGCTGACAGCTTGGGACTACACAACACACAGATTTATTTCACAGACAGCCACAGACAGGAATTTAGCACCCCAAGCTGGCCTCCTGCTTAGCAGAGAAGGTGTTAAAATGCAACCACGCAGAGCCTGGCCCCCCTCCCCACGCACATTTTCTTCCCTGACCCCTCCTTGAACAGAACACAGTAGCAACTAATCAATTTGGTCACCTGCTCCAGGCAGCAAAACACTCACCAGGTTCCTCCTTTTCCATCCCAGTCCCCCCCACCCCAAAAAATTATACAGCAGCCACCGAGTGGAGGAAATCCAACGAGCCAAACAGCTGCTCCCAGTGCCAACCAAGTTCAGCTTCAGTGCCTCCAAAATTCCCAAATATTTTGCATGACCTTTCATCTTACAAATTAATTTATTTCCAAACAGCAGCCAACTCCTTTTTACGTGACAGCTTGCAATCACTGAACGCATCCAAAAAGATTTAAAGGAGGAGAAATTGAGAACTCTGCTGAGAACCCTTGATTGAGAACCCTGATAAATTGAGAACCCTGCTGATATTACCTAACCTGAAGGATTTCTGTCTTGTTTTTTTTAAACTTTGGTTTCAGCTTTTAAAATGTAAGCCTTTATTTTTTCTCCCCCAAATTTGCTTTTAAAGATTAAAAAAAGATTTGCAGAGTTTCACATGATTTCAATTTAATGTGTTGATAAATTGGGGGTTGAAAAAACAGGTCAAACTGATCACTGCAGGTTCTCACACACACAAATATTTATACATATATACAGAGAAACTTCCTATTAGCACAACTGCAAAAGCTCGGAGAGACCCCTCAAAACTAGAAGAAATTTGATACAGTTGGCAGTGTTGCTAGTACTGATTAGATATACAAATCTTGCCTGCTCACACATCATGCTCCTATTTTTAGATTTTTAGGAAACAAAGAGCCCTTATTAATGGCTATCTTCTTGTTTGGGAAAAAGGGAGGGGAATAATTTTGTTTATATTTCTCAATCAGCCTGCTGGCTTTCACACAAAGCACTAAAGCAATTACACTGGCTAGTGCACTAGATGAGAGATTTAGCAAACATCATTAATATTATTATTCATTTACTTAATTCATTTCTTTCTTCTTCTTCCATTCCTACAGACAGCACACCAAGGATCTAATACGTCCCTCTGCTAGTGAATGTAACTCCCATTAATGTTGGACACCTGCCTTCGGGGAAGCAACGCACCAAGTTACAGCAGGGGAATATATTAATAAAATACAGCAAGAGCTTCCTTAGCAGGGCCACACTAGGGAGAGGACTGGATGACCTAATCGAGATGGAAAAGACCTAACTTTTGTAAGTCTGATTCCATTGACAAAGCAGCCCCAAAACTAAGGATTCAAAGAGAAATACACCGTAAGCACATTCTAAACGCTATAGGTTAAATTTTCTCTTTGGACACTGACAAAAGATTCTTCAGACTGACTTCATTCTCTCTCCTGAAAAGAGGTCACTAGTATTATGTACCGTTAGATAAAGGATGACGATTTAGAGCAGATTTCTCTAAATTCAAAAGCAACAGGCTAGAAATGGCTTCATTTTCAAAAGTTCTTAAGAGTCAGCAATTTCCGTAAGATCAACTGCTGTCCTTAGGCAAATTTTTCCAAGACCACTATTAGATTTGGATTATAATTTCCATTATAAACTCTTAGGCAACACAGAAGATCTCAGTCTCAGTAGTGACAGGGAGCTAAAGCTTAACTTTTTAACATTCAAGACCTTGATCCATAAGCAGAGAAAGTTTTCATGTGCTGGTTAAGAAACAGTGTGCAACCCGCAACAGTAAGATTCAGCCCTTCGCAACGCTGTCACACACATACAGATCAAAACCTTTCCTGATGTCACTATAAACAGCTTGAGATGATCTCCTTGCCATTCAATTAGAAGCTGCTAGCCTTTTAGCACTCTAAGTGATTTCTGATGCATGTTAAGAAACTCTCTTCCCGGCCCGGAGTAACCAGGCACTATATTAACCAGATTGACAAAGTGTATTTGCATTCCAAGGTGAAATCTGTTAAGCGGAAAAGATGAAGTGTGATATTTCAGTGCAGACAAGGTGATCAGATAATGACATTATCCTACACAATACAGGATATGGTTACCATTTTGAACTGAACTATTTGTTTACTCTCTCCCCCACCCACCTACCAAGTACATGAGACTCCAGATTTTAACACGAGATACAGGGGTGAACATCAGGGGTAAAGCTTCACACTGCTCAGGGTTTAGCTTAGATAAGCATCCAGCTGAAGCCTGTGAGTTTGAAAAATCGGACAGGAAATCTCCTTGATATAGACTCTTCCCCCTTTTTAATCGGGCTTATACAAATTGTCCTTTCACGTTTCTCTAAGCACATTAACAGCCATTAGGTATAGCACTTAATTTAGGAAGAGGCTTATTCTCATTGAGGGAGCTCAGCTGAAGAACCAGGTTACTGGCCAAGACAAAAGCTTGAAAATAAGACACACCATAGTTCCTGCCACCACAGGTGAGCATTTGCTTTGCCTGCTCACGGCAGAAGGCAGCCAAGTCTGCTGGGCAGAGCACTTCACCAAGGCAGCCTCTGTGGATTCTGTTCTTCTCCCCAAGTTGAGTTTTGACCCTCACAAAACTCTGTTCCTTCTCTTTTCTACTCTCCTCCTTTGTAGCTCTAGTATTTTTAGGAGGTAAATTCTACGAGTACAGCCTCATACCATGTTCAGAGCAATAAAAGGGAATGCTTTGCGACCTTGATTTTTAGATCAGGTTCTGCTCTCAGATATGGACTGAGAAGAGCAATGAACTGAGGCAATTAGCAGGGGCTGGTTCCGTTGCAGCGGGAGTGAATTACAGTATCTCGGTGTTCTGCTTTGCCTTCTTTAAACCTAACCCTTTCCTCCCACTCCATCACACAACCTCCAGAGATTTCCCCCCTTCCCTCCACCCCGCAGCAAATCCTAACACAGACAAACCTGGAAATGTAACTGAAGCCCCACACAGGCTTCGGAAAAGGGGAAAGGTTCACAAGCCAGCGGTTCAGCTTTCCCCTTTCCTGTTGTCTCGTGTCACCGAAATGACAAAAAGCACCACTGCTTTTTGAGTCCTGCACGGTTTAGATCTCTACCCAGTCCTTTCCCCAGAGTCAGGATACTCCAGTCTGAGAGCCTTTATTTGATTGGTATATTTACTCGTTCCACCTGTACTTCAGGCCTTTCCTTCTTATCTATGGTTTAAGACAGAATTTCGAAAGGGAATTCCTTAGTGCAATTATTCCAACTCCTTATTGACTCCTTCAGCCTCATTTTCCCACCTTCTGTTTCAGAAACACCAGGAAGCCACCACAGTAAAAACTAAAGGCTGAAAGTCTTGGTTTTTCAGCCCAAATCAAATATTACCAGATTTTAAAATTTCTAGTACGGGGGTTTGATTTAATTGTGTATTTTGCACATGCACATGTGCACAACATCCAAAGAAAGCAGACACTCTTAATTCTTTGGGGATGAGAGGGATTAAAAAAAAATGGCACTTCCACAGAATTTTGGGGGTTTTTTGCAGCCCTATGGAAACCCTCTTAGAGACTTCGGAATTTAATTTCTTACTGATCGGTCATGGAAACTCATTCCTAAGCATGTGATATCATGAAAAGCCGCAAGAGATATAACTTTAAAGATTAGTTGGAGAAAACAGCTAAGACTGAGATCCCACACACAAAAATGAGATTTTACATTCAAAACTCTTGCTTGTCTGATCACTGGTCTTGTTTTCTTATTCTGGATCTGATCATTCCTATTAATCAACCTTATGTCCCCAGGTTTCTTTTCCATCCCCAGCCTCCTTTCCCATGCCTTGTTGCCTCAATTTCCCAAGACATTTCCACCCTATATTTTTCTAAGCCTGTTCAGGTACCCCCACATAAAGCAATTGGAGACTAAAAAAAAACAAAAAAAACAAAACCAAACACAATGGGGAGAGATGAAGCTCATTACAATATATAATACTAAACTGAGCAAGGGTAAATCTATTGTATACTTGAAAACATTAGAACTGCTTGTAGCTCTGCCTGAACCAATACAGCACATGAGATCTGTGCTTCTCTCCAGCTTTTCCAGGCTGGGGAATTCGAGTGGGCTGATTCCTCCTTTGGGCTCCCAGTATCCGTCCCCACCAAGGTCTAGAGAGCATCATTAAGATATATTGCAGAAAGGCTCAGAATAACAACCAGATTCAGGAGCAATACACCAGACATGAAGTGTAGGGGTTTGTTTTTTGGTTTTTGTTTTTTTCATCCACCTCTTCACTTTACCCAGCAAGATGTGATCGTCCTACAATCGTGTACTTTTCCTTACTGCAGTCTCGCCAAGGGCAATATTGCCTCTTGATAATACAGTCTTTGTATGCACCTACAGAATTAGGAGAGATGCAGGGGAACTGGGGGGTTGGAGGGAGATAATTTCAAACCAAAGGCAAGAAAGAGGTACCATGCAGAGCCAAGTGGTGCGAGATCAGAAAAAACTTCTCCCCTCCAATCCATACTATGGATCTCACCTCCTAGTGTCCCACTTCCCCTACATACACATAAGCCTCCCTTATGTCAGCGCTGTATATTGATGGGGGAAAAAAAATATATCTATTAAAAAAAATAAAAATCAACAGTATCAGCAAGAGGCCATCTCTTTTACTATTGGCAGTACAGTAGGATTAGGAAGGTCCACTGTGCTAGACGCTCTGTATACATTGGCTGCAAGACAACTTTTGACTCGGAGACCCTACAATCCAAACCAATCACAGCTGAACAGCAAGACCTTCCTTCTGTGAAATTTAAATTAAAAGGTGTTAAGAATAGTCATTTCACTCCCATAGTCTTTACCAATTAAGCTAAGTGTTCAATATGGTCAGGTTGCCCTCTAATTTTGATTTGTCCCCCACCCACATGTTAACTCCAAAAATTTATTTTACAAATTAAAATCATTGTTGCAATTTGCTCAGCTTAATATAAAGCAAGAGCATAATGTCCCCTCATGAATGCTACTGCAAGTGGCTACATAGCCTGACCCTTACTTATAATCCCCTGTAAATTCACCCCAAAAGTCATGAACTACATAATATTAGTTCTTACAGACTGACATATTTTCCTGATCTTTCATGAGCCACATGGGGAAACAGTTTTCGCCTGATCTGAATGAAGAAGAAAAACAGTGATCCTAATCAACCGTTTACCCTTAGTGGCTTCCCTAAACAAATCTGGGAAAGAGCTTAAAGGCTTGGGAATATCCTCGACCCTGCTTGATGCACTGTAATAACCCTACCTAATTATACTGATATAAAAACTAATTGGAAAGATAGCAAATGTCAGGGTAAGATGCAAATTGTAGGGTGTTAATTGCTGAACAGGTGCTGGAATAGAATTAAATGAGCATCTTGATTAGGAGAGTGGAAAAAACAAATGTGGACCCCGAAATCAAGTTGGCCACGTGAATTATTTAGCAGCCTCCTTGTACCAGCAAAAGGTCATGTTGAGGTGACCTCTGCTTTGTGATGGGTGGGCTGACAAAACAATAGTAAACTCCAGGAGAAAACACGGCTTAGGAGAGAGATGAGACTATACAACATACAAAATTTTCAACGGGATAAGGGAGGAGCTTTTTTAATTGCTGGACTTCTAGGTGGACAATATGCTAGTAGAAAGTTTTCCATGCGGATCGTTGCAGTAATACAGAGCCACTAGTCCTAAAGCGAGGGGAGTCCCTGACTGCAGGAGACCATACAGGTATACCACCTGGTCCTCTTCTGACCTTGAGAGCACGGAAACAAGTTTACTGCCATTTACAGCAAATATTGTGGGATACGAACCTTGGTCCAAACAAAAATGGACTAAAAGCCAGTTTTTGTATTTGCACAGAACTTAACAGGATTTTCATCCACAACCAGTAGTTCTTCAGTGACGCTGTGACGGTAGTAAATTATTTTTCACCCAGGCCCTCAGAAAGCCGTCTCATGTTTCATTTGCCACTGAATGACCAGCAAACAGATTAGATCAAATAACATCAATTAGAACCTGCAGTCTAGAAATAAGAGACCCTATCACTAGCAGTTATTATTTGGGGCATACGAGTAGAATAATTTTCCTGAAGGATTTAATGCAGCTTCAGTTATCCCTAATTTTGAATCTGAGACTACTTTTTCTTGGTGAAAAATCAGAATTTTGCACGAGCATGCTGGGGGTAGAACTAGGTTTTATAAAGAAAACCTTTTCATTTTTAAAGACAGTTTCAGCAAGTGAAAGAACATACCGAAATGTTTTGCCAATTAGGAGAAAAGTTATGAAGAATTCTGGAAACCCACGTTTAAAAGAATTACTGAAAAGATTTAAATGGTTATTCAGTTAGTTCTATGAATTACTTTATCATATATCACATTGGTTCAAACAACTGTGGCATGGGGAGAAAGGAGACCTTTTCCATTAAGTTCACTTAATAAACAAACACATCTCAATGGATGGTAGCAATCTCTATTAGGTGCTAGCTGAAATGATCGCATTAGTTTTAGGAGCGGCTAGAGACTCGGTCTAGAGCAGGACTCCAATCATTAGGCACTGTACAAAGTCATAGTACAAAAACCCCTGCATTGCAGAGCTTCCAATCTAAACAGAAAGGATAGAGAAGGAATGACTGAAACACAAGAAAACAGGTCAGTTGTCCTGGACAGGCTTAACATATCAGGAGCCTAAAAGAGATCTTAAAATTAACATAAGCAAGAGCCCAATTTAAGGCTTTTAATACTGCCAATGAACTGCAAAGGACTCGCAACATAAGAGCTGGATCTTAATTTTTTGCCACATACTAACTACGCTCTCTCTCCTTTTAAGTAGTGCATTCCCAAATGTTCCTGCAACGCAGCACACTGCAGTTGTCTCTAGACTAATTCTCCATTAAATAAGTTTCTACACATTGGGCCCTTTTTGCAGAAGGCAGAATTAAGCGCAGAGTTCACACAGACAAGATGACATTGTTTCCAGTATCATTCTGGCACCAGGTAATGGATGGTGTCAAGGCAGCGGTGAGAATATGACCACCTGTGCTTTTGAAAATTCCTCAAGAGGAAAACTAACTTGCACAAGACGACAGCCTAAGTCAGTGACAAAAAGAGACACTGAGCATAAGAGAGCCAGCTCCCTTTTCCCCACCGAAATGCTAGAAAATTCAATAAAGATATCTGCAACAGTGCCAAGTCATAAGAAAGGCATGTTTCTGCTCTAAGAAATGCAAGAAAGGGACAATGCTCACAGTGCTCTACGGTGGGTCTGCACACAGATGAAGGACGTGCTGCTAACACACTGCAGTCGGAAAGGAACCAATACCACCATTTCAGAGGAAGATAAAACATTTTACACCGATCTTTGGGGGCAAGGGGAGAAGCATGCTTAAGACTGAAAACTTAAGATTTATGACACTAAGACCTGAAGTTCCCTTTGTATCTAGGGGATATGATACACCACGGGTGACAGGAGAATAGAGTGGGTACTGCATTGCAATGCTCAGTCTCCTGGGATAAAGACACCAATTCATTATCTGCACACCATCCTTCTTGGGGCCTCCACTGCTAGAAGAGGTAGCTGCCAATCATGTTCCATTCTGCAGACTTATATTTAGTGCTTGCAGTGTGGGCTAGAAGCAGCTGCAGGGAGAAACAGACTGAGTTAATTTTTCAAGTTCAGATCTATGTCTTAGAGGGGAAGGGCTGCAACTCAAATCAAGTTGTCTCTCCAATGACTTCAGCTTTAACTTTGCTGTTCAGGGCCGCTACAGATATGCAGGGTGTACCTGAGATGATGTATCGGGGGGGGAGGAGAAGACGACAACAGAGAGCCTCAATTCGTGTAGGGTTAAGCTGAGCAAAGTCTTGGTAGTCTGTTAAAATCCTGTAGGTATTGTACATGGGTATGATCACGGCTGTGCTGCAGGCTATTTTATACAGCTGTGTAGAACTAGTATGTTAACAACTATCCTGTACTGCTCTTCGCCACTACTGACGCTGTCCCAGAACAGCTCATGAAACACCTCTAGATTTCTTATACATACAAAAATAATGTACATGAAAGATACAGGGGATTTTTTTTTTTTATTAAACACTCATATTAAAGCTTGCAGAAAAAACTTCACCCACACCTGCAGCTTACAGTAATGTTAATGGGAAGTCTTTCACATGCCAAAGATCTGAAGTACAGGAATATTACTGAGCTCAGAAAAACTCATTCAGAAGCTAGAAAACGCTAGAATTAAGATTAAAGAAATAACTCTACTTTAAATCCTTTTTGACATATATAGTACAATCCTTAATTATAATTCCTCCCCAACGTGGCAGCATGTACCTTGCCCCATCCCCATTTTTACCTGCTCATTCAAGCTGCTTCTTGCCTTTTCCCCAGCCTCCAGCTGAGCCTGACCTATTATCAGGTCCTAATCTTCCCATCAAGACTCCTAGTCCAGTACAGAATTCCTCACCAAACCTTAAAGCCTAGTTCTCTTGACCAGAAGTACCATTTCCCCACATTGCAGGTAAACCATCAAGAGGATGCTCCCAATCTATGCCCAATATATATCCACAAGTGTTACAGGCAAGCCTTAGCTGACGTAAACTCTCTTAGCTGCACGACAATTCACGTTAGGCCAAGGAATCAGAATCCATGCTGCTCTAAAATCAGCTTTGATCTGTGCAAATAGAGAGCATTTATATGTTGTCTGCTTTTCTCTTGCTAAAGCAGTGGTCTCAAGCGGAGCGAAACAGCCATCCAATGTACGAGTGCACAAAAAGACAGAACTTCACGTATCTTCATATATAACACAATGATAAATTTTGCCTGTAAAAAAACCCCGAAGCTACAGAAGAAAATAAAGGGGAACACAGTCACGTTACCCATCACAGAAACGGTTAAGGTCACTACATCTGAAGGGCAACTATATTTCAGGCAAGTTATCAGGCAGGGCTACTATCCGGCTTGTGTTGTTTGGCTAAATATAAAGAAACTGACAGTGATACTTTTTGAAGGCACCGAAGTAAAGCTAGAAAATGAGAGAACCAGATGTCCCTGAAGGAATGCTGGGAAATGCTTGAGATAAAGGGGAAGGAAAAGAAAAAAAAAACAAAAACAAAAACCAGAAAACCAACCCCTTTAACCAAAACGTCCCAGAGGATATTTTTTTGAGGTTCTATGTCAACAAGTGACACTGACACAACACTGTATACTTTTTCTCCCCTCTTTAGCAGAGGAATTTTGACTGACCAGATATTTTGTCAACATCAAGTAGATGATTTATACTGGCATGGATTCAACCTTAAAAGTCATCATTATTTTTCTTCAAGGTACTGAGCACTCATGTTCCTAATGAGAGTAGAGATTTGGAAAAACATCACTATTCAAGTATTCACTCATACTCCAAATTAGTACCTAGCACAATCTGGGTTGAAGACCCAGTGAAATTTCTAGTAGCTCTAAATTCAAGAATCATCTAAAGCTGTCCAGAATAAAAACTTAAGATAGATCTATAAGATAAACAGTATGTATGAAGGAGGCAGACCTCTTCAGCTTTACTGCTCGTCCAAACCAGCACTTTTTGTTTTAGATTCATGTGAATGTGAGAATCCTAAGTTTCACCTTTTCAAAAAAGGAAATTTCAAGAACTGTAGTTTCTTACGGAAAGTTTGCAGATGTGAAACAAACCAGAAGCCCACGTGGGAATCTTAGCCGTTTCATTTTTCTTTTTAGGACTTAGTTTCAACAAGGTATTTATGTACATGCTTCTTGATGTTGATGCTAAATAATATCAAGTGCTAATTGCTTTGCTGAATCGGGACCCATTTGCTGAAATAGCTTTTTATCAATGTTGCATAAGAAAACCTAACCGCATCTCTTCAAAAATAATTAAATCCAATTTGTATTGGCATCAACACTCTCAGCTTCAAGTCTAATTTCTTTATGCCATCAGCTAATTTCATCTGTTCGCTGCGTACTGGCTTTCAACTGCTTTAAACGCCTCTGTAATTACCCTCCCTATGCCACCTCTTTTCAAACACTCAATGATCTCCCTCTAAGGTTTGGCATTTTGAAAAAGAACGCGTGTGTATCTGGCTAATGCAAACGTACCTTGTGCGGTCGTGCTTTTGCAACATAGCTCTTGGGTACAGAGCCATAAGAGCAAGGCAATTATTTCTTTCCTTTCTGATACAAGCCTCCTGCACAGAGCTGCAAAGATCAAGACAAGGACCCAGCGGGAAAATATGGTAGTGGAAAACTTTTCCCCTGGAGCAAAGGAACAGACCTAACTAGAGCAACTGAACACCTACAATAATCAGGCAAAAAAAAAAAAAAACAACCAGCTTGGTGGTGCAGTCAGCAGCAACAATGGAAAGCCCAAGAAGCATGCAGAACTGATGGCACATCCTGTGGAGAAAGTTGACTAGTTCTTTGAGGGAAGCACCGGGAATAAAACGGAAAGACTACCAGAGGAGCAAATTCCTATCAGGCTACAGAGCCTGGATCCTGAAAGGATTTGTGGTAATTGATGATATCATTTTAGTTTGCTTGGGATTCACATTTCCAATGAGAAGTTACTCTACTCTTTTTTTCTTTAGAGGGATGAAAAATCCATGGAGCAGAATTTTCTGCCTTCATGCCAAAAACTGAGCAGAGGCAAACTGAGGACACTACACAGGCTGCAGAGCTGGAGTCACTTTGCTCACTTAATCGCCCCAGGGCACGTGGGTATGAAGTTACGACACTTTGAGCTGCAAAGCTTCTATAACCCAGACTCTTCCAGCTCAATCACCGGGCTACTTCTTCAAAAATAAATTAATTTAAAACAATAAAAAATAAATTAATTTTCATTAATAAATTAACTGTGTGTATTAAACTGACATCACAGCGTCTAAACATGTGAGCAAGAATGTTCTTTTCAGAAAGAGGTCAGCCTGTGTGGACTGACTCTGCTCCGCCTCAACTAGCTGTCAGCATACTCAAAACATCTTCCATTGCTGACAGACACCATCAATATTACTTAAATTGCCATCACGATTAGTACTACAGAATCACCTAGCGCTCCTAGCCAAGATGAAACTCTCCTCCTCCCGTATCCCATATTGCTTGCCAAACAGTCCCCATTTCAAAGGTCTTGCAATTTAACGAGGAACATCAAGGTAGGTTAAGGCAGAAGTGACTTGTCCAAGTTCCTCTGCAGGCCACAGGAAGGGGAAGGCTGGAAATGGACTTCAAACATCCTAATTTCCATCCCTTCCACTAGAGTATACTTTGTTAATACAAAGTGCTGGGTTTATAACAGCTGTATGCCTCTGAGGTAGGACCACAGAAGGCCAGCTCCCCAATCTGATCCGTGAACACTGAATTTATAAAGCTGTAGCCTTCAGCTGTTGCCCCAAATTTACTCTTTCCTCTACATGACCTCTTTTTGAATTGATGCAGGCTTAGGGGAAGAGATGAAATGGAGGAGTTGTATGTGCTGATTTCACTAATCTTCTGACTTCACTGGACTTCCTCTAACTCAGTCTTTTCGTTTCCTCTTGCTTCAGTGGGAAATCTAGGATAGGCATGGGTTAGGACAATTCCTAGAGTTTGCTAAAGGATCTTCAATAAACAGAGCAAAAAAAAAAGGCTTAAAAAACACAGGCCAAAAAGAGGACATTGGACTACTGATTTTCTAAAGTCAGTTAAAATTTCTCATCCTATTCTATTTCTCTTCTCCTTGGAGAAATATTCATCTTACCAAAAACCTTACCTTGGAGTTCTGCTTACTGATTGGTAAGACGCTATGCCCTATATAAAACTCTCTCCAAACTGCCTTAATTTCCCTGAGAACAACTGCTCATGGACAGTGGAACGACTTTCATACATGATTGCAACAGAGCCTAAGCTGATGGGCACATTTGTATGGTCACCAACAGCTTTACTCCTCTTCCCAGCTGCAGGCTACCCTGTGTTGGTACCTTGGGTGCAGTGCAACAGTGGAAGGAGAATCTGTGTAAACTACTGCACTGCTATTTCCTACAGCCCACAGAAAGCTTCCCGCTGGAACAAATAAGAAAAACAGGGTGTCTGTCAGGCTGATGCTGGACTGACAGTCTTAGATGGTGTTTCTACCCCACACATCTGAACGGTACTAAGAAAAAACACAACACTGTTGGACAACACTTGGTTCAAAAACAGTACACTGGTTAAATGTGGGACAAAGCTCAGTTTTAAATACTCAAGGAATAAAAGTGCATGTGTACTTGGAGAATTATCAAGTTGCCTTAGACTCCCAATTTAATATAATAATATATCTTGATCTTCTGAGAGCAAGGGTAAGGGCTGCAAAAAAAAAAAAACCTGGTAGAAAAATGTAAAGTTTTCTTTCCTAAATTGCAAGTCTTTTCTGGAAAAGTAGACTGTTTTACAGTCCTTGTTTTCTGGTTTGTTGGTCGTGCCCCCCCCCCCCCCATACATTTTAACTGCAGATTAAAAATCTGATTTTCATTTTTTTAATTATCCCAATGAAAATGTTTTTACTACATGTAGTGCCATCTGGAAATGGAACCTTTTGAAAATAGCTCATAGTTGGACCTCAGAAAAAATTTGGAGGCACTCAAAATTGTTAGTTGCTTTTAAGTTTTTTTCTGCTGAAATATATATAACCACTTCCAGAATACTTGAGTACAACCTTGCTCCTGCTTCCACTGAAATTAAAGGAAGTTTTGATGTGGATTTGCACAAGACAAATCCCCAAACCCGTAACATACCATACAAATAGGAGGCCTGGTGGTTGTTCGCTGCTGGAATAAATAAAAAAATCCCTTCAGCATGAGAAATGCCATCATCTGGTGAAATCAGCTTTATGCCATCTCCTGTCAGGTGTGACAGCGCTTGGGAGTTCATGAGAGGGGCAAGTGATTAAAAGCCACCACAGGGCAATCGGTTGCCACTTCATTTTATTTTATTTTCTTGAAATAGCCTTTGTAGGAAAGATACAAACCGACGTAGGAAAGAGCAACTCGTTTTGCCTAATGGGCTCACAGTCACCGAGACTCAAATAAGCTGACTGCTTAAAAACAACTCGGGAGCCACAGTAAAAGATAGAAAATTATTGCTTCCTGTCATGACCAAATATTAAACACAGCACACACCTAATGGCTCTATCACTCCCCAGGGAAGAAGCTTTATGAACAATAAAATCCCAGCAGACTTGCACTGTTTGGACTTAGAGGCCTCATTATAGGCTCACTGATCCAATACAATTTACAAGCTCAATGGACTCCACTTGAAGGAAAAGCCACCAAACATGGAGTTATAAATGGAATGCCCATGGAGAAATAAGCATTTATTTGTGAAGGAAATTAGCAGAGAAGAGGAGATGGAGAGGAAAGGAAAAAAAAGGAAGGGGAAAAAAAAAAAGATAGGTTGGATGACAGCAGCGCATGAGTGATCCAAATCAGAGAGAAAGATGGGAATATGAATTACGCTTGCAGAAAGGAAATGCTGTTCCAGGACACGCTTACATGATCCAGCCTGGGACACGTAAGACTTGGATACCACTCCTCACTGTGTCACAAGCCATGTCTCCTATGTGATCCTGAGCGAGTCATGTAAGCTCTTAATATCTTTAAAATTATGAGCCCATCTTCATCTGACTTAAGCAAGTTTCAGATATACATTATATACTTCCGATCTCAACCTTGTCTTCCTTTTACAAGGACTTTGGGTGATGTTCTGAGTGGGACAAATTATTTCATACCCTATCTGAAAGCAGGAAACGCTACACGTGAATTGGGAGGCCTTCTTCAGATGTGAAGCACTCGTTTCAGAGAGGCTGAAATCCTGGGATGTTTACGGGGTAGAAAATATATGAGATCCCACCAGAAACACATGGTGAAAGAAACACACAAGGAAGGGACGGACAGAAATAAAAGGTTCAAAAGGAAAGCAAGAGGCCATAACAGAAAAGGTTAGGGCAGATGAAGTGACAAGTCCATAAAACCAGGTCTAGACAGAGGCCGAGAGGAGTGCAAAAGTGGTAAGGAAGAGTATTTTAGGTCATAAATACACAGGGGATGCTTTCATTAGGATGCAAATACTCTGAAATATTGGCATTTTCAATGATGAGTGCAGATAGATCCAGGAAAATGCAGACCCATTTTCAAAAAGTTGAGTTGTGGAGATCCCATGTCACACACTATTGCTCTACATGCCTGCAATTTCTTTTGTGCTGTTTGCATAGTGAATTTATCCTCAGCTTCTATTCCCAGAGGTGCTTTAGTTCATGGGAAACTTTTATTCCATTCCCCTGTCCACTACTACCAAACTCATTGATTCTAATGGCTCCTTACACTGCTATCTCATCTGTCCTTCTGAGACCCCTTGTTATCAGCTGGCTGTGCAGCCATTTAACCTCCTCACTTGCCGTTTACGAGAACATAACACAAACTGGATCAAATTCTCCTTATTGCAGGGACAAAGCTTCAATTTAAAAGGGGACACGGATTTTTCCACACTATGCTTGAACTTTGCTCAAAACTTTGCATTGCTCAGTCAGGATTCAGCCAGCCAGCACCATCAATGTTTTTTATCTCAGCTAAAGCACAACTAATCTAACAAGATCGGAATTCATCCATGCTTGCTGTCCAAACTGCACTAAAGCATCATGGAAGCTTATCTGATTTATGCAGAATTGCTAAAATCCTTTGGGTCTTGTCTTCATTGGACTTAGTTTCTTAAGGCTTCCAGGCAGTAGTAGCAATACTCCGATTTTATTTCTTTAGATTATATAATATGTCCTTGCTCAGACTTAACCATGCTCCCCTTGCAGTTCTGAAATGAGAACATGTGCTACCTATTCCAGGTACAGGCTTAGTGGAACTAAAGTAATCAATACTGGTTAACACTCCCACCCATTACATTTTCCCCCTCTAACATATCCAAAAAGGCAAGCGCTCCATTCAGAGGGCTCAGGTGAGGTGCTCAGGACAAAATGGCTGCAGTTGCACAGTGACAGCACGTGGCTAGGAGCACACATGTACAAAAAGCTAGTGGAAATGAGGTTCCAGTTCTGTTAGCTTCCTAATAAATCTGTGCTTGAAATCAGCAGCGATTTACACTCATTTATTTTTTTTTGCTTAGTTTCAGAAGCAGTAACACCTTCAGCCCAGGCAACAGCAACTAACAGTCTGGGGGGAGAATAACTTTTTAAAATCACTCCAAAACAATCTCCACCTTAATGGCAACAGTTTTCCACATCACCATAGTATTTCCACACATCAATTTTCAGCATATGTATCTTTGTGTTATCAGTGAAAGCTAGAAAAGCACACACTTCTCCTTGGTTTACTGTTAAACAGAGACTATATGAATGGCTAGAGAAATACAGGGAGTCTGCAATGGAGAGAAAGGAGCAGAACCCAGGACTTCAACAATTCAAACTAGCTCCTTAACCACAAGTCCATTCTTCATTTTTCTAGCACACTCAAAAAGATCTTTAAGCTTCGTTTGACTCAGTAGCTTGCTGGAAAATCTGGTGTCTGTCAACATTAAAAAAAAAAAAAAAATTAAGTGACACAAATTAGTCTCTAGTTTACTCCATTTACAAGCTTTAAGTGATTGTACGAATCAAAGATTTCAAGATGCTTTGGACAGCAAACTAGTAAAGAAATTTTCTTTTTACCTAAAAGAGGGGGCAAAAAAAGAAACAAACAAACAAATTACACATGAAGAGAACCACTTGTCAAATGGCTAGGATAGTGCACTTTAAGTTACTGACTCCCCACAAACATCCAGTCTACTAAAAAATTCATAAAGAGACAGATGGCACAACAGCAGCTCTTTGCAGGAGAGCAGGGTTTAGCAGTGAACAAAGGACTTTGACTCCCTAGGACAAGAGAAGAGATCATTGTGGGTTTTGGAGGCTTGGAAGGGGGGATTGGAGCATGAGGGGAGCAGAGGAGGGCTGCGTCTATCTGTGGCTCCTAGTTTCACCCCACAGACGCAATAGATTTGAGATATTTATTCTACCTTGGCAGGCTTACAAGGAGCATGGAGAATAGAGTAGAAGAAGAACAATCCAACTCTGCCATGTAGATGAAATCCTCCTTGCAGTAGAAATATGAAAAATAAAACCAAAAACTCTTCAAGGATCTGAAACCTCTTTCCACAGCTAGGTAATTGCTAACACTTTGTGTTAAGGGAGAAACTGAGGCATGGAGTTATGTGACTTGTTTAAAGTGACAGGGTAACTCAGTGTCAGTAGGAATTTGATCCAGGCCTCTGCATTCATTCTGTTCTGCCTCTAAGCATTAGGAAATATCCTTGTGTTACCCAATGGTTTTGGGGATCACCCTGAAAGGGAGATGGGAGGGATAAAGTCATTTTTAGATGGCTGAGATTAAAAGAAGGGAGAAAAAACAAAACAAAACAAAAAACCACAGGATACCCAGAAGTCTGCACTTATTTCAAGCCAGATGCTTCAAAATGAAAGATAATCTATATGCCCTTTTGCCTTTTTTAGGGAGAGGGAATTGGGGGGGGGGGGGGGGGGGGGGGCGACACACAAGAAGACATAAAGCCCAGTCCTATTAATGTGGACATCTCACACAGAGCACTTTAAGACACAGCATGGACACTATAGGGGCATAGTCAGAATGTTTAAGCTTGGCAACAGCTCTTTCCTAAAGCAAGTTTTAGTGCTTGCAAAATGTGCCAGCCAGCCAGCCTGGGAGAGTTCAGTCCTGTTTATCTATACAGCAGGTAGGGCATGAGTATCAGCAGGGAAGAAAATCTCTATCCGTGCCGCCCCATTTCCACATTGAAGGGATGGACCCCTATGGCACAAGAATGTAATCCAGTCTCTTCTGCTTCTTTATAGAGATGCTAACAAGTGTGCCAGCTGTGTCCATGCTTTGGGGTTTTTCTCTAAAAATAATAATAATAAAAGCCTAAATGTTTTCAGCTAACCAATACCGTAGTTCACCATCTACTGAAACCACTGTGCCAAGTGCTCAGCTGGTGCAAGTCAATGTAGCACTGCTGACCCAGCTGCAGATCTGGCCCCATGCCTCCACCCACTGGTTAGTGCATGTCTCGACCCAAGGTAATACTCCACACAACCCAGCAGTTCACTCAAATCCCATTCATCACTACAGCCGCTGCCCCAGTAACAATCGCAATAAATAAAAGGTGGTAACAAAACACATTAGATTCTTTACAGGACAATTAGGAAGAGTTTAGGTTAACAGTAGGAGGACTTGAACCCAGGATCTCAGATTCTCAAAGCATCTGAGCTAAATGACCTCATTCCATCAGCTCAAAGACAGCCGAGGACTCAAGAGCCTCCACACAGTAAAACCATAAGGACAGCCAGCTACACACAACGCAGAGCTTATGCTCACATTTTGCAGTGGCGTTCCAAGAAATTTCCCCTGTAGTAATGAAAAAGTCTGTCCCATCCCAGTTGCATCACATTCTTTAATTGAATTAAGATGTTTCATTTGAATTACACAGAAATTTCTTTTGACTATTTATCTCTTATTAGAAGAAGAAAAAAAAAATAATAAGCAAATAAACTGTTCAACCAAAAAAGTCACCCGGTTCTCTGCAGTACCCTGAAGACTTCAATTAGATCACAGCTTTAGTAAACTAGGTAAAGCACTAAGAGTAACACATGCACAAAATAACCTGCTCTAAAGAGCTTAAATCTTCAAGAAACACAAATTAAAAATATCATTCACACTTGATGAATGAGGAATTTATATCCACAACTATACAACTCACCTAAAATGAGAGAGAAAATCTGCAGTAAAATGAGGAATTAAATTCATCTGCGGTATCCACGACCTCTTAACCATAAGACCAAGTTTCTTTTTATTTGCGTAACTGGGGTGGGAAAGGTAGCAAACTAAGTAATTATAATATAGCTTTCACTTCATTAAAATACAGCTTTCATTTGGGAAGTATCATCTTCAAAAGAGTAAAGCTTCCACCCTTCTTCCTGAAAGCCACCCCAACCCATCCACTTCATATCCCTGCCTTCAACGAAGAAGGAAACGTTAGTATGCAAAGTTCACCCTCTGATTTCCAGGAACTACAAGGAACATTAAGAACCACCACTTCAGCCATGAGAAAAAGAAACAAAAACATTTACATGTACATTTCTGAAGCCTCATAAACCTACCAATTCCACAGGTACTAACTTCAAAACCTAAGCAGAAAGACAGGATAAATAGAAATGAAGACCACTGGGAATCCACCAGTGCTGTGATCCACCACAGGAACACACTAGAACCAATTTAGCTCTGATGAATTTTGATCCTGTAGGCAAAGTTAAAGCTTGCTCTAACATTTTGAGAAGTGACCATGGCCTGTGTTGTCTAAAAAACTTGGAGTGCATATTTTGCAAATGCTTCTGGACTAAACATTTACCATGTAATCTCCCATATGTTCAGGTGGTCCTTTCAGTCCTGGGCTCCAGTGGAGTTATGTCTGTTTCTGCTTTTTGACGCCTGGAATAGCAGCATTGCAGGATTTGAGCTGTATCATTGCTGTTAAAACAGAGGCAGCATTCTGAAGTCAGATTCTGATCCAAGTTACACTGGAATTCTGACTCAGAACGTTGCAGGAACCTAAATATTCTAATGTATCCTACAGATCTTTATCAGTGGGAGAGGGCACACAGTAAATTTCAGTGAAGCAGCTCCCTTTCGTATAAAAAAGTGCTGGTTTCCAAGAGTGAACGGAAAAATATCTGCAAGGTCCTTAGGATCTAAATCTAGTCCCCAGAGCAAAGGTCACAGCAGAAATGTTTTATTCAGCGTAAGAACTTTTGGAATTCATTCAAGGAGAAGAAAAAAAAAAAACCAACAACAACAACATGGCTGGCATTTTTTTCCCACTGAACTATTTCTTCCTTTTTAAACAGGGATACAAGTTTCCATGATTTGGCAAACACCAGTGAATTGTGCCTCCCTACAGCAATAAACAGGTAAACCAACACAACAGTCTAAGCATCAGTCTCTGGAAGTGTAAAGAGCAAGGAAGCGTGGAGAGAAACAAATAAAGGGGAAAACACTGTACTGCTAATGGAGTTATGTTCTTTTGCAGCAACTTATAACATAGTCCCTAAACTCAGCTAAATTTGGTGTACACTTAGTTCAGTGCAACACTGGATGGCAGGTTATGACCTCAACAGATTTGAATGCTTCATTAGTCTCGTGAGGTTTGTAGGATGCATCTATAGCGTGGTCAGAAGTGTGCAATCATAGCACAGACAGGCACACCAGATGCAGCCACTTAGCTGGCTCAGGCAAAAAAGAAAAACAATAGAGTTGCAGTAGCACAGACATCGGTGTATATCTCTACCCAGTAGAAATGCCTCTCCTTGCTTCTTCACCACCCTCAGAGGTACCCAAAGTAGCTATTTTAACTTGTGCCCACTCATGACAGGAGTATACCTCTGAGTACCATACAGAGCTTGCTTCATCTGGGACTCTGAACCCCTCTACCTTGCAGCTCCTTTGCTGTTGAGGGAACCTGCTTGCCACTCACGGGCTGCTTGTACAGTAAGGCAGCTTAGAGATTAGTAATGTGGTGCCCTCCCAAATCCTTTATATTTGAGTAGGCCACTGCCTTTGCGGGAGTTGCAAATCAAACACAGAACTTGCTAGACCTAAGCTACACACAGCTCAACCTAAAACTGGTTCCATCTCTGCTCTCACACCTTGCGATAGTCACCTACTACAGCTTTGAAGATGCTGGTCTTTTCTATCCTGTACAATCAAACCACGTTTTCACCATGTAGGTCCCCACTCACAGCTGGAATTGCAATGCAGATGGCGACTCCCGAGTGCCAGCCCCAATTTTCTCACACACTCTTGCAGCAGGAGCAATGCATATGAATTAACCTAGGCTCAAAGGGAGAACCTAGCACCTTCAGACAAAGTTCTTCTCTGGCCTCCCTTTTCCTTCTATTCTAAATGGAAAGCTCTAGTCCTGTTTCACTTTGCACGCACTGTTTAGACATGACTCTGCGTAACACAAACGTATTTTTGTAATCCCTTCTCTCTCAGTTTTACTTTTTTTTCCCCCTACTTCTCTAGAGACATGCTAGAATGTAACAGCTGCATTGTTACATGCAAATTTTTACATTTACTTTTCATTTCAAACAATGACAAAACAGCTTCATTCCAATTATTTTCTATTTTTAAAGAAACCCTGTAGTTCATTTTAAACTAAGAAAAAACCCACCATGAAGCCAACACTGAACTGAATATCTTACCATATTTATTAGCCTGCATGATTGCAGACGGTTGCAAGCTGCATTTCAGAAATTACATTCCACTTGCTACCAAGTTCTTAAGCATAGATGTTTTCTTCTAAAGAAGCCGTATAAAGACCCCCTAAATAAATAAGAACACCGCCGCCCAGGTTCTCAAGCTAGTTCAGAACACACATGACTCTCCAGGAGAGTTTTCTCCTTGTTTGAAAGACAGGGAGATTAGCCCCATTGAATGTAGCTTGGGAGAGCAGACTGTTTAGTTAAACTCCTAAGCAGTTGTACTTACTGCTGTGGAAATGTCTGAGGATGACAGACTAGACGATGAATTCCTCTGTGCACAGATACATACAGCATAACTCTGTTATTATATTTGCATTACATGTGTTGATTAAGATGTACTACACAAGATTATCCCTCCCTCCTCAAACCTTGTTTAACTGGGTAAAATGGTGGAATAGAAATAACTGTACAGAAGAGGGAGTCATCTGCTAGATGCTGCGCTACTGATTGGCGGTAGAACAAGAAAAAAGATCTAGCTTCAAGTTTAGCTTCTATTCACCACACTGCTCACTAAACCATGCCACCTCCAGACAGCAGTGCAGATTTGTAATTGTTTCTTTCCTCTGTGGCCTAAACCTGATTTAGTGACTGCCTTTAAAACCAAGTGAAAACAGCTTTATCGGGCTGTACCCCTTATTTCTCTCACGTACCTTATTATTATCCCTACCGAACTCCAGATTTCACTTGCAATTTTGAGACACGCACACGCAGAGATGAAAGGGAAGAACTGACACTCAACAAAAAACTGCCAGACTGAACCTAGAGGATGCTTCCACGCGAACAGAATGCCTATAGGCAGAAAGCCTATTGCTGTTAGCAGGGGAGTTATGAATAGAAGTTCTAGGCTTAGAGCAAGTTAGGAAAGCTTAGGACTCATCGACCACACACATGACTTGTGACGCACATTTTACACAAAGTTGTTAAAAAGAATAGTCCTTTTCTTTCTAATAGTTTCACCTCCATTGCATTTTACATCAACAGATCTGAAATCCCCACAGAAAGCATCAGAATCTTCATTTTGCATGAAAATGGACAGCTTGCTCAAGATGGCAAATACAGTTAGTGGTAAGAACTACCCCCTTCACGGTCTTAACTCATAGCCTTACATCATGCTGCCTCTCCAGCAGTCAGACAAGTTTCAGAAAATTCAGATTTCAGACTGGAAAGTCCCCAAATGCAGATTCATACCAAACATCAACACAGCAAAAAATAAGCTAGAAATTTCATAGAAAAGGTCAAGATGGCATATCTAGGACTTCTGCTTCTAGTCAGGAAACTGTCCCTCACACCCACACAAACAGCCCAGTTTGCTGGAATTTCCAACTTTGCTCCCAACCACAACTTGTCAGTACAAAGTTAAAAGGAAAAATCATGGGGTAAAGGGAGTGGAAGAACCCCATCACATCATCAAAGTTCCAAAATTATTTACATTGACTCTGTGATGAAAAAAAGGAAGGAAATAATTGTAGATTGTTATTCAAACCAGCTTGACCATTCTGAATGCCAAAACAAAATTCACAAGAAATACAATGTCAAATAACGCTTATTAGAATGTAGATGGAATGTGCCAGACACATACAGACATAAAAACTGAACCCACAATCAATCCACTTCGGCATCAGCTCTCCACCAGCCCCTTGTACCAGCTGCTTCAGGGAAAGAAACTCTTTTAAAGAGTTACAGTAGAGCAATCTGGGGGGCAAAGGTTTCTTCCTGACTTTTCCTTATTTGCTGTTCTCCTTCTGGAGATCTTGGTTGCGTACTTCTTTTTGAGACAGCTCTGTCTTCTTATTTTTCCTTTTTGAATCTTGCTGAACTCCAGACCTCAAACAACACTTTGAGTCAGTGAGTTCCACAGGCTAGTTTTCTAAGCCTCCAAAAATACTCACAATTTTAAACGTGCCACTTCATGATTTAACAAACTGCTGCTCTCCCCATTTATGTTATTTACCCAGAAACTGGCAAGCAGAACCTAGACCTGGATCTGGAACTGACTCATATATGAAGCTGCTGCCCTACATAAAATTGCTCACAATCCCCAAACCATCAGTTTTAATCCTGCCTAATCCTGCCAATTTTAATCCAACACCTAATATGTTGCACTTCAGCCTTTACCTCTTCCTTCCCCCCCACATTTCTACAAAAATATTGTTATTTTGTTCAAGAATATTATTGAAGCTGCCAGGTTGCTCAAAGCTTTATCCGTCCCAGTAATCCAGCTGGATCACATCCCTGGTGAACAGAAAATATTCCAGATACATACATGGAATATTTGCTCACAATGAAAATGATACACAGAGAACTTAATTTAAAAAATAAACATCAACAATTTTGTCAAGGTAAGCCCAGATGGACTAAAGCTAACCAACTCTTAGGCTGGCATTTTTCTAAACAATCACAAAGCACAGACATCATCGAATGCAGACACTGACAGATAACCATCAAGAAACATCCTCAGCCACCTCAAAGCACACACAATTTAGCGTTGCTTTTGTGAGAAAATGAGGATTTGTTTCCTACCTGTCAATGATCACGGGGTCAGACGGAGTCTCATTTCTGTTGCCGCAACTTTTCTTCTCACAGCACCGACTAGAGAAAGAAAACCAAAATTAAAGAATTACTGGGACAGTTGATAGCAAAGCAACCAGCTAAAAACCTTGTCTGCAAACCTTCAGGACTCAATATATGCCTGGAAGAGTGACTGAGAAAATTCTGGCTACGGTTTCCAGAAGGGAGAAGAACTAAGGGAATTGGGTGCCCAAATCCTGGTTAATTCCAGCTGGAGTTTGGCACTTGGCTCCCCATAGTCTTTTTTTTTAAATTCCCAGCCAAAAATGAACAGCAATATGGTCACACTTTAGACTAAGGCACTATTTGTAAGGGCTTAAGAAGTGATGAACATATGTCATAACGACATTACAGGCATGAGTATCATGTGTTATGTATGGTTAAAAGTCCATCAAAAGAAGGTGTTAGAACTGACTATAAGCAACCTACTGATTTGTTATATTCTAATAACTGATTGTTGATTATTAAATATCTAGTGACCCCTAAGTTTCATACACCCACAGAAAACTTCAACACTATAGTAGCACCAATGAAAAAAACAGAAATTGAACACACTTAGATCCTACTAAGGATCTGAAGAGATATTTTTTCAGGCTGGCATTTCATCTGTAAGTCCCTTTGCAATTGTTTCAGTGATGATAAGCCCTTAAGATTAAGCATGTATTTATACACATTTTATACTGTGTAGCCACCAACATGATTGTACAGAAATTAGAACTCTCTCTGATGAGCTCACAACATAAAATACATATATTTATCTGACTTGGTAAGAAAATGCAAGATAATGCTGTTGCCCTCAGGAGCCTGCTGTAAGGTTCATATTGCAGAATGATAGCCGTGTTATGCCCACACCTATGCGTGTGTGCATGCACACATAGGCAAAGAGAACTCTGTGTGTGTGTGTATATATATGTGTGTGTGTGTGTGCGTGCAAATGCACGGATATGTACATACATACACAGATATATCAGGAGATGGTACGGAAGAATACAACCTCCGCTTAGGAGCTATTTGATGTTCTTCACTCCCAGTGAATTAAACTTTCTTCAGGAAAGAACAGAACCACTGCATTTCCTTTTCCCATTTTTAATAATAATAAAAAATTTTTAAAAAGGGAAAAAAAAAAAAAAAAAGAAGAGGCGGGTCGTTATCTGATTTTCACTGATATACTCATTGACATGGTTGATGCTCCTTGCATATACAACACCTGAGTACTAAAAGTTTAATAGACTTTAAAACCAGTCCTTGCTCTGAAATTCTCAATTTTAAAAATTTGTAGCAACACAGAAGTCTGTTAGAAGATTTAAGCTGTCTTAATGCTCAGATAGCTTGTTCCAACCAAAGCTAACGGGAGAGGGAGGATGGAGGCATCCAAAACTTTAAGTAGACTATATCAGAAGTCCCATGTGCCTCAGAAGTCACCAGATCAGATTCTGCCTTGAGTTACACAAATACCTTTCCAAATTACGTTTTTCACATTCTGATGAGGTTGTTCAAATTTACACGCATGGAATCAAAAAATTGTTTAGGTTTTTGTACGGTGGTATAATAGGTGCTGAACACATTTGCAAATTCTCAAGTCGGTCTGAATCCCACAGTTTTCCAACTGAGGAGCAATTCCAAGCAGAGGAATTAAAAATAAATAAATAAATAAATAAATTAAATGCTTGAATTCACTGAAGGCTGTACAAAACATGAGAGTCGTTTTTTTCTTGAAATGCCTAATATTCAATTATAAATACCTAAAAAAAGCATTTACACAAAAAAACTCTTTCAGATATGAAAAATTTCAAATGCATACACTTTCTCCTGAAGTTACAGTGTCTGCCAGGAACTTCCCGTTTGCAAGTTGAAATTGCCCTGCAAGATGAGATACAACTAGAAGATCTATTTGAATAGCAGCTCTAACTGTTTCAACATTTCTACATTCCCTTTGCCTCAAACCTGCACTTATTCATCGATGCTAGTCCTTTTAAAATAAAAGGATACACTAAATATTTAAAAATCCCTGGGGCAGACCCTCTAGCTGCTGTAAATTGTCATAGCTCCATCGACTTCAGTGAAGCTATGGTAATTCACACTAGCTAAGAATATCCCCACTCCCTCCTTCTCCCAACTTTGTTTTAAGTGCATCTTTTATGCATTTCACTGCCTAATGATTGTTTATAAAGAATTGCATATTTTTGTACTAAAAGCCAAGATGTGAGATATTTTCTGAAGAAAAAAAAAAATTAACCCCAAAAAGGCAGAAAACCCTCGCTCAGAAGAATATAAATTTGGCATGTACTTCTGACATGTCCAATACAATGACGTATTGGAAATAACACCAGGAATAAATGCCTTGCTGGTTTACATGCCGCTATAATAAAACAACAAAAGGAACCCAATTCTTAAAATAGTTTTGTAGTGTTTTGTCGTTGAGGTTTTTTTACATCTAGCTGAAACAGCAGTCATTTCCTCGCTTTGCAATAATACTAAATGAGATCTCCTTTAGTCATGTAACTTATGCAGATGGTCATAAAAAAATATTTCTGCTTGCACTACATCACAGTAAGGTTCAAGCAGAATACACTAGCAGTACCTCCACCACATCACATCAGCTCATACACTCTTCCCAGAGAGGTTGCCATTTCTTGGCACAGTAAGCGTTTTAGAATGAATTATGCGAGACTGGAGTACAACATGGCTGGGTTCCGAAATAAGTGCGTCTTGTTTTATTTTAGTTTTCACAATTGCCACAGTTAGGAACTTTATGTTTGTAATACTTAAAAATTTTCCTTCTAAAACTGTGGCTTACAGCTAGAGTTCTCCAAATGTTTTACAAATGTCTACATTCTTATCACACTCGGCCAACAGATTTTTTTGTTAGAGTGCTAGAGTTTCCCCTTGACTGTAATACTTTTTGAGCCCGAACATATGAAAAAATATCTTGATCAGGGAAAACAGTCACTTCCAGTGAATGACTAGTTCACACATAAATCAGAGTGCTTTTAAAGACTGAGGATGTTTCAGCCCAGCATTTTAGCGCAAGTACCTCTCAAATCTTTAAATCCCTGTTTCCAAGTATTTCCAAGTATCCAAGCAGTAACATTTCCAATGAGCTTGTTTTACAAATGCTGTCTGTAACAGAATTGACTTGTTCCAATTTAAGTCAATGGCAAAAATCCCCAAATCTGGTCGTCCAGGATCAAGCCTACAATATTCTCTTTAAGCAAATTACTGGCATGACTTCACCAATATTTACACTTCTGCTACAATGTCTTGCTAGGAACATCCCTTTAGAGATGCTCATTTACTGAAAACAAGAATATCAAGGCCCCTAAGTCTTGATATTCCTTTCATATGACTTTCCCTACATGGGAAAAATAATGGTTTAAATTATGAACAGTCCTGAAAAAAACCTCATAACAAACACAGAAACCAAAAAGCTACCACAGACAACACCAGATCTACAAACTGAATACTCCAGAAGGCTCACGTCAAAGGCAAACTTGCATCCTTTCCCTCCTCACACTTGACTAAAATGGTTTTAAAATTCAGCCCTCAACTTCCCTCCCCTCACCCCCCCTCAAAAAAAAAAAAAAAAAAAAAAAAAATCTGTCTCTAATTTCAAACTCAAATAAGCTCACAGCATGGTGGCCTTTGTTTTGTTTTCTTCTCCCCAACTCCTCCCTGCAATTGCATAACAAAAGTGTCTAAATTCACACCATCTGGCCGATAAAGACACAGGCCCCAGTGGCCGCCTGGCCCAGCTGATTAGAGCTCCTGTCTAGTCTGAGCCTTGTGGCGAAAGTCACAGCTGTGGGGCTTGCTTGCACTCAATACAACTCTGTTATTAGCCAGCTGTAGGCCCTGAGACTACTTCTGTTCAAATTATACCACCTTTTAACCCTCTGAGCATTGAGGGCATAGGGGGTTGCTGGCAGCAGCATAACAACTAGTTTCCTCTTAGTCGATAATTGGAAGAAAAAGAAGAAGAGAAAAAAGTTATGCCAGGAGAGGAGACTGTTTACCTTGATTTCCAGCCGTTGGGGGGAAAAGACTGTGTATTTATGACAGACCCACCTAACAGGAACAGTTCCCATTAGGCCGTAATAACCCAAATGAAAAATTTCAAATCTGCAAATAAATAAATAGAGCCTCTCACTGAAAGCACTAATTATTGAGAGTTGAGAGTTTAACTTTCAATTGGTATGACAGATTGTTGTAGCCGTATCAATATTTAGACAACTTTCCTGCTAAGCATGCATCTGTCACTGTCTGAGTGGAAGATGGGGAGTTTCGGATGCACTTGTCTCTATACAGCAAGAATATCTGCGAGTGTGATTACATACAAAAAAAGTACAAAAAAAAAAAAGCCTACATTCAACTAGCGGGGATTGGAAGAAGAGGAGCAGAAAGACAGGCAGACCCTTCTTTTTAAAAACAGTAGGCATCAATTTGGACAGCAGAGTGGGTACAGTGCATTAAATTTTTATATACTGTTACTAATGCAAACTAAACTAGCGGCTTTAAAAATTGATGCTGCCACTTAAGCAGCACACAATGAGGAAGATTTGATTATTGTACTTAAAAGAAATAAAATAAAATGTCAAGTTTAACTAGAGTTGGATCCATTCCCTTGGCATTATTCAAAGTGATATGTGTAATGCCTCTTCAGAATACACAGCATCCTGTTCAGAGATACTTTAGAAAAACACGACATTTAAAAATCAAATGTCTTGATTAGGTTACAGAGCGCTTTTGACTTCATTCACTAATCTGTGTTTTACATGGAAAGGACGTCCCCGAGTTTTAATTCTTCCTTGGCTAATCTGTCAAGCAGGAGAGTTCAGTATAATCAGAATAATGGTTTACATTTGTAGAACACTACCTTAAATCAAGCACGGAATATGTTTATAGGCATCAGTGGAGGCGAGGTATATAAAAGCTGAGCAGAGCGTTTGATACTATAAAGGCACGGAGAGGAAGCAGGGGAAAAAGCCAAATTAATTTTATTTTAAAGAAGTACATTTGGATGGGAAGGTGCTGGTGTTTGCTGCTGAAATATTTTAACTTCTAAAATAGAACTGCACTCTATACAGGAAGAGTGGAGGAAGATGAAGTATGCTAACTGTCGTTTTGTTACCACAAACCAGAACCCAACTGCACAGCAATTCAAAGATTTCCCTTCTCTAACATTCACCTAGTTATAGTGAAGACTTTCAACAACGCGGATAGCGTATATATTTAAATATGTATACAAGTTCTAGATGTGCCAGAAAGTAACATATATACCTTTCATCTTTGCTACTACATCTACAGGTCCTCATAAAGCACACCGTATGCATCTCTCATACATGATATACGCTGTGTTTGTGCATACATACGTGAATGCTGGTCAAAAGTAACAACGCTCATTTTCTTAATTAATGAGAGAAAAGCACAACAGATAAACGCTATACATTTGATTCTTATTATATTTAAAAAGTAATGGAACAGTTGACATAATTGTTAAGCACCGAAACTGAGACCTCCCCTTGACAAGAAGTCTGTCCAAATAAGCTGCTCTTACTACTATATTAACTTAAAAGGCTACTTTAAAAACAAAAAATCGAGTAGCAAACTGCAACATTAAAAGAAGCAATGTTCAGTCCAACAGCTTAACCCCCTCCCACTAATACAATAAATCACAAACTGTGTTTAATAAAGGTCAAGATTGGTTGTGCCTTTCATTTTATGAAAGGACATTCTATGCACAATTTAACACATTTTAATATAAGAACATTGACTGTTTGCATTGTTATATGTATTGAAAAAAATTTAATTACATGAGAACAGGAAAAGTAATAAGTTACCATGGAAGCACCATGTACATACGTAAGGTACATGTAACTTCAGACTTATACAAATGTTATTAAAAGCATTCTCAACTCATTTTACCCTCTAATTTATAACTTTGCATGCTAAAAATAGTGTCTTTCTTAATTAAAAGGTGGAAGTCCCCTAAATATTGCTTACATGGTATAGAAAAGGATTTGTGTTTTGGTTTGAGGGGTTTCTTTTTTGGTTGGGGTAGAACTAACCAAAATTAAAGAACATAAATGATGATTATTTAATTAAGAAAATGAAAATATTTCACCAGAGAAAATTACATGGAGAATGGTATTTAGTTTCCAGGTAAAAATCTATAAGTTAAACTGCTCATTCTCAAAAGGTGAGCAGGAATTTTGTAAGAAATAAGCATATGAAACGCCTCGATTTAAACAACACATACAAAGGCCTAGTTTAAACAAAAATAGTGCAGCTCAGACTGTGGACCTGGAGTTGCTAAATCTCTTGCAGTAAAAAAACCAACCAAACAAAAAAACAACCCCAAAAAAACCCACACCCAAATATCTGTATTGAACCCAAATCAAATATTATCCACATGTAAAAAGAAAGTCTTCCTACACAAAGAATCTTTCTGACTCAAAAACAAACAAACAAACAAAACAAATCAAACTCTTCCTACCTACAACTTCATCGGAAAGGCCATTTTGGCATCTATGGAAACAAACTTAACAAATGATATGCCATTAATAAAGTCATCTTACCTGCACATGACTTCATGGGTAAGCAAAACTCTGCACATTTCAGGATTCTTGTTCTGGCCTTCATAAGTTATGGGCTGCAAAAATTAAGAAAAGGGGTAAGCCAGTAATGTCAGGGGGTTACTTATTTGTCATAATATTCAGATCTGAGGTGAAGGCTTTTTACCATTGCTCACCATCACTTGCAAATAAATACCTTCCCCCAAAGCCTTTATGAGCAGGGAAAGCAGCTTATACATAAATACTGATAAAAAGTGGACAAGAACCTACAATCCGTAGAGGAAAAAAAAAAAAGAGACTTAAGAGCATTACTTTTCAATTGCCCTCAAAAATAAGGTCTGCAATACAGATGAACAAGAGACAAAAATGAACCAGAGAAGAAGAAACATGCAGGGCAACGTTAAGAAAAAAGGAAGGTTGAGGTGGGACAGGATAGCACGGCACATATTAGCTACGCTCACCTGCTTAGTGACTGAATCGATGAGTCTAACATACAGATCCTGTTCAGTCCTGACACCTAGAGCGAGAGAGAAGAGTAATAAATAATGCTGTTACAGGCATCTTTCCCTAAACATCAGAACAAAACCATTTCGTTTCATCTAGTGCCTTATTAAACATACTCAGAAAGACCATTCAGTTTTGTTTCCTCTAGTGTGTTTTCCCAAGCCCATCCACACCAGGTAAACTTCAGAGCTCATCCCTACACCGAAGAGGCATCACGCAAGGGAATTTCTGTGTATTTTAGAAATCATAGTGACAGCACCTACAAACCTTGCCTCACTGTACAACCTACAGAAGGTGACTGGAAAGGGGACTCACCATTGCTATAAAGGAGTTGGAGTTTGTAATGCGTGCCATTGTTCGTCTTTTCATTGCCTTGCTCCTGAAAGAGAGAATTAAAAAAAATTTCTTCCAGAACTTACACTTGGCACATTTAAAATGCAAAAGCTGATAATCATGATGGAAGTGACAACAAAGTTCATTAAAATTCTGAGAGGTGAATCCACTGATTGGGATATATTAACCTTCCGAATGACCCAGGACCAACTACAAAATACTGCTGACATCTTTTCCTGGAGGAGTTCAAGAACTTCTTTTCCTCTCTTATTTGCTATTATGCTCTCAACTTTTTCAAGTTCGTCACTGAGACGAATTTGCACATTTCAAATCAGTTAATATAAAGCAGATTGATAGTGGGAAAGCTCAGTGGGTTTTGGTTTTAATGTGTTCGTTACTTTGCACTAGTGTTATTTTGAGTCATCATTGATATTTATTTCCTGAAGGTCGTGTTACAGGGATCTTTCTTGCGTGTTTTTTTACTGTAATTTCCTAGAAGATAATTATTTATGAGCATCCTTCATAATTAAAAAAATCTTGCTCATGACTAAGAAAATAATTGTAAAAACAAAGTCAAGTGGTCAACACATGGATTTAAAATCGAAAAGCAAATGCTTTTCAGGTCCTGCCATTGACTTTGGAAAGAAATACGTATAATCAAGCTCAACAGATAATATGACAGATTACTGGTTGGATTCCACTTCTGCTAGGGTACTAATAAAACTTGGCAGATCTGGTAGGTAGCCCCCCCCCCAAAAAAACCACACAAAAAAACCCCGCATTTGTCCCCCATGAAATTTTTTATTCTTAGTGGGTGTATGAAATTCCCATTATATTCCCGATACGATACAGCAGAGGCTTGCAAGCCTTTTTAACTACAGCAGCACACAGAGGGCAACAGCTCTACCAAAGCACCTGAACCCTTAACCAAGAGCTGGTTGTATTTTGTTAGGGACAACAGGTATTAAAAGTTAGCAGCTCAACGGGGGAGAAGAAAAGATCAAATTTGGAGGGGAAAAGAAGAAGAAGAAAGATAACAAGCCTTACTTTATCATTTTCTACAAAGTCCACAAAAGCTGTCCTTTCTATTTCCACGGGCTGCCCCTGTCTGTCGTAGAGAGCCAGAACAAAGTGAAAGAAATTGGATTTCCTCAAGTTGGAGGGTGGCTGCTTTTCAAAGTGAGCTCTGGACAAAGCTACTCCGCTGTGGAGGAAACATACGGGATAGGGTGTGGGGGGGAGAGACAAAGACATTACCAGGTTGTGCGGCAGTAACACAGCAAAACAACAACAGAAAAGGCAGAACACGTTCAGAGAAAAGCCGGGGAGTCGTCCACCTCGTGCGAGTGCCACCCGAGGTTAGGAGCAGCCGCTTGCCACCCCCGCCGCCGAGCCTGGCGCTTCCCCGCCGCCCGGGCGCGCTCGGCGGCTCCGCTCCGGCGGCGGGACGGCCGGGAGGGCCGGCGGCGGCCGAAGGGGCGATGCCCAAGTTTGAAGCTGTCATCGTAACGCTGCTTTCAGCTTGGCCCCGGCATCTTTATAGTTGTGCTCTGAGGACAAGAGTCACTTACAGACCCCGAATGTGAAGAGGTGGGTTACTGCTAAATGCAGCAAGCGTTTTACCTCCTCCTCTACCTAGTTCCTTCGCGCCTGTCGGGCTCGTTTCTGGAATGCAACACGCAGGGTGGGAAGTAGATGTTAACGTATGGAAGTGCTATCTGTACATCCCAGCACCGCTCGCTTTTCCGGTAGGAGAAGACAAGCGACCTAAAAGCATTTCCTACAAGCGGGCTGTCAACTTGAGGGCACCTACGTTTTAGGTAAAAGACGACTAGTTTCAAGCAGAGCATCCACCTTCCTCAGCTGCGAAGTTTGTCATGTAGTCTTTAGTCACTGACCTATTTGAACCGATGCCTGCATCTTCAATTTCTCATTTAAATTGAAAGAATTTAGACTCGGGTTAATTAGCCCTTGCCCAAATCTTGTCTCTGGCTGCAGAAAATGCAGTGACGTTTCCCACACGTTTCCCGGCTTGGAATCATTCAAACGCTTTTGCGTATCCACAAAACGGCAGCTACATTTCTTAGGGAAATCAGTGGTAGCTCCCTCTCCCTAATGCCGATTTCTACCTACTGCAGAGAAAATAGGTGCACATGAGCACCTCCATATTACTTAGTAGGCAGATTAAGACTATCTGCCAGACAAGTTAGGAGTCAGAACTGCTTCGGTTTTCAGTCCCCAAAATAGCTCCACTGCGTTGGCCAAAGTATTTGACTCTTTCGGAGAACTACAGATGTTTCCCTGCGTTTTCCATTGCCAAATAGGTACAGCGTGAACTCACCGCATCCGCCACAACTGCACCTAGTCTGGGGCTTCCTCTCACTCTGCCTGCAAGAACTCGGGTTTCTCGGTTTGTTACGGATCTCTGAAAAAACCCTGGCGATGCCAGCCTCTAGCACAATGCGACTGCATCTCCACCGCTCCCGCGAATTAAAGGCTTCTTAGGAGCAGTTTCCTTTTACTTTCAGTTTCCCCAGGAATAAATTTCTTCTCTCCCCCCCCATCGTATTTATTAAACGGTCTATCGACATTCATAAAACTCTGATAACTCCTCCCATAGTGCTTGGAAAACCTTGCTCACGGATCAGGCCGTGGGTGGGGGCACGGATGTACTTATACAACGTCCCTGTTTCATTTGAAGTCCCATCTGCTGGTACATGCCCTTCACCTTGTCGCTATATTAAATAAAACCCAACTTATTCCAGGGACCGATCTAGCATTCCCCTTCCCTGACGGTACTACTTTTTTGTTGTTGGCTTTTTTTAAAAGGTATCCAGAGAGCGAGGAGGAAAAAAAAGTAATTTACTTAAAAGGGGTTTTCATCGTCTTACCCCTAACGGGAAGAGACTGGAATAACGGTCCTGTGCCGACTTGGCTGGGATGAGAAATAGAAGGGGGGTGTGGGGGGAGCTAACCCGCCCAAACAAGTACAAACCAAAGAGCCAAGCCCCCGGCTCGGTGTGTTTGCTGGCCTTTCAGAGCAGCAGAGACCCCCCGCCCCGGCGGGCAGGTGCCAGCCGCCAGGCAGGGCCGGGCGGGGGGGCCGCGCCGGGAGGCTGCGGGCTGCGGCCGCCCCGCCGCCGGCCCTGGCCGCAGCCTCCCCCGCCGCCTCGAAACCGTGCTTTGCTCTCCGCTTCCCTGCTCGCAGCCTTGAATCCACGGGTTAAGATTTCGCCAATGCCTACGGTAGCTACAGAGCCACTTGAATTAAGTAAAACAAGATGGGCCGGGGGGGGGGAGCGGGAGATCTACATTGAAGTTAATTCTAACTTGGTCCACTCCTGTTCGGCTGCCTGGCCCAGAGAGCGGGAAGGAGTAGGCTGTATCGCTAGGTACAACCGATCCACCCCCACACCCCTCCCGTGTGCAGGAAAAGAATGATCCGCGCTCGCTGTCATCTGATCCCCGCACTGGATTTTAGGACTCTTGATGCTCTCCGATTTTGGAGTGCTTCTGCCTTGCCCTAGCTGTACTACCTTGAATTTTCACTGACTAGAGGAGACCGGGAGGTGGGAGGGGGACAGAAAGGGAGAAAATAAATTTAATATCAAATGCAAAAAACAACAGGGAGTAAAGAAAAGGCTTGCCTAAAAAAAAAAAGAAAAAAAGAAAAAAAGAAAAAAAGAAAAAAAAAAAGCGGGGGAAGAGTGGGGGAGAAATAGTCACGGTTACCTTTGTGCTGCTACGTTTGCATCCACAACCCCAACGTTTCTGACCCAGGACCTGACGGAATCCATTTCAGAACCTAGAGATTTATCTTTCAGAATTGGTCCTCTTCCTAAAGTATCTTGAATCCCAAACATTTAAAAAGTCTATTCCAACTAGCAACAGTTTCCTTTTGGGGGATAAGGGAGGAGAAAAGAAAAAAAAGGAAAAAAAAAAAAAAAGACGCAGCCTTTGAAATGGACACACACAAATCCCAGGAAAGTGGAGAAGTTCAGCTTTAAAACCAACTTCTTCTGCTTTTAAATGCTACGTGTTTTTAGTGCCTTCAAACAGGGAAGAAAAGTTTTTCCTCTTGCAAAGCAAAAGTTACGCTGATTCAGTCTTGCCTGGTATCATCATCCTTCAACCGCAGGAGAGGAAACTGCATCCAGAAACTGAGCGCTGTTAACAAGGATCACCTGTTTCTCAACAGAGACAGGGAGAAGGATTGATTGCTGCCTAATCCAGAGGAAAAAAAAAAAAAAAAATAGAAGAAGCGGGATATAATGTAAAAGCAGGGAAGAAGTGGAGCTAAGGAGAGCCTGAGGACACGCTACGCCGGGAAGAGGCGATCCTTCCCGAACCGGTCACCATGAATGGGTTACAGCAACGGGAGCGAACATAGCGGCGAGGGGGAGGAGCCCGTGCCCAAATAAGGGCGGACATTTGCATAACCTCACCCGATTGGAGGGCTGCGGGCAACCCCGCGCCGCCGTGCCCTCGCCTCGGCTCCGGGCTCGGCGCGCTCAGCCCGGGGCGGGGGCGGCCGGGCCGGCGGTGGCCCGCTGCTGGCGGCGAGCAGGTAGGGGCCGGCCGCTCGCCCCGCGGCGGCAGCAGCCCGGGCGGGCTAACTTCTACTGTAGCGCCACAGCCTGCCAGCCCCACGCCAAACGCTCCTGCCCCATAACAATTAAACTGCGCTGAGAGCGGCGATCTCTAGAACCGCGTTCCGCGCTGCGGTAATAAAGCCAGGGCACAGGTAGTTGGCTGGTGGGCTTCCAGGCGCCGTTATTTAAAAGAAAAAAAAAGTGCTCGGAGGGAACGAAGTGGGTGGCGGTCGCGATGCTGTGGGTGCAGAGGCCGCCTGCGGGAGCAGGGGCGAGCGAGAGGGGCTGCAGCGCAGCCAGAAGACCCCGAAGTTCTCGCTGCGGGCGAGCTGTCAGGTCTAGCCTTAAAACTTTTTGTAACGCCCTATGCAGGCAAAATTTGCCATTAAAAGGGAGTTGGAGCTCTCCCCAGCCCGCTGTGAGCCAGGACGATACCTGCCTCTGCGTTTATTTTAAATTTTTTAAAGCCACTCTGCCTTGGTGATATTTTCCTCCTGGCCCTTTTGTATTCTGATCTGTGTATAGATCTGCCTCTGAAATCTATATAACACCAACGCGAAAACAGATTTCAAGACAATGAATGCAAATCTGTGCTCAGAGACCATCTGCCAGATGAGGGAATCAGATGTTCGGTAGTTAAAGGGACAGCGCAAGGATTTCCTTGACTCATTATGTGCAGCTCCTCTCTTTAACCTGCTTTATTTTTTTTTTTTTTTTAACGGGATAGAAATATAGTTTCCATTTCAGAATAAATCCTAACTCCTTCCGTCCACGTTCAGATACATTTCACAAAGCCACGTTTCTATTAAATGCTAGATTATTTTCATGGAGTTTCACACAGTCCTCTCAAAAAAAAAAAAAATCGCAAATTAAAATCTTCACATAAAACTTTCATAAAAATGTATCCTTAATTCAGGCACGATCGAGGGCAAAGCCGGGACTCCGAATTATTCTGTCTACATAAGTGACAGACATGGTATTAGATGAACTAATACATCTCACACAATCTTTGTTCAAGGAAATTTATCATGCTAGCCCACCTCCCCAAATTGATAAATATGCAGTAAGTGATTTTGTCAGGTTCGCGAAAGGCGAGGCTAGCGTTATTTTAACGTTAAAGAAAAGCAACAGCAGTTTGATGGCGTTACAGAGTGGAGGCCAGCCTTTCAAGATAAGATCTTCGCATCTTTGAGATGCAATTTCTCAATCTAAAAAAAGCCCGATCCAATCAAACAGGGTAAAATATTCAAATGAAAAAAAAAAAAAAAAGTGAGAAAACAAGAACATACGATGTAAATGTACAGGCGATGGTAAGGCATATTATGGTGATTTTTTTTTTTTTTTGACCATTTCGCAAGAGGCGTGGGTACATTTTCTCGAATAAAAGCCCTCTCTTTGCACTAAGATCATTTTTGGCAATGCCAGTCTGACCGTTTCTGCATTTATTCTTCAACCTGGGGCAGGGACGGAAGGGGAGGGGGCGGAATTCCCACTCGGTCTAACCTTGGCCGATGCATTCGTAAGGAGAAAACGTTTCCTAATAACCGAAGTCCCTCGCTCCTAGTGATAAAGCCGAGTCTGTCCCCGTAACGCGTTCAAGGGAGCCCGGTCGGATCCAACCCAGATGCTTATTCAGTTCCAGCCCAGTCAAGCGCTTAAGAAACCCCGGTGCCGGGCCGGGCGCGCCCGGCGGGACCGTGCCAGCGTTAGGAACAATGGGGACTCGTGTGCCGTGGCCCCCGGGGAGCCTCGCTTTTAGGGATTCATAGCGGGTCAGAGGGCAGCGGCGCAGGTCAGAGGAGATGCACTCTCCTCGCCCCGAACAGCTGCCACCAGAATTTGGCACTTCGGGGACAAATGAACGGAGCCTTCCCGCCTTGCCCCGGCGGGGGCTGCTCGCCGCGGGGCGCCCTCCCCACGCCGCGCCTGCCCCGCTCCCCGGCCCCGCGGAGGGGAAGCGCTGCCGGGGGAGAATTTTCTCCCCCCAACGAAGTTTCTCTCCTTTGCAGTGTGCCTTAAAAGGACAGGAGTTCTTAAAGACTTCTGAAATCATAAACTCCTGATCTAGATCCCCCATTTCGAGCACTTGGTTTGGGAAAAGCCCATCTCTCAGACTCTGCTGATGTAAATTCACTGAGTAAATCGGCATTTACACTAGCGCGACCGCCGCGTAATTTGGATTTGCACTTTAGAGGTTTCTGCGGTTCGGCTAAGAGAGCCGGTTCCACCGGCAGGTAAATGGCACCACGCAACTCCGGGAGAGAGGAGCGCGTTGGCTTGGGAAGGAGCCCTGCAAGACCTGACGAGGACACCTCGGCAAAGAGAAGGAAGCCTCCAGCAGCGCGTCTTCCACACCGTACTCGCTCCCAGTTCTAATTCCCATTTAGAGGCATAACTAAGAGCACGCCAAAGGCTCGGGGAAAGGGGTTCTCGGAGCCGAGCGGCGCTGAGAGTGAAAACGACTCTCAACCAGCAGCGGGGAACGGTGGCGGGGCGGCCGCCGCGCAGGAGCCGAGCGCGGCGCGGAGCCGCCCCGGGGCGGGGAAGGGCGCCGGGCCCCGCACCCCCCGCACCGCACCCGCCGGGCCGGGGCCGGGGCTCGGGGCGCCCGCCCGCACCAGCGCCGCTCTGCGCCCCCGCAACTTTCACAGGCGCCGCGATGCGCGGCTTTCATTCTCCTGAATCGCCTGAAGCGATTTTCTTCCTCGTACTAAAAAGAAGAAAAAAAAAGCAACTGGTTCGGTGAGCGCTGATCATTTCCTCCTGGAGGAAGAGCTATTCCCCTCAAGACTGCCACGCTCGTTTCCACATGCCGGGGTCAAAATGACAGGTGAGGCAGTTTTGACGTGGTAAGGAGAGATGCTCGTCTTTGTTAGAAGGTTTTTAACAACGTCGTTTTATACACCAGAGTCAACTTTCACGACTCGACACGTCTTAGAAACTCCCTGCAGGAAGAACCACATCTCTTGAAGATAATACTTAAGTCCTTTAAAAGCCTAACCTTAAAACTACTATTGTTTCCTCTCACGTTTAAGGAGAAAATGCCAATGAGAAAGTTAAACTACGCCTAAAGACGACATTTAGAAGGAAGCATTTCATTCTTGTTCCTATTAATTTGTGAGAATTCACCATCCTTCAGGTTTCTCAAGGGAACGAGTCGCAGGTTAAAATTATCAATGTCAGAAAGGAGAAGGATAACCAATCTTTCCCTCTTTAGCCAACAACCTCACCGGGAGGTTCGTTTTTCTGGTACAGGTGTACCAGAAAAATAAATGTGCCTGTTGTAAGTGTTCCTTTAAGCTGTTAACAGCTTGAAGTTTTAAGTCATTCGCAAGGCAAGTGACTCGCGTTCAACCACATCAATCACATTTTTTGGCAACATAACGGTATTTGACAAACAAAGAAGTCCCCGAAAATAACTTTCAAGAGCCTAACATAAGCATAAACAAAATATTTACTTGCACGGGATACCCTGCAACAGAAACGTGGCTACAAGAAGCAGGAACAGGCTGTGTCCTGAACTCCTGTCATGAGCAGGGTATGGAGGGTAGTCAGAGCACTACACACTGAGCTGGGCTAGAAGTCTACTCCGACTGATGCAAGACTACTCTTGATTTACAAGACCCTCGATTTAACTGAAAGAAGAGCGTACCTGGCTTAAGGAAAAAAAGCGTCTTAAAACGTTTTTAATACGCGAGGTTTAAAACAGTTCAGGTGCATGCAACTAAATCATGAAAGCAAATCAAGCTCTTAACTATGAATAGAAAATGCAAACCAAGGACTTAAGCACTGAAGTGCTTTTGGTTGTATTTATTGTCAGTCCGGTTTTATATAATCGACATACAGGTTCTCTCAGAAGAGAACTCCCCCATTTGACTGCTGGAAAAAGTTTAACCCCCAAGTATAAAATAATTGATCCTCTCCACGCACACCCCCCGCCTCTCCCATGCCATTAGCAAATAACCAGAAACAGGGATTTATAGCTGTAAAATCATGAGCTATACCTGGTCTCTCCCTCTTTCTCTCCCCCTTCCCTCCTGCATCATAAAGGCACTATTTACTGGAGGCAACTCTCCACACTGATCAGCGCTTACAAAATGTGCAAGTTTCAGAGATTCCACTGATCACATTTATAAGCGGTGAACAAAGGAATGCTTTCAAACTTACAAATGCATAAGTAAACATTTAATAACCTCTTCTCCACCTCATCTTTCCCAAATGAGAGAAAATATTGTATCCATCAGATCCTCTTTTGAGTCTCCCGTTCATTCCAGTAAGTAGGTGCTTTTTTTTCACTAGAACAGAAAAACACATCTGCTAGGTTTTATATCCAACTTTTTTTTTTTTTTTTTTTAAAGATACTTTTACTGCCTTTTGCCTAGCATGGTTTTTGGAACACGTTAGCAAATAATATTTTACCATCGGGAGTGTATGTTCCATTTTATTTTATAATGCAGATTTGAGAAGTCTTAGTGCTGAAGTTTGTTTTTCTAACCACATGGAGGTTTGAAGCAACAAGCACATTCAGGAAAAATACTTTAAGTGGGTGTATATTTGTGCTGGGATCCTCTCTCTCATTTTGCAGTTTATGGAAAGCAATCAAGGTCAGCTTTTCAATATGTCTTTGTATATAAACTATCTAAAATATTCACCAGGAAGAAGAGAAGTTTAGGTTATCATAGCCTTTCTAGTTCCAGGTACATACTTAGGACCCAACTCCAGCTGTCAAACAGAGTCTCCACAAGCAACTGGATAAATGCAGACATACTAGAGAGCAGAATTAAATTCATTCATTAACATACGAACCAAATAAAAAGTGGTCCCCAGTATTACAAACATTCTTATACTGGCTCTTAACCTATATTAGCCACTCGAGTGGTCTTACAAGAATTACTTGACAATATACACATGCTTAACCTCATGCTTAAACATCTGTACAGTGAGGGCCTAATTTTTATTTCTTGACTCAACTCAATGCAGCTCTGTCTTAAACAGGTGTCTAACTTTAATTACATGAATAGTCACTCTGAAGTGATGCCACAGGGACACTTTGTCTGCTTAAAAGTCAGCAAACCTTAAGCATCTTGCTAGATAAAAATGGATTTTTGAAGTGTTTAAAAATAGAAGAACTGTGAATACCTGTAAGTTTCTTTAGTTCTTTCATGCAGCACAACCTAACATTTAAATATGGACACTCTCGAGTTACAGTAATACAAAACTGACGCAAACTATTATTGTAGCAGGAATATGCAAATTGCATTTAATTCCAAATTTGCCAGTTTTGCCTCTGATTAACAGAAGGGGGGGGCACATATCCAATGTGTATCTTGTTGCACTGTTTTGATTGGCTGAAAGAACAGCCTCCAGCTAGGGCTAGCTACCTAAAAAAGCTTCAGCTTCCAAAGTTCTGTCATTTTCCAGGCATATACGTACATATATATGCATATATACACACACACACACACCAGAGTCTTCTCAAAGAAATATTTGTTTTCAATAAAGAAAGTATACTGATTTTCATCCTCATGTAACTCAGGTGAGTGAGTTAGACCCACCTCAGACTTTCCACTACCCTTTCACTATCAGGATAAATCCAGAACTTCACCACATACAAAAATACAGAAAGTTACAGGGTTTGGTTCAAAGCCTAGTACGTTGTTGGAAACATTGGGACTTCAGTAGGGTTTGGATCAGACCAATTTTATGTTATTGTGGGATCATTCTAAGCTCGATTACAGCATTTGGTTTTCTTATTTTAAGACTTTTTTCCTAGCTAAATTTCAGTGTTCATAAAGCTTTCAAGGTACTTGCAGAGACAAACTCACCTAATCCATGCAGTATTATTGATAGGCTGAGAAGCTGAGGCATCAAAAAAGCCACAGTACACAAGAATAAGGGTCCAAAACGCTCATCACCTACAAGACCATCTTTCCCTTACGGGACCATTTTTCCAATACACAGGAGTCCATAACAACTAGAAGAGAACCCGGGTCATGTAACACACATGCACTAAGAACCTTGGTTAGTGTGGGCTCAGGGAAGACTATGGAGGCAGCCTACTTTATGCTGCTCAAGGACGTGGATATATTGCTGATGCAGGCTATTTTCAACCTAGAGTTACATAAATTAGTGCAAACCAATTCTGAAAGTGGCATTGAGCTCTGTGGTTCAAAAATAAAAACAGGCTATATTATTAGGGGCTGCAATTGCAGGCTTCTTCAAGGAGGAACTAGCTTTAACCATTTTGTGTAACATAGCTCACTTATCAAGATTCTGAATCCCTGACTGGAGTTTATTGGTGCCACCATAATACAAATTATTAGGATTAGGAAAACATCTCTTGGGGATGGTCAATAATCAAAACATCTGCCTCCTGCAAAGTTTCCTGTGCCTTCTTTTAAAGCATCTGGTACTGTAAGCTAAGATATAATACACAAGAAGCCTAATCTAATCTGACTACTCCTATGTTCTTTCCAAAGCCAAGAAAGAGATAGTTAAAAGCTCAGTATATCATAATTAGAGCTTTACAACCTTGAAGAGATAGTTCTGGTCTTCTCTAAAGTATATTAAATAACCTGACGAAGGGGTTTTTTTGTGTGTGTGGTTTTTTGTTGTTTTTTTTTTTTTTTTTTTTTTAAATTTGGTGGAACAGAACAATTAACACACCTAATTTCATAAAGCCAACTGGACTTCTACCTCTGTAAATGGCATTTCAAAAGCTGCCAAATTACACAACCAGATCCCGATCCTGCAAACATTTGCGCTTGTATTACAAGCAGTGAAGCTGATGGTATGCAACACCAACTGCTCTCAACAGATCTTTCCAAGGTTAGGGTTCCATAAGTAGTAAAATTCTGAGCTTTTGGTTTTGAGAGTTTAAGTCATTAGGATCTAGTTTAGTCTAAACATTATCTTCTAGGAGGTGAGAAATCTACCCAGAGTTTTATACCTTCGGTGCTATGTAATTATAGCTTACCATTTGAACTGTTTCTTTCATCACTGATTTTAAGTATTCATAGGCAGGCTAAACATCAATGCTTTGAAATTTACACACACCTAAATGGTTCTGCTACTTAAAAGGATTTGATCACCCTGGTTGTACGGCATCACATTTCCATCAGCAGTATCAGTTAGGTAGGGAAAAGTAATACATTTTACTAAATAACCTGATACTATTAAAGTATTTCAAGGGCACTGCTACTATTTTTTTTTAATAAAAAAGTTGTACCATGTGCCCCCAATCCTGCTAAGCTACTACAATAGAGAGAGAAAGAAAAAAAACAGTTTTCTAGCTGTGTGCCTCTGACAGACATAGTGTAAATTTGTATATTTAGTAGGTTTTACAGTAAATATGTATATAAAAATCTTAGATGTGGCTCCTCAAGCATGTTTTCCATAACCAGAAATAAGAAGCAGCCAAGCTGGAACCTGAGGATGGAGAAAGAGACCTGTACACACCTGTAGAAGATGATGGGCCCAAGACTGACTGGCAGTATTATGCCTGGGCAAGCAGTTAAGTCTCTTCCAATAGTGTTCAGGAGAAAAATCCAAACTCCATTAATATGCAGCACAAGAAGTAGATCTCTTTCTACAAGCTTAGGATTCAAGTCAGTTTAATATAAGAAATCAAGCTAGGGCATCAAATTAGAATTAGCTGATAACAGACAAGTACAGAAGTCAGGTTAGACTTACCCAGGTGAAGAACTGTTTAACACAACACAAAAAGGCACCTTTATGATGCCCAGCCAGAGCCAGGCTGTGCAGTGGGTTAGATATGCCCAATGTAAACTTCATTAAAAACCATGAGATATTTTAAATCATAGCGAGAGCAACAGTAAACCATTGCATCAGCTCAGATATGTTTCTCTTTACTTTGTGTTTCCCCTGTAGATGGAAGAATTGCCACATTAGCTGTGGTTCATCAGAAGATGCCTCTATTGAGGATGGTCCTTTCATGACAGGCAGCACTAGCTTTATAGGTTCATTGTGTACCAGTTGCCTAATACGGGGTGGGGGGTGAAGGGGAGTGGAAGAAAAACAGTTTCCCATGTGCACCCTCCCATTTAGCTACTCCCTAAAGACAAAAAATAAGCCTTTGCTGATTCTGAGTGCACAGGACATCAATGACAACAAAACAGATGAGCAGGTTCAGAGGGTTTCAGAACACCACTCTGAGCAGACACAGCTTTGTGGTCCACATGCATTCTTTGGCTTTAGGGAAGGAAAACACCCTCTGTTGTTTTCAAGAGCATGTGTTCAGAGCATCTGAAGACCAGAATATGTTGAAGCATATGGCATATGATTTCCTTTCTTCCATTCATAATCTGCAGCAAGATGAGTTCTAGTAAGAACAAGCTCCAGCTATCTTTTGAAAATATTTCCATAGCCACGTACTTCTAGCAAGCCTATTCAGGGATCATCTTGATGCAAGTGAATATCAGAAAAGTAGTAAGTTACCATTGCTATAAGCAATTTGCTTACAGCAAGTACACGCCATATATCTTTAAGACTTTCCATCTGCTTGCTACCTCCACTGATATCTCGTGTTGGAAGTACAAACACCATATGATGGTGCTATCAACTTACTTTGTGCTTGTACACCATCCTAGTAACTAGGGTCTAATCCAGATGAAATAAAGCTACCACACTGCTCACGATCCAAACATTAGAAGAAACAATGAGGGGAAAGAGGATAAAGCAGAGGCACAGATAGGGAAGCCAGGAGGAGAAAATGTAATTTCAGCTCAGAACACCTAAGACCACACAGTGTAACTATTAAGTAACTGAAGGACAGCCACTTGCTTTCAGACTTGCTATTTACTTTCCCCTTCACTACAGTCCCTATTTGGTCAAAGCATTCTCCAAGTACCCATAGGACAGAGGGAAAGAGAAGAGCATCAACCTACAGGAGTGACAACATCCTCAAATATGGACCCTGCCTTACACTTAGCCAAGAACGTAGAAAGCACCTGATGCCCTACAGGCTTGTGCCCCAACAGCTACAAGATTTGAGACTCTCTTGAATCTCTGACATATGGTGGTCTGGGTTGTCACTTAAGATAAAATCTTCCAGTGGGGACCTAACACTAGCTTTTGCCCCAAGCTCTGTGCAGGCACCCTTACACCCAGGATTTGCTAGGCTGACCTTGACTTGACTGCGCCGAGGGTGCTGGGCAGGGGCCGGGTAACTAGAACACGCACTCTGTGGAAGGCCAAACTGCAAAGCAGCACAGCATGTACAGCCTCCAGAGGGGAAACCCATTTTACAAGATGGTTTATGGCATCTTATTTTTCCCCACGTAGAATATGAATAATGTTAATGGTGACAGAGCCTACAGGCAATAAAAGGCCTTTGCAGGTATCAAACAGCTTCAAACTTTGCTTTGGCTCTCTGCCAGCTGCTACAGTCAGCCAGCACTTCCTACTTAAGGCTAGGACCAGCGTCCATTAAGTAATTACACTGCCTTACTGGTTTCCAGTGAGAAAACACATAGAAAACCTGTTATATTTTGATTTTTAAAAATCACGTGAAAACCAGAAAGGAAGAAATTTGTGTTTCATGCACACCTGCCACTGTTCTAAATATGTATTTCTAATGGATAAGGAAATTCCTATTATTCTCATATTCAGCTGCCGAGGCTCAAAAGAAGAACACAGGTTGGGAAGCCAGACAATGAAAAATCTCTACTTTTATTATCATCCCTTGTTCAAACAGCATGTGAAGGCTCAAACCAAGAGTCCAGGGCTCCCCTGTGCTAAGCTGTTCATAGCAATTTGTAAAGGAGTTCCAAAGAGAGCTTGAGTGTGGCAAGAAATAAGACTACAAGATGAAATAAGAAAGAAACAAGAATTTTTTTGGCATTATTAGACTTGCATAGCATGCAGCTTAAGCAGATTTGGCCAAGTGGTAAGGACCTACATTTCAAAGCAAAAAAACCACATTCCACTCTTTCCACTGCTCTTCATATTTTTTATCAGGCAGGGTAATCAGCATACGACACCACCGATTAGGCAAAGTACTTTGCATAAACTAATAAGTCATCTTAATAAACGCTTCTCATTTCATATCTCCAAATCATAAAAGGAAGAATCAAATTTTCTTCAGCGATTAGTCCAGTTTGGAAATGTGCTTTTTGAAGAACTGACGCAGTTAATTTCTTCACATTTTCACTTAAGTTTTCATTTCTTGATTGTTTTCCTGTTTTTGTTGACTACTGCGAGCTAGTTTCCATAAAACTACAATTCAGTAATAGTCAAATGGGTTGTCTCTTCATTATTCATACACAAGTTGACAAAACCCATTTCAGTGAATACCCAAGCATAACACGCGCTTATCCAACAACCCCACAAGTTTTTCTTACAGTCAGGTGAGCATGCATGTTGAATGCCTTCACTCAGAAAGCATCAAGCAGCCCTACAAAGTGGGTTGTTTGATGTGCTTTTCGTTGTTTTCCCCCTTTTTAATACAAGCACCAAGGCAAGTTTCTCAGCACCTGCATTAGGTAAATGCTGTTGTATCATTCCTATTCAGTAAAAGGGGAATGGGAGCACACGGAAGTCAAAGTTGCAGCAGGTCAGCTGCAGAGATGGGGTTGGATCTCAGGAGCTCCTGGATTCTGGGACAATACTATCCATGAATATGTGAAAATATTTCCCTAAGGTTCATTTATTGGCACATTTGCCACATACCCCGCAAAATAATAACACTTAAGAAGCAAGCCAAGACACAAACATCTGTTTTAAGCAACATGCTGTGGGCTGGGAACAAGACAACCTTTGCCTTTCCACCAAGTATTGGTTAAATGAGCCAAGTACATTCACTTGTATTTACAGTATTATCTAAAAACTTGTATACATGTATACAGTATGCATGAACATATGTACATTTATAACACATAAAGTTATATGCATTTAGCTTGCCACTAGAGGTAAAATTTCAGATATTGATAAAATGTTAGAGCTCTACTCAACAGTTGGAAAATTTCCACTTCCACGCTTTTTGTAAAATGGGGAATATAGTTTACAAGTCTTAATAGCTAACAGAACTGCTGTTTTACAGCTGGCCTTATTATTTTGTAAGACAGGAACTAAATATTTGATCATCTGACATGTGTTAACACCTGCACTGATTTCCTGTCCCCCAGTATCTTAGGTACACTTGTTGCTCATAAGTACAACAGATAGAGAATTAGGGAACTGGATGAGCTGTGAAAGTTTTGCCATCAGTTTTAGCAATAGCGAAGCCGCACTTGGACATCTGATCACTGACTTCACAACGCACACCAGCCTTATACTTTGTCATACTAGAATCGCAAACATAAGACCAAATTTCTCTTGTGCTGTGCAGTCAGGTCCAGAAAGAAAGTCCATGTATCCCAGAGTTCAGAACCTGTGTGCAAGTCAAGAAATACAGGTTAGAGGAAATACAAAGGCATGTGCCTGTAGGTTAAATGTAAAAGCAGCAGCTAGTAGAAAAGCAGAAGTCCTTACCGACCATTCAGTTGACAGATGCCAAACATAAAAGATTTTAAATCACAATTCCATTATTACTCCATATAACACTGTTTAAAGCTCTTCAAAACAAAGCAGATGAATTCTGACCGGCATTCCACCCCCCCACCACCCTCCTATGAAGCTCAACTTCTGATCAAGAGAATTCCTAGAAAAGGAAAGGGAAAAGATTACCAAACTTGTTTTAAACTTTCCAAAGGCTGAAGAGTTTGGCAGGCAACTTTCTCCTCAGACACTGATAGATGATCTAGAAGGAAGGGTATGTGCAGGGAGGGGGAGAGTTGAACTAAGCCTACACCACTGTCGGGGTAAAGGTGATAGTTAACAGGCTGATAAGACAGCAGTTCTGATAGCACTAGAGAAAGGCCCTTAAAGAGACCATGGTAAGATCTTGGAAAAGGACGACCAATGAAGGAACAGCAGAAGGAGGCAGTGTAGTTGAACCGATGACCTAAATTGATCCCGCTATTAGCACTTCCAACAAGCTGGGAGGAAGCCTGGGGAGGACGGCAGCTGTCAGCATGCCCACAGAGGCGGGAGATCCCAGTCCTAGAGCAGATGCCTTGATAGTTCAGGTAGAAAGACAACCAGATCTTTAAAATACTACTAAGGTGGGAGTACGGAGGCTCATTCATGGTTCAAGTCCACAGGTCAAGGAATAGCGCTCAGCACCATCTCAATATGGACTGCCCACTGGTGCACATCTCCACTGAGCCCCTGTCACTCAACTCATTTGTACAAGTTTATTGACAACAATTAAATGAAAGCTGTTTTGGTGCTGTACCTCTTAATTTTGCAAAGACTGCAAGAGTACTTTAAATGTTCAAGAAGAGACAGGATGCTAGTGAGTTAGGCACTATATGCACATGCCATGCCTGAAGAGGCTGCACAGAGGAGAACAGAAGGTGGGATGGTACAATCCCAATTTATGCAGCAGAAACAGAGGTCCACGGAAGTTAAGCCACTTGCCTGAAATCACACAGGAAGCCAGGAACTCAACCCTACTCTCCCCGTTTCCAGAGCTGTTTTCCAGAGCACAACTGCATCCAGTCCTTTTGTAGGACAGGTAAATGTTATTCAAATTGCTTAATAACCAGGGCTGAGGGAAGCAGGAGAGGAAACGTGTTCTAAAAGAGGAAATAAAAGTCCCTCCCATCAAGAAGTGTATTTTACACTCCTGATTAATTATGCAACAGATTAAAATATTAAACATGTTATTTCGTTTCCCAAAACAAAGCTAGCACAAAAGACAAACCTGCAGCTCAAATGAAAAAAAAAAAACCCCAAAACTTAAAATCGCAGTATTGCACATACCGTTTACCTGGGCAATGCCACCACCTTGTGGTCTGTAGAGCCACGCCACCACTAGAATCTTGATGTCTTCAACAGTAAATAAACCTAATGCTGTCTTGCTGTTCTCTTTTGAGAGACCTTTGTTTAGACTTCACTCATGAACCACCTTAATAGCTGTCTCGTATGCACTGATGGAATTCAATGATGTACAATTATTTAGTCGTTGTTATTACAAAGCTGATACCCGTTCTCAACACAGAGAAAGTTACACTCGCTGAATGAACATAACATCTCCTACTTATGTAACCCTGAAAAAAGGCCTTCCTAGTACTCTTATTCTGGCATAGATGTCTTTTCTGTCTTCTGAACCATACTGTACTCCAACAGGCTTTCCCATCTAAACTTTTCTTTTTCCTTACAGCATCTTAAGGTGATAAACTGATTCCTATAAAGTCTTGCCACTCCCCACTTTTTAGTAGGTAAATATACACTTTGCTTCCCAAGTAACACTTCATAGAAATATTTGCTCAATCTTTATGTTCAGAGCAGAGACTCGGTATTCTGCCACTATTTTCTTGCCTGGCATTACTGATGAACAGTGCTGTCTGCTATCCAAGAGGGCAGAACGTTTCTTGCCATGTAGCGTGGACACACACAGGAGAGCATCTCCACGCATGTAGACCGTGGAATTACTTTAGCACTAGTGGCAGAGTCCAATAAATAGCACCAGAAAAGTTAATCCTCCACAAACTGAAAATATTGCAGCTTCCAGGCTGTTTCCTACCTGTCACAGAACACTGGTGCCACCACCTGTTAGTCAGTCACTACCTGCAGATAGGAAGCACTTGGTTAGCTGCTGGCCTTGGGGGAAAAACAAAACAAAACACCACAAACCAACAAAAACCACACACAAATTACTGTCTGTCTTGGGAGTTCTAGTGGCAACTTCTCTGATGAATTTAAGGCACATCTTTTGGCTCTAAGATTATGGACATAATGGACATGCAAATATGAGATTATCTACAAGAAGCAGTTTCTCTAAGACAGCACCATGCTCCGTATAACATGCATGTAAATTCAGCAGGTTGGATGGACTGCTTTTATCACAGCACCAGTGCTGTATGTCAGTGGGGGCAACTCTGCCAGGCACTAGAGCAGGAGCCCAATTTTACAGCCCTACTCAGGAAAATTTGTTTGAGACATAATGACCTCAATCAAAACCAAGTTCCATAGAGTCTGGTGCATAAGAAGCCCTCCTCCACACCAAGGCTCTTTGCCCCTTCAAGCGCAAATGGCAGTGTAGACTTGAAGTTATGCTATGTACAGAAGCAAGAGAAAGTACTATCTCCTGCCACCCCAGAGCAGTTCTGCATAAAGTGGAATTACCTTCTGGATTCGACCCAGCTTTCAGTGCCTACACAGACCACATCAATAACAAATTGAAGCAAAAAATGAAGGATCAACAATCCCAGGCTTTGCTAATGAGGCATTCCACAACCTGAAGCATGTCCATTTCCTTTCCCCTGCCTTTTAAATCAGTGTATCATGCCTTTGCAGTGTGACTAAAGATCCTCAGGTGACAGACAAAAAAAAAAAAAAAAAAAAAGCAGATATCAAAGTTATCATGTTTGGCCACATAACTATTTATTGCAAAATTCAGTTCTGCTCTAACTAGAAAAAGCATATCTGAAACTGCCATAAAGACAAAAAAATACTTTGGATATCTGCTACTGATATAATCAAGACATCCTGTATGATGTAAACCTAGGCTGCTTTCCAGGATACTAGCGCACACAAGCATTTACAGCAATTTTTCCTGCAGTGACCAACACAGAACTGATTCAAGGTAACATCAGAGCCAAGAACACAGCTTCCAAGAAACGGACATCGACAGCCTGCAGTATCCTCCTCAGAGGCAGAATTATATCCTCCATGTGGACTACAACTCTTTGATGCAACACATGCCACCTTGCTGGTTTTATACTTGTTTTACCAGTTAATTTTGCACTACTCAGTCTAGCTTACAGTTGCCAAATAGTCATGGACCTCAGAGTTTTACATCGTGGTCAAATTCATTCAAAAAATATCAAAAGCTACTACCTTTCCTCTTCTTTTACCTTGCCGCTTCTTTCAGGTCTATGTGCAGCAGCTTGAGGACTCCACTAGTGAAATAACAGAGGCTACACTCTATGGGGAAGGATGACTGTAAGGTTTTATTACGGCATCAGCCATTTTACAACAACTGTTCTCATTTGCTCCAAAGCAGATCGAGACAAACCAGGATTTCTGGACTGGAAACCTCTGCCTTGGGAGTGATTAAGAACAGTTATGGAGTCATTCCTGTCACTTTTCTCACTCAAATAAGCTCTAGGGTCCAATTTCTATAGGCATTTGAGCACCCTATTCCCTTGAGTTCCTTTTGAAAGTTTTAGCCCATAAAGTCTTTCCCCCAAAGCCCAGTAGCTTTGCTACATTAACACACTATATTTAAATCTCTTAATCTAAATTACAAACACTACAGCTTCTTTATAGCATTCATAGTACACTTAACACAATAGGATCCTCATCCCCAACATGCATTTGTGCAGTTATTAGCATAAAACACATTTACAGGGGAAAAAAAAAAATTAACCTTATGGTATAGGGCTTGAATTTCATTTGCAAACATTGTAAATATCTGACAGAACAAGTAGACAGAAGGAAATGTTTTATCAAACGCAACACAGATAACAGTATGTCTGACTTTTGCTATGTGCTTACATTTTTAATATTTCTAGATGTATTCAAAACTCTCAGGGGAAAAAAAAAAAAAAAAGACCACATCTTGGATTATGTGTTTGAGGACTTGGTGGTAATAATAATAAAAAAGCCCAAATCTCTAGTAGTCTGGAATTCACCAAAGAGGTGTCCAATTCATGCAAAACTAAGAGAACAGAAGCACTGGCCTCAGACCCCATTAGATGCAAAACCAGTGCGTGAATTCAGATGACAGCCTATGAAAAGTCCTGCTCTACTACTTCACCACACACTGCAGCTAAACAAAGTGTACAATCCTTGGGCTGAAAAGACATTGACTTGCTAGTGTGTCTTCACACTCACTAACTACTTGACTTGCTACATGATAATCCACGAGATGGATCAAGACTTTTTGGTGAAATAATTCCTGTTGCAATCAGCCAGGCTTCATTCCCAGTGTTACTGTGGACCATTACAGACACATCACTTGTCCCAGAGGAAGATCATGAACTACCCCACCAAGGCTTTCAGACTGGTGCTTCTATTTTGTTGGGGAGAGAAGCAGTGGTCTCCCTAGAGATCCACGGCATATGACTTGCTTGTCTCGGACCTGCCCGTGAACCAGAGTTAAAAGTGAAGACACTCGAGAGAATATGTTGGTTTTAAGTCTTGCCAGCACCCCAGGCATCAGGTCAGAAGCAGATGCTCTGGGGATCAGTGCAGAATTCTGTGACAAGCAGTAGGATCATAAATTTTGCACACTACAGAATTAAGTCCAGGCCTCAGCATGCAGCTGTATGCAATTTATGGTCAATGAGATGCGCTCAGCCCATGGTCCAAGTCTATTGCTTACGTTCAATGTAGAGTGGCACATGCCACTGCTTCTTACTGAGGTAAAAAAACAGACCCTGTAATCAGAGGGCACCACTCAGTGTTCAAAACTTTCAGACCCATAATACCTCCTCTCCAGAAATACACCTTGCTCCATTCCAAAGAGAAAGATATACATCCCATTCAAAGCCAAAAGAGCCTTAGCCAGCCTCCAACGCCTGCACAGCACAGACCTCCCCCTGACACTAGACAGGCTGCCCAACAACACTTGGAAATATCACACTCATGCAGTCCTTGCAGCAAGCATGAAATAAACATTTTCTTACCTCAACAATAAGGCTAAGACTCATCAAGGTAGGAAGACACCAATGCTCATTGCACCCTTGCTTTCAGGGAGCTTCAGAGAAGGGCTGACACCTGCACTCATCTTCAAGTGTGCTAGTCAGAACCTAAGAGCTTAATGCAGAAGAAAGTTTCTGTAATTCACAGCAGCCCCAAATTACATCAATATAACGGCTCATTCTGATTTTTTCAAATCTAGAATCATTACACCATAGTGCCAGGAACTGGAAACCTCTTGTGCTTGGTGCTGTACACACATAACACAGGGAAACATTGCCAGCAACAAACAACTATTACCACTTTGTTACTTTTTATTCGGACACTTATTGCATTCAGCTTGATGCTACACTGAAAACGGCTCAGCAGGGCCCCGAATCTTGTTTGAGAGTCTCAGATTATGCATTAATATAGGGTAGCTTAGATCATTATGTTGTTAACCAGAAACTACTCAGTCTGCATAAGCCTTTAATGCCTTCCAATGAAAGGCTAAGAAAAAGAGTAATCGCTTTGCAAACCAACTTGCTATGCCTTATTATAAGGAGGATACATCAATTATTGTAACATTTCTGTATAACATATTGGATTTTTAGATATTTGCCTCAATAAACAACTTGCTTAAAATACTTCAATGGGCGGAAGTGAAATATATGGGACAAATACCCTCCTTGAAATACAGTTAAGAATCAGACATAATTAAGTCACAGCCATACTACAGCATATTCAGTTCAGTCTCTATAGTTTTCATCCTGCATTTTTTAAGTGTCTACAAAGATTGGAAGTACCTCAGTCTCTTCCCCCACCCCAAGGGATAGAGAGAGGAAAAGAAAGAAGTTTGAAAAGATTTGTGCAAGTCATCTAATAAGAGCAAGAATACAAACCAAGCATTGCAAGCCCAAACTTATCTGAAGCAACTGAGTGCCAGATTTTAAGCTGACACAAAAGCCCATGATGGTGATTGCTGAACCTTGTCTTACAAGCACCACCTGAGTATTTGAACCTTGGCTCCTTGCTACTAGGCAGTGCAAATGCAATGCCCTCATTTACACCAGATTGGACTTTTCTGTGCTCCTCTTCACATTGCCTCCTGTGCTTAAAGTAACAGCACTCACAGATGAGCCAAACAGCTGCCAAAGCACAAGCTGTTGAGTATCTAACTCAGGAAACATGAAATAGTTTGCAGGATTAAGGCCCCAATAAATATTCCTCCTACAAGAGGGTCTCCAAGAGGTATCATTACATAGGCAAAGTAATCATTTTATACGTCCATTTTCTTCTCGCCCCCCCCCCCCATCACCTATGCATACTCAGATGGGAAGGCAAGAACTGGAATGTTATTGCTCACAAAAAAAAAAAAAAAACAAAACCAAAAAACCACAAACCTAGAAATCCCTCCCTGAGGAAACACAGGTAGACTGGATTTGCTTTGAAAAAGTGAGAACTGGGTTAAAACAAAACACAGAACTTCACACTCTGGAGTCCACGTGTCTACTACGTCTCCACAGAGCAGCTGAACTCCTGTACCTACCGTCAGAGAAAACCATACTACAACTGTGCTGCCTTTATGCTTTAACTCTCTGTTTAATAACACCCTTCTTTCTGTTTGGCATGGACAGAGCAAGAGACGTGACCCACCCATGCTAGTCTACTGTAGCACGACATCCTTTCTAGCACTATCCCATTAGCTAGAAACAACGGGGGAAAAAAACCAAGAAAAATTTGTAGAAGTGATGGTTTATGCACAATGTAATATTAGTTTGTCTTCAGATAGATAAGAATACAACGTACAGTGGCTACAGCCCTACATGTAGACACTTTTTCTGTAATAAAAGCAGCTTATATTTGTCATATTTACTGAGAAAATGTCAAGGTAAACCAGAGAAACAGAAGACTTGTGAATATTTATGAATAAACTCCTCTTTTTCTGCAGGCCTTTGGTGCCTTACCTCAAGATATCTATACCAACACTCTGAAGAAGCTTTCTCTACTGATTATTTCACCATTATACTGATTACAGCAAATCCAACTGAATTGGCAATCCTACTATGCAGAATACCACAAAAAGGGCAAAAGAGCTATTATTACAAAAAAGAAGTGGCAGCCCAGCCCCTAGCACAGCCCTTCCTGAACCATTACAAAAGCCAACAGAAAACACCACCATTTAGGCAGGATCACAGGCTGCAAACCAGCAAGGGTCAGCCACAGCCAGGGGAAAAAAAACAAACAAACAAAAAATCCAAGCACCACAAAAGGAGAACACCATCCCACTACCCTGCCCCAGCAAACTTAATAGTCTCCTACCTGGAAAATGTCTGCACATGGCTGTTTTTTTGACAAAACAGGGCTGCGGTCCAGGCGGGGAGGACACTTGCCCTCAGCAGCCAGGGGCTGCCCTGCCCGGTTCTGGAAGGTTCCGCAGCCCCTCAGGGCCCCCTCAGCCATCTGCAGCTCACTGGAGGCACCTGAAGCAACTCGCACCTGAGGTAACTTTTCCCTTCCTCCTCTCACAGCCTTTAAAGCTCCTTTTTTTCCCCCTACACAACACAAAGAGAGTAACATGAATATATTACTTACTTTTTCCTCAAAATTCTCTGTTCCAAGGCCATATACACTGCTGGGGGGGGGGGGGGGGGGGGGTTGGGGGGCAAGCTGTTCTTTCCTCTGAGGAAAAGGCACTTGCAGGCATAGCCCTACCTCAGGTCTTTGGGGTTGGTTCCCACTGCACTCCCCTCAACACAGAAAGGCACATTTTCAGCATGTTTCTTGCACATTTTCAGCATCTTGTCTTGCGCATTGCAGGTCCCAGGGTGGGAAATGGGCAGTAATGTCAAAACGTGCTTTTCGACTGCAGAGCCTGCAGCGACGGCCTAGCACATCACCCGTACTCCTCACTCCTAAAATGTGGCCTCTTCCCATACCTAATAAGCAACGTCCCTGTCAGGTTTCTACTTTGCCACGCAAAATGGCACCAAGTTAGAGGGCAAGGCCCCATCGCAGTCTACAGTGCCATGTGAACTGCCCCATCACGTACATACAAAGCAAATGTATTAAATACGTGCAGCAAGTCTGGTATATCCCTGACGAAGGAATTTTTCCTGACACCTTCCTCAGCTGTGTCAGGAAAGATGGGGGCTGGAAGTGCTGCCCAGCTCTTTCTTATGTTTTTACAGCACTTAGCATAATGGGGCAGTGATATTTTACATTGGGGCCTTGAGGTGCCACTGTCAAGCAAAAATATTGTCTTAAGGACCAATTTCCGGAACCAATTTCAATTTCAAAACTAATTTATTTGGAAGGAAGAGAATTTGAGCCACCTCATGTCTAGATTAACAAAGATGCAGTAAAAAATACAGTGTTTTATCAGCAGATCAGAGGTGCATGTTCAAATCCTGTTTTCACAGCTGCAAATGTATTAGCCAGATTGCAAAGGTCAGGTCTGTGAAATTTTCCATAGGTGGCAGCATTACTGCAGAGTTTCAGTGAGAAATACAGATGAGCAGTATGGTCGCTTCAGCATCAATAGAAACCTCCCTTATGGGAAAAACCTTCTAGGAATTAATTACTTTTCTACATTGCTGTCACCCAGTACAGGCAGCCATACAAACCTAGAGGATGAATTAAAAAAAAAATCCAGTAGAAAGGCTGTAATTGTGTCCGAACGAGGCTTAATAATGAACTGGATACGTGTATTGCTAATTTATGGCTTTTAACAGGCCTGTTATTACCAATAAAGCCAGCCTTTACTTTCAGAGATTTATTAAGATTAAGAGTTATTATGAGAGTGAAAGGCATATTTTTGCCATAAGCGTCATCTTTGCCTTTGGAAGAATTCAATTCTTTTAAAGGATAGCTATGTTATATGAAACATGCTGTATGAAATGGCGCACAGGTTGGAAAGAATTTGGTAATTCTCACATCCCTTCATTATATGCCTGTGTTGTATTCTATGGGCTGTTTAACAACTGGTGTAATCCCTGTGAGAAGCTATTAGCAACCACCACCAAATTAGGGTTCATGTAAAGCACTGGCTTAACCACAGCCTGAAGCTCCCTGCTTATATCCACGGTGCATGTAACAACAGAGCAAGCTTCCTCAGATAGCACTGCTAGCACATCCCACACCATGCTCTAAGGAAAAGATAGTATCTTCTGTATGCTTGGGAATCACTTATTCACAGATATTGGGGGAAAAGAAGAGATCAACACAGCCACTTTTTTTTTTTTTTTTAACAGAACTGTTTCACATGTAAATAAGCCTTGCCTGAACCAAAAAGATCGACATTTCACAACGGTACACCAATACTCTCAAAATATTGGTCCAACAACGAGTAGGTATTCTTAGAGCCAAAAAAACCTGTATAATGGGTTGGATTTGACTTACGAGCAGCCCTTTTTGGGGGTCATCACCCAGAAAAGATTTCCAGGGCTCATTCTTTAGCTTTTCTGATGTCCCCATGAATAAAGGGATATATATGGGACAGACAGAGGTGATGAGGAAGGGAAGGAGTATATCATTTCAATCATCATCTTTCAGCTGCTTGGAAAATAAACAATCAGTGGATATATTTCACTGCATGTCTAATACGAGAGTATAATGTAACATTATCATTTTTATGGGTCAGAGGATCTCTCGGGACAAAGGAGAAGCCGAGTAATGTGTTTTTTCTCAGTTGAAAATGTGACACAGCACAATTATATAAAACATTTCCCACCCAAAATTGAAGGGGTAGTAATAAAACAGCAATGATTCATGAATCTAGCTTTGATTTAGAAGTTAAACCAACAATTTTGTTGAAGACTTCTGTAAAAACGAGGAAAAATGATAAAATGCTTTTTCTACTCTTCAGCTCACCTTTTCCAGCCAACTTCATTTCCCATTATATACGATAACACAGAAACCTACCTGAAATATAAGAATTTCTGAAGTCAATCTTTTCACAGCACTGGAGAAGAGTACTGAAAGGTGCAAACCTCACTTGAATCAAGACCTGTATTTGCAGTATTTTTAAACCAGTTAAATAGTAATTTTAAGTTTCAGCATTCCAAGCAGCTGCTACATGCCCTTAACATCCACAGAATAGGCATTATATTGCTCTGAATTTTATCATCGCTGCACAGTTTCACTGGTAAGCATTAAACAGGAGTCGCCTATATTTAAAAACTGAGTAGCAGCTTTCGAAATGCATACTCTGTCTTCTTCAAAAACCTTGCAAATATGTACCTTTTTCAAGTTAGTGAGTAAATTAGGGAGAGGTTCTGGGGTTATAAAGCTGACTCAGAAAACATCCTGCCAATAATGAATTCTGGCCCCTCCAAGGGTAGGGCTGTGTTACCTGTATAGCTGCTCTCACCAGGCACCCTTAATCAAACTTCTCTGCTTTTTGGCATGGTGTTTTCTCATTCACCGCTCATTAGGTGAGCAAAAGCTCCAATAGCAATGCAATTAAAGTATCATGAAACACGCTTTAAGCTGGTAAAATTTAGCTTTCATTGTGAGACTTGAATGGGTTGTACTGGCATTGACACATCTTCAGTGCTATGGCTGACTATAGATGGAGAGGAGAACTAAGGGGGTTACCCCCCAACAGAGGCACACTTACAACATAACTTTTAACTGTAGACAAAGCCAGTGTCCCACTGCAATCCACACAGCAGTAACAGAAGACTCTACAAGCTGATTTTCCTCAGCTACCCAGGCCTCTGCTTAATCAGCTTCACGTGTGCATGTGATTCAGAATTCCTGCTTACCCTTTCACATCTTGTTTTTAGGATACTGTTAAAAAATGTCCCAAAGGAAGCTGCCTATTATCTCACTGCTGCTGTTTCACATCTGCCTCATCTGGTTATGCTTCTGCTTCCCTCTCCTGGCTGATTTCATCCTAAAAAATAAGGAGAAAATTGTGAAGCAGAAACCAATACTTTTAGAAAAAGCTAAAGAGAAGACATTCCGTGTTCTACAAGCCATGTCGGCACATCATTTGACAACTGAGACTTGGAATAGAAATTATCCAGAACTTGTAAACTCCCATCTCAAACTTCCTTGCCATCCTCATATAGCTAACACTCGGTCCACACACCAAATGTTAACCTTAGGTACATCAAGGACAAATACCCTGAGTTGCTCTGAAGAACTTGGAAGTATTCCTGGATGATAGTATTAACTGAAATGCCACATACCTTTGCGAACATATAAATGGGAGAGACCTGACCAAGCCTGTCTAGGATTTATTTTTGGGGGGGACCCAAAACAAATTTCAACAAAGGGGAAAGAGTGGTGTTTTTTTCCACTTAAGTTTTCATTTGAAACGTTTTGAGAATTTTGTCAAACCCCTACCTCAAAAAAATCACAACTTAACAAAAATTTAACATTAACTGGAAACCTTACATAAATTCTCATTTTGACAATGAATATTTTCTATTTTTACTATACATGTCTGAAAGTTAGTTATAACCTCTCTAGGCTTCCCTCCTGTTTCACAGCATTGTAACAAACAGCCCACATTCCCACTAAAAATAAGGGGACATTTGCATTTTTCCTTTAGATATTCCTAAAAATTAAAATTTTTTGTTTGTTTGTTTTGTTTTCATGATTCTCCAACATCTTCCTTCCACTCAAACACTTCTCCCTAGTCTCCTCCCCACTTCAACTATTACACTGAAATTCCTTCTTTTAAAAGCTGACCTGAAACAAATTGCCATTCCTATTTTAGTACATTTTCCCAGTCTTTTCTAATACTCTCCCCTAAAGCACGGGAATCTCTTCTACCGTGACCCATTAATACTATAAAGGGCAGCTAGTATCTGTCACATTGATTAGATCAGTGGTCTGTGAGGTAAGCAAAATTCGGGGAATGATGATGAATTGATTTTTGTTTTCTTAAAACAAATTGAAAAATGCAATGAGCCCACAATTAATTGTTCTATCTAGTCCACACACTGAACTTAATTAACTATTTAATTAAACAATGAATTAACGCTGTTAGCAAAACATGATATGGGTCATGCCATCCAGTCTTCCTCTTCTTTTCCTCCCCTCCTCCATGTACCCACTCAAGTTTTATCTCCACAACAAAACAGAAGCCTCTCTTTGTTACAGCTGCAACACTAGCGTCATTGATTGAAGTACTCATGTCCAAAAATAACCAAGCAAGTGTCCATTCTGTTTGGAGCCATGTAGCATTATGTCCTCCCGCTTGGCACATCCCTCGAAATTCTACACCTTCTCAGATAGGAACTAAAAAACAAGATCCTGGCTACTTATATACATTTAAAGGGACAATGACTTTGTTTCCCTTCACATGTTAAGTATTTCTAAAGAGCTTATGATACCTGCATATCTTAGCAACAATTGTTCAGAGTTATTTTCTTTGGTCTTGGCCAAATTCCACCAAGGGTAATTACCCCCTACCTTGAATTTCCCAAACAGTTTTATCTGATGTTTCCATTTTGTTTTCTTTTACAATTTCTCTGATATCACATAAAATCTTATCCAGCATAAATTTGACACACAGATCCAAAAAAATTTCAGGTCTTACTTAGTAAACAGCAATTATAGCGTCATTAATGTAGCAAAAAGAAGTCAGGTTAATGCTGACTTAACGTTAGGTGCAGTAAGATAACCCAAATGCATGAACCTCGCTAAAGAAGCCATTATTGTTCCTGCTTTTAGAAAAAAGGAAGGAAGAAATTAGATTATTTGCTTAGCTCACGCAAATGTGAAACAGAACAGAGAACAAAATCCAGATCCCTTAAGTTCCTTGTCAGTCTTCTAATTAAGAACTTACCCTTTATTTTTATAAAGAAAAACTACACGATCAGTCCCTTTTTCATCTGTGCTGTAATCTTTTTCACTAAACAGATTTCAACATCTACCCCAGAAATAGCTGCCTTTCAGTGCTACATGAAGCAGATCCTATAATTGATACAACTTGTAAAGCAAAAAAGGCAGTTTCAGCTTAAAAAGCATTATATGATCATTGGGATTGCAGATCACCAGGGCATAAAGCTTGTTTCCAAGATCAGTTAACTTTTTTTACCTTCACATTCAACTCTGGAATGATTTTTGAGAAGATGCAAGTGGAAACATTAGCCTGGATTATTTTGTTCTGTTGATATGTATCAGAACAAAATGAGGGACAACAACAATATTTAACAGTGCATGTAGCTGTACTCTCTTTAGGAGTCCTAGAAACATCAGACGCTGGGAAAACAAAGGTTTGATGGTTTATTACTGCTGTCAACAGAAGTCCTAGGCAGGCTGGAATGCTCCTCATGGAGATCTTGGTTTGAGTTGTCTCATGGCCAAAACCACATTTCTAAATGCAGGGAGTAACACTGGATAAACACCATTCTAGTTCATGCAAACTTATGGCTGTCAGGTGGGCCCTGTGGATGGTATTTTCCAATCCACTGTTTATTGCTTCCCCAGCCTCCCCCTCAAGAGCAACATCACACCAGTTGCAGAGGAATTTGGTGATGCATCCAGAATTAATACATTTCAGAATTCACTCATGGCGACAGGGCTTTTCTGGTAAATAAAAACACCCATCGCAGTCTCAACAAAAGCAAGGTACATATTCCACAGGGGTCCCATTTTACTGAGAGCACTCTGCATCACGTAATCCATGCTGTGGGGATGGCAAACGTGACACTGAAATCAGTGGCTTCCTGCAACTTGGGAGGGAAGGAGCAGCCAGGCTCCGTGGAACTGCAAATCTGGCTACATCAGAGGAAACTAGTACTACGCCCAGGCTCCTTGCAACAGTTACGCTGATGCTGGCACTACACAGAGAAGTCAGAAGAAGAAACAGCAAGCAGAGACAGAATCTATTTCAAGCTGCTGCAGAAAACACCTCTGCAAATTAACACTGCAGCTTCATTTTCTGTGATGGCTGTTCTAATTTTTTGTGGTAGAGCCAAAGTCCAGTTGTCTCATACTCATTACTGTTCTAAAAGAACAATAGAGAAATAGTGCTTTAAGCAAACAATTGCCTCCTTATGCAATGTTCCATCTAATACAAGGAGAGGAATACTGAGCAAAAACATGGCCACAAAATGAGAAAAAAAGGAAAATTAAAGTGAGTAAATAGATGACTTAAGAAATAAAAAGATCTTTCTGAGCAAGAGAGCAGAGAGACAAGGGCGCAAAGGAAAGGGGAAAGCAATACACAATTTGTGATCTTTTCTTGCCTCTTCCATAAATTACCAAAGGGATTTGAGTGACCACAGATAGATTTTCAAGTGCTCAAAACCTGCAACTGAAGTCAGATCAAAGATAGATTTCACAAAATACACAGCACATTGTAGCTCAGCTGACCTCAGTCTGAGCTCCTGGCTATTAACCCACCCGGAATATCTGCAAAACTCCATCTCCTGCTCTGTAGGTAGGACCACCAGATGGGGAGCTCAGAAGACTTCACTTTCTAGGACTGTCACTGATCTGCTAAATGACCTTTGCGGAGCCATGAGTGGTGTTTCTGCTTCAGCCTCATGCATGGCCTGCGGCGGTAGTCCTGTTACCGACCCCGGGGTGCGCTATCTTGTGGGGCAGGCAACCATTAACTGTAGGGGAGCGAGTCACCTGCTCACTCCTTTCAAGGGGTCCTGGGCACCCGTGTCAATCAGAATGACCAATGTGGCAGAACAGGGAAGCGTAACATCACGTGCACACTGCCTATAAAAACTGCAAATTCCAGGTGAGGCTGTGTTTGGAGTTGTAGGTGGGTGGTAGGGCTGTGATCATTCACTGTTGGCTGCTTCCTCTGAGGCTAGAGTGAGTTTCTATGTGTACTTTGAACCGGAGTTAATATGTTAAAATACCCTGGTATGTAGATAGTCTTGGATGCTAGCTTTTTAAAATAACCCGATCTGTAGAGGGTCCAGGTAAAACAAACTTTGATGGTAACAATAATTTTGTTGTGTCATCATTCTGCTGAGGATCCCTGAAGAATCTGCCTGTCTCCATAGTGTTGGGTGATAGTAGGCAGGGAAGATTTGAGTTTTACATTTTATTCTTATGCTGCGGGGAAAGGAAAGTTTCCCAGGCTTTGAAATGTACTTTTTTACAGTGTAGTGAAAAACTAAGGCCTTTCAAAACCTTTTTGTTGTTGTCTGGCAAAGTACAGAGGAAAAAAAGAAAGAGAGAGAGACAGCCTTTGCTGATGATGGCCAGTAACAAGTTTAATTAGGGGACTGGTTTGCAGTGTGACAGACCAAGTTCAAGATCTTGGACAGAATCAAGCAGAACAAGAACTTAAATTGACTCTCTTGTAGGAAGCATTTACTGGGGAAAAAATCAAAACATTGTACCTTATCTTCTTGTCTTAGATAATTTCATGGAGATTACATCCCTTTTTAAAATAAAATGTTATAATTAGCTTTGTCTCTAGGTATGGTACAATACAATTGCCATCAATGAGTTTGAATAAACTCACTCTTGTGTTCACAATATTGATAAGAACGGCTCAAACATACTCTGAGAAACCAAACACTATTTTGCTGAGAGACAAATGTTCCATTTGAAGCATTGCAGGCTGCAGCTCCATAAAGTTTCACGCTTTGCCTGTAACTGATTTGTTGTTTCTGCACCCTTCCTTCTTGTGTGCCCATGTAACTACAGAACTGTTTTGTGAACCAGAGCACTGAACTTTGCTACTGTCAGAAACATCCATGCCATCACAGCCTCCCTTCTGCTGAATCTGGACTGCCCAGGACTGGTCAGAAGAACCAGAGTTGTGTTTCTGCAGGGTCTGTGGAGGAAGAAGTGTCTTGAACCCTTTGAACGGAAGTCAGTACCTTCCTTAGTTTGATTTAGAGGCAGGGATCAAAAAGGCTTATGGTGTTTAACAGCAAGATAGTTATCCTGGCAGTCTTGCGGGAAGTCAAAATATAACGGGAACCCCCTGTAGTTGCTCAGTGAATTGATGTTCTTGGTAATTTCCTGCCTGCTATTGGAAACATGACTGATAAGCTTGTTGATTTTGCAGAGCCCCTGCAGAGCCCAGGGAGCTTCCAGTTTGTGGGAAATATTTCTAGTTGCTGTCCAATTTGAACTGTAACCAAGTTTTGGACAGATGAAGTTTCTCTCAAACCAGAAAACTCTTTTCTTTTTGGTTGGAGAGTAATTTTCCAGCACTGATTATTTGTGTGCACTCTTGTAGCTCAGGTTTGCCTGGAGAACAGCTCTGTATTTTCAAAGAGTTCTCTCTCATTTGCCTTCCACTTTCTTAAAGCTTTCTGCAATTATGATAAAACATGGAATGTGACAAACTGACTGACTCTAGCTTTGTGGTTCGCTGCCTCAGGGCTATTCAGCCTTGGATACAACGTCACCTCGGATTCAATGTCACCTCCTCTACTTGCCTCACAGAGGAGGCTCTACACACAGCAAAAGGAGAAACAAGCAGCTTTGTAAGCAGGAGAACCTGGAAAGTCTGGTCTCCAAGGCATATATGGCTCATAGTTGGGTTCTCCGCTCTCTAGTAGGATGCAAACTTTAAGGCGTTTCCCATAGATGAAACATTTTAACACTACTTTTCCAGTGTGGATTCTCTGGAGTTTAATAAGGCCCAAACTCACTGTGCAGCCTCTGTCAGAGCAGGCAAAAATTCAAGCTCTATCACATTTTCTTGAAGTTGTAAGCAGTTGAATATCCTTGAAGCATCCGATACTTCAAAACCTAATTGGAATTGGTCATTAAGTCAAAAGCTACTGTGGGGAAGTGGACAGACATAGAGCATGAATATGTAAGCTTCATTTTGGTTTAGGGAATGGGGATGGGAGAAGATTACTTTCTACTTCAGTTACCATAAAGGAAAAACAATGAAATTGCAGAAACGTAGCTTTACCCCGTAGCCTGGCTTAATGCTAGGAATAATACTTGTAGCTCCATGCAACCTCTCAATCTACTGTTAAGCAAAGTAAAAGGACTCAACTCGAACTAGTTTTTAATAATTAAACCTTGCACTAGTGGCTCAGATGAACTCATTTCACTTTGCATGCAACACACTAGGCAAATGTTATGTGACTAATTATGGCGCCTCAGTGCAGTGACTTGTTAGACGTATCAGCTGGATCTTGTGTCCTCGTGTGACCATGCTCTAAATTCCACACAGTTTATACAGATGGCTCTCTTCAAAGATACCTGGATGCTTTTTGGATCTATCTGTCCCTGTTTACTATGCTTCTCATTGTTACATAGATATGCCATGCAAGTATTAAAACCTCTATAGTTCTTACTTGAAATAAATGGCAATACCTACACCTATATATATATATATATATATATGAATCATGACCAAGATTTCCCTCTTTGTACTTCAGCAAAACATCCTGCTCACCTGTCAACACCTGATTTTAAAGTTGTCTGCAGGGTCTGTACCTAAAGCTTAATCTAAATGTCACTGAAATTAATGAAGATCTGTCTATATTGACTTCTGTAAGAGTGGGCAAAAGGCAAAACATACTCAAATCATTATTACTTTTTGTGCTAGGTTAGCAATAACATTTCTAGTTCTGAAATTGAATTTATTGCATATTCACATTTAAATGAACACTGCAGCAGTGATTATATCAAGAAAATTTCAGGTTTGTGCGCCCAGTCTTTGCTTGTGTCAGAGAAGGCACCAACTCCACCCTCCAAGGACTCTGAAATCAGTGTTTGATGATAGACTGATGAGAAGGTGGGAGTCTAATTATAGATCGTAAATGGCTGAGGTGCTCCAATGCCAAAAGGTCTTGGGATTGTGCATGTTCAGTCTCTGCGACTTGACCTCCAGGAGGGAATGGAGCACGTCTCTCGTGTTTGTGCAGCTGGAGTAACAAACAGCTGAACAAGGAGTAGTGAAACACAAGCAAAGAGATTTTGATGGAGCTAGAGAAAATACCAGTGCCTTATGGGAGGGGGGTAGAAATCTACATTTCCACTTTTTTCTCCTGCTTACTATTTAAGCTGCTTGCATGCCAGGGAAGATCAGCTTTAAGTCTAAACCTGAGTGTTAGAACTGATGTGTTTTTTGCAAGGGTTAGCTATTAGCCAAAACTACGAGCATTTCTACAGCATGTTTAATATACCCTTTTGAGAGCATATTGGTTTTAATCAAACAACAGAGAACAGAAATAGAATAACAATAATAAAAATGGACAATTTAATCTAATGATTTAGAAACAGGAAGTTCTAGTATTCTTCTGCATACTTGTGTTTGCCCAAGAACAGGATTCATGTAGTTTAAATGAATTGATAATCAAGTATCAGTAAAGGAGTTGTTTACTTTTCTATTACTCCATCCCTCTTGGAATCTTTTACAGAGTAACTACTGGTTTAAAAAATAAATGCTTTTTTTTTTTTTCCTGGGATAGAAGTACCCAGATCTCTCTGTTTACTGGCAGAGAAAGTAAGACACAGGGTCATGTCAAAAACAGTATGTACAGGGAACCTCAAAGGAAAATTTGTTCTATTCCAGGTGGTGAAGTAAGTGCAAAGAAGATAAAGGCACTGAAAGGGAAAGGGAGGAAGGTCAATAAGCAGAGTGATTCAGGGCTTACTGTTGTCTAGGATTTTTAAATAGTCTCTAGGGTAGGCCAATTAAGTATCACTGTTAAACAACTTGCCCTTTTCCTATTTCTCAGGGGTTCTATCTATGCAGCTACTTTAAGCCGTATCTTCTACTGCAGACCTTGAATGCATTGCAGTTCTGGGGTCTTTGAAGAAAGTGATACATTTTCCTCCTGGATGGCAGCAGTTGTCTGTGGCAGTAATACTGAGACATATTGGCAGGCTTAATTCCAAATAAACTGTCTCTTTCATTGGTATCTTGTAATTAGCTTCCCATTTGCCAAGCTGAGAATGTCTTTGTCTAAAGCATGAGCATGTAATTTAGCGATCAGAGTTCTGATCTTGAAAACCACATGAGAGTTACTCGGTCATCTGCATGCACTGGCACTTCCATGCAGAGTAGCTTGAACAGTGGAGATAAATGAAAATGGCTGGACCTGCTGCAACTTTTTTTCTGGTTTTACTTCTCTGAGGATCAAAGAGAAGGTTTGGATTTTGAAGGGGAAGGGGAGAGATGAAGGAAAAAGTGGGAGGAAGGGGAAGAAGTGAAGTCAGGGAATATGTGGAAAATACATAAAAAGGAACGGAGAAGCATGGGAAAAACAGATCCTGCAAACATTGGAAGATGTCTTTGGACTAACTAGGGAGATTCCCACTGGTCAAGTGGATTCTTATAACTAAGCAATAGAGGAGAATAGAATTCTACACACGTAAAACTTCATGGCTAAATTCAGGATAGCGTACCAAGCTCAGGACAAATGATATGCAAACCAGGACCAAGTTTCTTTAGGTTCTCAAAGTGAGATGTCTTTCAAACTAAGCCTAGTTTACAAAGCTTTTCAGGGCAAGGATTAAATGGGTTTTTAAATAAAAGTAGTTACAAATAACAATCCTGAGAAAGTTATTCTGTAAATTTCAGCAACAGTTATCAGCAGTTTTGACAACTCAAAATGCTTGCAGCTAAGTGAAAAAGCCAACAAGGTTTGGTAAGTAACAGACAACCGTTGAATGACTTTTCCTTCTCTAATTATGAGACGAAAGAAAATTGTCTCTCAGTTCTAGAAACATTTCCACGGTCTCCTCTGGACTAGCATGAGTTGTGTGTGCTCAGTAACTCTGAAACTCTAGCTGTAAGCACTAGTTACAGAAAAAGTGAGAAACCTGAGGTGAAGGCGTGCTTTTTAGGAGTCTGGACTTTCGCCTTTCCATGCTGCTGTTAGCAGACCATGTTACTGCAGGTTCTCCCGGATTAAATTAGGATGATAAGATTGTAAGTCTGATTCATCACTTACACGGTCATTTACATTGATACAGAGAATCCGCACTAAAAAAATCAGAATCTCTGCCCTGACTCCACACAGGGCTGTCACACCTCAAGTCTCTGTGCTTCTTCCCAGCCCAACACCATCATTTGCTGGTTCTAGGACCCTTCACATCAGACACAGCTGAACGGCTTGCCAGACAGCTGCATCTGGTACGTGGGGTTTCAGGGCACAAGAGACTGCCACACTGCTCAACAACCAGAGCGTGTGGCTTCTAATCAGGGCCTGACACACAGAAGAGTCCTCCTAAAGAACATACTCTCCTCAGCCCTAACCTCTTCTCACGCATCTTCACTCCCAGGTGTGCTCCCTGCAACCCAAGGGAAAAAGGTTAAGAAACCTGTTTACAACAGGGCTAAATGCAGCCACAGTGTGTACTAAGGATGGCAGAGCAGACTGCCTGACCACAAATCACACCAGACAATGGCTATTGGTTGTGAGGCTACATTTCCTTATGTCCCTGGTAAAGCATCTGCTTTGCATTGTGACAAATGAGAAAAACAAAGCCTATACATGCGCACTGGTGACTTGGGACCCCAAAGGTCCCTGGTCCTCAGAGCAGGGTAAGGAAATAACCTCAGACAAGCAGCCAAGTTGATTTCAAGCCTGTGTGCCATGAGCTGCTTTTAAAGCATGTTATAAATGTTTTAACTGAAAGCCTGCTCCTATGAGCTAGTTGAGTGCTATCATCCCCAGTTTATTTCCAATTAAAAAATAGGAGCAGAAAGCATTTGCTCGAGGTCTCCAAGGGAATCAACAACACAGCAAGGATTAGAACTAAGGATTTCCTGTCCGATCTGCAAACCACACCTCTCTCTTGTTTACAATGTTAACTTATTCCCTAGCAGAAAAGCCATGTGAATGGAACAATTCATTCTGCTGCTTCGGCCTCCCTTCCTTCCCTTCTCAGTTCATTCCTGGCATTACCTTCAGATCTTTACAAACCTGTTACCAGAAGAACTGTGTGGCAAAGCAAGCAAGGAGTGTTTCAGAACAGTTTCAGCTGCAAATACTTGAATAATGTTTGCTAAATTAAAGCTTGAAACACTTAAAAAATACGCTAGAAATATTGTGCTCTTGTTACTGAAAAATGAAACCGAAAGGTAAATGAACTCATACATTGAGGAGTAAGTTAATGAATGACTAAAGCCAATCATGCTAGTTACCTGCACACGTCATTTTTTGCACGCATGACTCGAGAAATACTAGAGTGATAGTGTTACTACTCAGCGTAAGTTACTACTAATATTTCCACTTACGGTATGGCTTAAGAATCAAGAGAGTTTTAAAGAGGTAATATTTTAGGGTCTTTGCATGTGTTTTCCTTTTTTGTGTTTGTTTTAGAAGTCACATTTTCACATTTCCCTCTGGAATCACAAAAGCTGAAAACTCCTTGAAAAATATCAGCTGAATTTCTTATGTCTTTCTATGATTCCAGGGCTTAGGACATCAATCTGTGCACGTCCTTTAAATACCATGAAAAGTTAGCAACACCAAGCTGATTGAAAGTACAAGACTTGACTAGAGCCTAGGATCAAGAGCAAGAATGCTTGAGTTCAAAGACTACAGTGGCATTTTATTCCAAATTATATATTTAATCATCGCTTCCCACAATCCATGGTTTTTAAGGAACGTTTCTCCTGGCAAAGTCAGATCATTGATGTGATAAGTTCATACACCCTGCTAGCACCACACAGAGCTAGCAATTAACTTCTTACTGCAAAATGCTATTAAAATTACAGGCTTCTTCAAAGTACAAAAACATGATTCCAAAGAGCTGATCGTGCTCTTTTTAGATCAGTTGGCTTTTTATGTACGTAGTAACAATGGCTTCAGCGATGCACACAAGATAACTACAGGGCTTGAGCTAAGACTTATATTTATGTATCCCTTTTGAAATAAACCTGCACAGGTGTAATTCTTCCAGTTCATAATGAAGGGTAATAGCTTGTTAATTAATGCATGAAAGTACTTTGCCTTGGTAAGAATCTAAAACAGAAGATGCTAAAATCCACTATTAAAAATAACAGGGAAATCCTATAGACGGCACTGTTTTTAACACATTTGCTTTCAACTTCCTGCTTTTGTTAAGCAAAATTGTTTCCTAAAAGTCTCTGAGGCTTCTCTTTCACTTATTTAGATCACCTATGTAGGTTTATTAGAAAGGAAAAATGAACACTTCTCTTCCCTCAATAACACTGCAACCCTTTCCTAAAAAGAAACAGTTCTGTGTATAGGCTATGAGAATTTGGAGGTTGAAAAAAAAAAAAAGCAAAAAACCAGCAAACCCAAAGGAAAACTATTCAAGGCCCTCTGCAGTTCTGCCTTAGCTCCTCCCCTTCCTGCAATGTGCCTCATAAAGGTGGTGAAGACTAAGGCTCTTTTTACCTGTGAGTTACTCTGTGCTTCTTAGAGATGCAGCATGTTATCAGTTAAGTCTATGCATGAGGCGTTGTTGTCCCCCCCATCCCCTCCCCCCCCCTAGATAATATCCTGTTATAATTGTTGGTATTGCTGTTACGTTCCTTTCATTGATCTCAATGTATTCAAAGACACTGAGGAATGTTAATTATCCCCTTTCTAAAGACTAATAGGAGAAGGAAGTCTTAATACTTTTTAAAGTATTCTCTGAGTATGGTTTTATTGGTTTTGGTGCATCTTGATTTTGTCACTGGTACAAGGAACCTGTGTTTTCAAGCTGAAGAATGTGCTTTCTTTGTAGAATGGTGAAATCTGGGGCTGGAAAGGACTAAAGCATCTCTTACCCTTAGGCAGGGAGCAGCTCTACTTAGGCTATTCCCAGTAGGTGGTTATCTAATCTGCTTTTAAAAGTGCCTGGTAGTGGATGAGCTGCAGATTTCTTTAGCAATGTAGTTCAGTGTTTAATCATTCTTGTTAGAATAAAAACACTTTCTGAGTGCCTTGCCTTGTGTTCATGGTGCTTAGTTTTGGATGACTCTTCTCATTTTGTTTCATTTTTCCTACTGCTAGTAGGTTTTAGAGTTCCAAGTTATGTCCAAATGATTCTGACGTGGAAGATTCAAAGTGCCAGGTGATCCTGAACTATATGCTTTGTTAATTGCAGCTACTAAGTTACAGGAAGGGCTAAATCTAAGTCTTGTGAATCTCCTATCTTCTCCCATGGCTGCAGTTTTAGCCTCAATAGGATTGTTAGCTTCCCATAACAGTTCTCTTATTTTTTGGGTGGAATCATCCTCCCATAGAACTAACCACAGTTTGTTTTAAAAAAAAAAAAAAAAAAAAAAGTAGTAAGAGACTTAAAAATAATAACATCATTTTTGTATGCATCTCAAGTTATCCCTCTTTTCTTACTTTTTAACCCCAAAATACTGGGATACCTCCTACCCTCACAAACAAGCCCTCCTAGTTGAAAAATACTTGTTTTTCTCCCTCCAAACAGGTGCTTCCTGTCTACCTCTAAGACTTTTTTTCTTCTTTTCCAGAAGCCTTGTTTTCCCTGTATCCTTGCATGTATTTTTGCACTTGCTTTAAAACAAAACTCCAGCCAAAATTCAGGTGCATGAATCCTGTACAAACTGTGCTTAAATAATTCATTAAACTAATGTTTTGCAAATTGTGGTTTCAATCATTGTAATTTAGACCTGCTCCAAACAGATCAACTTTGGAGCTGGTTTCAAACCTGTCTTGCAAACTACTACTGTAATGAATATATGAAATTCTTTCCAAGCCTAATTAGCTTTTCTGTTTGCTTGTACCAAGCTAAAGTTAAGAAAAAAAAGCCTTGGTAATTTCTGAAAGAAAATGCTGAGGCTTCCCCTTGTAATAGCAGAGCTTTAATCTGATGAACTCTACACCTTTGAGATGACACAAGCTGCTTGTTTACCAGAGTTAGTGAGCTTTCATTGCGTAAGTTTGCTCAGTGATGAGTAGTTTGGGGCGCTCAGTTACAGACCCAGCAGACAGTACTGTTACGTTGTTTTGTTTGGGAAATGGCTCTCTAGAAAATTACTGGCAGTTGCAAAGTGAACTGAAAGTTGTGTACCATCCCCTTCTGCTTTTTGTCATTGTTAATACTTAAGCTAAACTGCCCAATGACTGATCGGGGAGGATGACATTTTATGCCACTTCTGAGTATTTCCCCAACAGTACAGATGCTTAGAACTGCTAAAAACTTTAATTTCATTGTTTCCCTTTCCAAAAATAAAACCCAGTGACTTCGGTGGAACTGCTCTAGTGAAGTAGGGCTCAGTATATGTCTTTGTAGTGTTCGAGTTTAGGACAGTGAGGCAGGAACTGGAAATGCTTAAACCTTTGTTTAAACCTTGGTTTTAGCTGAAAATCTCTGGCCACTGGCAGTTGGGGCTTTACAGCTGGGACCTGGTTAAAATGAACTCGGGCTGAGTAAAGCCTGACTGTCAGAAAAAGCAAATGAAAGTTCTGCATGCCCACAGAAGGCTTCCTGGTATGGCAGCTGGCACGCTGCAAAGAGCATTAAGGGCCTACCTGCTTGAGCGAGGTTGGCGTTGATGTAACGCGAAGACGTTAGATGGGTTGGGACTTGCACCGCGTGCAGCTTACCCTGTGAGTTTGCCTGAAACTCCTTGCAGAACCAGGGTCTGCCTGACCTTTTGTTAAGCGTGAACTTCCATGTGGCAGTACCAAGATGTGACTCAGCACTGTTTTGATAATGGCTGTTAATTAAGTGGCTACATGCGTAGATACAATTATGTGAAATTAAGAATGGGGAAACACGGGGTGAATATTAGCAAACATTTTCTAGGAGCAAATGGTGTTAGGCTGTGAAACGCCCTCCCAAAAAGCAACGGAAGCCTATTGCTGAGCCACTTCAAGCTAGACAGAATGAAGCACAGAAGAGTATGCTGTAGGGAATTACATTGCCCTGATGTTAACCTGCATGTGACCTCACATGGCTCAGCTATTACTAAATTCCAGTGATAATTTTGGTGATAATTACTCCCTTTATTTCTAAACTGAATTGTTGTAATTCATTACAGTCTTGTCTAACGGGTCAAATTACTGGGAAACTAAAGCAGATACAAAATGGGTTGCGGATAGAGTTGCTCTTTGGGGCCTTAGTTGTTTGATCAGTGATTTGACATTAATATATTTTTTTTTTATTGGTTGTCAGCTGCATTTTACGTTTTGAATTTTCCGTTGTTCTAACTTCTACAGCTTATTTCTGCTGCTGTGAACCGACCACTTTGTGTGTAGTTCACTGGCCTTTAACAAATACAACTAGAAATGCTCTTCCGTGGATCCTTGGCCCTCTACGTCCCTCCGGTTTCCTGGAGATGTTCTTTAGTCTGAGCTGACGGGGTTTGTCTGTAGAGTAAGAATTAGTATTTAAAGCATGATTGGAATAGGTAAATGCTCATTAAAGCTTTGTGCTGTCGGTGGTTGTGTATAAATTTAACATAATACAGTTACTATCTCCCCAGAGCAGCTGAACAAATGCTTAAACTCCAGTGAAATCAAAGGGGCACAAGTATGTGCTTACAAACTTTGAATCAGAGCTGCAAAATGCACTCTGGCTAATTTGCACGAACCATTAATAGTAGCGTGAACACTTGTGTTGTCTGAATTAACAAGCAAGTGAACACCCAAGCAAAGATTGTGATTCCCAAGATGTCTTACTAATTACCCTGGCTGTGATTTAATGTTAATTATTTATTATACTTCATTATATTCTGTAGCTCAGTTCAAAACAAAACCTTAAATTTTGGAATTATGATCCATCCTTCTGGCACCATGATATTAAATCTTTTCTAAGAGGCATTTTGTTTTAATTATAAGGTATGTACTAAAGCTTCATTAATTTATATTACAGAGCTAATTGCAGGTCTCTGCTTTTTTTTTTTTAAGCAACAGAAGGTCTTGAAACAGTGCTCATTCTACTATGAAGGCCAAATTCTGCAGTAATTCTACAGAAGGCAATGGATGAATTGGACTTTATTTGCAAATTTTTCTGATAAATGGTTGCAGGACGATTCTGTTTAAGGGTGAAAAGGATGCTTTTAAGGAATCTTGGAAAAAGAAGAATGCCAGCTTTCATTCTCAATTTGGTATTGACTAAACATGGCCACAAATTTGTAGAATTCAGTGAATTTGTTCTTGAGCTCTGGGAAACGTGGACCTGGATGTTAAGAGAAGGGTGTTAATGCTGTAGCGATCCAAAAAGAGCCTGTCTTGATGGTGGATGTTTTCAAACTTGCAGTGTGTTTGTTTTTAGATTTTTGGATTGCTCTCAAAATGGACTAAGCAAAATACTGCGTTCCAGATATTCCCAAACTTAGGTGAGTTGCAGTTCTTTAGAATGCCCTGTCTGTGTTGAGTGCTCTTTCAAACATTACTTTATCGTTGTTTCCAAGAATAATTTTATTTGCATGTGCAGTCTTTATCAGAGACACAGAGATAAAGCTGCATTTGTCCAAAGTAGCCTCTAAGCCGGGCCAGTTGTGGGTTTCTGGTGGTTACTCTCAAACACTGGGAGCCTGACTGCGTTTGTGTGTTTGTTTGGAGGTGTTCAGTTCCCACAGTTCTGTGTTTTGTGCTGTAGCTGACTGGGAGCTGAATGGTCTTCTGTTTAAGAACAGCAGCCGCTTAGGTGTTTTGAGCTGGAAATGCAAAATTAGCGTACGTGATGACTTAGGAGACTTGTTTCAAGGCACGTTGTGAGGTGGTGGTAGTGCTGGGTTTGCAGGATGAGCTCATGAATCTCAAAGTGAAATCTGGATTAGCGAGCTCTATCCAGCCTGAAAGAAAACGTTTGCACAAACATCTGTGAAGGGAAACGGATGACTTTCACAAGATCTTAAATAGATTGTACCGAATCAATTCTCCAATCCTGTACGTTAACTACAGCTGAGACTTTAACTGGGACCCAGTGAGCGAAAAAGGAGCCTTCATCCTTTCTGAGCCAGCAGGAGTTGTGCCAAGCTGGGCTCGGCTGGAAGTCTTTCTTTGTAGATCTTGCTGGCTGTCAGCGTGAAAGGTGGAGGAAGGCTAAAAATGGCTCAGAAGCATGGCTGGGTGTATGCAGGGAATAGCAATGAGAACGGCAAAGGCGCGCTCGGGTTCTCCGGTGAAATAAGAGACCAAGTCTGCAGACGCTGTGGAAAGCATCCAAGAGGGTGGAAAATGCGCATCGAACAGGTTATGTGGCTCCGGTGAGGAAATGGCAGAAGGAAGCGAGGGAGTGGAGGAAAGAAAAACACCAAACCCAAACGAGGAGGACGAGCAAGGGGGAGATTCAGTGAAGGAGTACAATAAAGGGTGAGGTGCGGAGCATCCGGCCGAGCAGGCAGGGGACGGAGGTCGTGGGGGCCCCGCAGGGGACGAGGCCCCGGAAAAGGCCCGGCGCCGCGGCTGCCGCCAGCCCCAGCGCGGAGCGGACGGCCGCCGCGCCCCGGCCGCCGGGCGAGGCCCAGCGCTGGGCCCCGGGCCGCCGGCCGGCCGCCCGCCCCGCCGCCCTCTCGGCCCGGCCCGGCCCGGCCCTACGGGGGGCGGCCAGGGGCCCGCCGCGCCGCCCCGCCCTCCCCGGAGCCCCGCCCCGCCCGCCCCCCCGCCGGGTGACGTCACCCCCAGCTCGGCCGGCGCCATTTTGAAAGTGGAGCGTTTGGGGGGGGGCCGGAGCGAGGCGCGGAGCGGGGGCAGCCCCAGGAGCGGAGCCGGCCGCACCCCCGCCGCCATCCGCCGCCATCCGCCCCCCGCCGCCGCCCCCCGCCCGGCACCGGCGGCCCCGCCGCGCAGCGCCGAGACCGCCCGACCCGCCGCGGCCGCTATCGCGAGCCCAACATGGCAGGTAAGGGCAGGCTGCCCCCGCGGGGCACCGGCCCCTGCCGCCGCCGCCGGGCGGGGGGCGCAGGTGAGGCTGCGGCAGCGGCCTGCGGCCGGGCGGCGGGGCTGCCGGCCGGGGGAGCGGGCAGCGCCGCCTCCGTCCCCCGCCCGCCCTGGCTGGCTGGGGTTTTCTCCCCCGCTTGCGGAACGCCTCGCAGCCTGCCTCTGCCTTTCCCCAGCCGCGGCTGCCGGCGTGCCGGCTGCCCCTGCCTCGCTCCCCCGTCCCTGCTTTCCCATTCCGCCTCGCCTGCGCGTTCCTGATCCCCCCCCTCCCCGGGAAATCGTGCTTTCCTCCCACCCACCCCTTCTTCCTTTCCCTCCCTTATCGCAAAAAAAAAAAAAAAAAAAAAAAAAGGCATGAAAGAAGCAAGGTGGAGGGGCTTCGGTGGGGGAAGTGGTGTATTTTGAAGTTCAGTGTGCAGGAGGCTTGCAGACAGGGTGGGTCTTTTGCCTTTTTTCTTTTTTTCCCCCTACAGGCTTTTTGGATTTCTAAATGTGCTTGTATGTTGCATTTATTTCTCAGGTGGAGTTAGTGAGGACCGTGCAGAGAAGTGCTGCTGTGCACGGAGAGGTGTTTTAGGGTGCAGACGTGCTTGTGTCAAGAGTACAATTGCACCCTTCTGTAGGGTGCAGCTCTTAAGCATCTGCAAATGAGAGTAAAATTGGGTACAGGATGTAATTAAATAATACAGGTCTTTCTGTGTTTTCTTTCTCATTCCTTCCTGTTCTTGCTCCCCATTTTGCATCCCAAAGTGCTCTTGGTAGGCTAGAAGTGTGTATGCATAAGGTATCTCTTCCTTCTTACTTTTCCTTGCGATTTCTTAATTTGGAAATACATTCATCCCCCTCCTCCGCAAACGATTTGTCTTTTCAGCGCTTTGCATTTGGAGGAGCAAGCATGAGAGGCTGTATTAGGTTTGTGCTTTGCTTTTTTCCCCTACACCATACGCCCATGCTCCACCCTCCTCTTTTTGTTGTAGTGGGGGGGGGGGGGGAATATGCCAACTTGGTTCAAGTAAATTGTATGAAAAACACCATTTTAGCCTTAAGTAGAAAGAGCAGTGATTTTTCTTACAAGCTGTCCCCTTTAAATGCTTCTGTGGTGCCAGCTGCTAAATGACAAATGAAGAGGTTGGAGAGAGGAAAGAAAATGGGTTGTACAGGTTTTGGGGAATGGTAGAGAGATGTATGTGGCAAACCTTTCCAATGTATCTGCAAAAAGCATTTTGACATCTCTTGCATAGATGGATGCTTGTATTTGCCTTCACCTTGTCAGGTTATGTAGCTTGCATGTCTGTAATACTTCAGGAAAGAAATTAAGGCAAGCAAAAAATGCAAACTGGACTCTGATTGTATTCCAGCACTTAACATTCTGAGATGCTTGGTCTTCTTTGGAAAGATTATTTTGGGCCTTCTAATTTCCATGTCTTTGACTTTTTTCCTCCCCTTAACTTAGTGTAGAAGAGGGAAGAAGTCCCTTCTGTATTCTTTGTTATTCCAAAAGCTATAACAGACCTCTGGATTAATGTGTAAATGCCATCTGTTGCTCAGCCTGTTTGAATTGTGCTGAGGAAAAGTTCCATTTTGACAGTGGCTTTCAAAAAAAAAAAAAAAAAAAAAGAGGCAAGCCCATTTCAGTCTCTTCCTGTATGTACTCAGCCCTGCAGTGATTTGCTCAGAATGAAATGCAAAAGAAATGGGTGGTGATTTTTTTGTGTGTTTTGGTGGCAGGGTTCAAATGAATCACTGCCTTCCGCCGAGGCAGTAATGTTCCTGAAGTTTTCTCTTCGATCCGTTTTCTATGGTAGTAGAACTTGTTAACATCAGATTGCTTGTTTGCTTTTCTGCTCGGATTTGCTGCTTTTTTAAGGCTGATAATTGCTTTCGTTACTTCTGCGAAGAGACTCTAAAATTGTGGTAAAATTTTTTTTCTTAAGCCTTTAGTATGTAGGTTCAGTTCAATGTTTTTGTAAAAGAAGGAAATGAATAGCATGCTTGGTTTATATTGAACGAAAGATGGAAATTTTCCAAAAATGCGCAGCTTTTTCTGACAGTTACTGTTGAAGTTGTTTGTGTGTGTATGTTTGTAGAGGGTTCTGACTTCTAAAGTAGGAAGAAGCTCTGTGTGAAGTAAGATGTTCATGCACTCTCATTTTAAATGCGCAGTTAAAGTTAGCAGTAGCAATGTTACTTAGTCCAGTGAGCTTTTGGTGATAGAGGCTTTTATCACTGTTGCTGCTTATGCTCGCACTGTTTTTGACAAACGTTGCATTGAACGCTGGCAAACCACTAATGACAAAAACAATATCTGTAAAGGAAAAAGGTGGGGAGGGGCAATTTGTAATTGTGCCGACAGCGTTGCTGAGGAAGTAGGCGTGTACAATGTTGTCTGAAATTTTCAATTGGTAACTATTGTGTGCTCTTTCTGTTGCTGTGGGGGGTCTCATTTTTTTGATTGTGTTTTTTAGGAGCTGGAGGAGGAAATGACATTCAGTGGTGTTTTTCTCAGGTGAAAGGCGCTGTAGATGATGATGTAGCAGAAGGTAAGAGCAATATTTTTTACTGAATGTTTTCTGACTTTTTAACTACTCCTTAGGTAGGGAGATATGAATGCATTCTTACTAAAATATCTCAGTGTTGCTTTATGCAGCTTGAGCAAAGCAAATAGACATTTAATGTGCATCCAGATACCCAGATTCAGGAGTAAACTATGGTTTGAGAGTACTCATCTGCACGCTTTTAAGAAGGGTTGGATTCAGGCTTCTTAAATATTTTACTGGAATTGTTTTCCAAGATTGGTAGATTTTTTCCTGTCACTCAGCTTTTGATTTGTGTTTTTTCCTAATCTGCAAAATGGGGAATGTGATACTTGCGTTCCACAGGGAGGTGTTGTGAGAATTAATTAATGTTTGTACTCTTTGAAGATCTAAGTACTAGATAAAGATCAAGTAATTTTCCCAATCTTTCCAGCTTCTATTAACCAGAAGAGGAAGAAATCTGAATACTGGTGCATGCTTACTTATTAAGTAAAGAGGGGTTTTGTGTTTGAAATAATACTGGAAATTGCCTAAAACTTTTCTAAGCTGGCAGTGACAAATGTCATCTTATACTAAGATGGCTGCCTCTAATTGTGACTGTAAAAAATGTATCTGTTGTTTTCTTTTACTTGGATTGGGGATCTTTAGAGGAATCACGCTTTCCCTGTGCTGCTCAGTTGCTGTGCCAGAGAGCAAAATTTCATCTGCCATCTTTTTTGGAGAAAGTCCCACTGACTTCTACATTTCTTTGGCCATAAAGTCCTGTTTGCACAACACAGCCTGTAAGATCATGAGTTAAAATTCTTCTTTTGCAAGTAGTTGGCCTTGTCACTTATGTAATTCTTAGGGTTTTTTCTTTTTTTTTACATATCTTGAATGCTCTGACTTACTTGTAAGATTAATGTTGTATTTAGAAAAGCGGTAACTACAGTTTCCATAATTTTCCCATTTGACGTGTGGTTCAAATTAACTTCCAAAGGCCAAAAAAAAAATCATTATAAACGTAAGTGACTTGTTTTTATTTATTAGCTGTAGCATGTGGCAAATGATGCACTTTCAAAGACTCCTGTCATTTACAAGCTGAAAGATGGCTTTTGGAAACAAGAAAGCTGTAACAATTTTTTTAAAGTCGAATTTTAAATTCTTCAGGAAATATATTTTTAAAGCTTGAACTCAAAACTACTGTTAGATGTAGTATAATTTATTTCTCGGCAGACTTTACATTCTGTAACCTTTATTTTAATTACATATCAAACTAAATCCTTAATTAAGTACAAATATTGAAGAAGTTGTGGTTGTGTGGCAAGAGCTTGAAATAATGCTTCATTAAAATAGACATGTTGACATGCATATAATAGTAATGAGTTATATATATATAAAAAATACATATATCTTATAGGCTTTTACAGGGGTCTGGAAATGCAGAAATCTGGAAATGCAGAAATCAGGAAATAGTCTGTCCTTAACTTCCTTCGCAGTTCTGAAGTATTCATGTTACGAAAGATAACTTGCTAGCCTTATGCTTCCTGACAGGTTAGCAGCTGTACTGTGTATTGCTGGAGTCGTAGTGGGTGGAGTTCAGGGAAGCCTTCACTGTAAGTGAATTAACTAGCTTCAGTTTCAGCAAGCCAGTCAGGATGGTTTCCAAAAAATTGTGAGAACGTCCATTTTTGATTTTATGGAAGATGTAGCCTTCTGATTTTGTGACCCAAAGAGCAAAGAGAAGTTTGGTTTCATTTTCAGCTATAACTGACTTAGTATTAGTCTTAAGGTACAAACCCCAGAGCCTCGATATACTGCAGGACATCCTGAAATTTAAATGCCTGGAGTGAGGTCCCAAGGTTGGTATTACACTTGGTTGTCATGAATTTGTTGAGCTGAAATTCTCTCCTCTTCCTCCATATTCGGCTCCCACAATTCATGCTGGAAATTTGTGAAAGCCAGCTGTCTAATCCAAGTGCAAGTTTAGCTTCTATGAGATCCTTTGAGTTCTTGTTACGCTTTGTAATGTCTCCCTGTGATGCTGTTGGAAGGGTTAATAACGTATCAAGCTGGTCACATTTTTCCTTTTATTAGCTGTATTTCTGGCTTTGAGGTTCACTTTAATGAAACGGAGCCTTGTGTGGTTCTTGGAACAGCAGCTTTGCATGCTTCTGGTCTTCCAGAATACCCAAGGACAAGTTGACGGTGGCTCTGAGTCTCGTCTGAGGACCTTTTTTCCCTCCCTGCCTTTCTGTCTGCTTTCTTGTGGCAGGCACCATGGTGAAAGCTAAAGAAAATCCTGCTGTCTGAAACTTAAATCATTGTTTAACCACTGTGGTCTGCAAGCTAACAAATGTGGATTCTAGTCATGTCTGTGACCGAGGACGGTGCCAATTTGTGTATGGTAGTACCTAGGGTGTGGATTTTTGTTTTTTGAATGCCTTTAGAGCTCAAATTTTAAAAACTATCTTCTGTTGTGGAATGTTGAAACTTCACTAAAAACGAAGTGAAGAAAACAAACCTGAAAGAAATGGGAGGTTTCACTTTCTGTTTTCTTCCTTTTCGTAATACAATATTGCAACATTTATGTTGGAAAGCTAGCTTAAACAAAACTAAAAGAAGTGTTAACCAAGAAAACTGCATCCATTTCATTGCATTAATCAGCAGAATGCAAACCCAGTGGTCTCTCTACAATGTTGCCTGTAAAACAGGCCAATGGAGAGTAACACTTTGAATACAGTAATAGTGGCAGCAACTTTAAAAAGCTTGCTAAGGGTGCTAGTATGTAGCTTCCAGTAGATTTGAGGTCAGATCTGACCTCGTAACCTTCACTTAGATACTTAGGCAAGAATAGCTGTCTTACAAAGTCAGTATTTGGTGGCTTTGATGGCTGAAACATGAACTCTGATACATACAGGTTTTAATTTTCTGGCTTTCTGTGCATTGCGTGATAGAGGGACGTGACAGTGTTTCTTTTGGAGCTAATGAGGGTGAAAGGGAAAGAAGGGGGAAAGCTGTTACTAAAGCTTGAGGAAAGAAGCTGGCAATGAGTTTGTATCTAGGGCCTGCCTGTATCATCCTGTAGCGGCAAAGCTTTTAACTTGGGGAATATGGATGTGCGAGGAGCAGAGAACTAGCCTCTCTCCTCTTGGTATGTATGGTTGTAAGCTGTGGCCTGGCCCTATCAGATCTCACAGTAAAGCATAGAAATCAGGTTATAGATTGAAATCTGAGTGTCAGCTTCATTATAATTGGGGTCCTTAATTTTAACTGATGGCAAAAGTTTGCCTTTTTGTGATTTTAGCAGTCCGTTGCATAAGCGCAAGGGTGTTGTAACTTGTGCTGCCTCTGTTTCTCAACTAGCTGATTCTTTGCTCAATGGAAGTTTTCCTCCCGTCTTAATTTCATATTTGTCTTGCTTGTGCCCAATCCTACAACATATCTGTGCTCAACTTGTTCCGTATGCTCTGGAGAATCCAGAGCCAGGAGATTAGATTAGACAGGACTTCTCCAGTGGAGAACACCGAGTCCTTGATAGGTTCGGTGATTGGGTTATCAAAAGCATCTGTAATGCATAGATTTTTTTTTTTTCTTTTGCGCTGTCACCGTTTCAGTGCAAGTAAGACTTAACTGTCCAGAAATACTTGAGAGCAGACATTACCATGTTTTCTTAGTGGAAGTTTCCTTTATGGGCATGATTATAGAAAAGGATTACAAAGATTTTCTGCAGCAGTTTCACTGATTTGGGGCTTATTTTTACTCTTCTGCTGTTATGTTCTCCAAGATGTGGCATAATGGCAGCTCCAGTTGGAAACAACTAAGAATTGTGAGTTTAAACTGTCTCTGAAAACTAGACACTTGCTTAATGGAATGAGTTCGTACTTCAGAACAAATTAAGTCAAATTTGTTTAATTACTTGGCAGAAGGAAAAGAGTCAAGCTGCTGTATCTAAATGTTCTTTCAAGTGTAATCCAAAGATATGTAAAAGTCTGATAGTCTGGGTCCAAGGCTAGGAGCCAGGAACTTAAGTCCTAAGCTTTAACCCTGAGTAATTACCACTCATCTTTGACAAGCTGTTTAACTATTTCATGCCGGAATTGTCTCTGAAAGAAGTACTGGAATATCTGCTGTGAGTGCTGATTACTGACTTAATTTTGAAGTCTGATGCTTAACCATTCTGTGCTGCTTTGTTAATAATCTATGACTTGTTTCCTCTTCTATAGCCAAAACATTGCTGTAGTGTATTTCAGTTTGTTCAGATGATGAACAGATGAAGTCTCTTACATTTCTATCCCTAGCCAGCTCATGTGTGTGGTCAGAGATATAAATGAGATTTGACTTCTCTCTTGTTCAGGAATGCTTTCTGTATTTGAGTCTAGGTATGTTATATCTTTCAAGAGTAGTTTCATGTTTATTTTTGGCAGGCTTCAAAATTGCAGAGCAGTTATGAGAACTGTTGTTGCTTCAGTAATGGTAGTTTGTCTTCAATGCACAAAAATAGTTATCTCCGAGTAAGCAAAATTGAAGCCAGGAATGAGGACTGCTGTAAAAAGCAGTTTACCACCATCTGGAGTTCACTGTCTTCTCTTGCCTTACCAGAAAGCTTTCTCTTTGTCAAGTAACATGTATCTGTAATAGTGGGTTAGAGCTGCTGAGCCTAAGTTGGTTAGCTCTGTCCTACCAGACTGTTACTCCTGGTGGCACATCTGGTTCTGTAGGCTTACCAACAATTAACTAATAGGGGCCTATACCTTGGAGACGGAGGGATGTTGCTGGGATCAGTTGGGAAGAAGGGCTTCTGCCGATCTGTATTTGTGGGCAGGAGTCACAGAAGAGAAACAATGGCATTATTATAGAAGTCAGTGATGGGCTTTTTTAATGGGAATTGATGGAATAGGAGGGGAGGAAAAATTCTTAGAGCAAAGGCGTGAGAGGTTGCAATAATGATGCTGAAGAAAGATTGGGGTATAGTTGTGGGAGGGAGCTTAATTTGGGTTTTTGAGAGCTGTGCTTGTGTTCTGTGTGCTTATAAGGTAACATCAGTTAGAAGGAGCAATGACTAGTAATAGGTTTGTTTTTAAGGGGTAGTTTGAAATATGCTGCGGGTAAATAAAGAGACCCATGGTTATATTCCTATTCTGTATTCCTAAGTCCGCTTCTGTATTTTAGCTCTTTTATCTTCAGCCATTTGTAGAATGACTGTCTGTATCGAGAGAGAGAAATAGGCTACTGTGTTCTAGGAACTGCTGGTCTAGATTGACTAAAGTGTGCATTTAAAGTGTGAAGTCCCACAAAACAAAGAGCATTGAGCAAACAGCTAAATAGTAAGTGGCTGTTTAGCTCCCTAGAAGTTATTCAGTATTCTCTCTTGACATGGGTTTGGTAGCTAGGGCACTTCAGCTTGTCAGTCATGCTGACCAGTATTGTTCTGTTACTTCTGCGATGCTTTGCTCTTCTTGGACTTTTTTGCTTAAATTAAAAATTAGTTGGAAAAAGGAGTGATGTTTTTCTGTCATAAATATGGCGGTTATAGTGATCAAGCTGTGAGACTCCAGCAGTACAAATGAATGCAGCTTGGCTATCGGTGGCAGTCCTGGTGGATTACGACTCTTGATCAGCCTTGTGAAACTTCATAGCTTTTAATTTTAAAGGTGCTACCTAAATGATTCTGGTTTGGGTATTTCTACCCTAGGAATGGGTTTCTGTGGTAGCTGTAGCTTCATAGAATGTGTTTTGGGAGAACTAAAATGAAGAATAAAACTCCTAGTGGGTGCAGTGCTGAAGTAAGAGTTAAGAGCTGGGTATTCCTAGCTGTACTGTCTGCCTCTTTTTTTTTCTTCCCCTCCTTTCTTTTTTCTGTTCTCTTCTGACTTGCCTATTTAGGCCATGGCTACATGTTTGGCAGCATTTTTGCTTAAAGAGGCACTCCTTCTCACTTTGCTGGCACAAGTGTTCATGTTACTGCACAATGAACTTGTTTGGGAAGCTGATCCAGCTGAAAAATACTTAAAATTGTGGTTTGACTGGATTATTTTTCAGCTGAATTGAACTCTGATCTGGTTCTCAGTGCTCTGTGTTTGCTGGTGCCAGCATAGCGTAGAGAGTGATCAAGTGGCTCAAAGGAACACAAGGAACTCTGGAAGAGGGTTGGTCTCTTTATAGGACTTTATGTACAGTCAACACAAGACCCTGGTCTCTTAAGTGCTATGCTACTACAAATGGTAAAATCCACTGATAAAAGGGACTTTAAACCTTTGCTGTTCAAGATACGTACTTCGAACATGTGCTATCCGAAGGTCAGCAATAGAATATATCTACCACCGATACTGTAACAGTAATCTTAAGGGCCTGAACTAAAATACTGGCCAAATAAAATTGTTGAAGCTTTGCTATGGTGCACTAATGCTTGACAGAGACCCTGCATCACTGGTGATCATCATCCTTTAGATGTAAAGACTGAAGTTGGTCCAAGGCTGTGCTGCTGTTGAAAACAAATGGACCTGTAGATTTTTACTGGGTTACATTGCAGTCGATCAGATCCCTGAATTTAAGGCTGTGTGGATGTGCAAACACTAGAGGTGTAAAGAAGGGGTGATGAAAACCTGTGCCTGAGGGCAGGTGGAGAATGCAGGACTGCCTCATTTGGCAGCAGCACGGGTCTAGGTAGGTATAAGCCAGTTGTCAAACTGCTGGGCAGTGTGACAGTTCTAGATTTTTTGAAATTAGACATCATGTACATGTGTGCAAACACACACACAGAGTCATTTATCACTGTGTTGTAAATAATCTTTTTGACAATTTTCTGCAGCAAAACTAGTACATGTGGAATAGATTTTCTTCCTTCACTGTCCACACAAGCAGTATGTGGGAATGATGTTGGTTTAGCATTGTTACCAGCTCTGTTAGTAAAAAGAGCTGTGTAAATATCAGTACAGTTTATTTTCTTGAAAGTTGTTCTAGAAAAGAATACCACTTAATTGGAAGATGGATTACTTACTGATTGCTTTACTGTAAAGCACTTTAAAAAGATAATCTGACAAATTATAATCTTCTCTTATCATGTCTTATCACTCTTAATATGATTTGAAAGATTGATCCCTTGTTTGGGGTTTTGACTTCACCTAAGCTAATGTATTGTGTTGCATTGAGATGCTGTAGAATTAGGCCTTCTTTGTTTTAGATGCTGTTTAAGTGTGCATACAATTAAATCTGCTATGTACTGTACCTCCTGTAGTAAAACCATCAATTACCGATGGTACCAAATTAAGGCTACCGTTTGTTCTTTCCTCTTCAGGAAACACTGTGCTCCCAAAGCAATTTCATTAGTATAAGATGCTTTTGTAACTGCCTTAAGGGTATTTTCCAGACCTTTTTTTCATATTTTCAATGCTCTCTGATATGCAGTACAATAACTATGTCTACAGTATTTTTTGTATGGAGTGAAAAGTTTTGCAGAATGTCAGTGTTCAGTAACTGTGTGAAACTGAGGATTACCCTTCTTAAAAAAAAAAAAAAAAAATGATTGAAATGAATGAAAACTCCTGGCATAGGTAGGCACTTATGTTGTGAATGTGAATAGAGACAACAGTTACCATGTTTCTGTGCAAATAAAAGGAGAGAAATAGGGGAAGTATGATACTTGATCCAAACCAGTTTAGGATAATCTCTTTCAAGAAGCAGCGGTGGGTCTTATGGTCAAAATAGCTACATCTGGACAGTTTTCTAGATTTTAAACTTGAGTGGAATATATGTAATTATAGCTTTGTTACATTGCTTTATAGGTCAGTTATGCTCTTAAAGCATGCACTAGCTAAATGCTACTTTTGTAGGGTTAGTATGCAAGTCAGCTGGAAATAGAAAGGACATTGTCATTCTTTTATGCTGTTACCTGAGCTTTTCTGAAAATAGGGAAAGCCTAAAAAGGTGTCCTCTCTTAAGAGGTAAAGTACTGATACTTTGTGTGTGTGTGCACTTGTTAATGATTTTGTATAGCAGGACTTCCCTTTATTGAATATACTGTTGCTCACTTTCTGGCTCCCCAAATGGGACTGCTTTAGGACATTGCTCTGGGCAGCAGGTAGTGTTGCACGATGGTGGTCTTGCCTTGTTCTTTTCTGTGACAGGAAGGTTTTGGTTTGTTACATTTGCTTTTAAAATGAAGGTGCTGGCTAACAAGACATCAGGTAGGGTGTTGCTACCGTCAGTTAATAATATTACTGAAAATAATTAGTTGAGGCTTCTGTGCATGACTGCAATTTGGTTACAGAAACAGAAGTGGCTGCGAGCTTCTCTCTTCTAACTTACCATGCTTCTTTTAAGCACTGGAGGAGAAATTATTAATTTGGTCAGCCATTCTTTTATAGAAATGTATTTTCCTCTTAGCAATCCACAAGTGATAGCACCATTAAGAAAACCAGTGTATTTAGGTCACATGTTAAACCCTTTAGGCAGTTATGCTTGCATCTAATTTTGGAAGAAAATTTTAGGGTCAGGAAAAGAGGGTTTAAAAGAGTTGTATTGTAAGAAAGAGTGATTTCCCAGGTACGTAGAACGCGTTTTGTGTGGAAATGTTTCTTTTTGCATTTTCAATTGCAGTTCTTAAATTAATGCTCTGGGAATAATGTGATCTCCAAACACACACAGTTGGCGCTCTATGTTTTTGAGAAGTTGAGAAAAGATAATTGCATATATTCAGGAACAGTTAAGGTAATTGAGACTTCAGACTATAGCTGCTTATTTAAAATTTGGAATAATTTCTAATATATTCTTGTCTCTTAAATGCTAGTGGCTCTATTTTCCTTTTTCCTTGATGAATATAACAAGTATTCAGGGATCATTCTTTGATTCTTAAAAGTAGTGATGTCAGCTGGCTTTTCTCCTGTTAGTAGACGGTTAGAAGATGATTTGTGGAAATTATGACCTATGTGTGTTTGTGTATAGTGCTGATAAATATAGTCTGAAGGACATATTTTTTTTCAAATAACTTAAAATTTTAAAGTAAATTGGTCCAGCAGACAAGAGCTACATACAGACATAAATCTTTAGCTTCAACTCTCGTAAATATATCATGATTCTCACAGACACTTGTTTGAAAGTTCCTGGACTTTTTTCCAATGGAATTACATAACAAAACCCTAACTCCTCAGGTACTGTTCATGATGCATTGTGTAAGGATTCACTTACAGAAATATTGGGGATAATTTAAAAAAAAAAAAAAAAATCTTGGATTATCTTTTAATGATTGCAGTGTTCATCTTGTTTTGGAGTGAAGTGTGGCCTTGGTATGGAAAGAGGAATTAGAATTCAAATTGCATCCTGACTTGCCTGTAGGTTCATTGTCACTTCAAGTAGCTGCTGCTTTTCAGGAAAGAGGTGGTCCTTCCTTGTGCCTTTACCAGTTACTCCTTCGAGCTGACACAGATGGTCGCTTAGCTGCAGAGTGATCACTTTGGGAAACGGACCTGAAGGAAAATTGCATGTCTTGGATTACTTGCTATCCGGTTAATTTTGTCCTGCGTTGGCTTCCCCAGACGGATTTGTCAAACTGTAACAAATGTTTGTGTTGGAACAGGTAGCGGTGCTACAGGAATGGGACAAGAGATGTGAGGTGAATGGATGGATTGCTTCTCTTGGAGATGGGTTTTAAGGCAACATGTGAAACTATGGCATTGTGAACAACTTGCTCAGCCTCTTCCTCAGCCTTCTCGTGATTACAGTTGATATGTGCTTGTTCATAGACTGCCTTTCATATGGAAAAACTCTGCTTTCAGTGAATTGAGATTCATGTTTGAGGACACCTCTTCTAAAAGATCAATGTGAACAAACAGCGATTGAAGTTAAAGTCTGCCAACTTTTTCATTATATAGTCTAGCAGTGAGAAAATGGCACTGCTTTATAGAGGTAGTAGTGAAGCATTCATAAGATATTTTAGTGGAATGTGGAACTGGCAGGAATGGCTTTTTGACCAAAATTGTAAAACTTTCTATATAGTCCTTCAGCCTTTTCTCAGTCTGTTCTTATCATAGCTTCATGTTTTTGTTTTGGTTTTTTTGGGGGGCTTGGGTTTTTTTTAGCTGAATCTTACTTTTTTTTCCCCTCTTTTTTGTTTTCAAGAAATATCGAGGATCTTTCATTTTACTCCAGACCCTTTTCGAAGTCATAACCCACTCTTGAAAGTGGTGGGGGCTGGTAACATACCAGTTCTGTTACTGGAGCAGAACACATGCTGTGCTTAACCCAGCAATTTTGTCTCTGACAATATTTAGATGCCTCGGAGGAAAGTGCAGTGGGAAGACAGCATTTAAAACAAACCAAACCAAACCACTTGGAGATTCTGCACATCAGGTGGTTGGCTCACTGGAGCTTGTGGATTCTTTTCCTTGATTTGACCTGAAGAAGCTCATATCAAACCTGGGAATAACGGACATCTACTTGTTTCTGTAGCATTCTCATCTTTCTGCTGCTTCTGGAAAGCAGGGAAGTCTGTTCTAAGTTGCCATCTACAACTGTGCTACTAGGTCATCTCTCTGTTCTGTTGCTCAATGTTCCTGCACAAGGGTTGGTAAGCATGCATGTTGTTAGAAAAAATGGCATGACCGAGTGATTGCATCCTGTGTAGGAGCACTTCTGGCTTAATCTTTCCCTCTTGCTGGTTGCTATCATTTTGAAGAAGTCATCAAGAGAAGATCTTGTACGCAGCCCTCTTTGGTCTTGTAAGCTTGTTTATGTATATGTTGCAATTCTTTTTCCAGAAGTTTTACAATTATGTAACATTCAACTGCAAGTTGTTCGGCACCTTCCAGTGCATCTTCTTTCTAACCAGTGTCTTTTGACTGAGGCTCAAGTTTCTTTACAGAACTGTTATTATTCTTTTACTTTTTACCAAGTTTAAAGTTTAGATTTAAATTTAATTATCGGGGGGGGGGGGCAGGAAGGATTGACAGAAAGGAAGACTGGAAATGGAGGTAACTGAAATTAATCATCCAGAGTTGTTTCATCTGGAAGGTCACTAAATCATTTTAACCCCTCCATGCTTTGTTTTCCTTATCTGTAAAACTAGTGTGCCTGTTCCCCAAAATGAAGTTCCAAAACTTTTAAAAGTTACTGCAATGAACTTTGAGATCCTTGCAGGACAGTAATACTACTACATACTCTCGGCCTTGTTTTCAGCTGTTATAGAACTCTTCCAAAATCCAAAAAAAAAGGTCCTAATCTGTAGATAGAGAAGGTGAGAGATGTAAAATAATTAACTTAAAAGTAAAGGTCAGTATTTTGCTCAGATTAGTGACTATATGTATTTTTAAGATGTCTTATAAATATAAGCGTCTGCCTTACAGAGTTGTTAAGACTTGTAGATTCCATTTTGCATCATTTAGAGAAGGGAGTGTTAAGAATCTCTGAAAGTCCAGGCCAGAAACTAGCAATGGCCTCTGTTTAAAAAAAAATTTTTAAGAAGCTGAGGCATGTATGCTTGGGCCAGAATAGAAACACAGGAAAATACTTGCCAAGTGGGGCAAAAAAAAAAAAAGAAGAGGCAACTGGTAAAGGGAAGACTATTTTTTCAGGTTCCCAGTGCCACTAAAAAAGGCATTAAGTAGTAAAATGAACTGATAAAGGAGTGAATGCCCATAGCGAGTGAAGTAATCAGAAATTTTTATTCCACAGTCACTTAATAGTCAGAACTGTGTATTCATCTCTGCTGGAAACTTCAGTTGTACTTGTGACCTTCACAGGCGCTGTGCTCTCCGGCAAGCTGCCTGAAATTCATCTAGTGAGTGTGCCTCCCTCCCTCCTTCCCTCCCTCCCTTCCGTTATGGTAGGTAAGAGTGATTTTTTGCTTTCATTTTCCTCCTTTAGAAGGAGGCACTTTACACGTTGTCTGAGGCTCAATGATCTCTTGCATTCTACACATAAAGATTAAAAGCCTTAGAAATTTTTGGCCTTAGCTTTTGCACCTGAAATAAAAGCTTTGGTCAAAGAGTGTATGAGAAGAGTCTGAAACAGCATGATAGTTTCTAAGACTTGTTTTCATATCTACAACAGGAATGCACACCAAGTCACAGAATTTGAGTAGCTGATTTTGAAAGGCATTGCCAAACTATGGTATTTTTCTAAAATACTGCTACTAATATTTAACTTGCAGTTAATGTTTTGGAATGGCTTCAGCAAAAAGAGAAAAATCAAGATATTCCAGTGCTCTTAGTCTGTAGCATTCTCGGTGACAAATCAAGAAAGGCATTGCCTGAAGGCTTCTGTTATGTACATGCAAAACAATAGCACAGTATGTTATTTCCAAATATATTGTTATTTGCAAACAGAAGACTAACCATTGGCTTCTCGGCGCTGTGCAGCCTATTGAAATTCTGGCTGTGATTCCAGCAGAGATTTTTCCATAAATAGCTCTGTACTACTTCGGAACACAAACAAGCCCCTGAAAAGATCTAAAGTAAGGTCTTCTGAAGGAACTATTTAGCCTATGTCATTAGTGTGTACTTCGGCGTAGATACAGAGTGGATGCAAGGAATGTTTCTATAGGTTGAGGTGGGGGGGCTGTCAGCAGGAATTGAGAAGTAAATAGTTACTGATTCAAATTAGTGTTAGGGACTCATGAATCACCTGATTTGAGCATAAGGAAAAAAAGGATAATAAAAATGAACAAATGTAAGCAGAAGCAGGTATGTTTTCCTTTTAGTATTGAAGTTGGTTGTTTTTTTTTTTTTTTTTTTTTTAAATAAAAGCCACTAGTTAATGACTTTAGGCATTAGATAATGGTTCAAGTAAATACAACTTGAAATAGAAATGATTTATTCTTTCAATGAACAGACATCCAAATTAAAGCATCCTTTTAAAATCTTTACTGATTGGACGCTTGGTTATGTGAAGTAATGCACAGCTAATTTTGTAGTGCAGGTTTTTCAGCACTATGTAGGTGAACATCATCTTGAATAAGTAATACAGGGGCAACTTTCGTGTAGATATGTTCAGTTATAATTGGTGTAAGCTATCTTGAGTAAGGTAATTTGTAGTCTTGAGGAGAAGCTTGTAAACATTCTGTGAATTAGAAGAAGAGGTGAGTAAATACTTCCGTGAGTTACGTAGTTCACAGGGCTGATTTTCGGCTAGTCCTGTTGCTACTAAATATTTTTTTTTAACAAAGCAGAAATCCCCTTTTAAAGGGAATCAAAGAGCATGAAAATAACTTTGACGTTTGTGAAATCCATGCTCTGAGTGGTAGGCTCTTCAGTGTCCTTCTCGGCCCCTGGTTATCAAACAAATGTGTTTATCAGCTGTCACAACAGAACGAGGATGGTATCACAGAGAATAGGGCTGACAGGACCTTGGGAGCTTGTTCGTATGTTCTCTAAATGCAAGTCTTTCAACTATACCTATTACTCCTGTTGGTCGTTTATTAAAAAACCTTCATCTGTGGAGATTCTGTGGTCTCAGAAGCATATATTTGAGAACTTAGCTACCTATAGTCTTGAATGACTTTTTTCGTAATGTCTAAAATCACTTGTGGTGAAGGAACACCTAAAATGTCTGTGGGGGGATTGCACGCTGGTCTCAAATGGAAACTAGGCCTGGTACCCATACCAAGGCAGTGACTTTGTGCTATTAACTGGATATAACTTAGTGGGAAGAGCAGCTTAACTGTTGACACTTCTTTTTTGAACAGTTCCCTGAGAAAATGGAAGTATAAATAAAACAGCTAGGCAATACAGCAAAGCACTTATGCTACAAGGGGTAATTAGCCTGTTTTTGGAGAATATATAAATTGCTAACATGTTTATCATAGTGAGAAGAATGGAAGTTTGAATAAAACTTCTTCCAATTCTTTTAATGCATTTTCGGGAATCCTCATACTATGTACAGCTTGCATTTCATAGAGTGTCTTATGAGAATTATGGAGCACTTCTGTTAGCATTATGTGTAAATCCTGAAGGAGCTTAGTAAGTATGTAGTACTGCAACTTAAGCTCTAAGAATACAGGTTTTCCAGAGAGCAGTGGCTTGAGATGGAGTTCTGGTCTCCTGAATCTTTGCTCTGCATATGTTAATAGGATCATCTTTATCTGCAGGTCAGCAGGTATGTTTTCAGAGAGGTCAGAAATGGCAGCACTGTTCTCCTCTGAATAGAGGCTATTTAATTTCTCTGTTCCAGCGTAACGTTTATTCTGGAAAATTGCTAAACCTGAATTTTTGTCCTCGGCAGCGCTAAAATTGAGATGTTACTTTCTTGGAAATTAGGTATGCAGGAACCGTTTTGCTGTAGCTTTATTAATGATACGTTGTAAAGCAAAGCTCTGCAGACAGAAAATATGTTGGAACAAGTCATGTACCAGAGGACTAAGGCTAGACAAATGCTGTATTAGTGCAGAAATAATCAAATCTGTTATTTGTAAGCCTTTCTGTCTCAATTCTCCTTATATTGCTCAGTAAGTCTCTCAGTTTTGTGAGTGATAGGGACAGAACATTCAGGCACCTAAGGGGATCTTACATGAAGCAATTGTGGGCATGAAGTTAGTTCCTTCTACAGTTAATTTTGTTCCCCTGTAATTAGGTACGTATGATCTGATTGTTCAAAGGACAAAAATTATGTGTAGCTCCCCAACTAAATTCTACACAATACAAATACAACTTAACCCTTCTGTCATCTTTGTCCAGGAAGACCTCTCATAAATCAGGGTTTTGCTGGCTGAACAGTGTTTCTGTAATGGAAATATAACTAGTGTGGATTGTATATTCTACTGCTTAGTACAATTACTTTGTTTAAAGGGATAATGTATGGTTGAAAGGCACAATCCCTGTAGCAGTAGATGTTTGAAACAGGAGAATTCAAAGGGAAGGAAGCTCTTTTTTCTTTCTTGTGTCATTTAGTCCATTATCACTGTGTCTGCATTAGTACTTAAAACTCTTCCTCTATAGTATCAACTGTAGAAGCAGAGAACACTGGTACTGCCAGTTCCCCTCTTCAAGCAAACCATAGACTTCATATTCTACTGGGCTTACATTTTAGCTAAGATTTCACCTGGGGGTTAAAAAAAGTTGCTTTTAGATAGTTTTATTGCTGCAGCACCAAAGAACACTTGTTTGTTTTCAATTCTTTTAGTGTATTTAAACCACTCCTATAAAGGCTAGGTTGTATGACTGTTCTGGGCTGTTACAAACTTTGTTGATTGCCAGAATTCTGTGGCACTTGATCGAAGCCTAAGATTTGGGCTTCTCTATTTGCATCTAAACAGGGACACTTAAAGTTTCCAGGTTAAGTGTAACTGATGCATGCTGTGTCAAGAGTGGGGCACAAACATACCTAGGCCAGGTATCTAAAATGTCAGATGACTTTTTATTTAGTAGATGATGCTTTCAAAAGAAGTAAGTTAAGAATTATAATGCATTTAGGTTTTTAAACACAGATGTTGCTTAGGTAGTGCCTTTTCTCTACTTCATGTTTCTGTTGCTTTTGTTTATATTTCACATCAAAAACATCCTTTCTGACAGAGTGATAGAGTTTTCATTGCGATCGAAAGGGGATTGAGCAAAACTAGGTGTGACACACCCTCAGTAGGTGGGCCACTCTTCCCTTTTCCCCACCTGAAAATAGATTTAAGCTTCACAGGTTGGAAGCTCTCAGCAGTTGAATTTTGTGATGTTCAGAAAACTGAACCCCACGATAGCTTTCACATTTAACAGCTGGCTGGTATTTAAAAATGCTGAAATGTTGGATTTGCTGTTGGTTACCTTTTTGTTTAAAAGCAGAACAGTTCTGCTGGTTGGAGAGAGGAAAGCTTGTGGACAGACTTGAGGGTGTTTTTTTTTTTTTTTTTATTATATAGTATTGCAGTGGCTGCAAAGAACAGGCTCAAGGAGAAGCTGTGACCTTTAACTGCTTGTTCCTAGTTGTGAATAAACGTTGTAGTTCCACAACCTGTGAGATTATTCACCCGCCTTTCTAAGGTTATTTAAGACGGGCACCAGGAGTGGCTCTGGATTTCTGCCACTTATGCCTCTTATGTTTATGATATTAATAAACTGGTGTCAAATGTCCTGGGAACGGGTGATGCAGGTTGAAAGACCTTTGTTTCAGCCAACAATAGACCTGAATTAGTGTGAATAGGAAAAGCAAATAGGCACTTCCTGTCATATTTTAAGGAATACTTGAGTTTGGGGAAGCATGTGTATTAAGAGATTTAAACTAAATGCTCATCATCTGCTTTTTTTCCCCCTAGTAAAACGTTCCCTGTGTATGTATGCACATCTATTACTCTTTCTAAATATGCTTGCAGTACTAATAAAGTAAGGTATAATCCCATTTGTTTGAATAGATTCTTCAGGGTATTTTTCAGGGGAAAAACTCTAAACCTATGTATTAAACATCTAAAGAGGGGAATTGTCTTAGTTGTTGCTTTCCTAACTAGGTTTGTTCCTCCAGTTAAAATATGGAGGCCTCTTCCAAAGACTAGAAACTATTTGAATTAAAAATATCTGGGTGGTGCTTCAGACCACCTTGAGGTTCAGTTGCCTTTCATAGGGTATTGTAAAAGTCCAGAACAATGCTATTTGTGGTTTCAAGGCAGAGGATGCCTTTAGAGACTCAAGGGAATTCTTGTCAGGTATTAAATAACCCCTTATTATTGAGTTTGAGGTATTTTCAGGCTGATCTATCTTGCGTTGAATTGAAAAATGGCTCTGTCTTGACTGGTAATGTCTCCACTTCGCAGTAACTTGCAGATTGAATTATTTGGCTAGTGGTAGTCTTCCAGAGTTGCAGACGACTGTAAGAAGCTTCACGCACAGACACACCCTCCCTCCCACGGCATTCTCCTGGAGAAGCTGGCTGCTCACGGCTTGGATAAGTGCACTCTGCGCTGGGTTAAAAACTGGCTGGACGGCCGAGCCCAGACAGTGGTGGTGAATGGAGTCAAATCCAGTTGGCGGCCGGTCACGAGTGGTGTTCCCCAGGGCTCAGGGTTGGGGCCGGTCCTGTTCATTATCTTCATTGATGACCTGGAGGAGGGGATTGAGTGCACCCTCAGTAAGTTTGCAGATGACACCAAGTTGGGTGGAAGTGTCGATCTGCTGGAGGGTAGGAAGGCCCTGCAGAGGGACCTGGACAGGCTGGATCGTTGGGCCGGGGCCAACTGCATGAGATTCAACAAGGCTCAGTGCCGGGTCCTGCACTTGGGTCACAACAACCCCAGGCAACGCCACAGGCTGGGGGAGGAGTGGCTGGAGAGCTGTCTGGTGGAAAAGGACCTGGGGGTGTTGGTTGACAGCCATCTGAACAGGAGCCAGCAGTGTGCCCAGGTGGCCAAGAGGCCCCATGGCATCCTGGCTTGTATCAGGAATAGTGTGGCCAGCAGGACCAGGGAGGTGACAGTGCCCCTGTACTGGGCACTGGTGAGGCCGCACCTCGAGTGCTGTGTTCAGTGTTGGGCCCCTCACTCCAAGAAGGACATGGAGGTGCTGGAGAGTGGCCAGAGGAGGGCAACGAAGTTGGTGAAGGGTCTGGAGCACAAGTCTTATGAGGAGCGGCTGAGGGAGCTGGGGTTGTTTAGCCTGGAGAAGAGGAGGCTGAGGGGAGACCTTATTGCTCTCTACAACTACCTGAAAGGAGGCTGTAGCAAGGTGGGGGTCGGTCTCTTCTCCCCAGTAACAAGTGATGGGACAAGGGGAAATGGCCTCAAGCTGCGCCAGGGAGGTTTAGGTTGGATATTAGGAAAAACTTCTTCACTGAAAGGGCTGTCAGGCACTGGCACAGGCTGCCCAGGGCAGTGGTTGAGTCTCCATCCCTGGAGGGATTTAAAAGAAGGGTAGATGTGGTGCTTGAGGACATGGTTTAGTGGTGGACTTGGCAGTGCTGGGTTAACGGTTGGACTTGATGATCTTAAGGGTCTTTTCCAACCTTAACGATTCTATGATTCTATGATTCAATTCCAGGATGGGAAGGATCATAGGATAGATCCGCTTAGGTGTATGCATAAAATACACCCTTAGAGGTCCTAGTAATACGTGGGTGAAGGCAGCTCCTGGAGGACTTGAAACTGTACCGACAGAGCTACAACTAATGTTTCGCTAGTTCCACAGTGTGAACGTTTTTTACATGAACTAATGTTGGAGCTAGGTTAACCTTATTAGTTAAACGTGCAGTGCCTAAGTGTTGGCAGCCAAGTCAGCAGTAGTTTTTTGTGGTGTTTGCATCTGAACTGATCTGTTGTAAATGTATTAAGTTTCCCCCTTCTCTGAATGCGAGTAGACTGAGTGCTCCTTACTCTGTTCTCCCAGACAGATGATGTTTAGCTTAGGGGCAAGACAACATGCTGGGAACTCTGTTGGTTTGCAGCTTCTTGTGAAGTAAAGATACTGCTGTGGTCAACTTATTCTCTGTCACCTCGTGGAAGAAGGGGATGTGCCTATTGGTTTCTTATGCATGTGTTCTGAAAGGAACTGCAGTAATGTCTTAAGGTTTAAAAATAGAAAGTAATTAATCAAGGTGATGAGGGTTAATGATTTCTATCCAGAAACCAAACAGCTTTGCATTTGTTTATATAGAGAGAACATTCTTCTATCTGCTGTTGTTATGGGTGTAATATGAGAAGATTTTTTGGTAGTAATTTTTGAAGCGCTTTATTAATAACTAATTTGGGGTTAAAAAAAACAAACCCAAAACTATTTAGTTCTCATCAGATGAAATGGTTTCAAGGAAATAGTTCAAAATTGTTTTCAGCTAACATACACTAGACCTATAGGGTTTTGGTTTGTTTTTTTTTTTATTATTCTTTGGATTTACAATGAAGTTTGCATAAAAGGAATTATAGAATGCAGTGCCAGATTTGGTGAGCAGAAATAAAACCTCTACAGTCAAGTGTATAGCCCGGTGGTTACAGCAGTTGTGGTAGAGGTGTTGCTTCACCAGTTCCATGGTGGATCACAGTTTTAAATCAATTTAAGGTGTAAAAGTTCTTTCCCACAGCTCATACTAGTTTTTCATGTGAATGCTTTAACTCCTTTCACAAAAATGAAACTTTTAGGTCATTGTAAGTGGTAGGAAGCATGGACCAATCAGTTCACATTAGTGTGTGACACATCTGTTTTCAGAGTGCTTGGAGTTGCTACTGTTTGTCATCTCTGTTTTCTCTAACGCCACCACAGGTGTCTTGGAGTCGTGTATACTGGAGACTTTGAATTTCCTACTATAGATGGAGACAGGAAGCCTGTGGTCTGAGGTTTAAATCAATTTCCTTTCTCTTCTAGCAATGCCAAATTCTAACCTTGTTTAGGAAACTGTTGTAAGTGTAAGCTCGTGGAGACTCTACATATAGACAGAAATGCACTTAATTGGCATTTTGGTTGTAGGCTCGATAGCCTTTTGCAAATACAGCTGTGCCGTCTGGAGATGTGGTTGCTCCTGAGCATGTTCCTTGCCCCCTCCCAGCAAATTTGTTCATCTAATGCCTTCAGTTCAGTCTTAATGAACTCTGTTAGCTTAGCAAAAAACCAAACTGCTTAATGTAACTGAAATCTGTTAGGGATCATTCACAAAAGTTTGAGGTGGTGGTAGTGTCTGTCGGAGGTGGTGATTATAGTGTTCCCTGCAGTACTTTCTGCTACTTCTGAAAGTTGCTGCTGTTTTAGCACGCTCGTTCATTGGCCTCTTGCCTTGGTCTGAATATGGACCACAGGGGAAACTGGTGATAAATGTGATGGTGGAAACTTGAGCTGAATGGAGATGTTGAAGCTTACTAATGTTGGCCCACAAACAGCAGTTGCCCAGTGAGGCACAGGAATTGTTTACCAAACACAAGAATTAAAATATTTAGTATGGTACTGCTTATACAACTTAGACTGAAATATTGAACACAGTGTGCTTTCTATGAATTGTGTTTAAACGAGGAAGTTGCTTTGATATCACAGTTAACTTAAGATCACTTAAAGATTTCTGAATGTGTAAGGAGCTGCTTTTCCAGATGAGAGGCACTGTATTTTGGTAGATGGTGATTCTGTTCCCTACTTTACTATTATCTTGGTAAAATACTTCATCTGCATGTTCATTATTATTCTGACTTGTAAAGGTTTTTGAGAGTCACTTCTGTTCCAGTTTTGTTCTCTGCAGTTCTAATGCCATCTTCTCACTATTGCTTTGCAGACAGGAGCAGCTTCTGTTGCGTAGGACAGATGGGTTTGGAGCTGTATTCTTCTCTAAGCATTGAGCCTAGTAAAGCTATTTAGGGGAATTACTAGCCTTACATAAAACCAATGGCAACAAGATTAAGGCTGGTATCACTGTATTATTTCAGTGGGAGGGAATGGAAGTTTGCGGCTCAGTAACTGTTGTGTTTTCTAAGAAGGCTTAACAAAAGTAGTTGTTCTCATAAAGTTAGAAAACCACACAATAACATTGTTTTGAGCTTAGTACTTAAGTTGCATTCTCTCTAGACTATCTAAGAACATGTTATAAATGCATCTGTAAATTCAAAGCTGTCCTAATACACGTGTATCCTATGAAATAGTTGTCTTGCAGTACTGGTTCCTTCCCGTAGCATGTACTGTTCCTGCTTCCATTCAAAAAAGTGACTGAATTCAAGCTCCTACTTCTGAAGGCTGGTGATAACAGAGTTCTTACTGTCGTTGCTAGTAATGTAGATTTGGCAGCATAAAGAGTAATCTCAGAAGGATGCGGCGTACTTAAGGATACTATGTGAGCCATGCTTTGCCATTGAAGAGTAGAGCCCTGCTTATGTATTGGCCCACTGTGAACTGAATCAGAGTTGCAAGGTAGGTATTGGTCAGGTTAATGTAACTTAGGAAGCTACAGGAAAAAGCTTTATCAGGAGGGGTCCAACCTTTATTTTAGGAAACTGAATAGAAAGTTAAAAATAAGGTGTATAATAATAATAATGAGTAAATCACTCAGGCTTTCGAATCCAAAGTTGAACTCCTAGTTGAACTAGGACTTGCCTGTTCCAGAAAGTGATATTTTTCCTCAAAGACTGGCAAAGAAGGGGAGAAGAAAGAGTGGATAAAAGAAATGGGAATAAAGGAAAGTCCAAGAAATAGAGGGAAAGTATGGTTTTTAGGACTGCTTGACAACGTTTATATTTGGTTTTTACTTAGGGTGAGTAGTTTATGCAGTGAACTTCAGATGTGAAGTACTACATGTATTCACTATTTGGAGACTGGTACCTTGTGCATATATATTATGCAGAGATACATATGTAAATAGGACTGGGAGTGTCTCAACATTTAAATACATCTTTACCAAACAGGACTAGAATGCTTTCAGAATCAATGAGGAAAATGATGAGTTCATGATGATGGCATGTTTTTTATTTTCAGCATCACAGGGCCTGGAGCACTTGGAATGAATGTGAATGCTAGAGAACACTCTGTAAATCTTTCTCCCTGTGTGTAGATTTCCCAGGTTTGCACAAGCCAACAAAACCAGCTTAATTACTGTCTGCTGCTTGAACTGCATCTTCGGCTCCGGCGTGTTTGTGTTCTAATACCGCTAGGGCCAGCAGCAGTGTGAAGCTAGCTGGCCATCATACAGATTCCACTCCCCTCGGCTGTTAAGGTGCTTTGTGTGCTCTTTGTGTGCAGCAGTATTGCAGGACTGGTACTTAGGAGAGAACAAGTAACCAGCTGGCTCTTGCAATGCTTCATGGCACAGACGTGAACATTTTTGCCACAAGGGTAACCCCTTTCTTTACTTCTGTGTTGCATGTATTTCATCCCATCCTCATATTTCTGAGGAATTAATATATTTTTAATGCCCTCTCCTAGTAAAGAGGAGGTCTATTTAAAGGACTTCTGGAATGACTCTTGAGAAATAAATTGAACAGTAGGAATGCCTTCTCCCAGCTGCCTTTGGTTTTGTTGCCTAGTCACTTCTGAGAGACGGAATGAATGCAGAGAATCACTCTTGAAAGTGAATGAAGAAAAGGGAAATGAAGGCAATAGTAAAACCAGTCATGGTAACTTTAAAGTATGCAATCCTTGTGTTCCCTTCCCCCTCTCTACATACATAAATTAGGGATGAGGCTGGAATGCAAAGGGTGTTTCCTTTTATACCATCAGTCTAAATAGTGCTTGCCATTTTGCTTTCTTATTCTTTCCCTGGTGCGTATAGTTGTGGTATCCTGTGTTAGGAGCTCTCTTCTCTGCAAACACACACGTAGAGTCACTCTTTCTTAATCTTATTTAAACAGCCTTCCTGTTCACTTTGAGATTAACACTTTACTGTCTAGCTTCAGAGACTTAATACACAATATAATAGGACTCTTGATAAGTGTGGTAAATCAAAATCTTGCAAACAATGGGGTGATGTTGGGATGACTCAGACATTCAGAGTGTATTGTGTAGCTTCTTAAAATATTTGAAGCTTTGGAGGAGCTTTCGTCTTCTCTCTGGTGTTGTTTTTTCCCCCCAACAATGGAGTACATAACTCCAAACTAGAATCTTTACTAGAAACAAGAAAGTCCAATAAAACCTCACAATTTTCTGTCATTAGCTGTGACTTGAGCTTGAGTTTTTGGAAGTTGCATCTGTTTAGTAATCTGAAAGTTTTGTTCTACCCTGGATTAGAAAGGACCAAACAATTCACAAGTGATTTCCAGACTCTTAAGGTCTTCAGGTTCTCCTGGACAGATAGATACTCTTGCTCAGTTTTGAGCTTGTTGACTATCTTTAGAGATAATCTAGGAAGAATGGCTCAGGTATGCTCAGTAATTGTGCGTTGAATTCAGATATTTCACTGTCTTTATCCCCTATGATGTTTATCCATTCCTGTGCTGCTGCTTCAATTTGAGGATTTTTGAGCTTCCTTGGATTTTAATAATAATCCTAAAAGTTGGTTTCTTAATGTTTCCCGTTCCAGACAGTTTCTGAAGTATCCTTGGAATGATCAATTGATGTTTAGTTTGATCAAAATAGCTTCTTCCATACTTAAGGCTGGCAAACTGAGGAGGTGGGCTGCACGTTTGGTCAGTGAATTGTCTTTTTACTCCTTCGGACAGAATTACCAACCTATAAGTAATCTGCTCGACATTATGCACAAGATTTGTTTGAGTTGCTCCTTTGGAAAATTCCAGAAATGGTATTTTGAGCCACTGGGAAGGTGTATAAACAATGAAGAAGTACCAAAATGCTTTTTAAATACTACAATTCTTTGTTCAGTCCTTGGAAGCATCAGGAGATTGCTCCACTTGTGTAAACATACTGATTTACTTGCTCTCTGCCTAGGCAGCAGATCAACGTGATTCCAAAAACTTGCACAGAAACCTTTTAGGTCTGGTGAAATAAAGACGCTCTTTGTTCACTGCCATGATTGACTCGCTGCTGTAGAGTAGGTGACATGTTTTGCCTACCAAGCATGTTTTATAAGCAGAGTTTATATAAAGTTCATGGTACATTAAAATAGATAGCCTCTTCTGTACTAATAAAATACCTTTTATTCTATTATTGGAAACAAATTTAATAGAGAATTGCTTTTCAGGTTCACAATGGGCCTTCTGGAACTAAGTCATTGGATTACAGTATGGTTTGGCTTGTTTGGATTGATAAAGCTGTTCTATTCCCTTATTCCGTAGACTTGTTGACAGTGGTAAAACTTCAGCACTGCCCTTTCTCTAATATTTCAGAAAACTTGCTCATGATAGTGCATGTGTGGTTCTTGTTCAGCATTCACTGAAAAGTGTGGAAGGCCCCCAAAGTGTAAAAATGTTTTTTAATGTCTATCGCTGAGTTCTTATTGCAAACATTGCTTTCCTTTAAAGGGGGAAAAGGCATTTGAGATCTGTTGGATTCCTTTATTATTCTATCTTTGAACAGTGTAATCTGCCTATTTTTATTTGAACTGGTCATCTTTCGTAAGTGCACTGGCCCAGTGCCTCAGTTTTTCAAACCATCTGTATCCTGCCTGACATGACAGGTGAATTACTCAAAATAGCAAAAGTTGGTGTAATAAATATTGACTAAACATTCTGAAATGGTGATTGTTATCTTCAGAAGCCCACTAGGAAACAAGTTAGGTTTGTTTTGAGTGGCTGTTCTCTTGTGAGATGATTAATTAGCAGAAGTGTGCATCTCCCACTGGTTAAGAATTGCTTGGGAGCTTCTGGTATGTCTCGCTTTCACGTGGTGAATGGTGAACATGTTACTTGAAGCATTACTAAAACTTCGAGATAAATGTCTTCCCCCACCCTGTCCCGTTCTCTGTCAAAGCTAGACACCTTGTTTTGATTCCTTTGGTTCTTCAGGTTCCTGTCTCCACGTCTACCATGGGAAAAGCTAGTCTTACATGAATCTAGGGAAGATAAGTGTCCAGGCCTTGCGGTGGTTTTGATTTCTATTGGAGCACTTAAAGTGAAGATGTATCATTGAAGCAATACATAAAAAGCTTAGAGCAGGTTGTGAAAATAAAGATCATGTGCAGAAGAAAAAGCAACCTTGACAGCAGTTGCAAGAAACTAGATGGGAGCTGCTGTATCTGGGGGAGCTGTTCAGAGGTTTTGAGGACTCCCGGGAAAGCAGACTGCCCTGTTGGCGTGTGCTGGTAGGTCAGGGGCCAGAAGCCTCTCTTTACAGTTCAGTAGGATTTTTAATATCTCTGTCTTGGTTTGGCTGTAGTGTGTTTTGTTTCTTTGATACAGGGATACAACTGCACAGTAGTTCTGTGTTTGATTATAGCGTTTCACTCAACCTGCTGCAAAACATTTTCCCATGGTGATGTACATGCGCAACAGCAGTAAATGGGCTTTGGGTTGTGTAGGTGATTCCCCCCACCCTTTGCTTGTAGATCACTGAAAACCATTATTTGGAAATATTTAGTAGTCTTGAAAGTGTTTCTATGGCATTAACAAGTGTCTATGAAGGGATATTTAAGTGGAACTAAAGGACAACCATATACATCTGTGCCAAGAAGTACTTTTAAAAACTATAGTGACCCCTGAACTGTCTATCCCAAGTTATGCAAGAGGGAGAAACCTAGTGCAGGTATTGCAGGTATGCTACAGGAATGTAGATATACGTTTCTGTCCTGTTTTTTGCTTTTGTCACAATGTTGTCCTCATCTCGTGTGTTTGATGTTGCCCTGTAGTATTTTAAATGTCACGCTTCATCTTGGTGTCAAAGATGTCTCAAGATGCTTGGGGGGAGGAGAGACACAAATCTGATCTCTCAAGGCATGGGTAACTGTGGAAGTCTATTAACAGATAACGTTATCTTAACTGTATCCTGTGTGGGGTATGGTTATCAGATAAGGTTTTGGTGGTTATTTATCTCTGACACTGGTGCTTGCAGAGGAGGGCATTGAAATGGATTCAGCAGTAAACAATAGAATGCATCCTATTTCCAGAAGCCATTGGTGTTGGTGACAATGGAGCACCTATACATCTGCTCCCCCCTCAGATATTCCTCCCTAGTGCTCTTTGCGTGCAGAAGGGATCATTTACAACCTTCTGGACAGTGAGAGCAGCCCTCTGTGTTTGCAAGACTCCCACCTAGAGAATGTAGCAAAAATAGCATGCACAAAAGGGAGGAGGCAGAGAGAAGGCAGCGTGTTCTATAGATGCTCTTTTCCCCGTTGCAGCGCTGGAGGACTAAAATAACCCTACATGTAACTATCACAGGAATTGCAGTTACCATTTGAAAAGAAAAGGATAACATTGATTTTATTTGGCAACGAGGGTGTTAATACAGATGAAAATACACAAGCGAATCAGTGCACTGCGGAAGATGAAATGCTTCCCCTGTCAATTCTCAAACACTATTAAATCCGCCCAGTTCAACACCAGTGCCTTGATGTCTGTCTCTTTCTTTGACCAAGGTATGGGAATACAATATTCTTAATGGTGAGTTATTGGATTTAAAATGTATGATTGGTTGCTTTGCTCTTCAGTACTGATTTTTGTATAAAATATGCATCTCAGCCCTGTTTTGGGACTAGTTAAGCAGAAATCATTTTTTCTGCCTACTTTTTTAGCATGTTTGTTTTGTCCTTGGGAAGGGAACAGTCCAAGATTACAGTGTAGAAGGCACATCAGATTCTATAGATGTAGCTTGAGTTTAAAAACTAATTAATAATTTTCTGTTGTGATTGCTGCTAAGGAATGTATATTGTTTCTAATTTAAAATTGATCCAAGTACTTGAAAATATCTTTTGCATAGTGTCGATGAGGCACTGGAGAGTTTGGAGTACCTTGTCACCACTGACTGAGGCTGCTGGACTTCCAGGAGGTGTGGGGATGTTAGCACTAAAAGTTGGTTCATGCACTTGAGCCTGCAGACAAAGCAGGACTTGTATCAGCTTGAAGATGACTGATACCAAGCTTGGATGATATTGGAAGTTAAAATAAATGCAAAAAGTGAGAATGTCTAGAATTGTTACAGAAAAGCGGTTAGCTTTCTGCTATACATGAGACCTGTATAATTAAATACAATATGTATTACATCAGCAGACCTAAGAAAATGGAGGTTTTATCTCTTAATTTAAGGCTTTTCTGGCTGTTGTTGCTGCCTATGATGATAAAGCTTCAAGCCTAAGGCTTTTCACCTTGTAAAACTTTTCAGTGACTTGCACCGAGTAAGTACTATGATGAATTTATCCATCTATTCTTAGATGCATGTATAACATTTTTAAGGCAAATTTTTCTTTGCTGTTCTACTTCCACGTACATGCACATATTTAGATTGATAATGTGCTGTATCGTCTTCTCTGTTTTAAGACTGGCTTAGCTTGCAGTGTTAAATCTCTGTTTTTCAAAATAGTAATCATTCTGTATACTTCTCATTACTGAGAGCTGAGTTACCTTGGTTTTCTTCAATTAATTGGTAACTTCTTAAGCTCTTCTCCTATCAGAGGATTACAACAATGTGGTTTGCATTGTATGGAATAGTCAAAATCAGATTGCTTGGTTTGCACTTCACTCTTTCTGCATACTGGATTTGATTAATTGTATATTATCTTTATGCCCTGTTCACCTGTGAAAGGTACATATTGCATGCCATATCTTCTTCAGGGGAAAAACAAAAATGATGTGCACTCAAATCAAGGTTTTCCTATGTGTGATCTGGATCCTGGTTTATCTACATACAAGCTTACATCATATATACGTCCTTAACACAGTGTTCTTGAGAAATTGCAGTCTGTTTGTGTTTCAGCAGTGCCAGATAATCATAGCAAGGGAGGTCGATGGAGATAGGGTAATCTTGTGTTTATCCTTTTTTTTATACGGCAGTTTATGCTGTATATTAGAAAACACAACTGAGCTGTACATACCTGTTTGTGCCAAGAATCTGACTCGGCATCTTTTGCCTCTGTTTGAGGATTTTGCAGCCGAGTTTGGCCTGCTTGTCTAGGCTGTCTTTGCATTGTGCAGTTTTCAGACAGATAGGCTGCATGCTTGTAGCTGCTGTGTAATGCAGTTATTAAAGAACAGCTTGCTCATGTCCTCAGAGGCCACCGCCCATGCGTTTGGGACAACCCGAGAATGATGCAAGTTTCATTTTAGTATTAAAATGAATAAGAGGAAAATCCTGCATGTTTCACTTCTTCAAAATGAAAGAACTCTGTTGCTGTCTACGATAAGATAGCTTCCGTGATAGGCTGCACAATAGTGTCTGTTTAAATCCAGACTGTATCTTTTGTTTAGCAGTAGCTTTCAGTCTGTAGAGCAGGTACCAGACCTTTTTTAACTCTAAAACGGAGAACGAAGAAACCGTCCAACAGAATACATTGTTTACCTGTGTTAGACTGATGTGAAAGCAAAAGAGCCTGAAGACTTGCATATGTAAAAATCTTAGGTACTTTCTTCTGCAGAAAAATAGATTTATATAGTTGTATTGCAATTTGGAGTTTGCGTTCAAAGAATGGTTTGGCTTCTGATTCTACTGTTTGAAGGTATAAGGGGCATGTGTGCGTTTGAAAACGTGAATTGGTATGCTTAAGCTTCAGTTGTAATTTGTCCTCTTTTTTTTTTTTTTTCTTCCCCCCTGTATAAACAGATCAATTTGGTACTAGGCATGACAGGTTTTTTTGTCTATGTATATTCACAATTTAATTTTAGTACCCCATATAAAAAAACTTGTGGTAATGTAGACCTTCCTCATCCAGAAAAGGTACTCATGTTTCTTAGAGACTGTTGAATTTATTTCTTAATTTTCCGTAGCTGTTTTTGTTCCACATCCTTGCATTCCTTAGGCACTGATGTCTGAACATCTCCACCCTGATACGTTTTGCCCTTAAGTTGTCAAATGTGTGCAGAGTCCTTAAAAAAAAAAAGGGGCAAAAAGCTTTGAGATCATAGGGATAATGAATGTATCCAGTTCTTCTATCAGAAAGAATGGAGAAAATAAAGGTGTGAATGTGTATATACAGTCTCTCTCTGCTGTTACAGCACATGCTGAAAATCCATTTCTATACTGTACTAGGGTAGCAGTCGTAACAGAAAAACTGTTCTAAGAAGTGATGATATAAAACCTTTAAAAACAATTTAGTGCACAACACTGAACTTGTAACTCTGGCATGGTGAACTAGGAACGGGTTTTCAAACGTAGAGCTTTAAAAAATTACTTCTATATTTTTGAAGAAATCCCTACTTGTATTTTGTAACATAAGTATACTTAAACTGAATGGAAGTATGCATTTTCTTTCTTGCTTATAATTGTAGCTTTCTTGGCCACTTAGTATTTAGAAGAATTACTAACTTGTGGGGTTTATTTTTGTTCCTATGCAGCGGATATCATTTCTACAGTAGAATTTAACCATTCTGGAGAGTTGTTAGCAACAGGAGACAAAGGAGGTAGAGTTGTCATCTTCCAACAGGAGCAGGAGGTGAGTGCTGACTACTTAAAGTATATTTAGTATTCTCCTCTGTTGCCATTCATTTTCTTTTTGCAGAAAAGGAGCATACTTTTATAAGAAACTTTACACAAAGTGCATGCCTGTGTAATAAGTGATTAAAATAATGACGTTTTAAAGTGAAGAAATTATTGAGAACTTTGCGACACTGTTAGAAATTAATTTAAACCATTCTGGGCTTCAGCTGTCGTCTAAAGAGTGTTTAAAGCGAAAACAAAAAAGGGGGGGTAGGACACAAAAAGACCTGGGGGAAGCTGAAGTTGGTCATTTTACAATTACTGTAGTTGGCTGTGATTATTATTTCAGATTTCACTGTAGCTGGGGAAATAAAAGTTGCCCTTGAGTGAGTATGTAACTGTGACCTAAGATGTCCTTTTCCATTTTGATATCAATCAGTTAAAATAGTTTGAGGTTCTGTCAACATTGATTCCTTACAAGGATCCAGGGTTTTCTGCTGGTTAAAATGTATCACGTGGAAGTCTCAGAGGGAATTCTCTTTTCAAACTATAGGACTACATCCCCCATGCTGCTTTTGAACTGGAGCTGTGGTATTTCTTCATGTCTGCAGTAATTTTGCCTGCATTTGGAGTTAATGTTCAGCCTGACTAGCTGCTTTGTCTTTTATACAGAACAGTATTTGCTGGTAGTAGTATTTAATATATAATTTAAAGTATGGGAGTGGAAAACATTGAAGGAAAGTAACTTCCAGTGTAGTGAAGGCAAAGCGTGTAAACATCAATGCCTTGACAAATTGTTTTTCCCCACAGAAAGTATGTTTGTGCGTGGGTCTGCATCACTGTTTCTGAATATAAAGAAAGTTTGAATTGCTGCTCTCGATGTATTTACTTTTAATTTTATGCTGTAAATATACTGATTACAGCTTTTTGTCCCCCATGAGATCTGCTTTCTCTGATGCATCCCATCTCTGCATCAGGTACAGAATTCCTCCATCTCTTCTTTTAGAGCGTAAGCTTGTTTCTTTACACATGTGCTTAGCTAGCTTTCAGATGTTTACCCATTTACGCAATCACTGTATTTGCCTAAAACCTGAGTTCGAAAAGGGTGTCTAGTACAATAGGTTTATTTCTATTTCTCAGCAAAATGATACAAAACCTATTGCTTTATTATCTCTTGTTTGGTCTTCAGAGGATGAAACAGGTCACTGTCTATGCTGATCTCTTTAGATAGCTCTAATACTGGAAGTTAGTGTATCTATATTAAAATAAGCAGTCAATATTAGTATTTGCGTATGAGCAATAGCACGGCTTATTATTAATCTACCTGACAACCACAGCAATCTGTTTTTATCAATAGAGATAACTAAATATTTCCTGTTACTTTTATTTTGGTGTGATACTTCGCAATGGAAGCTTTAAGTTAGATTTTCTAGTTTTGTAAGCTGTTTTATGCAGTGAGTACCTTAGCTAATACTAAAATCAGAGATGAGAACTGAATCCACTTAGTTATCTTGTGTGTGAACAAAAGACACAAATTCAGGGAGAATTAAGGGTTTGGTCTTGTGAAGTCTGTTTAAAGTTTCATATTAGGCTCAGAACATAACAGGATAACTGCAGTGCTGAAGTGAATTCAGAGGATAGCCTCCTGTTATGAAAACTGATACAAATTAAGCCACCAAAGGATTTTAAAAACAACAACAACAACAAAAAAACCCAACCAAACAAACAAAAAAACCAGAAAAAACCCGCCACCCCAAACAATCATCACAATGAAACTCCCTTCCCCAATACCTATTAGATTATAGTAGTAAAGGTATCTTTTCATTTTATACTTGTTGTTTTGGTCTTCGCAGAATTCTACAGACAAATCTTCTAATGCCAGGAAAGGGCCTCTACTCCCACGTTAAAGGTGGGAAAGCTGAGGTGGAGTGCTTGATTTTTAACTAAGGCCAAAGTTAGAAGTTGACTTGGTTAGAATTTATTTCAGGGAGAGGATAAAAAGGCACTTCTGTCATCTCACTGCCTAGAAAAGTCATGCTGTTACTTAGAATAGAATCATAGAATCATTTAGGTTGCAAAAGACCTTTAAGATCACTGAGTCCAACCGCTAACCCAGCCTTGCCAAGTCCACCACTAAACCATGTCCCTAAGCACCACGTCTACCCACCTTTTAAATACCTCCAGGGATGGAGACTCAACCTCTGCCCTGGGCAGCCTGTGCCAGTGCTTGATAACCCTTTCATTCCTAATATTGAGCCTAAACCTCCTCTGGCACAACTTGAGGCCATTTCTTCTCGTCCTATTGCTTGTTACTTGGGAAAAGAGACCCCCACTCACCTTGCTACAACCTCCTTTCAAGTAGTTGTAGAGAGGGTACTTCTTTCCTTAGCATTTCATGCAATTTCAATTCTAAAAATCCTAAACCGTAAGAATTCCTCAGTTCACCAGAACAAGTTGCTTTCTGCTGGTACACAGGCAACTGGAGTGCACTACCCTCTCTTTACAAATAAATCACTCCGGTCAGTTGGTGCCATCTAGTGGGGTGTTCCTGACTGACTGGCCTCTTCCTGAGTTGCTTTGGCCAGAGTCTGAGATGAACATAGTATGTAGAGTATCCTTTATTGTAATCTTCCTGTAGTTTTGGGCACAAACTTTTGTGGTGTTTTGTGTTGGTTTTTTGGGTTTTTTTTTTGTTTGTTTAGGTTTTTTTCGTTTGTTCTTTTTAAACTCTGAGGTTTAGCTTGCATCCTTTAACGTCGCTTAAATAGCTAATTGCCTATTCTCAAGTGAGTTGTCTTTAAATGACTACTTTTGTTTTTGATGCATAACCCATGGCTCATATCCTTATGATCTGTGAATCTAGGTGTAGTAAGAACCACCTGGGTTATCAGATTAAGTTGCACAGAACTGGTTTTGGCATAATCTGACTCCTCGGTGTTTAGGGAATGAACAATGGGGACTGGATTCCCGAATGCATTAGTAGTTAGTTACGCCATACGCACAACTGTCTAGAGCAAGTTTTATATGTAAGAGTATCTAAAAGACAATCGTTTGACTATTTTGGTTGGATTTATGAACCACCTCCTATCACACTGCATTCCAGAGTGCTTTACAGACCAGGCATACAGGAAGAAAAACACTAAGACACAAGCAGTCTATACTGTATAGAGTTCTACAAGCTTGTGTAACTTTACCCACTGCCAAAATGCTGCCACCTCTGGGTTGGAACGTGGCAGCCCTTCTGCAATGGGAAGCAAGTGACCTTACCTACGTATCAGGCAGGAAGTGAATACTGTATCTAATTGAAACTGAAGGAGGAATTTGTGTAGGCAGCCTGTAATTACCTAAATTGGGATTTCACATAAGGCACCTGGGCTAACACCTCTTCTTGTTTCGATTTTTTTTTTTTGAGTGCCACGAGACAGTCGGGTGGTTTAAGTTTTGCTTTTATCCCAAGGAGGGATTTCATATATTATCAGTTTTATATATTGTTCTAGTCCTGTAGAGTTTTACTAGAGTACATAAGAAGTATATTTAAGACTCAGTCATTACGGTAAGTATGGAATTGAAGGAAAGTTCCCTGAATCATGGCCAGCATTTCCTAAAGCAGAATAGATTTACTTTTGAAGTCGCCTGTTCTATGCAGTGACCCTGCTTAACTTGTTAGGTCTAACTGAAACTTAGAACAAAGTTCCTTCCGTTCTCTAGGGTGGGAAAGCCAGTGTAATTGATAGGTGTGGTACAGTATGCTAGTGCCAAATTTTATTTCTAAGCATTTTGTCCACTTTTCCCTCCCCCACAGTTTATTGTAAAATGTAAGAATTCCTGCCAGCTATTAATGTAAGCCTATGAAGCAAGAGAAAATGATGAAAGGCATGTGACAAATGTGGGTAAGCAAGGATCATATCAAGAAGTATGTTTTAGTGAGGTATTAAGGGATGAGATGAATGGATGGACATGAGACACACAAGAGAAGGAAGGAGCAAAGTCCCTAGTCAAAAATATATCACAGGAAAGGCATCTGATGGTGCAACCTCTTGAAATGGGTGGAACAGGAATCACAAAATTAAGCTTGAATTAATTCCAGGAACATCTAGTGAGCACTATTTCAGAAATGGGTCCAGTTTTCTGTCACCTTACCCATTGGAGGAAATTTAAGGTTCGGTCCATGCAGTGCAATATTAATGCTAGGAAGCCACTGCCTAAAATGTAGCTTTTTGAAAGGGGAATTACGCAAGTTTGGAGGTTTTTCAGTTTTCCAAACATTTCCATCCTGAACAGGCTAACTACAGGTGTGACTTTTAATGTCAAAGAAGTATTCAGCAGAGGTGCTAAAGCCATTTTTCTGCTCATTTCCAGAATGAGGAAGAAAAAGCTTCTTAAGCAGTTTAGAAGGTCTCAGGGAGTGTGGAGATTACAAACCAGAATAGTGGAGCTGCTTGTATAAATTTAGAGGTGACGTGGGATTTCCATAGTGTGCCTAGCAAGCTGAACTTAGCCACAGAGTAGATTTGCCATATGTGTAGTTGTGTAGTACTCTTGGGGAATATTCTCCTTAAAAAACAAAGGTGGAAAAATTAAAGATGAGAATGATGAAGATTTTTGAGTTTTTTTAAAAAAAAAAAAAAAAAACAAACAACTTATCGTGCCTAGAATGTTTAGGTGAAATGTTAGTTTGTAAGTTCAGCTGCTCAGAATTAATGTAACAACTTGCTGGAGATACTATTCACGTGACTGAGGGAAGTTTCTGGAAACTTTACGAATCAAAAGCGGCTGGAATATCTGTCTCTTCTCTAATGCTTTCTTAGCCAGAACAGTAGAAACTCTAACCAAGTTCTTGCAAAAGATTACATTTTGTCTGTTCTACAGGCTTATTAAAATAAGGCAAGTTGTACACCAAAGGATACTCGCAGCAAATCTGGCATAGGCAACAATAGAGTGTAGACGTCTTTACCTATTCTTATGCTAATTAGCAGTCTGCCTATATATCTTGCTGCATAAATACCTAGTTCTGGCTTCTGCCTGCAGCCTTGAAAAGCATCCTGTATATTGCATACATATCTTGATCGTTTAATTCTCTTTTTAGAACAAAACCCCGTCTCACAGTAGGGGAGAATACAATGTTTACAGTACCTTTCAAAGCCATGAACCAGAGTTTGACTACTTGAAAAGTTTAGAAATTGAAGAGAAGATCAACAAAATTAGGTGGTTACCCCAGAAAAATGCTGCTCAGTTTTTATTGTCTACAAATGGTAAGTTACGACTTAATAGTTAATTTTGCATGGTAACCTGTTGCTACATAGGTTTGCTATTAGGATTTTGTCTAATCCTCTCCACTTTCAAAAGGCTGGAAGCAAGTTGGTTTTAAATGCAAGTATCTAAGGATGTGGCTACGCAAGAATTATGCTGTTTAACTATAGTGCTGTTCTGGCTTAACGGGATACAGAATCGCCACAGCATGGGGTGTTATTAGTTTTTTATTATCAGTTTTTGTTATTAGTCATTTCTGATTTGGTTGCTTTATAGCAAAGGGGCTTAGCTAAGCTGTTACCTTTGTATGTGTATAACTTCAGAACCTCTGTATGTGTATAACTGTGTGAGAGCTTATATTAGTCATTCATAACAATCCTGATTCTAACTGAAACTTGCTATAACTTTTATAAAAAGAACAAACTGTGGAGGAGGTCTTTTTAATGCTTTTTATCTTGTCTTATTTTCTCCAAGAAGTATTTTTGTCTTTTTTAGTACACGTAGGTGGTCTTGTCTTGTTTGAAGGCTTCATGTTAAAGTGCATCAACTGTGAAGACTAGTATCTTTGCTAGAGCTTTGGTTTGAAACTATGGCTGTTTCATTTCAGATAAAACAATAAAGTTATGGAAAATCAGTGAAAGAGACAAAAGACCAGAAGGTTATAATTTAAAGGAAGAAGATGGACGGTATAGGGATCCTACTACAGTTACAACACTACGGGTGAGTAGTTCACTTTCTGTGAATTAGCCACATTCAAGTGATTTCTCCTTTCCCTCCCCCCGGCACACAGATTAACCTGTGGCTCACTGAGTAACTGCCCCATCATTAACTTTACATTTTCTGTGATGCCAGCTGGCAGACACATTTACTTCTGAGGTGATTTTGAGATATTTTAATCGGCTTGGTGTATTGAAGGACTGCAATTATGAGTGCCAGTGTGTTTGTAGTACATTTGCGTTTCAAACTTCCATTGCTTTGTATTTTGCAGGTGCCAGTATTCAGGCCCATGGACCTCATGGTTGAAGCTAGTCCACGAAGAATATTTGCCAATGCTCACACGTATCACATCAATTCCATCTCCATTAATAGCGATTATGAAACGTACTTATCTGCAGATGACTTGCGGATTAACCTGTGGCACCTAGAAATTACAGACAGAAGTTTTAGTATCTTTTTTGCATTGTTTTGTATGATGGGAACAGCTCGGCTACAACAAACCTGTTGGATTTTATTTCCTTTCATGAAAAGCTGTTTATATAGCATGTTTCTTCATTTCCTGGTTATTTCTCCCTAGTAGTTGTAAGGACTGTTACTTCTGGAGAGGTAGCTCAGCATGAGCAGTGTAAGGAGAACTAGTCATTTGCATGGTGAAAAACAGACTCCTTTAAAGGAGAAAAAAGCTTAAGGTTTCAAGTTAGATGGGCAGTTTGGGAAGGCAGCATTACAGTAAACTGTCTTGTGAAAATTTTCTTGACTTGCAGTAGGAAGCAAGTCAGAGGAGTACCATCCTTATCTCAACAATGTTTATTCTTTTTTTTTTACCTTCGAACCTAACCGTCAGCCCCTCCCACATGTGCACCTACAAATGTTGCAGGCAGTAAGATCACGGGAGTATATATTCAGTCCCGTTGCTGGAGCAGAGATTTGTGGACAAATCAGCAGGATCCTGTGCAGAAATCACACATGCCTTCTTTATAATGTAGTAGTGTAATTAGAATTTAAGCAAAATAAAGTTCTATGTGAAAAAACTTGGGTGACGTACATGTAGTATAGAATTAATTACTGCTGAAGTGGAGCAAAAAATTAAGCAGAATTAACTTCATTCAATTAACTGTTATAAGAATTAACTTCAAACTGATATAGAAGGCAATGTTAACGGTCTTGATTTCTAGACAAATTGTGGTACTTGATTTTAACTCTTAGCCAGTTTGTGACTGGGACCCACAGTCTTTGGCATGGAAGTCTTGTCCTGCTTCCAAATTTCAAGCGTTATTTTGCTTTTATTGGCTCGTTTTAATTCTGTTTGGCTATTTCTGTGTACTATAGTGAACTGAAGAAGCATTGCTGAATACATTTAAAGCTGAAAAATGTTACGAAAACTGGAGAAAATTTCTTAACAAAATGCTGTAGATATTGTAGATATTAAGCCTGCCAACATGGAAGAGCTCACAGAGGTGATAACAGCTGCAGAGTTCCACCCCAACAGCTGTAATACATTTGTATACAGCAGCAGTAAAGGAACGATTCGTCTCTGTGATATGAGAGCATCAGCACTCTGTGACAGACACTCAAAATGTAAGTTTTGTCCTGTATTGTTTATTGTCTTTTTGTGGGATATGATATCTTGCTGTTAGATGAAAGTAAGCACTCAATAAGAATCTATTAAACACTGAAGTGTGTGTATGTATATTTGTACTGGATTTCTGTAGTATATTGAATAGACTTAAAACCTAAAATCTGAAAAAAAAAATTGTAAAATCAGATTCATATTTTGCCAGAGTAAAAGTAGCGAATAAAATTATTAGCAGCTTAAGCTGGGGAGTCTGCCTAGACAATAGAACTAGGGATGGCTTTCTGCAGACTTCAGGAAGTCAAACACTAGTTGAGTTTGGCCTGTAATTGGTGCTTGATATCTTACATATGAATAAAGACTCCGAATATTAGCGAGGAGTTCACTTACTTAGAAGCTGACCTTGACTTGCTACGAAAATAAAATATTTCAGAGTGTGGCAATTGTATTATAAGGCTTTCTCGTTGAAAGTTATTCTGTATAATGCAGGCAGACTAGCCCAATGTGGCAAGCTTATTGAGAAAATGTTAACCTAATTTGGGTGCGTCTTGTAGTGGAAGAGAGATAAACTGACCTCTTGAAATGCCTATCTTATTTTTATACAGTGTTTGAAGAACCAGAAGATCCTAGCAACAGATCATTTTTCTCTGAAATCATCTCTTCCATATCTGATGTCAAATTTAGCCATAGTGGTCGATATATGATGACTAGAGATTACCTGTCAGTGAAGATCTGGGATTTAAATATGGAAAATAGACCTGTGGAAACATACCAGGTATTCGGTGAAGATGACATAGGCTAGAAATTAAAACCTTGAAGGATGCTGAGTCTTACTAATAGTCTTGATGTGGCAGTTAAATTTTTGTCTATAGATCACTATGTCCAGGCAAAGCATCAATGAGATTTGTGGGTTCCACACACGTGCTAAAGGATCTTGCTATTTGCAAGCTGATTGCAGAACCCAAAACCATGTTTGGGTATGAAAAAGCCTCCCTCTTACACAATGGAAATGTGGAAAGGTAATCTTCAGCCATGAGATAGCACATCTCTCTTAGAGTCTTCAGTTGACTTTATATTCTCCTGTTCTTTCCTGGAGAACATAGGAGGTAAAACATATTTCCTTCGCAGAAGAAGTTTTTAGCTGGCACTGAGGATTGCTGTGGGGTGGTCTTTATAAGAAAATTTGTGAAGGGATCTTCTTCATCATACGTAGGAGGAAGATCAGTCACCAAAGCAAGAATTTTAGAAAGAAGCAACGTCTAAATCCTTTCAGATAGCTAAAAGGGTAGCGAGCATATGACAACTGCTCAGATAGGGAAAGCATTCTGAAGAACTGCCAAGTTTTGGGAGATGTCTCTTTCCCCACCCCGAGTGACTTGCTACTATTTGAGTTCACTTGAAATCTCTGTAGAGCAGAGTATGTTAAGTCACGCATCTCTTCATTTTGCTCTTTATCCGTAAAGTCCGAGGAGGGAGCGGGGTGTGCTCCCGTGAGTAGGGTGTAAGCACTGTCAGATACTTCATTACTTTTGGAACAGAATTTATGAAGGTTATTTTACAGGCACGCAAGTTCAGTTTTGATTCAGTTTATCTCACTAATTTTTTTCCAGGTGCATGAATACCTCAGAAGTAAACTTTGTTCGCTGTATGAGAACGATTGCATTTTTGACAAATTTGAATGCTGTTGGAATGGATCAGACAGGCAAGTTTAATCCTCTATATGCACTTAATACCCTTCCAAGTTATTCTTAAGATGGGCAACTTGAAGGATGGCCTCAGTTATGTCTGGTTTTATTCATGGACTGGCTTGGATAATATTTTCGTACTTCAGTAGACTTTAACATATGTGTATTAGCTCTTAACCCTCGATGTTGTAGCATAGGATTATAGAGAATTGCCTTAGTGTACTAAAGAGATGTAGAATTTGACTAGAAATTGAGTTTTGTCACTTTGCCAGAATGAAATACTAATCAAATGTTCCAGCCGCTTTAAACTGGAGAGATGGGCAGAGCAGTAAGGTTAGAGATGGTTTTCTGCAAACTTGAGCTGGTGAAATACTACCAATACCCTAATCCGCTAGGTTTATTATCCCTAGTGTTTATCTTTTGGGTGTTTTGTGTTGTTTTTTTCTGTGTCATCTGCTATGATCCAACTTTGGAAAGATTTGTATGGGAATAAGGCCTATGTACTCAAACCCTGATGTGTGATTGATGCTCTAACTGTAAGAATCCACACCAGGGCTGTTGGGGAACCTGTGTCTGTGTGGTTTTTATTTAAGCTGCCTTGTCAAAAGGTAGAACACTTGGGAAAAACCTTCTAGGAATTTTGTTTCTCACAATGAGTTGTCAAGTTTGCCTCGCTCGGGCATGGTTGACTAGCCAATAATGCCATTTAAGACAGCTATCGCTTTTGTGTTAATCCTGTCATTAACTGCTTATTTGCTAGATCTAAATCAGCTAATTGTATCCCTATCAGTATTGTCAGATATAGTTTTGTTTTGGTTTTAACTCAGTATCTGTCTGTTCAAATATTTTTTTGAGGCAAAGGAAGGACAGGGAAACTTGCAAGTGTATTTGTCTTGCTGAAAAGCTGATGCAGAATAAGGATCTTCTGTAAGGTATCACAAAGGAGATCTGTTAGTACCTAAATTCATGCAACTTGTGTGTAACTAAAATTACATGGCTAAAAATCCGATATATTTGGCTTTCATGAGATCCTAGAATCCTTTAAGGTTGGAAAAGACCTTTAAGATCATCGAGTCCAACCGTTAACCCAGCACTGCCAAGCCCACCGCCAAACCATGTCCCTAAGATCACTTCCCCGTGTGTCCATGAGAAGCAAATTGAAGTGCTTAGATAACAAAGTGTGTACCTTTAAAAGGTCCAGTTAGGGAAAAAGATACCTTTTTAAAAAAAAATCTATAAAATGTTCAAATGCCTTAGTTTCACTTTAGATTGTAGAAGGTATGGGCAAGGATGCCTGCTTTCCGCTTATATCCTGAGGCATGATCTTAGTCGGGGCCCTGAGGTTTCATAAAAGGAGAGGTTATTTTCAACTGAACCGTTAACTTTCTTCCTTCCCCCTCTCTGCAGCATTGTCATGACGGGATCTTACAATAACTTCTTCAGGATGTTTGACAGAAACACAAAGCGAGACATCACCTTAGAGGCATCCCGGGAAAACAATAAACCCCGCACCGTCTTGAAGCCACGTAAAGTATGTGCAAGTGGTAAGCGAAAGAAGGATGAAATCAGTGTTGACAGCCTAGACTTCAACAAGAAGATTCTACACACAGCCTGGCATCCTAAGGAGAACATCATTGCCGTAGCTACTACAAACAACTTGTATATATTTCAAGACAAAATGAATTAGGGTTGGCATTCCTAACTGAAGAGTCCACTTCCTGCATAGTTGAAATAGTTGAATCTAGCATTTGTACCTGTAAACGAAAGAGAATGAGAGGTCCATTATGGCACCCCTTTCCAGTGTTTAAAAATGTGCCATATGACAACACACTTTTATAGCTACATGGAGAAAGCTCTGTTGATCCGTCACTGCGTTCTTCTCCATGTCTGCTAGCCATTTAGGTGAGGATAGGGCACTTTTTAATTTAAATGACTACTTGCACCATCTTGCCTAATGGACTAGATTGGACTGTATCAACATCGGTTTACTCCACTTTTTATGCCTTCCATTGTGATGACGTCAAACACAGGGAAAGCCTTCAATCATGCTATGGGATTTAATTGTGTAACCTCATTACTGTATCATTCGTGGCCCCCTTTTTTTATTAAATACAGCTCATTCTTGCTGTGGCTTGTAGCATTCCTCCTCCTTCTGGCCTCCTGGACTCCCCCTTTCCCTTTCATCCCCCTCCACCTAGCCTTGGTGGTGGTGTATAGAAAAAAAAAAACAAACAAAAAAAACAACAAAATAAAGCACATGAAATGGGTCCGTTTGGGGTCAGTGGTAAAGGGGGTCTGTGTTGCAACAAATGTTTTAATAAACAGTTGACTGTAATCACTCCTTGCCATGTCTGGCACCAAAAAAGAGAAAATAAGGAAAAAAAACAAACAAACTACTGAATAAAAGTGACAAAGAATGGAGAATCTGTTTTCTTTTTTTTAATCTACCTCTTTATACAAATACTCTGTGTTTTACCTTAGATGCATGAAAATAAAATGATGTTTTTTGTAATGATTTTAACCAGTATTAATTATTTTTCATGGGAATGAAGAGAGGGAGGGATTTCACCAGATTCTGCATTCATTCATGAATGACGAGAATACCAGCCGTGGTGTGCGTTGACCACTTCCACTTCAAAACCATAAACTGCTGTCACATTTTGCCATAATCTGAACAGGTCAGTTAACTGTTCCAGTATCCTTAAAGGCTCTTTTTTTAAACGGTTGCTTAAATTGGAACAGGAATAGAATTTTCAGGTTTTAAAATCCATTTTATGGGACTAACGTCTTAATGTTTAGTTTCATCCTGGTTTCTTTAATGCCTTGTTTTAGGAGACAATACCTTTAATGCCCTCTTTAGAGTACCAAGTCCCCTGTGGCTTTTTAAAGAGTTGTTTGAATTCTTGTCTGGCAGTATGATGTTATGTAGTACAAAATACAAGTGATTACATAGATAATTACTGCACTGCATTCTGAGATGCTCTATTTTCTGTATTTTATTGCTATCAGTAACTGAGTGGAAATGTAGTTTTACCATGCAAGTGTTTCTTCTGGCTTTTGGCTTTGCAAAGTTATTGCACTTACAGAAAATGTTAAATGGTGCAACGGTCAGAAAATACGTGGAGTACAGAAGCTGCATGAAATAAGTGTTCATAGTTATTTGAGAGATGTAAACTCTTCAGCAAATAAGGCTTATCCAAAGATGAACTAGATACTGATGCTTTATAAGGCTCATGAGTTTTTACCTCCGGATATTTTTGCTAATTGTGCTTTTAGGTTTACTCTTCCTTCATGGAAATGTTCAGAGTGAAGTTTAAAGTCGTAGTGAACTTACCTTGACTGGGAGAATTTTCACTTTTCAGTTACCTATATTTAAATTATTTCTGTGGCTTAGTTATAGGTGGTTATTATAATGCCTCTATTATTTGATCAACTAAGATACTGTTTCTGCTGTAAAATTATGGCTGGGTTAGAGGTTGTTAACAAGACTACTATTGCAACCATACTTTAATTTCTTTAAGTCCTCGTGCAGTGGTTTGAAAATGTAAAAATTCTAATATTTATTAGATCTGGTTCTCTTAAATACAGTATTTGTCTTGTAACATGCATGCCTGACCATGAGCCTTTGTAAGGGTTTTACCTTTTTTTTTTTTTTTTTTTTTTTCTTCACCTGTTAGCCTTGTAAAAAATTTAACTGCCCCAGGGACAGCAACTGTTTTCCTATGGGTGAATAAACTAGTAGGCCCTACTCCTACTCACAGAGCATGTGACTAATTTTACTCAAATGACTATACTTGCTCATAGTTAAGGAAGCAACTTGTTGAGTAACGTTAATCATGTGTATAGGTGTTCACAGGATCAGGGCCAAGGTTTTTCCTTATCGCAAGGGCAAAGAGGTAATCAGACGCTGCTTTTGCATCAGAGCTGGTACGGTTCATCTCCATTTTGCGAAGAAGGGTATAGGTTTAACGACTGCTATTTGGGGAAGATTGAGGGTCGTGGTGTCAAGACTGCTGCTCTTGTCTGTATCTGTATATCCCGGATGATGCACTGAATACTGGAACGGTTGCTTAGCACAGACACAAAAGGATGTGAAGACGACACAGGACTGAACAGGTAGATTTCACATAGAACAAAGTGCAGCCTCCTAGCAATACTACATTCAAGCGAAACTGCCTCTCGGACCTCAGCTGTGCATGTTGGGATGGATTCAGGGGTTTCAAAGCTAGTCCTGGGAAAGATTTTTGGTTTTGTCAGTAGCGGTGATCCCTGGCGTGTCATCTGAGGTTTAATTTACCCTCACCAAAACCAGCTACTGACTTTGGTGTCATACTATCCAACTAGATAATTCTCTAAGCACACTGTCCATTGACATATGCTGTAAATCTTATATTTTATTAATAAAAGTATGCATAGAATACATTTTGTCAGGTTGCTTTTTATCTTTCCTGTCCCTCTCCTTTTCTTTCTTTACAGGTATTTTTGCAATTGCTGATCTCTATCCCTACTGCACACTGAACGACACCCACTCTGCTAGCTTCTGCGTTGCGATTTCGGGGCCTTATCCTAGGCAGCCTGCCAGGCAGGGTGGCTGTTGGGGTACTTCTGCCCTCCACCAACACACAGACTCACAGAAAAGCAGCCGCTCCGTTCCAGCGGTCTCTTCCAGTGCCCGGTGAAACCAATGCAAATTCTCAATTCTCAGTCCTCGAATGCTGGACTAAATACGCAAGAGGAGTTCTGTTCCCTCGCGTCTTGTCTTGAAGCCCGTGATGCTACCTAAATGCCAACAACCACCACTTATGGGGTTAGTATCTGCCAAATTACAACGGTACTCTAAACCACAGCGATACTATTGCCAACAATTAATGTTCAGTGTAAGTTCGTTATCCGACCGGTACGATGCTGAGGTGTAGGCAGGTTCTGTGGCTGAAGTCCCTTCACCATTTTCCTGCTGAGAAGTGGCTGCTGCCTTGAAAACGTTGAATATGCAGCAACACCCTACTTGCCCCTCTTATTATTTAAATACATATTCTTTTATTCTCAGCCTAATTGGAAAAAGTTCAGTGCTGATAAGCAGAAACCTGTACTTTTCCCCTTCTTGGATGCTGGCATACTAATCTTTTGACATTTTCTTTTATTGGCAGCTCGGGAATTGGGTAGTGTTAGGCAGGACATCGCTAGGAAGTAATTTCCTGCGCACTGGTCTTCAGCTCTTCATCGCGGGCTGTAGAGAAGGTGTAGTCTCCCCGCTCACAATGTACGCTTCTGACTGTAACTGAACAAGAGGAGATGTTTCCTTTTGCCTGCCCTTTCCCATGTAATGGGCTGTTGTACATGGAAGCACTGGTGTATTGAATCGGGGTGGGGAGAGGTGTGCTGGAAGTGAGGTTGCTGTGTAATGGCTACCGGCGTCTTGAGTGATTTGTCTATGTTTGCTCTTTAACCTGGTATAGAAAGGTTTGGGCTCGTAAAAATGAGCGGTGGAAGAAAGCGATAGCAGTGGCTGGAATAAAAACAGTAAGCGTTTCTTTCTACTGTGATACAGCCGAGAGACTAAGAAACTGTCAATTCCATTGTGCTACACAATTTACCCTTGAATTTTAATAATCTCAACCTTTTGCAAAAAATTCATCTTTTCTTTCTCTTCTAGAAGAGAACAGCACTCGCAGTTTTTTCTGCCGCAGGCTTTTCTGTGTCGGTGCTCTCCAGTAGGAGGCAAAATGTTACCAAAGAGAGGTGGGGGCTTCAGAAACGCCAGGGATCAAGGTTAGATGTGACTGTCCCTCGAAGTCCTCTTGGGAATCGCTACTCGTCTGCAAGGACTGTGTGTTTGATCGGTTGTTGCTAAATATAAGATACAAGAAAAACATTTCCAGTACACATCATCGCTACCTCCTGCATAAAGAAACCAACTGAGGTGCGTAGGGAAAAGATGCCTTTGTGGTTGCTGGGTGCTGGGGTGGCATCCATCTTAGCAACAGGTTAGCATTTTTTTCAGCCTTGGGGCATAGAAGTACTAAATGAAGAAAAGTAATCGCAGCGTGTTTAAGATTTTAGATCATCCTTTACTCAAATTGCTTCAAACATGAGAACACCTTGGAACCATGAGAATAAACCAGTGGGATTAGCTTGGTTCAGCTCTTTGACATAAATCGGGTGGCTTGTTACTTGTTTGATTTCAACCAACTTCAAGGCTTCCTATAACTTTCTAGAAGCAAAACCTTTTTATTGCACTTCAGTACAAAAGGCCTTTCCCAGGAGTTTACAGCCATTGTTTCTCTTCTGTTAACGTGGTTTTCTGTCCCTCCAACCTTGCTATTGTCATAGCATTTTCCATCCGAGGATTCAAATTACTTTACAAACATTAATTACATCATTCAACTCCCTTAAGGAACCTGTGTAGTGGTTAGAGCACAGGGCTGAAAGTCAGGACTTGTGAATGCTATTTCTGGCTCTGCGCTGACTCACTCTATAATCTTGATCAATTTATTTCTGACTCACAAATTTTAATAGTCCCACTTTACTGATAAATATTCATGCCACAAGTATTATGCCCAGTGCTTCCTGAATGATGGAGGTGACAAATACTCATGATGCTAGCCTGTGAGTGTTAGGGTTGCAAAGTAGGAGAGGGTTTCCTAGGCAGGTTTTCTGTTCAAAATCGTAAGCAGCTCATTGTTCTGATTCCAATCCAGAATGTATCTGCGGCCCTTCTACCGTAAACAGCTGTTTTATTAAATTATTTAAATTACTGCTTTCTTTTTACTACCTGTAGCTAATTCTGTTCCAGTGATATCCGAGGGACATCCAGATTTTCCACGAGATTAGACGTTTGATACAGTCACGCAGGGTATGCAGTCAATTTGGTAGGAAAGGTCAACGTTACGAAAGGCACATTTCGAATGTCCACGCTTCGGTATTTGGACACGTGTCAACATAGCAAAGACGAACAGAAGATTTCAAACTGGTATTTAGTATGGGACGATTGTGACAGTTGTACATACAGGCTTTTTCTCTAGCTAGAAATAGTTCTGGCGCAAACAGAAAAAACGCCATTTCTTTGCATGTGTAATGGGGAGGTAACAAAAGAAAACACGAATGGGAATGGATCAGTGTGACTTCAGTCTCTGACGGTATTACTGTTACTGAACTCCTACTACGGGTACAGTAATGTGAAAAGCCACAATTTATATTCTCATGGCTGCTGATGGGAGGGGTTTATGATATAAAAGGCTCCTTTACTGCTGTTGGGAAGCAAAACGCTTATATATATGAGATGGGACTTCAGTTACAAAGTTCCACCAAAAAGACTCTAGGCCTCAAAGTAAACCTCGAAGTTTAAGTCATGTCAGATGGAGCGAGGTTAGTAAAGTTGGTTTCTCAAGCTGTGAAGGTGAATTAAATAATCATCTGTCAGGAAGTTAGTCTCGCTGGTTCTTTTTGTTAGAGAATGTCAGTGAAAAAGGAGATTAGGAACAGAAGAATCCCAGGAAAAGTTCTGCCAATAGCCATACCAAGTATCTATGAAAACTCGCTCCGCCTTGAGGAACTGACTTGCTTGATTTTGACTTTTATCTTGAAATTACTGATTTAGAAGAACCTTATTTTCTAGATGTTATCATTTCAGGAAAGCTACTTAGAATAGATAATTGGTACAGACGCTACTCATGTTACGACTGAAGAAACCTCAGCAGGGTAAGGCAGATGTCTGCATCTGCATCCCACTGCATTTGAAAGTCTCTTCCATGGAAATTCAGTGTTGCTCCCATTCTCAGGACTGCGGTATGTGCATAAATAGCCTGAGGTTGCTTCTGCATTTTCATATTGAAAGGAAACTGTGGCGCACAGTAATAATTTCACTTTTTATAGCTATGCTTTTGCATCCCAGTTAAGAACGCGTCCAATTTTGTTGCACAGATGCCATCTTCTCTAACTGTCTGCCAATAATTAAAAAAAATTGCCATGCACGAGGTTGGTTTGTTTGCTAAACACTATCATTTCAGACGGGTATTACTTTTAATCTTAAAAACCATTAGTTCTTTCAAAGTGTCTTAACGTGGACCTACTACTTGGCTTAAAATTATCTGAGGCAAAACGAAGACTGATGAGAGGGGAAAGAAGCGTTCAGAGACTCGCACCATTGCGCCATGCAGGTTTGACAGGTTGCCTCACACCCGTTGCGCTTAGGAAGGAGGATTTGCTGCAATGTCTCATGTGGAAACTCGTCTGAGCTGGAGGCTCGATGGGTACGGCGATATGGGTTTGACAGCAGAGAGCTGTGAATGCCGATCTTGTTCTTGCTGGAAGCGGAACAGGATCCACGGCCTGGAAAACGGCTGCGGGCCCTGGGGCTGAGCCTCCAGCCAGGGCGAGGGAACGCCATCAGCTGTCTCTCCTGGGAGGGCGGTGATGCCGGACGGCTCCGGAGAGCCGCCGGGGAGGGCCGGGCCGCTGCAGCCCGCCTTTCCCGCCGGCTCCCGCGCCTTTCCCTCACAGCGCGCCCGGCCCCGGCGCAGGCGCGGCGGCGGCGGCGCGACGTGCGCGAGCCCGGCGAGCGCCATGGTGCGCGGGGCGCGCGGCGCCTGCGCAGCGGCGGAGGGCGGGAGCGGCGCGGCCCGCGCCTGCGCAGTGCGAGGAGGCGGGGTGGCCGGGCCCGGAGCGGAGTCCGGGTTTGTTGTTGTTGTCCCAACCCCAGCGGCTCCTCAGTCGCCTCAGCCGCCGCTCCTGCGCCGCCATGTCCAGCCCTCAGGAGCCGCCGCAGCACAACAACAACAACAACCCGCCGGCTGAGGGGACGCACACCGAGCCGGGCCTCAACAGTGAGTGCGGCCGCCGTCAGCGCGCGGAGAGGGGCGCAGATGGGGCGGGGGGGCCCGGGGGGCCGCGACCCCCTTCCCCCCTTCTCTGGGCCGCGATTGGCGGAGGACGGGGCCGCGCGAGCCGCCGGGGGCCAATCGGCGGCGTCCGCCGGGGGGGGGGCTGTGAGGAAGAGGCGGGTGGTGAGGCCTGAGGGGGCCCGGGCGGGGGGAGGCAGCGCTTCGGCGGGGGCTGCGCGGCGGGAGCGGGGCCGGGAGCGGGAGCGGGGCCGGGAGCGGGGTGCCGGGGTGTCCGCGGAGCCCGGGGCGCCGAGGGCAGCGGGGGCCGCTGGACGCGGGGCTGGGAAGGCGGAGGGGGCTGCGGGGAAGGAAGGGGGGCTGCGCGCCGAAAGTGGGGCGAGCGCTCGGGGCGCTGCGGGGAGGGCCGTGGCCGGGGGGCTGCGGGGCCGGGCTGCTCCGCACGGAGCGCTGGTGGCTGAGGCGGCAGCCGGCCCGGCTGAGGTGAATCGGCCGCGGCGAGCGCAGCCGGAGGAGCGAGGTAGCGCCGTGGCTCGCTGCGAGCCGTGGAGAGCAGGAGCGGGTTTGTTTCGTGGTTAAACTGAGTTTATTCGGTGGCTGGTCTTAACAGCTAAGATGGGGATACAGCAGGGTAGGGGGAGGAGCGTGACTGTGGGAATGAGTTTATTCAGTGGCTGAGTCAATACCACTGACGTGAGCTATTTTCCTCTATATCCGGCATCGATGTCAGCTGCTCTGCTGCATCCTTTTGTTCCGAGGATAACACTAGTAAGGCACGTCGGTGGTTTTTATGTAGGCTCTCGTACTTACTTGGCAGATGCTTTTCCCTCGTTTCAAACAGCTACTTCAGTGTGTCCTTTCATTTGTTTGTAATTATTAAGGATACTGCAGTTGAAGAAGTGAATAAATTGCATTAATCATTAACTGTTACCTTCGTGGTTTACAATGAAGTCGAACTGACAATGAAGTATATTGGTTGGTTGATCTCCTGTAACTCAATGTGAATTGTATTAAAGAAGAATAAACTATGCCCATTTCATAACACTGCTATTGTGTTATGGTAACATTACACCGTGTGATAACGATGGCAGTTTACAACAATGTTCACCTGAGTCAAACAGGTATTTTGGCAAACTATTCAGGGCTGTTAGCGTACTTAAATAACAATTATGCTGTCTTGAAGTTGCGACATGCCTAGTGCCTAACTCGATGCTTACTTTAGAAGTTGCGATCTTTGATGCTTCTATAGTTTAATATTTCCTTTTTGTTTTCTGTTAGCATGTTAACTTACTCTGTGGGACACGTTGTAAGATAGGAGCAACAAGGGCTGAGTGCACAGTAAGCCTGTGCTGGATCTGCCCACGTAGCTCTTATCGCTGGGTCAGCACATAAAGGCTTAGCAAAATCAATGTGATTACTGAAGGTGGTGAGCACAAGGTATGAGAAGAAATGTTTGATGGTCTGTGCTCCGTGAACAAAACAAATGCAACCAATCAGCTCCACGTAGGCTTAGGACTGCTTTCAGATGTTCAGCTGCTCCACAATGCTTTGGTGTTATAGGTACATTTTCTGCCATTATAGAAGCTTTTCAGTGAACCTTTTCAGGCTAATGAGCTTAGACACTTATTCATTTTGTTCTGTATGTCATTTGTGCATGTTTAGGGCCTTTCATTCAAAGATCCCTTAGCACTTGAATCAAAGGTTAGAAGACCTGAGAATAAAACTGGTAACTGAATCTATGCTTTGCTGGGTTCACAAAAAAAAAAAAGGCTTGCTTGCCTGCTCTGGGAATTCTAGATGCTTCCTATATTTTAATTATTATAAAGCTCTGTTACATATTGACAAAAAGAAGAAATCCCACCTTAGGCAGGAACGCATCTAGCTCTGCCATGGAAAATCTGCTTAATAATTACCATTATGGGAATCTGAACAGCTTTCTTTTCTTCTCTCTCTTTTTATCTTTTTTTTTTTTTTTTTTTTTTTTTTTTTTGGTTAATGGTGTACTTCATTGTCAAAGTGATATTTCTTAGTTTATTCAAGTTGACCATGGCTCAGACTTTTTGTGAGCTACTAGTTTAGAGTATTTTTATATGTATAAAATGTATATATGTATGTAATTTATATATTGTCCTTGATATTTCCCCACCCAGCCACCCAAATGAAATCACAGAGTGAATAAATAAAATGAGACCCCTCTTCCCCACACGTTTAGCTACCGTTGTTTAAACTACTTATGGAAAAACATGTAATTAAAATCAGTGTATATCAGTTCGTAGTGAAATAATTAGCCTTCGCACATGGCCAATATTCAAACAATTTTGGAGAAAAATACCATTCATATAAACAGTTGTGGGTTTTGTTTTTTCCCCCAAAGCGTGTGTTATGTGATTTGTGAAGGGAGGACAATTCTACCACTCTTAATTCTACCATATTTCCTGTTTTATTGTCAAATTGGAAATACGGTAAAATTAAAAGTTCTCATGTGGGTGATTAATGTAACTTCCTTAGTTTTGAAGAAAGCTTGGGGCAAAAAGCACTCTCTATTACTTGCGCGGTTTATTCTCAAATACATTCCTGTGCATCTTTTGAAAGAAGCAGGGATTTACGTCCCTCTAATCGGTCTTTGAAACTACTAGGGCTCTCTGGCTCCCTCTCCCAAACCGGTTGTGAGTGCCCGTGGGAGTATGTAGCATGTTTTAGCTTGATGTCAGATTACGCTTCCTTGAATGTATTTTGACTCATTAAAAGTGAGGTCAGATGGAGAACGTGCTGCTTGTCATGTAAACTACTGCTCGACTTGCTGGGACTCTTTACTCACAGTTTAATTTGAGTGTTCTTCCTAGTATGGCCACAACGCGTTTTAGATAAACGGCGAGTTTTGTCAGTCCGGGATAAACATTAATAAAGATTTTATTTGTGCATAATCTTAAGTGCTGTGGAGGTGTGTTCAGTAGCTGCATACTAGAGCAACCAGTTCTGATCATCTTCCGCTGGGCTTTTCCCTGCCCGTGCCTGGTGTCAGAGGAGGACGTCCCCTTGCATCTTCGCCCTCTGTTCTTTTCACATTGTTTGTCACTCACTGCTGATTTTTTAATAATAGATGTCTTTGCAGATCCTGACCATTATAACTCTCCCAATAGATGGTCTCTACTCCAAAGTGGTTATTGGGGAACGTGTAGCTTTCTGGCCTAACTGTCTTCTAAATGCAGTTGCCGCGTGCTTTTCTGCAGGTGCGGCCTCTTGCTGTAAAGGTGTTGCTACAAGGCAAATCTACCTTCCTGATATAGCGCTTTCAATGTGACCTTTTTATTTTGAAATTTAGGCACCAGCAATCATAAATCTGAAATAATACAGTCTCTCTGTCTCATGCTGACTAGTCTGAGCAAAGGCTGCCTTTTCCCGGTTAACACTTCATTATCTGAAAAGCCCCGCATGTCGTACAGAGTTGGTGTCCCTCGTGTGATTGTGCACAAGAGCTCTGTGCGCACCCTAAATTCCTTGTTTGTGAATACAGCTTGGGGAAACCAGACCGTAAGCCACCAGGACTCTTAAGAGTATGATGCTTACATGGTCATCAGTATAATGGCGTAGTTAATAATTGGTACTAAGGATAAACTCTGTTTCAGCTTCACAAAATCAAGTTGAAAATAGGTGAGCTCGTTATGACGTACATCCCTTCCTGTGTCACTGATACAGTTCCCAGAGCCAAACCTTCGCTATAAAAAAAAATAAGTGCAGGCACTCTAAGGTGCATTTCAGAAGTCAAGAAATCAGTGTTAAAACTTAGAACCTGTACAAATAACGTTTAAGGAGTAGTTTTGGCTGTTGTATTTGTATCTTTAGGCTTTCTTTTCTTGAATATTTTTACCCCAGTGGTGAAGATGTCAAAACTTTAAAAAAATAAAAAAATCAACCAAACACAAAAAACCTGAAAGTGCTCACCTTCAGGTGGCATAAATTAAATTAGAAAGGAGTTGTGATGACATAATGTGCATGTGTGAAATCATTACCTGACTGATAATGGGAAATAATGTTGCATTGAAAACAGTACGTTTTTGAGAAATTGGAGATCTTTCCCTCCGTAATCATGGCTAATAAAGTAGCTGTGTGGTCAAATGATTCTTCTTGTACGTCTTAAGGAGAAGGTTGGAATTACAATTGGATAGGGAATGTATTTGGAACACGTAGATCGGTAGAAGTCTGTTCTATCTTTACCACTCAGGACATTAAATGGTACGTTTATGAATTAAGAATATTTCCAAAACCTGTTTATTTCCAATTGTTTCCAGTTGAAACATGTCACTAATGAACATACCAGTAAATACTGGTTTGTATTTAGTTAATCTGCACATGAAGTACAAGTGAAGACATTTAAAAATAAAAATCCTCAACCTAACTACAGAGTATATGAACTTTTTAGCAGAGGCTTTTATCATTCATGATACACTCTTGCTCTTTTGTCAAATCTCAGTGCACACGTGGATATCCCATAGGTATAACTAAAAAAAAAAGGGGGGGGGAACAGTAAATCTCAACTTGTAGGCTATACAGCCTTCCCTGGCTAAGGAAAGAAAAAAAAGTGGGGGGGGAGAGGCCGAAGTGATGGCACTGAAATTATTAACTTATTACAGGTGAGAACTCTGGCTTTCTCATGCTACTCAGTTCTTTATTTTGGCTTATTAGCAGTAAAATCTTTTAATCTAACTGCAGCGAAATGTATGTTAGCATGGTACTTCAGCCGTGTAAGGAAACGTAAGGCCTGCCTCAAGCCTCTGCTAGTCTGAATTGTGGTATGACCCATTACGGTTATGGCGGGGTAGGAGAGGTGGCAGACGGCGTCGAATGGGAGATGTTTGCTAGAGGGCCAGGGCAAAGAAAGTTGAATGAGGCCCGAGAATGGCAGCCTGCCTGATGTATATAAAAATCAGGGTTTGATTCGGGGCCTTTGGAAGTAGAGGGAAGAAGGAGAATATAAAATCACAGGTCGGGGAGTTGTGTAATAGAGGGCTAGGGGACGAAAATTTTGTTTCAAAAAGGAACGTAAAAGTAGAACAGGGAAGCGGAGCGACTAGTGTAATTGTGTGATACATAGATAATTGAAGCTTCAAACTGCAGAGAGAAATGTGGCCTATTAAAGTACTAATAGTTGAAGAGAGAGGGGACACTTCATTTGACTAGTTTTGGAAGCAGGTAGCAACAAAACATATCTTTTTAGGGGTGTTTTTGTTGATGCAAGAGGAAGAAACATGTCACTCTTGTCTGCAGGACGTGTTTGTGAGCCTTCTCCCAGCGGCAGTGTATGTTATCTGAATTCACCATATTCATGTTTTTTTCTGTGTGTAATTGATAAACTTAAGATGGGTTTTAGTTCCGCTCCTTTTAATGAAGTGACATCTGGCTGGCCCAACAGGTTCCTGGGTGGAGTTACAGATGAACGGCAATGGCAATAGCAATGATAATGGCAATGGGAAAAACGGAGGTCTGGAACATGTCCCTTCGTCATCCTCCATCCACAATGGAGACATGGAAAAAATTCTCCTGGACGCCCAGCACGAATCAGGACAGAGCAGTTCAAGAGGTAGTTCCCACTGTGACAGGTAAAGAAACGTTTGCTGTCCTGCATGCAATTTATTGCAGTTTTTAGCCAATGTAGATGTTAACGGGGGGGTAAAGCTTTTTCTCAGGCCTAAGTTTGTCATGCTCTGGTATTTGGAGCACTTGCTGGCTCATGATAACTGGCTGTCAAATAAGACAACTGACTTGAAAAATACATCGTTGCTACAGAAAGAGAAGGAATCCAGGAGCGGGAAAGTCACATCAACACCGCAGTTAAATCTCACATTGTCATAAATCACATATGGTATAAAAATTTTCTAATTTTACTGGCTCATTAATAATAATGTTATGTACATCTGCTTTATATTTAGTCAAGCATAATAAAATATATTTCTGGACTTAACAGAAAAAAAGATTCTCAGAATTTGTACTCCTTGCTTTCAGTATTCTACTCTTTTTCCTGTGAAGGCAAAATATTTCTTACTTAGCAATATAATCCTTCGAGGCACATGTGAGCATTATGATATTCTTATGTGTTCATTGTACCTTTTTTCTAGGAAGTTTTGGGGCAATTTTGGAAATACTTGAGCAGTTTCTATATATAATTTTAGCTGTCTTTCTTCTTATGCCTCCTTTGGTTTTGCTGGGTGAACGCTAACTGTTGTGTCTACTGTGTAGCTTATATAAGTGCTTGATCAGATATAAAAGCTATTTAAAATTAGTTAGGCCTGATTTAATTACTGAATGTAGTAGACTGTTTGAAAATAATCCATGGGAGTATTTCAAATAGAATGATTACGTTTATAGAAAATAAAGTTTGTTACATCTATGTTGCTAAGAAACGAGCTGTCAGTAGTTCAGTACTTGCCAGCCTAACCAGAAATGTTTGCTAGATGATGGTTGTCTAGTTTCTTTTACTAGCATACGATTATTTTAATCATTACCCACGTTTTAAGTGAATGAAGACAGGTTCCTCTTTTTTCTTTTTTTTTTTTTTCTTTTAAACTTAATTTTTCACTTGTTAACTTTTTGGTAATTCTTTTCCCCTTTTGACAGTTGAAGTAACATACAAGAAAGGGGAGGTACTTTGATATTTTGTATTCTTTTCTAAAAGTTCTGAACAGTAAGTTGCTCTTAAATGTGGTGCTTTGGGTTTCTTTTGGATATTTCTAAAACATACCTTTCTCATGAAAGCTTAAGTAACGTTAAAAAGATGCCCTTAGTGTTTTAATGAGACACACCTGCATTGGTACATCATACAGCATTTTGTATTGTTCCTGACTTAAATTCTCTAGCATTTCCTTGGTTGAGGTGCGATAGTTGATTAATTTCTCAAGTAGATTACCAAATTTTTAATATTCAAAGTGAGGCTAACAAGGGGAATATGTATTCTTGCCCAGCATTAAAAGGTGTTTTGATGTGCAATGTTTCCGCTTTTAATGATACAAAAAGAGGTATAATTCACAATACTGGCAGTGTTATCTAAAAGAAGGAAGGGATCTACATCTTTTGTGTAGTAGTTGTAGTTTTGGGCAATGTTTTCTTTGCTTCAGTGGGAGGACGGTCAGCCCTGTTGAGAAAGGTAGGATTATAAATGGGGAAAAAATTGAAAAGATGAGGGGTTTTAGAAGACTGTTTTAACGGTATTTGTGATCTGAAGGGTAGCGTAGTCAATAACTCATCTGAATAGTGTGCAGAAGTGCATGTGGAAATGATTCAGCTGAGATGCTATTTTCACGAATGATTCTTTAGGTGACAGAGTGTAGTATGACAAAATGACATAATGAAATCAATTTTTCTTTAGCCCTTCACCTCAAGAAGATGGACAGATAACTTTTGATGTGGAAATGCACACAAGTAAAGACAGTAGTTCTCAGGTATTTTCTTCATTACCCTTTAAAATACATTAACTTTTAAAAATATTTTTTAAAGTTGTGGATATTGTGTATAGATCATATATTTATATAGATCAGTATTGGGAGTACTTGAGGGGTAGAGCAAGCTCTCTGTCATGTCAAAAGGTCTAAAATGTTATGTATTTTACATATCAAAAAAATTGCATTAAGCTACTGCTTGCTAGCCATTTTTTTTTTCATTCTGAGACCCTAAACTTGGCTGTTAGCTGCAGTACAAGCAAATAAATTCTATAAACCGTATTTATTTAAAATTTGGAGGTGTCGCTTAGTCATTTGGGTAAGGCTGCTTGCTTGTCTTGTTCTTTGTTCTTGCAGGTTTTTACTCAATCTTTTTTATTAGAACTTTATATAGTACGTCCCTGTAAATAGGTACAGTGAAAAATTTTTGTGCACTCAAGCTTATGTCAGTTTAACTAAATTATCTTTTCTTTTAAGGGGTTGTTTCCAGAATAAAGTTTTATTAAATTAAAGCACATTCCAGAACAATTATTTTTTAACAACGAGGCAGGGTTAGTAAACTCTGTTTAGGCTTACATTCTGTATTAATTGAAATTTGACTTGTAGAGATTAATAGCTTTGGAGTGAGGGGAAAAATGAGGCTCCATCTCTAAACCTGAGAAATGGCCTGTTTAGTAGCAGTCATATTATGGTTTAACACTCTGCTTGCACTCTGTGTGTCGAACCTGTGTTTGAAATGTTTATATTTCTGCACAAGATTTCAGGGTGTTCGGTTTATTGCTCTACAGATAGTCAGCTCACATGATAGTGAGTAATCTCCATAATACAAACTGAGAGGAGACTAATGCTGAACTCTTAGTTTGATCATTTAATAGAATTTGCTGTCTTCAGCAGTATAAATAAAAAGCATTCCTGGAAGAATGAAACCTTGCATTTAATTTTGTCAAAGACCTGGCCGAACAGTAGGGCTGTTGCAGTTCTGCCCTATAGAGCCAGAATGATCTGAATGAAGTTGTTGGTTAGGTCTGCCGTCTCACTTTTGTGACTGTCCTATTTGATTACGTCTGGTTTTGGTATGGTTCCTACTTTAATGTTGTAAGTGGTTTATCTTATTTTACTAGGGGTTACTTAGGAAATTGTTCTAATACTAAGGAGGAGTTTGTACCAAAGTCAGTGGCGTTCTCTAGTCTTTCTGATTTATTTTTTTCCCATATGGTAACATTTGCATCTAATGATGTAATGTTAAATCTTTGGATCAAGACAATTGTAGTGTGTGCTTGCCTTTCCCTACTGCATCTGGGACGCACCCAGTAGAAGCTTCTAGCTGCAAGTAATATAAATTTCAAATTTCTAATAACACCTTTAAAGAAGTCAAAATACTGTTTTTGAAACCTTTTTATTTGGCTCTCTTTCCGTGCTTTAGCCAGATTCTGTACACTTTAAATCGAATGCCATCAACTTAGTTTTTGCCATTTGTAAAAACTTTGTTTAATATTTTTTGCATAATGCTGGTTTATTACATTTAGGATTAAAATAGTCCTTTTTTTTGTCAGTTTTAAAAAACCCAAACAAACAACTTGCAATGATGTGGAAGTCCTGGATATAGTAATAACATTTGTGGTATACTGACTTCTGCAGATCCTCCTGTTAGCGTAATAAAATCTCTTCTCAATAATCAGTAGGCCAAGAACACTTGCTCGTTTATCAGGTGCCACCATTCGGTGCTTATCTTTTTACTGCTGTTATTGTCGCTCTCAATTTAACACCATAAGGAGGAGCTAATTGAGTGTTATAAGGCTTGTCCCCTCTGTATTTTCAGTCTGAAGAAGAAGCAGTAGAAGGAGAGAAAGAGTTGGAAGTTTTGAAGAAAAGTGCTGACTGGGTGTCAGACTGGTCAAGTAGGCCTGAAAACATTCCTCCCAAGTGAGTTAAACTCTTTTTTTAATGAATATTCCTTTATATGAAGAAGAGAAGAATCATAAGTCGCAACTGCATGGAATTACTCTGGCTCTCCAAATAAGATCATCTTAGAAAAAGATATATTTCTCTTTGGGGAGGCTACAAAAAGTCAAAACAATGAAGTATAAAAATCTTAATAGCAACAGAATTACCTTTTCATTGAAAGTAATATAAATCCACAGCAAGCAGATTACAAGGTTGCTTGACAAAATTATAATTACTGGGAGAGCTGGGTACTTGGAGCTGGGATTCATGGGATTTAGTTTTGGCTTATTGAATGGAATAGTGTTGAGCAAGTCTCCTAAATTCTCTGTACCTTTTTTTCTTTCTATGTAAAATATGTAATGTTCATCCACGGAAGGGGAAACGTTGAGATCCTTGAATGCAAAGCATTTTTATTAAAATAGAGGATGCTGTCTAAATCTGGCAGACTTCTGTATCTCTGTTTGGAACAAAAAATGAGGCTCTTGCTAACAAATCACATCCTGAAATTCCCTCTCTCGGACCTACCTCTCTCTTCAGCTACTGCTCCCTTTGTCTCTATACTGTCTGTGTAAGTGGTCTCTCCACAATACCTCCTATTATTCTCTTTGATTCCTTACTCTATGTAAGGGATCTTTTGCTTTGATCTCTAGCTCTTTGTACTTTAAAAAAAAATGTTCCTACAGAGATCTGTGCATTTGTGTGGGGGGAAAAAAAAAGAAACAAAAAAATCTTGTTGAATTTTTCCCCCCTCCCCCTCTTCTTTCAGGGAATTTCATTTCAGACATCCTAAACGTTCAGTGTCTTTAAGTATGAGAAAAAGTGGAGCAATGAAAAAAGGTGGCATTTTCTCTGCAGAATTTCTTAAGGTTTTCATTCCATCTCTGTTCATATCTCATGTTTTGGCTTTGGGACTAGGGTAAGTATTAATCTAATTCTCACTTCAACTTTTGCATCTGGCTTTGCTTTTCCACTTTACTTGTGTGTCAGGTGCCTGTTGAAAAGGGCTTTATCTAGAATAACTAGAGTATTGTTGCACCTTGCCCAAGACGGGCTTGGTGCACTTTTTGAAATGCAGGAAAACTTTGCAGCAATTCAAACTTTGCAGCTATTAATATGTTTTATTTCTAGAATAGATCAAGTTTCTTGTATTGAAAATGCATGGATTATAACGAATTTGCAAATAACCTTTGCAGTTATAACGTGTGCCATTTGATTATCCACGCCTTCTACTTAAATGCTTCAGGTTATAACGTAGGGAAAGTATGAATAGGATAGGTGGAAAACTGCTGTAACTTTTGCTAACCATTACAAAAACACATTGTACAAATAATGATGCTGAAGTTCTGTGTGTATGGCACATACTCTGTAATTTTTAATTTCTAATGCTGCAGTTGTGTGATATTACTGGAAGTCAAGGTTTGAATACTTAAAGAAAGATATGTGAAATGCTGGATGTGTCCTGCAAGATCAGCTACGACTGCTCAGCAATGTTTTCATTGCCGGCGTTATCCAACATAATCTGTCAGCTTGCTTAAGTCCTTACGTTATGTTTATCTGTCTTACGTTCTTCTGTGATGGGGGCAAAGACATGTACTCAAAATATGTTTTTATTTAGCTTCGTATTTGTTTCTAGGGATGTAGTTCAAGTGTCTCTTTAAATTCTTGTAAACTATCAAATAAATTAGGAGGATGGAATATATGAGAATATATTGTAAGATATTTGTACCATAGCAAAATTGTGTATTTCTGCAGCGAATTAAATCTTGCCTGGATTTATTTGTTAGAGGTCAGCGTTTGCGTAGATCCTCAATGCTCAGTGTTTTAAAGCTCACCCCCTCCCTTTATAGGCAGTACTTTATTTGTTTTACCAGAATAATCTGGGAGTGTTGCTCGGCTGTTCAAGACCCCCTGTGTCAGGTACTCTACAAACAACGCAAAAGCTTTTGGACTGGGGTTTTCAAATGAGCTTGGGACCTGAAGAAACCCACTTTTACTGAACGTGGATAGCATCGGTCCTTCTAGGCTCATCTGAAAATCTCCCTCTTTAAGTAATTTTATAGAAGGAACGTGAAGCCCTTGGAAGAATCTCGTCTGACTGACTTGAAAGACAAATTAGAATAGCTGAGTACGTGAGGACTGTTTGGAAAACAGGGAGTATTTCTGTGAAATACGATATGCCTTATACTTTTTATTTCAGCATCTACATTGGAAAACGACTGACCACACCTTCAGCCAGCACTTACTGAAAGATGGAGTGCAAAACCTGGAAATCCACGTGACCTGTGAAGGTGTTACTGTCTCATTTAGTACATTTGACTTGAGACCATTTTAAGCATGACCCCGACTTCACCCTTTCCTTCCATATCCAGGTTTTCGCTAACTCTGGAATTCAGTATTGTGTTGGAACTCTGTTGAGGTGTTTCGCTATCCACATTCTTTCCCTCTCTCCTCCCATTCCCCTGCCTCTTGGCCTGCAAGACACGTCAGAGTTGCTGAACGGAGTTTACAACTGTCTATATGTTGCAAGGGCTTCTCTCAATGCAAAATGCCACCAGCAAGTTTTAATTTTATCAGTGATGCTGTTGCCTCCTTAAGTGCAACCTGACTTAAATTGCAGTTGTGCATGGTATAAATGTTGACTGTATTATGGTGATAAAATTAACAGTCTCTTTGGAAGAAAATTATTGATTGGAGTGAAAATGAATTTTTCTTTTGAAAAACAAGCTGGTTGTGAAATAAACTACAAAATCACTGGCAATAAAAACCACTTTAAATCAGCTTTTGGGGGACTTTACTTGGCCCCTTGTATTGGCTAACACAGTTTGATTTGCAGGAGGCAAAGACTGCATAAATTTTAAAGTAAGATAACTAAATCCATCAGCATATTTTAATATTAGGTAATTGTTGTAATCTTGTCTTTTCTATGAAGTCAGCTCCTTATTCCTTGTAGGAAAACCTCTCTGATGCCTAGAAAATATTAGAAAAGTTGCATTGTTTGCATGTGAAGAAGCTTTTCTTTTCCTTACCTGTTTTCTTAAGGGAAAATTTTAAATGTGAAATTTTCCTCTTAAAAGTAGTTTTAAATTAAGGAAGAACCCAACAGCTGTAGGTGTAGTTAGACTCTGTATAAAAGGATGTGATTCTGTTTGTTGTGGAAGCATTCACACTTACGATGATACGGCAGTTTCAGAAAGTGAAGCGTTTGACTTATCTTTAAGGGGGACAATCTTGCAGGTGCGTAAAGATTCAGAAGTTGTAAAGCTCTGAAATGTCTTCTGCAAATGAGTTTTCAATATTCCTATCTCTCATTGTTTACTGTACAATCTCCTTTGGGGATACATGGAATCTGAAAGTCACTCGTGATGTCTCATGTTAGATAGACTTCTCACTAATGTTGTTGAACTTTTATCTTAGGGAACATTAAGCCTTGTCCTCCTTCAGTGACACTTCTTTTCAAAATGTGAAGCTTTAGTACCAAATTGTTACAAAGCATTGGGACAGTCATGTCCTTAAATAGATTTTATTGGATTTCAGAACATGTAGCATGACTCTGAAGGGTAGAATACTCTTTTTTTTATATATATATGAATATATAAAAAAAAATATGGTATAGATTTTAATACTAAGTATTTAGGGAACCAATGCTAATTTTAAGACTAGCAAAAATCTCGTTTAAATAAAAACTTTAGTCGGCTGGCTTGTAGAAAATGATAAGAAAATATAGTCAGCCAGTTTGGAGAGAACAGCTACCTATAATTGTTTGCTTGCATCAGACTTTATAAAAAGTTGATTATTTGATATAGCAGTGATCGCTTGAAACAGTTGGTGCATAGAAGCTAAATCCCAATTGAGATTTGGTTTAAAAGAACTTACTTAGCTCCCAGAAAGTAAAAAAGTTAAGTACAAATTCACTGCTAAACTGTATTTATTTTTATTCTCTACTTCTGAATGCTGTTAGAGGATGCTTTCAGGGTGAAAGGGCAGTCTAACAAAAAATCCTCTTGAAGACATCTGCTTTTTTTCTTTTAGTTGTGAATACTAGTGGCACTTGAGTTGCCTCCAACTGCATATTTGTTTCAAGCGTGGATATTGGGTTTCACCCAAAGGTGGGGGAGGGAAGGGGGAAGTGGTGAAGGGTGTTTTAGATAGTATCAAGTACATCATTTTACAGTCCTAAAAACTGAGGGGACGGGAGGAAGGCTGAAACACTTTCAGTTTTAATTACAGCACCTTGTTTTGTATGGAAATTGGAATAGTGGAAAAATAGATTTTTACTAAGTAGGGAGTACTTTTTTCAAAAAAAAAAAAAAAAAATTACCCCTTTCTAAATTAGAAGGTAATTCTTCTTCAGAATATCTGATAAATAATATTGCAAGCTTGTGGCTAGAGTATCAACACAGCTTAAAATATTTCAAGGAGCCGTGAAGTAAAAATTGTGAAAACTATAGATGAGGAATGGATACATGATCACTGTAACACTTGCTATGATACAATGCAGTATTTATTGATACCCTACTATAAGCTTTGGATGAAAGTCTACAACTTCTAGTTTTACAATGAACAGAAACAGATTGTTGTATAATTTGAAAAGGGGTTTCAACTATTGATAGTTGAAGTTTTGTTAAGATAAATGTTGTTTAAAAAGCTTTATACCTGTTTACAGTTTTGGAAAAAAAATGCAGGCTTCATTTTTCTTACATTCAGTGAAAACTGGCCTAGAATATTTGTAAATAGGATCAAGAAAAAAAATGCATAAACTCGCACATTAAAAATGCAGCAGGCTAACTTAACTGCAGCAAATGCATATTTACTTACTGTTTTAAAAAGTGAAAGCTGAAGATTGTTAGAAATTCAAATTTTTAATTGACATTTGTTGAAATATTGGAGTTAACTGAGCCAAAGTGATTATGCATTCTTCATAAATTAGTTAGCACTTTGTAACATATACAGTTTACAGTACATGTATAAGTTGTAGCTTATAAACATTTTGTGCCATTAAAGCTCTCACAAAACTGGTTGTCTGAAATTACTTCATGCTGCGTCTCTCTTCTCTTTTTCTTTCTTCCATTTTCTTTTTTTTACAGGACTGCTTTGTATAACGTTTTATGAAACTATTGTGAAACTATATGAACATTGAAGCTGCTGTTTATAGACTGGAATAATTTTTTGAAAGATTGCTTGCGGTTTTGGGTTTTTTTTTAGTGACTTGGGATCATCCACTTCTTTTCCTGAAGCACTTAATAAACATATTTCCATTGTCAGCATTGTGTACCTGCGCCAAGTCCTCCAGCACCTTGTCAAGGAAAACTTTTAAAGCAAAATAATGTAGTGGCATACGAAACGCAAAGTAGAATGAATGAGATTTTGTATAATTGGTCAACTCTGTTGTACTCCTTGTATTTCTCTTCTGTTTCCTAATTCTGTTAAATTTGCAGATTAAAGAATAAGGGACATAAACCCTAATTGTTAATCTGCCTCCATATTCTTGGTTCAAGAGCACTGGTTATTTCTAGGAGTATCATGTGGAGAGTTGTTCATTCTAAGTGTGAAATGTCATCGTTCTGATACTGTTAACTGCCCATTTTAGCTACTTTGTGAAAATGGGATTTATTTATTTTTTCGGAGGAATAAGATAGATAAAATTATAAATCCTACTTCCAGAAAGTTTAGATGTCTGGGACGTACAGCGAAACTTGGGCTTGAAGCTTTGAATTACTACAAGTTGGAAACTGCTTTGGAGAGCAGGGTTGTGGGGGTTTTGAGCAGATTGTTTCTCTGCAGCCGACTGAGATAAACACATTTATTTAGTAGGTGTGGCAGGAAAAAAAAATTCATTGTGTGCGTCAAAACTTTTTCGGTTGTAATGCAATGCTTTGCACCAGAATAAATGCAAGATAATATTGCATAAAGCAGCAGTATCTTTGCACTAAGATTATTCTGGTATAAATCACATTTTGATGGAGTTTGAGGACTGTCTTCAAGTTTCTTTTCATTCGAGTACGAGAGCGTTCAAGTAAAGACTGAAGAGAAGGGATTTATTTGCGTACTTAATTTAGGGCAGCATAGTGATATTGCTTACCTGTTCAACTAAATGCAATGTAGCTAGACAAATGAGCTGCGTAGTGTCTTGCCTTCCTCTGTAATCAGCACCAAGAAGTGTTTCGTGTTACGTCCTGGGGAAGTTACCTTTTACCTTTACTTAACTACAATGCAGCTAGAGATTTAGCTAACTTAGCTATTCCCGTGAGGCCGACAAGCGATGTTGAGTCCTACTTTTTTCAAACTTAACTGTATATATATGAAAAGATTAGAATTTACTTTGAATTCTGTGTTTTATGAAAAAGTTCTATATAAAAATGTTATTTATACATTTGTGTGTGTGTGTGCATACATGTAAAAATTCTGTCTAAAAATGAAATCCTGATTCTGTTGCAAGTGTTTGTAGGATCTTTGCCTTGTACGCAGTTACAGATGAAGACTCCTTTGTGTTTTGGGTCTTGAAGACCAAATAAAATGCTAGGACTCTTGAACTATGCTGTATAGTTCAATCATCACTTTAAAAACAAAACGAAAACCTTAGGATACTCCTGGAGAAATCTCGTGCCGCATACAGCTTCCACATGAAAAAGAAAAAGCTAAATTAATTTCCGTTTCATTAAATCAGTCTTTGTGTCCTGCACTGTATGCCAGCTTGGCTAAGCGCAGCTGAATCAGCCAAACTTCTGCTTGCAGTACTTAAAGCATGATTAGTCTTGACATTAGGGGGAGAGCGAGTGGTGGTTTTCCATTAAGGAAAGTAAACATGACTTAACTTTTTGAGCTGCTGCCAGAAAATTGAGAGTATGGAAACTAGCGTTTTCTATTTTAAACTGTTTCCTGATGCTTTTCTGATAAGATTGTGGAGTTTGTTGAGAGAGACTTTTTTTTTTTTTCATTGGTACAGTTTGTTTAACTTGCAGTTTGTTCTCTAAAGACAGATTAATGAATTTTAAGGCCAGAAAATACCGTAAGTGCTTATTCTGGTGTATATAATGAAAGGGAAGAATAGTGAGTCCTACAACTGTTTGTTACAGTTAAGGTATATAATTTAGGTCACAGAAGGATGCATATATCCTTGCAAAGATTTCAGTGTATGGAGTTGTGCTGGACCTCCCACCTGATTCAGCTGTTACGGCCTTTAACTTACATCTTACTTTGGACCGAAGTTTAAATTTCAGCCACTGGATCCCGGAATGCCTTTCTGTGGTAGATGAAGGAGCCTTTGCCTCTCAGGTGCATACACCTTATAGACTGTGTCTCCTAAATAAGTGTTTTAATGAAAATCTCTCTATTTTAAGACAAATCTTTTCTGGGAATTTTCACAGCCTTTTACTACTGACGTGTAACATGCATGTAAATACATGCTGGGAGACAATCATTTATCTGTGACCAATAGAAAAATGATGTGTGCAAAATCTTCAGTGAAACATACTTGTTACCCCTCCTTTCCTAAAAAACAAAAACAAAAACAAAAACCCAAAAAAACCAACAAAAAACCAAAAAATTATTCCTCATTTACTTTAAAAATGTTACATGAGCTTTTGACCAAACAAAATATAAAAGGTGCATGTGTGGCATTTCAAATGGCAGCTACAGTCATCATTCTTCCAGATTATTTTGTGAACAGGAGCAAGCAATTTGCTTGTCCTTCACATGTAAAGAGCCTTTCTGAGGCCATTCCGACAGATCTGCAGCTGGAGCAACATGTCTCCTCTGCAGCGTACTATTGATTGAAAACCTCTTGCTTCTGCTTTTCCATTATTCACCATAAAGTTCATTGCTTGGATGCTTCTGTTCTCATCTTGCTTCATTGCACTCCTCTTTCCTGTCGTCTGCCCAGTCTTCTCTGTTGAGCGTTCCTTCCGTTTCCTTCATTTGCTTGTGTTTTCATGCTGCTTCTCATTTCTGGTCAAATACCACGAGCGAGCACAGTCTCTTTGTGTACCCACCTATTTCATGGAGAGTTTCAGTTATTGAGACAAAACATTGCCTTGTTTTGTGGTGCGTTTCCTGGTTCCACGAGATCTGCAATGTCTTCAGGTGGGTACGTGGTCACTTAGATCTTGCACTCCGTTAATCTGTGGTTGATCTGTGTGGTTGGATCTGGTAAAGCCCAGGAGGGTGCGTGTTCAGGAGTCACTGTTTTGCTTTCACCTCAAAGGAAGTAGGTTATAAAGAAAGTAGTCTGTCGTGTTTCTAGGTGAGAGGGTGGTGCAGGCTTAATAAGTAAGCTAAATTGGGATTCAGCTCCAAACTTGGAATCATCTTCTGGACTTCTCTGTCTGAGAAGTCCCCCTGAAGGCCTGGAGGATGCTTTGTGACCAGTGTTCACTGCCACTGGTGCTGGATAAAACATAATTGCTTACAGCTCTGAATTTCATAGAGAAGGGAGCCTGCAGAAATAAGTCACTATTTCTGCCAGTGTTTTGCTTGTCGGAGATGAGATGAAGAAGCAGCTATAGCTGCCAATATTTGAGTTTCGTAAAGACTAGTTAGGTGTTGGTGAGAGGGTAGTGAATCAAGCAGTGTCCTGGTTTCAGCTGGGATAGAGTAAATTTTCTTCTTGGTAGCTGGTAGAGTGCTGTGTTTTGGATTTAGAATGAGACTAACGTTGGTAACACACTGATGTTTTGGTTCTTTCTGAGTACAGCTTACACCAGTCAAGGACTTTCCAGCTTCTTGTGTTCTGCCAGGTACACAAGCAGCTGGGAGGGGGCACAGCCAGGACAGCTGGCCCAGACTGGCCAAGGGGCTATGCCATACTGTATGGCGTCATGCCCAGTATATAAAGCTGGGGGAAGAAGAAGGAAGGGGGGGACGTTCAGCATGATGGCGTTTGTCTTCCCAAGTCACCGTTACGCGTGATGGAGCCCTGCTTCCCTGGGGATGGCTGAGCACCTGCCTGCCCATGGGAAGTAGCGAATTAATTCCTTGCTTTGCTTTGCTTGTGCGCGCAGCTTTTGCTTTCCCCATTAAACTGTCTTTGTCTCAACCCACGAGTTTTCTCACTTTTACTCTTGCGATTCTCTCCCCCATCCCACCGGGGGGGACTGAGCGAGCGGCTGCGTGGTGCTTAGTTGCTGGCTGGGGTTAAACCACGACAAGCAGGCACTGACAAAAGTCCCGGTCATCTGCCCGGTGCTCTGCAGTCAGCTTCCGATGGGCAGAGGTCCATAATAACCCCTACCTGCACCTAGCAGCGTAGCGGAACGGCCGAGGTCTGAACGAGCTGCAGAAAGTGGCCGCCTGTGCAGCGTGGCAGGGTTTGGTGCGGCTGGGCTGCCCCAGCGCTGGGAAAGCACAGAGCCTTCCTTTTCCTGGCGTTATCTAGGCAGCTCTAGTTGCAGGATTCTGTTTTTTTTTTTTAAATACGGATGTTTTTATAAATACTGATAAGCTAGGAACAAATGTTCATATTGGAGTCAACAGGAGCAAGATGGATACCGGAGTTGGATTTTTCAGCTTGATCTTTGCATACTCGCAAGTAAAGCCTTGTAGTGACTCTGCTCTCCGGACTTGGAGCAGTGCTCAAATATTTTTGCAGTGAGTGTGACATAAAAATCTGTTGGTACTCATAGGCTTTTTAGGTGCTGCCGAGTTACGTGGCTTTAAAGCTGTGTGCCTAGAGTACAACCTAGTCTCCTTTTGAATTCTCTCAGAGAGGGCCTGTTTTTTTTTCCTCGCACGTGAGTAGTCTGCACCAGAACCAAAAGACTATACAGGGTTGCTTACTTGATGGACCAATGGTCATTTTATTTCCGAGTGAGAAGCAATTGACAATTACAGCTGCTTCCTTAAGAGCACTGGCTGAGAGGTAGAAGAGATCTCCAGGGTTCCTACCAATTATTTTAATACTTGCTTCATCCTGTGACAATATTATGTGCCGATTCCCTATTTCTCCTCCTAGATGGCAGCTGCAGTGAAGTACCTCTGGTGTAAACACAGCATGCACTTGAAAGCCTCAGGTTGCAGCATTGCAATTTACCCATATCTGATGTTGGGCTTTGCTTCTCTGTGCTAAGAAGTAGGTCTTGTCCAGCTAAATTAACAGAGATATCTGGGGAAAGTGAGAACATAACCCTAGCTTTAAATTCCCTGCTGTCTTTCCACAGGGTTACAGGCGTGATTGGGCTATCTGGCTGGAGGTGAATTGCTTTTAATATATTTGGGATAGAAATACAGACTGTTAGCTGCACAGTGTCGTAACAATGAGTTAAAATGATCAGTGACTTGGAAGAGGAAGCTCCTTCCTCCCACTGAAATTGCTGAACAAAACCAAGGATCTCCAGAACCAGCGGGAAGTTCTTCTGTGAATCACTGCCAAAAGCCTCATACTCAGAAACGGATTTTTGCTACGCGTTGTTGTTTTGCCTCTGCTGTGTTCTCTGTGTGTGTATGTGCATGTGTGTGCGTATGCACGCTGGAGTGGGAAGGGGAAAGAGAGGAGGTGTGGCAAGATAAGCATCAACAATAAGAGTGAGTCCTTTCCCAGCGCTGTAACATTTTCCGATAGGCTTCCCTGCTAGGTGAGAAATAACGGCTGCGCGAGAAACCTCCTCAATTGGCTGGTACCGTAGTGGTATGATAAGTGATGTCACCACAGCAGGCCTATTCACGAGGTTGTCTTCTGGCACTTTTCACGCTTGGGCTTTTATTTCTCAGCAGAAATGTGTACGAGCGAGAGAGAGACTGGTGCTGAACAGTGCTCTGTTCCTTCTGCAAAAGTGAGAGTCGCTTATAAATCATTGCTGTTCCACTTGGGAGTGCAGTCAGAGCAAAGCTAATGTAAAATTAGTTGGGGGGGGGGGTTAGATTTCAGTACTTCTGCGCAAGAGTTACGGGTTTCCGGAGAGTAGGCAAAGAGCTGCCGGCAATACTTAGGCTGATGAATGCAGGAGGAGGACAAACGCAGTGGCACTGGAAGTATTAAGTCAGTCATGAGCATTTATGAATAGGTAATTGGATGAGTGTAACAAAAAAGAAGGAGAAAAGGCACAACAGAAGAGATTTTCTTCCCAGCCTGTCTCTCTCTTAACCCTCTGACTCAGGTTTTGTGATTCTACAAACATGGGAAGATGTCTTTTTTTTGCCCCAAAGCGCTTGTGTGTTGTTCTTGATGTACACACCTAGTTGAGCATGCAAATTTGCATGCATAATTGACACATCCACTGAAAGCCAAAACAGTACAAGCTATACAACTTCACTGGTTACACCTTTTTCTTACCAGTTTATTTTACTATTTACCCATTCTGGTGAACTTGACCGTTTCTTTTTTTTTTTAATGTGGTTTACTTTGAATTTGTTCTCCAAGCGTTAAGGTTAGTTTTATTTTTATTGGGCTAGAAACATGAGCTGTGGTTTTGTTTTCCAGAGTGAGTACTTAAAGGAGCAGCCTTCTTTATGCCACTGACTTAATATGGGCTCTAGGAAAGTCTTTGTGACTCGGTCCTCATCTGTAAAATGGAAATATTAACTTACCATAGAAAGGTGTTAATGTCGTCATTTAAAAGCAAAAGATTTCTATAGTCCTTTTGTGTAAAGATCTCAAACACCAATGATATTTTTTCCAGATTCTCAGCCAGTGTAGATAATTCTAGTGTCAGCAAATTGTATGCTGATGTGTGCTCTCTGACCTGTTCTGGTTTGATTAGTTTTTGAAGTAGATTATATGGTATGTCTGTCTTTGCTTATAAGGCCAGATTTGATGACCCATGAAGCAATTACTAAATTTCTATTCCTATAGAAGAATATTCCTATGAGATTCAAAAGTGCGTGGAACTCGATTTTTGGTGAGCTGTTTTTGTGGGCCGTATCTTAGTGAAGTAATGAGATGATGGTCTTTAATCTTAAATTACTGGTCTGAACTGGACTTGCATGTTAGCTTGCTGAGTCAGTAAGGGTATTTTTAATCTCTTGTTTTTGATAGATGAAGTGTAATGTGAGTATTTCACATTCATATACACCACAACACTGTACTTGTTCAGTGTGATCAGGCAATGTGATTGCCGCATGAACTGTACCATGAGGGTCAGGATCTGAAAATCTGTCGCCTTGTTTCCGCAATAAATTAATACATGCGGAGCCTCGCCGCGTAGTAGCGGGTCCGTGTTTGGTGTCTGTGGATATCAGCTTATTTGTGTGAACCAAACTGGGGCATTATGGCAAATTCTGTCGTGCGGCATAGCTGAAGCCTATAGACATGCTTGCGCATCAGAATGTAGATGGTACGAAGTGGGATGACCGATGCTGTCATGTTAAGATCCTTTCTCTTCCAGTGCATACACAGAGCCTGTTATATAATCTATTCCCTACCGTTTTTATCGGCGAGGAAATCTGCATTGTTCCCGAGGCAGAATCCAGCGGCCTTCCCAGACCTCCTATGGGGAGCGATGAAAACCTCATTGGTAAGCCTGAAATGCTTTTATCACATGCAGTGGGGCAGCGAGCCAGAAACCTAATGATGATCTCTAGAGGTTAGGCAGAGCGATTAGAATATTGGTTGGACAGAATAATTTAAACCTCCTGAAGGCTTTTATCCAATGCACCGCTAAATATCTTCTTATTTTGACTTTAAGAGAAATGGGGCTTGATTAACATTCAAATGTACTATGCTGGCACCACTGTTTTTTTCCATAGAACTATGATTATATTCAATCATCAGCCGCTTTTTTCTTTTCCTGAAGTAAGTTTCTATGTCTTTTTGGTCAAGCTTCTAAAAGCTGCTTAAATATATTTGATTTTATCATCTCTGCCTGAATTTGCTAGCAACCTGGAACAAGAGCTTTCAGACTGATGAACTGGCCCGTGCAGGACTGTGTTGGCTGCAAGACCTGCTCTCTAGCGTCTGACGTCGTCGTGCTGTCAGAGGGCTCGGCGTGACAGATCGTACGCTAAAGCTGCGTCACGCACCCGAGCTGCTGGGGGAAAGCTGCGGCAAAGCGGCTCGGGGTGGGGAAACTTCCTGCGAGGGTCCTGCAGGAGCAGTGGGTGCTACCCAGCGTCCTTGCATCTGTCAAAAGAGGACTGGTCTAAAGTATGGGGAAGAGAGGCCGAGGCTTCTAGGCAGGCTGGGCACTGGGTTAGAGTTACAGTAACCCAAGTTTGTGCTACGCCTCATCCTTCACTGGGAATTGTAGATTTCAACAGGGTCAAGCAAAGGCTTATTTTCTGAGGAATGACTGTATGCAATACAAGCAGCTCCAATTCATCAACTGTACTGATAAGAGACATGGGTCAAGTTCCTCATGTACAGGCCGCCTTTTGTGGGACGTAAGTGCTGCCCAGGCCTCACGCCAGATCTCTGCTCAGAAGTGAACCTCACTCAGACCTCTTGTGAAGCGAAGGCAAAGCTCTTCGCCAGTGTTGCGACCTCCCAGGCGATTCTGGGTTGCCATGGCCACGCAGCACATTGGCAGCAGAGAGCCTGATTCAAAGCCAGAGCGAGTCTTCCCACTGGCTTCTGCAGGCTTCAGAGTGAGGGACAGAGCATAGGAGTCTCAACTGACAGCTATTCCTTCTGTCGTCTTGTTAAAGGGATCTGCGTTCCCCAGCCCAAAGCAGAGATTTAGCAGTGGTCTGGCACTCGGGAGCCAGCATGCTAACACGCTTCTTTCTGTGAGCTCTTACGCTGCATTGACTTCAGTTCTGTCTCCAGATGCTCTCCGCACAGCACTCGAACATGCTGTGCTGCAATTAGTCTAGCAGGTGCCCAGCACTACAGTTTATTATTAGTCATCCCTAATACCATGCTGCAGATGCACATGATGCTTTGCAAAGAGAGGGATGGAGATTCCTTGCCCCAAGCACCCGTTTGCCTTTTGTTCCTGAAACCTCTACTCCCTAGCAACTTGGCGCCCCGCAATGATTTCTTCCCCACCCCATGTGTATTCTGAGAGATAATTAACCCTTCAGCAGCTTGATTAACCAAGAACTCCGGCAACCTACCCTTCCTGGTAAAGCAACAACTTCCCTAGAAAACCACACTTGATTTTTAAAAAAAAATAAAATTAAATCAGTGGACGCTGATTCTTTGTCATGTGGCCTTTGTGTGTGTTGGTCCTGTGTAACATCTGAAGGAAACTCAACATCTGGCTCTTGGCTAGAGCAGATTGTAATTCTGAAAGGTTTAAAAAACCCAGTCACCTATAGCCTAGGTAAAACTGACACCATATTTTCTCACAGCTGTAAAGATACTTTACTATTTTGAATAGTTAAAAGGAAGTCTGCAGTCTTTTTTTTTTTTTTTTTTTTTTTCCCCCTCTTGAGTGGGGGGATACTTCTTTGAGATAAAAGAAAAAGTTTCACTTGATGCATAAATTACATTGTGTTTCTCTTTGAGGATAAGTACAAGGAGATTTGGCCCAAGATTAAGGGGAATAAAATGAGTAAAATCAGTATCTATTTGAATGGTCATATGAGCAAAGAAGAAGGTGTGATACACATTTGTAGTATTAGGATCAGACAGGGAAATAAGGAATAGGATTTAGCCTAAAGGTGCTTCTGTAAAGCATTTAATCACAGCAGCCTGGATGGCCTTATGTTGTACTTGTTAGGTCGTATTTTTTCTATCTGTGTGTATTTTTCCTCTAAACATACCAGGGTGGGATAACACAAATTTTTATAAGGCCTTTTATACATAAATTGAGTATAAAGCTTGTAACAGCTGTCCCTGTGCTGAGCTGTAATCTCTCGCAGAGTACTGGTGGATGCATAATTTTGGATTAATCTGACGAGAAGGCAATGGCCAGCCTAATTGCAGGCGTAAGTGAAGGGAGGCTTTCTTTAGAAATTGTCTAGCTTGTCAGATGAATCGCATCCAAGCAGGTTCACAAAGCAGTCTGCAGAGGGAGGGCTAGCAGCTAGGAAGCGGCTGGTGTCTCGGTGCAGGCAATGGCTGGTAAAACCACGGTACGAATGCGGTTGAGTTTCTGTTCTGCTTGCCAGTCCGCTGGGGAGCCTTTGTTTTCTTCCCTTCAGCCAGTTTCTTGGTAACCATTTAAATACGGTGACGTGTTGCCACTGCCCTCCCTTTCTTTCTGCTTGGCCAGGTAGCAATCAAGCAATGTGTGGGTATTGCAAAAGAAATCACTGTTGTCTTCCCTGAGTTGCAGCTGTATTTATCCTCCCACCCCCGTTGCTCCAAGCACCTGCATTGTTCTGTCCCTTCCAAGAGGGACGTAGAGTTCCCTGGATTTCAGCAATAAGCAGCTTTTTCTCTAGGTGCTTTCACAGATGCTTGCAAACAACTCCAGCCTGAACAGCATCACGTAACTATTCTGTGTCAATTAATGCCCTGATCTTGCTGTAGGCTGTTCTTTCACTGGTTGACTACTAAAATAGCTCTGATTCAGAAAGGTAGTTTTCTAAGAACTTTATAGGAAAAGTTATAAATAGATTCCCATAGATTACAGCCTGTTGTACCATAGGTAGTAATCTTAGGGCACCTTGGGTTTACTGAAGAAGCTAAACTCTTTCAGAGGGCTGTTGTAAAACTAGGCTGTGTGCATTGCTAGCACACATGCTCCTCTCTGCTTTCTGTCCTGGCAAAGCAATACAGACTCTCACCACCATTTAAGGTTGTCTCCAGGGATTTAAAGCTCCCTGCAGCTGAGGCTCCTGTTTAGTGGCCTCCTCCTGCTTCCTTCAGGGTCTCTGTCTGACAAATGAAGGGGGTGAGGAAATAAATAAATGAAAATAAAAATGCAATGCCTTCTTCCTTCCCTGATTCTCAGCTCTATTTCCTTGCCATGGAAACATTTAAGAAGCATTTGGACAACGCCCTCAGACATATGGTGTGATCTTTGGGGTTGTCCTGTGCAGGGACAGGAGTTGGACTCGATGATCCTTGTGGGTCCCTTCCAACCAAGGACATTCTATGAGAAGATCTCTCTGTTCCCATGTGCCAGGAAATTTGATGCACAGTTTGCTGGAGGCAGGCACACTAATAGTCTAGGCCTCTGTAAGACATCTCAGGTCGGCAATCTTAATTGCTAAGCACTTTTGAAATCCTTGCTGTAAACAGTTTAGGGTTTTTCATGTCAGGATGGGCGTCTGGCCACTGGGTTTCTATTCTGCGCCCTCCCTTTAACATCAGGAGCTTCAGAAGAGCTGTTCATGACAATGGTGTTGAGTGTTGGGCTGCTCCCAGCTGTTATTTCTAGGATCAGCTGCCTGACTTTCCTGATTCAGAAATCATAAGAAAAACAAACACCGTGGCAAGAAGTTGCTGCCCTCCAGCGCTGCAGCCTGGCTGTCAGACCCAATATTTCCCGAGTGTCACCGTAGATCCACCCATTCTGGTATGTGGGTCTGTTTGCACTAGCTTGCTCGTTCTGCTATGCGCTCCTTGATCAGACTTGTGTCTGGTACTGCGCTCTTGTTGAATTTATTCGTGCTTATGTGTTAATTCAGGGGTGAAGGATTGTTTTGTCCAACTCTACGCAGGACCCCATGGAATTATTAAGAACTGCAGGTTTCAATGCCTCCCCGTCTCATATGACAGGGATGAGCTGACAGAAGGACTTGTCCAGCTGAGAGCCTCTCCTTTGCCTGTGTCTGAGTGAGCAAAGGGAAGGAGGGCAGGACAGAATGAGTCATAGACTGGATGAATTGTTCTGGCAGGGCCTGACCCTGATGTATTCAGACGTATCCAGGCATAGCTGAATGAAATATGATGGTCTGAAGTCCTGTGATGATCTTTGCCTAAATTAGGGTGGCTTTTTTTCAGTGGAAGTCTGATATTTAAGTCCTTTCTGTTTCTGTACTCTATCCAAGGCTTACTCCCCTCCTGCCCCCCGCGTTTTAAGGTTAGATGGCCATGCAGGTGCTGTCTTGTCCTCCGGCAAGAAAAGAAACCTGCATGTTTGCTACATCCAGAAAGATACCAGGCAAACCAGATGTATCCCGGAGCTGTTCACTGTGGAGTTCAGTAAAGAACACTGACCCCCAGAGTATTGTGGAAATGTGTTGTGAGGAGTGTAAAGGTCTTAGGTGATTTCAAAGGGTTGCTTAGGATTTCCCCCCCTCGCCACTGGAAGTGAAACACCATTTGTCACTAAGGTGGAAGAAATTCTGCTTTCCTCACAGAAAACAGGAGGAAACAGGGCTCCTGTAGGAGCCCTAGTTCATTTTGTTAGTTCTAAGATAAAGGAAGACATTTCTTTTTCTCAGCTCTGGGGAGTAAATAGCAAAGTCTGGCCATTTATAGTAGTTCCTCTTTCAGGATGACTTCCAAATGTTTTACTCTTGCGATGCCATGGGGGAGAGAGGGACAACTTGAGTTAGAGGGAACATGCAAGAAGGTCAGAAGCTTCAGTGGGCTAAAGTAGGAGGAGAGACTTGGTGTCCATCAAGGTCAGCATAGCAGTAGGAGATAGTCTGAGGAAAAAGCCAAGTAGAAACAGCAAAAACTTCTGGAGCTCTGTCAGCAATGGCAATTTTGTGTATTGAAGCAAATGATAGTTTTAGGTCATGAAGAGTTTGGAGCAGGCTCAGTCTGACCGTAGCGACTGTCTAGCACCCAGTGCAATAGGTTTGCACTTCACAACTAGAATACAAGCAATTGCAATTAAAATGTTAATATCAAACTGGTAGTAGCACGGACAGCTCAGCAGCGTTCAGTTTTGGTAAAGAAGATCACACAACAGGAACAAAGTGTGGCCAGCAGCCATGTTATACCACCCGGCCTGCAACTGTCCTGGGGAAGAGAGGTCCCTCGTTGTGCCTGGGGGCCAGTCATCAAAAAGGGGTGATTTGTGATGCTGAGGAAAGAGGGGGGGAAAGGACTCTGGCGCGTGTGATAAGTGTGTAAGAATGATCATAAGCTGGGCCCTTTGGATAATTGATTAATTACTCTCACTTTATTAAGCAATGTATTAAGTAGGGTTCAGTGCACTAAAAACTCATTAACTAGGGCAATCAGGGACAAGCACAACGAGCACATGCAATCTGATTTTCACACGGGTTGCAAAACACCCTCACGTCTACACAAAACCCCTTTGAAGTCCCAAATCATCACATCCTGCAACCTGGAAGAGCAGCACAGCTAAGCTGCTCCACCTAGTACTGCACGTCTGGCAGAAGGCCTGTCAGGACCCTATCTTTGGAAGTTATTGGGAGTTTTGCTTTGACATCTTTATGGTCAAAACTAAAAGCTTCTTGTAAACTTTGCTTTAAAACTGTAGTGAAAGGAAGGCAGCTGTGTACGTGTGAGGAGAGCTGTGGGAAGAGTTCAGAATCACTCTCGGCAGCTGCGTGATTTAGCCTGTATGCTCCATGTGGAGGAGCAGGTTCGTTGTTTGGGTGAATGTAGCAAACGGGCACGAGTCCATAATCCCTGCCTGGCTTGGAATAAAGTGCTGCCGAACGGAATTTGGGTTGGAGGTTCTGACAGGGTCTGGGTGGCGGATAACACCAGAGTCAACTCCCTAAGCAAGCCACACCAATACACATCCTCCCAGCTCTTTTTCGTGTACAGCAGAGCACTGCCTGATGCACCCACAAACCAAAGTGGGAGCTGGACCTTAAGTCCTCTTGGCAAATCTTTGGCTGTATTGTCAGTAATTGGGTTGGCAGTCTGTTGTCAACCTTGAATATTTTGTGGAGATTGGGACCGCTTTTGTTATCATAATGGAACTCATAATGAAAATGTAGTTTATTTTAGTGTGCAGTATGGCTCAGCGGACCATTTACCATGGCCTCATAGACATTAGCGCTTTGTAGTTGGAGAACCATTGACTTAATGCAGTGCTGAAAGGTAATTTTGTTGTTACGGTGATGGATACAGCACAGTAACAAGGGTAGAAAATAGTGTCTATTTATAGGGCTCTCATCGAGATATATGAACTATAGAATGAAACATTTTCTCAGCGACAATCTGAAGAACCGTGTGAGAACTGCTGACAGCTTGGACTACGGCCTGTGGTGGTGAGGTTCAGAGAAGCAGGAAAGATGGATACAGCAATTACAATGAAGGCAAAGTCAGCTGACAAATTGGCCGTTTCCTTTTTTCCATTGGGTTAGGAGTGACAAATGGTTTAATTTATATTACTTCCTTACATTAAACTACAGCATGGCCAACTGCCTGGAGATTAACACAGTCTGTGGATCTTGCAGATCATATTTATTTTAGTATGTTTTCTTTTTAAAGGTTCATAGTGAATTTTGCTTTTAGTTCTAGTCTGTTAGGTCCCTGAAATGTAGTGTTTGCAAGAAACCTAGCTGAAAGGATTACAGTGCAATTAAAATTCCTTTTTCTTTTTCCTTTCTGGCAGTCCTGTGTGTGGAGTGGATTGTTTCTGTCTGGAGGATCTAATTAAGCTTGCAACACTGAAAGAGATGGTGAAGAGTTAGAGGTGGCCTTTTCAATTCAATATAGGTGGAGCATGAGAGCTGCATGATATCTTATTTATTTCATGTACAATTGGCACTTGATGTGACAATTTGAAATACCATAAACATAGATAGGAATGGTTGTTTAATGGAGTCACGTTGATTTACACTGCTAAGAATGTGGCCTGTACTTTCCAAAAACGGGATTAACCGAATCTAACTTGCTCTCTACGCAGAAGAATGCAGAGACGTTTCTCAGTATGTGTTAATGTTTTAGTGGGCTCTGAATCAATTCTCCCAGCCAGTGCTAAAAAATAAAATTGGATATTATTTTTAACTGTGTAATAGTGGATGCAGAAAATAGTTTCTAGGAACAGGAGAATAGTTAACAGAAACAGTAAGCATTGTTTTCATTGGATTTGGCTTCATTTTCTTCTTTAGATTTATCCACTGACACATCAAAGTTTCTCTCGATGTATCTGTTTATCAAAAGTAGGCACTGATTAATCTCTCTGTCTAAATTTTGGTCTGTGCTGTATTGATGACTCTTCAGCACTCTTAATCCAAGCTGGTTTGAGTGCATACGCCAAATACACCCCCCCGCCCCTGTCTAGGGCCTGTGTGTAGCCTTCAAAGCTGACTTACGCGCTTTTTTGAGTAGGTTGAAATAATGCATAGGCCTAAAGTCGGCTCCGCTGGACAGAACAGAAATCACGTGTCGGCAGTTACGTGTTGAGGAAGAGGAGGCTGCTCACAGATGGGGAGGCAGATCTTGTGCATCTGGTGCCGGGCGAGGACTGAGCAGATGTGGTTTCAAAACGGGCTCAAGTGAGGGATACAGGCTGTATGAAGTGACCGAATGTGTGCCCCTGGTAAGGATCTCTAAGCAGTGGCTACAGCCTTGTCGCTTCTTGCCTTTGTCCTTCACTTTGCAAACCCATCTGCTGCGCTCTTTAGAAATCCTGCCTCTGAGCTTCCATTCTTCCTCTGTAAAATGGGTATAACGGGATTTCTTTCCTCCCATGCCTTCGTTGGACTATGAAGATTGGGGCTTTGTGTGGCAGGGACTGCCAAGGGCTTTAGGCGCACACAGCACCAGCGATGTCCCAGTTTCAGTTCTGTCTCGCCGCCGCTGCTAATTGACAGCAGAGAGAGTGCCAGCTCCTCAGGACGTAGGCTGAGCGTATTTTGCTGTTAAACCTACTTGCGTAGTCGTTGTGGCTAAACTAATATAGCGGTGTGTCCTCTGCTGCTGTTTTTGTTATTTCTCACTGACCTTGTGATTTATGCAAGGCCTCATGAATGATGCACATCAGAGGGCATTTCCCTCAGGTTTTTTATTTATTTAATTTATTCATTTAAGTCCAGCTTTCTGCTGCGCTGCCTGAGAGCAGAAATCTCTCGGTAGTACGAAAAACAGGACAAAACCAAGGCGAAGGTAGATTTCGACAGAGCTTGCAAAGGCCTAGGCTTGATGATTGGTAACCAAGGCAACGAGGCCTCTTTTGAAATAAGTGCTTGCTGCAGACCCCCATTTTGTGCGGAGAACTGGTCAGCACTAAAAATTAGAGAAGACAAGGTAAGATCTATTAGGCAAACAAAGCCGTCAGACGGGCAATCAGAAGTGCCTGCCATCTAGCTGACTAAATTAAAGCAGGCACCACGTGGGGACAAATGTTTGCTGCTGGTTTGATCATTGCCTTGCGAATGGTTAAAGAGGGTGGTACTGCTAATAAAGAAATGAAAATACAGATTGCAAGGAAAAGTTTTTATGTAAAAGTGGCCTCAGTCTGCTCTTTTTCTACACTGTAGATCTGTGGCAGGACTCAAGACCGCAGCTTTTGTAATAGAGGGTGCAAACGTAGCCCAAAGCTTTCACTGAATGGGAAAATTCCTACAGGTCTGATTTTAATTGCTCGATTTGACATGGGGATAAACGGGAGGGAGACATGAGTGACTGTTTTAAGCCACTTTTGTGCTCCCATCATCTGTTAAAAGACCCAGGGGTTAACAGGTATTATGGCTGCTTTAATTTACATTCATAATGTAATGTTCTTTGGTGGATAGTCTCTTTATTTTCACTTAATAGCCCTTCAACATGCCCTGCATCTCTCCTGGTCAATATTTAAGTTGTGATTTTAGTCTTTTAGAAAATGATCTATGGTGTAGGGAGAGGGTCTTGTATGGATGCATCTGAACCAGCCCTGTGTTGCGGGGCTGCCTGCAGTTGCAGAGGGCTGGTCTCTGTCCCAGTCAGTCCTTCTGGTCCAGTATTCCCCAGGTCTTTTCTGCGTTTTTGTCCGGACAATTGGATCTGTTAAGAGATGAGCTTAGTTTTGCCTCAGCAGGTATGGAAACTTTGATCCCTAGAGCTGAACCAACAACATTGCATTCATTTCAGATGAGCCACATCCAGGACTCATGTGCTGCTTAAGCCTTACTTGTGCCGAATCCTCTTGTAGGGGCTCAGTCAGTCACTGAGTCCAGCTCTGCAGGTAAACTTATGGCAAGGTTTGAATCTGATTCTGAACATCTGTGCTGCAGAATCCCTTGCGATGCACTTGTCACGGTGCTGGCCAGCGTGATCACATCCATCCACCAGCAAAACTTCAACGTGTTGGAAGTGGGCAAATCGGTTCCAAAGCTATAACGCGTGATAAACTGTCTGAACAAAGGCAGTAGTGGAGGGGTCTGTAGCCACAGATGTTTTTACTGCCCAGTGCTTTTTGTCATATAAAGTGAGCCCAGGCTTTTTATTGTGCAGCCATGGGTTACTTTTTGGCTGCTTTCAGCACCTGGAGAGTAAGTGGGTGGATGGTCGTCTTTTGTCTTCAGCTGGGCCTCATTTCAGTGTTGCTTAAGCTGTTGAAGCTAAAATTCAGTGATCTACAATAAGCATTATATAGAGAGGGGGGTGTATTGGCAAACTGGAGCTGATCTGTGTTTGGCAGCCCCGAAGGATGAGGAGAACAGACCCCTGCATTTCTTTAAGAGCTCTTCCTGCCCTCTGAAGAGCACCCATGCTGCATTCTGTTGCCATTGCTATAGTAACTTTCTGCCTCCTGATTTTGTTATGAATGGCAATGGGAAAAGCCTCCATGCAGGCTCCAGCTGATACCCTGCTGTTTCAAACATCCTCAAGGCTTGCTTTCATTTTTAACCCATGAATGGATGGTGCTTTTTAGCTGGGGGTTCCTTTGTGAGCCTGCGTTTTCTTCCTTTTGTCTCTGCATTCAACAACACGCCATATGTCGATTGTACACACAGAGGAGAAATTTGGAGCAAGCAGCTTTATGCAGGCAACGGTCTGGATCTTTGGAGGAGGGAGTGCTGGGCATTTTTGGGAGGTGGCAGTTTATAGTGGTGTTTTTGTGAGATGAACGAGGGCCAGCGGGGTTCGGCAGCTAGCAGTGCTGGGCTCTGAAGGCTGACTTTGTCTTCCTTTATCACGATCCAGGCATCCCCTCTCCAGACACAATGCGGCTCTTTTCCTTCTGCCAGCAGGCTCTCCCTCTGGGACTTGCTGCTACCGTGGAAAACAGCATAAAGCACGGGTGAATCTATTCTTTAACCAGTTGTGAGCAGCAGGTCAATATTATTGCTGCCATTTAACAAATGTGTAGATGGATCCCACAGAAGGGAAGTGGCTTGCTCGGGTCAAAAGAACGAACATCAGAACCGGGCAAAGCGCTCAGGAATTTGGGGATGCTGGCACATTAACAAATTTTCTTTAGAACGGTACTGAAACAACATGACCCTGAAAATGACCTAGTGCTAGAGGCTATACGTATATGGGTAGCTACCAAAAAAAAGGATGTTGGAGGAGAGTCACAGGTGAGAGAGAGACTGAATCATTATCTCCAATGAGGAGACGGGTTTCCAGAGATAGAGTTCCTTGTGTTCTCATACAGGAATCAAACCCGCTTCCCAACTTATTGTTCCTAGAGATAGTGGTAACCATCTCCTCTCAGCACCCTGCAATTTATCCTCAGTTAGAGCATCGTTTCTGCATGACCAAAAAATTTATTCCCCAATGCTGCCCAAGATGCTGTTGAAATGTTTTTTCAGGATTTGCCTTAACTTGAATTTTGCTGCTGCTGCTGCTGCTTGTTAAAGTTGTGAATATATTTTAGGCTCACAGAATCTGTCCTACCTTGAATTGAAAGAGATCCTTTGAAAAATGATGTGCTTTAAAATCCTGCTCCTCCAAACCGACTGGACTTTCAGATGATGTGTATACTGTTTGTGCTAAGTCATGCACAGGTTCTTATTAGAAAATAACTACTTACCTTAACACTAAAATTTCTCAAACCTGGTTTTTGAGGTGCTGATTAATTAGCGTATAATGCAGTAGACCTCTTAAGTAATTTCATTTTGTTACTGAGGTTTTTTGTTCTTTAATCCCCACATCTGAAATAATTTGCTACTCACTAAAGAATTAATGAATCTATCATCTTTGCAGATAATTAGTATTAGAATCATAGAATCGTTTGGGTTGGAAAGGACCCTTAAGATCATCGAGTCCAACCGTCAACCTAGCACTGCCAAGTCCACCACTAAACCATGTCCTCAAGCACCACCTCAACCCATCTTTTAAATACCTCCAGGGATGGGGACTCAACCACTGCCCTGGGCAGCCTGCTCCAGTGCTTGACAACCCTTTTGATGAAGAAATTTTTCCTAATATCTGACCTAAACCTCCACTGCCGAAACCTGAGGCCATTTCCTCTTGTCCTATCATTTGTTACTTGGGAGAAGAGACCGACCCCCACCTGGCTACAGCCTCCTTTCAGGCAGTTGTAGAGAGCAATGAGGGCTCCCCTCAGCCTCCTCTTCTCCAGACTAAACAACCCCAGCTCCCCCAGCCGCTCCTCACCAGATTTGTGCTCCAGACCCTTCCCCAGCTTCGTTGCCCTCCTCTGGCCACACTCCAGCACCTCCATGTCCTTCTTGTAGTGAGGGGCCCAACACTGAACACAGCACTCGAGGTGCGGCCTCACCAGTGCCGAGTACAGGGGCACTGTCACCTCCCTGGTCCTGCTGGCCACACTATTCCTGATACAAGCCAGGATGCCATTGGCCCTCTTGGCCACCTGAGCACACTGCTGGCTCATATTCAGCCAGCTGTTGACCAACACCCCCAGGTCCTTTTCTGCCAGGCAGCTCTCCAGCCACTCCTCCCCCAGCCTGTGGCGTTGCCTGGGGTTGTTGTGACCCAAGTGCAGGACCCGGCACTGAGCCTTGTTGAATCTCATACAGTTGGCCTTGGCTCATCGATGCATCCTGTCCAGGTCCCTCTGCAGGGCCTTCCTGCCCTCCAGCAGATCAACGCTGCCGCCCAACTTGGTGTCATCTGCAAACTTACTGAGGGTGCCCTCGATCCCCTCATCCAGGTCATCAATGAAGATACTGAAGGACCGGCCCCAACACTGAGCCCTGGGGAACACCACTTGTGACCGGACGCCAACTGGATTTAAGTCCATTCACCACCACTCTTTGGGCTCGGCCATCCAGCCAGTTTTTTATTGCCACTTAGTAGGCGCAGGTGAAGGCAGTGACATGCCGAAGGTCACCAAGCGAGTCAGTTGCAGAGCCAAGTGAGGAGCCTCAGTTTTCATTCCCCCTCCGGTATAGCAGACAACTGACAATGCTGCTTCTCTTGACAGGTTTTGGTATGCAGTGCAGAACAGAGAAGTAAGCGTGCTAAAGTAGGAGGGTTTGCTTGTAAAGGCTCACGCAAGTATGTGTATTTATTTCACTGCATACCTAGCCAAAGAAGCCTTGCAGATTAGAGCCCTCCGCCTAACTCTTACATTTGCACACATTAGCAAAGCGAACAGGAAATTGTAGAGCGGCCGATGCATATTTCCCACTGTAATGCTAATTTGTTGGCTTCTGTTTGGGAAAGAAAATGGTGACTAATTTGAGGGAGATTGTTTGTTTGTTTTTCCTCTGTAAGACTGGAAAAACTGCTCCAGATTAAAAACTAATTGGGCACTATTGAACCTGGGGAGAATTCTGCCATATTCTGGGGCTCAGACTTCAAAGTATGGAGCACTGAATTCTGCAAAACACCTTAATCGTAGCATAAATCTCAGTGGGAGAATTGCTCTACCAGTACTGCTGAGGCCATCGCGTGTTTCTGAATCTGGGCTGGTTGTTTGCAAGGAGATGCACAGATCAGTCAGGAGATGTAGGTGTGATCCGTTTTCTTTCGCATCGCAGTTTCAGTATTGAAGCTGCTGAAGAGTAACGTGTGTCTTCCTTAGAGCACTGTTGTCAGATACTGAAGCCATGCTCGTTGTTTGGAAATGTTCTTACACTTGCAGTGGGGCAGTGTTGGCAATGCCGGGATCCCTGGGGCATTCCCTGACTCTGTGTGTCTTCCAAATGGTAGCTCAGCTAAATTTGCTTGGGCCTGGGCATTGTCCATGCTCGAGATTTGTCGTGGTTACAGTGTGAGGCCTTTGTGAATATTCTTTATCCAAATATGTGAAGTGAGTATCAAATCTATCTATTGAGCCATGCTTAAAATGGATTTGAACACTTCATCAAATTGTTTGAGAGAGAATTCCTTTCCTTTTTTTCTCTTTAAAGGGTTAACATATTCATGCTGGTTCTTGAAAAACTGCAGTTCTTCGTTTTGAAGTCAGAATGTCTTTCTGTGCAAACATTTCCTTTGATCCTACGAAAAGTACAACTCGAGCTTAAAAAAAAACCTGTTCAACCCCCAAATGAGATGTTTCATATCAGGTGGAAGGCAGGTCAGTCTGAAATGTTACATTTTGATTCACTGAAGTTTGTTTAACAAATTGTTTCATGTTGACCTCAGATCATTAAAACAAAATCCCAGCATACAAGGGGGAGGAAAGGCTGTTTTGCAGAGAGTGTAACACAGAGCCTGACCTCTTGGTACTGCTCTTCTGGAAGAGTTAGTAATACCCTGCATTTTCACTGAATTACAACAGGCTCTTGGGATGATTTTAAACAAGTATTTCCATATATACAGCCCATATTGGAGGGTATGCAACTTGTTCTCTTTTTGAAACACCAGTACCAAATTTATGTGGATGTTAAAGCAGCTTCTTAGATGCTCCCATCCTCCCTTACTGTTTAAAAGAGAGTATGCATTTCACCGGTGGGGGAAACCATCGCCCTGTGTGTCACGCCTCATCCTGCCCAGGGAAAGTGAGGCGCGACACTGGCATATGTCTCTGGCTGTGCAGGGATACCCTGGCAGAGGAGGATGAGGGGTCTCCATGTGCTGGTGACACATTACTGTTCCTTTCAAAAGCAGCAGCTGGCAGCCCTCTGATTAGTGTGCTACAGATGGCAGCAAGATGCAAAGGGCCTCTCCCATCCCCTCACTGGAGCGCCCGCCATGCTGTCACCTCCCTCCCTAATTCAAGGGAAGCCGTTGCTGCTTGCTGGGGTTTCCCGTCCTGACAGTCGCAGCTGCAAAGCAACGAGCTGCAACTAGGGCTTTGGCCTGTAACGCATGCAAAGTGCTCTGAGCCTGTTCTGGTCCTTGGGAGCTAGGTAGTCGGCAGGGATGATGGTTTTGTCAGGAGTGCCTTCTGCAAGCTGTGGGGAGGAAAGGCATAGTCCACTCAGGAGTTAATTCTCTGGGTGATCTGGGAGGCACACAGATTTCTGAAATAAAAGCTTGTAATGCAGTTTAATAAGATTAGATTTATTTAATAAGCGCAACATGAGGACGTTGGTTCATGTTAGCAGCAACTGCAACGCCCCCAGACTTAATGGGTTCTACAGAGCAGCACGAAGAGGTCTGGTTTTTGCATTGCTTCTTTCTTACTACTACTGTTACTCCTGGCTTTTGCCTGCTTCTGCCCCTGCCTAGAAAGAAGGGCTGAAAACTACGGAGGCAGAGTGAACAGAGCAGTGGTGGTGGCTAGGAGGATCCCCAAATAGGGCTGACTACAGACAAACAAGAGCCTGGACCAGCGTCTTGCTATTGCTCCATGTGACAGGCTGCTTCTGCGGTTTTAGGTGGGTCATTTGAATTTCTATGCCTCATTTCCCATGTGTACAGTGAGGCTAATAATGCTGCCTTTGTCTGTCCCGTCTATTTAAAATGTAATGAGATGAGATTTTCAAAAATGACAAATGATTTTCGGTGCCTCGTATGAGTGCTTAGCTGAAGGCGTCTTCAGAAGTAACTGAACTCTCTCCTGCTGGGCAGTATGGCCTGGTGAGGTTGTCAAGCTGTGTCAGCAAAATGAAGAAACTGAGCAGTACAGAGACAGCCCAGTGCAGGTTTCTGCTTGAAGCTTTTTCTTCTTAGCTTAACTTTTAAATTCGGCAACACTAATGCTTCTTAACAGTTAGCAGTGGTTCTCCCAGACATCACACTTGGAGAGAAGAGAAACCTTTGTAAAAACAAGGAAGAAAAGTGAAGTTTTTCTTTTTCTCGCTTTCCAAATTCTGAGGTTTGATGACTTGACTCGATTTTTGCTTTGGAATTTCCAGCATGAAATTTTTGTTTAACTATTTGTCCTTCACATTCTTCTTTCTGCCGTTGAACCAAATCCCAGTTCAGCATGTCCCTTGAAACACTGGTCATCAAGAAAACCTCTGCTTGAGACCTTTGGAAAAGACTGCGTCTTTTGTGTATGTTTATAATATTATATAGCACAGGACATGCTGCGGTAGTAATATTGAGCATATTGGGAAGCTTTAGTTCTATCTGTTTCACTTGAAAGTGTTGCACTACTTGGAAATCTGTTTGCTTTAGTAGGGTTCTTCCTTGTCTTTGCAGTTGGAAATGGTATCGACCTGGTACGATGGCCCAGCTTAGCCATAATGTTCAATAGCTTTCCAGTGTAGTGATTCTCTCTTCGGTATTATTGTCTCTGGTTGGCATTTTTATTGCAGAATAAAGCATGATAGTCTATTTACCTTTATCGATGGACTTTCCCTTTCTCTCTCCTTGGGTTCACCAAGTAAGTCACTCCATGTGTGTAAGCAGGATTAGCAGTGTATTCAGAACTGTCTCCTAAATGCCCACCTGTGCAGCCCGGTGCGATGTGTTCAAAATAGGCTCTAAAGCCATCACCAAGCACAGAGGGGTGAGATGCTTTTGTGCTATGAGCCGGCAGAGCTTTCATCCAGTGATGTTGGTAAACAGAACCATCAGCATAAGTAACATCTTCTGAACTCACCTGGGCATTTTCACCCAGCATCCCTTCTTTACCTGGACCCTGGATGTGCCCTCCTTCTCTTTTCTTTTAACTTGTGTAGCTCAGATCTCTACAGTGAAAAGTCTTGAGATAAGGGATAGGGGAAACATGTCTCTGCTCGTGGGACGTGCGTGTGTGCACGCATGTGTAATGAATATTCGAAGCATAGTTCTGATCCAAGTGTTGATTACATCGCTGCCTGTGAGTGCAGAAAACTGGTTTCAGTGTCCAAGGAAGCCTTCTCTGAGCCCATCATCCTGTATGGTGGCCCATCATCCTATATTATGAGTGCAACACAGCAGATGATGCCCCAGAATATTCTGTAGAGTTAAGTGTTTCCATTCCAGTAAATGGGGAGGCAGTTCCACTTAGTGGGAAGTGCTACAGGAATTGCTGTGAAATAGCAGGGACAGGAGAGAGCAATTCTAGAGCAGTTGAAAGGGAAGGTGAAGCTGGACTGCATCTTCGATGTAATAGCAGCATGTTAAGCCAAGTAGTATGCATTAATCGTGAGTCTGGGATACTTCTCATGTCGAGTTTAATGCTGACTTTTATTTTTAGTGCTATTGTGTCCTGTCTTAAAGGAAACCAGAGAGCTGTAACACTCAAAGTCAAATGAGTGAATCATTCATAGAGCATGATATGCTTTATGACCCTTACTATTATTGTTGCCATCATTATTTATTAACATAGTCCTTAGAAGGTGCGTGAAGCCATGTGGATCACAGCTCTGGCATGCTTGCAATGGAAAGATCTTATCTGGAGAGATAGAGAGCAGCCTAAAAGACCCCGGTGACAGGACATAAACAGTAATATTCACCCATTCTTCTCCTTCGCTTTTTGACCAGAGCTCCCTGACTTAGAAGGTCTCTATTTTAAGCCATGCTGCAATAGTAAAGATTGTCATTGTCCATTTTGGGTCCTTTTCCTGGGAAAACGCTGGCAAAATTTTAAATCATTTCCAGTCCACAAATCAATAGCTATTTCCTGCTGAGTCCCAGTTCCATACAGATTTTAATGGTGGTAAGCCAGTAGCTCTCATATTCTTAGAGAGGTGTTCAGAGGAAATGTTAATATTTAATGATACTTTTTTGCGGTTAGACGGGTGAGTTCTCTTAATGACACTGTCTGGAAGAAGCATACCTCAATCCTCAGCTGTAATCAATCCACACAACCTATTGCAAGGCTTCGAAATGTCACAGGACATTTACGGACCTTAATGAAATCAGCAGTTTTGCTGGAACTTTTGTCTTAAATACTGAACACTTCAGAGACATTCCTATTGCTTCTATCCATGATTATCATCCTGGGAATAGCTGAAAAATGTCTCTTTTCAGAGCAGGCTGGTACCTTTCACATGCATTTATTTTATAAAGACTGAATTAGTAAGAAGAGGTTTTGAAGGCAGTGGGGCTCTCCACTCCCTCTGGAAGTCAATGGGAGTTGTGTGCCTGATTTCCATTTGTGCCTTTGGAAAATCCCCTTCTAATTGACTAAATATTTGTACTATTGGCTGTGGGCACAGTGGCACAATGTGGCTTTCAGACCATCTGTTTCCATGGACTAAAACCCACTGGCAGCAAACCTTGATTGGCAGAAATTCACCAGGGCTGGTTTACATTAGTTGAGGTTGCTGAGGACAAAACCATAAAGGAAAAGAGAGGCATAGGATAAGCAGAAATAAAAAGGACCATGGAAATAAATGAGCTTTGTTTCAGCATTTGAATGGACTTTAGTCATTTATCAAAAGACTTTCTTCTGGTCCTTAATGTTTCTGAAATAATGTGTCTTGTCTTTGAGTGCTCAAGGCCAAGAAAAGCTGTCAACCACTCCAGCAATTATCATATCCCGAAGGGAAGCTGGTTAATGATTTCTCTGTAGACAACTTGGTCTTTCAGGTTTTGTGCTATGCCAGAACAATTCCAACCCAATGAAGCATTTTAGGATTTGGTTTGATTCTTAATGTTCAAGGAATATTCTGGAAATATAGTTATTCACTGCCACCTCTTGATACTGAGCCTGCACCTTAGGAAATGAAAATCACAGGGTCAGATGCAGGGATCAGCAATAGGTAAGGCAACAACTAGAGAGAGGAACGATGGCTTTCCCAGCTTGTGGTCAGGCAGGGAAAGTCACTGGCAGTGGCACGTGCAACAAGCTGGTATTTTTAAGGGCTGCATAATTTTGTAAGCAATGACGGTTGCAGAGGTCAGCACAGGCGATCAAGTCCTTGCTCTGAGCATCCTTGAAATTTGGTTGTGGATTTATATTCAAGCTTTGTTCAGCTTCTCTTTGAAAATCACTTGCTAGTGTATATAAGAGTGGTCATTCGATCTCTGCTTTTAGCCCCATGCTGCCAGGCATCATGAAGATTTTCCTCTACGTTCAGTAAAAGCATTTAGCTAACTTCACCGTGGAGTCTCCTCTCAGTGGACCCAGCTGAAAACATGATATCAACTTGATTTAATTCTGAGGACAAAACTGTATTCTTAAATTGTGACCCAATGAATTTTAATTGAAGGACTGCCATTGACTTAAAAATGTCTACTTTTTCACTTGAATTTGCTCCTGAGTGTGAATGCCAGCTGCGCTTCAGCTACCATAAGCCCATGCTTTGGCACAAACACCTAATTCATTTGTATGGGTAACTGCAGCTTTCTCTGGTAAGGTTTTGACCTGTGCTCCTTAGGGCCACTGTTCAGATGTTGGAGGCATTGAGCATGGTACCTCTGCAGCCAGGGACAGGTAAATCTGCCCTGTGCAAGGGGTTTGTTACATTCATGATTATCTGCCAGGTATCTGGTTGCCATGAAAACCCTGGCCCTGGCTAGATCTTAGGGGCCCTGTCCTACGGAGGGCCCAGGCTAGAGTTCTGTAAGTCATGGTGGCTCATGCCGGTCTCTTTCTTTGCTCATTTTCACTGGAGAATGTAGGTTTTCTGGAGTTCTGCTTTTGCAAATATCCGAATTTCAATGGGACCCTGCCTTGCATGATAAATTTTGCACCCACTGGTAGTATTAATAATTAATTATTTGCAATAGGAGGAGCCCCAGATTTGGAAGTAGTTGCTGTCATTTCTTTTAATAATGGCAATTTAATGGCAGAATATACTGCTGTAATTTCTGGCTGGGTTCTTAATCTTTAAATAATGAAGAAAATTCTGGATTTGCAGCAATTGTCTCACCTAAGGATGGTAGGCAAATAAAGCAACGTAGAGCTTAGATTGCATTGTTTCTAATTCAAATCAAGGTTGATTGTTCAGCCTTACCCTGCATGCGTAAGTAACTATGGCAATGAAATGTGATAAAGCATCATTCGTCATTTCATGCATGAGAAGTAAGTTGGCACGGCTTGGCCAGACGGAATAGGAGATCAGAAATCACTAGAGCCATTGATGCAACGCAGGTTAGTGAAGGAGTCCTATGCTCCTGAGTTTTTCTAGGCAGGCCACAGATACCAGAGCACTGTAGCCCAGAGGGAGTAGTAGTATGTAAGTAGAGAGACCTAATTTTCCACTTGTTTGACGAGGAGCCTGCCTCCTTCATATCTTTGTGCTCACATCTTCCCCTCTATATCATTGTAAAACTCTTTTGCAAAAGGATCCTTGTGAAATCCTCGTGCTCTTCCTGCGATCCTTTTTCTTGTCTTTGCCAGGGCAAATCCCCAGGCAGGGATTATCTTTTGTCATGTGGTACTGCAATGCTTAAGGTAGTGAGTACTTATGTCACTTAGGACTTTTGTGCAGTAGCATAAAAGAAGCTTAAATTAAGCCAGTTCTGCCACCGCTTTCCTCTGCCGTTTCAGGCAGGCCATGCAAGCTCTCTTCATCACTTTACTTTTTTGCGGTGTTGAGATATTGCTACTAGAAGTCACTTGCCCAGAAGCGTCCAGAGTGTTATGATGTTGAGAAAACCTGATGTTGCGATTCCACTCAGTTTCCCTCTTTTGTTCCTTTTATTATGTGGTGTGTGGATGATATTAACTGATAAAATTAACTAATTTTTCATGTATTGCTAAATAGTTTATCTGCAAATAAGTGTTCAAGTTAGTTATTCTACTCTGCATACCTGTATCGCTCTGACATTGCAAGAACCAATTAATACTCATTACAGGATTGGAATATGGAATCTGCTGCATGGAGACTGAAGGCTACCAGTTTAACTCCAACTGGCCCGATTCGTTTCTCAGGTTGTGTTTATGCCACTCTTCAGTGTTTCTCCACCTTTGTTGTCAGTAGGGCTAAGTATGTGCTGTTATCTGAGGAATTTTTCTTATTGATGCTGGGTTTATGAAATTCAGATGAGGGTCAGTGTCATTTTCAAAGTAATTTCTGTGGTTCAGAGTGAAAATAGACACCCTATGGGATTATTAAGCACACATTGATTATCAGCGTCTGGTGATTTTTCAGCAAAATTTGGTTATTTCCGTGCTTAGAGCATGGGTATATCCAGTTGCTGGTTTAATATATTACCACCCAGAAGTTGTGCCATGCTAACTAGCTGTAAACAAACTCAAATGTAAGTTGCATCAGCCTATGCTCTTTTTATGATAACAAAGTTGGTAAGGAATCTCATATATCTGGCTGGGAATTCTGGGATCTTAAACAAGACCTGGATGTCAGACATTATAGAGGCTCAACGGGACTCACGTAGATAATAAGTTTCCATGGCTGGTCCCAAAGTCAGAGTGATTTTGGGGGTCTAAGTTCCCAGTGCACTGGCTCGTTGAGCTTTACTCAGGACAGCACTCTTCCTGTAGGAAAAGGAATATCCTAGGAATAAAGCTGTGGAGTCATGTAGGTGTATCAAAATGTTTCTGTTCAAGTGTAAGAAAAAGAATGAGTAGAATTTGCTACTACTGGACATTTCTCAAGATCTGATACTTGAGTTTCACAGGTTGGAATAAAAACTTGAAATTACCCCAGTATTTTTCAGTGTCCATAAAAGGGCCATAAAGACAGAGAGAGTAATGCACAAACACCCTATGAAATATCCAAAAAGCAGAATACTGTCAAAGGAGGATTCCTTTTATTAGTTCAGTGATTCTTTTGGAGTGCCTGAGTTTCCACATGGGTGACTGAAGTCATCTTTGGTTTGATATGTGAGGCCAACCAGAGACTCAACAGATCAGCCTGTGGTAAGGTGTCTTTGATGGACTTCCCGTGAGCACAACTGGAGCTGAACACAAAATAACTGCAGACGCTGCTGAGAGCGTCCTCAGGTGCCTGTGGAAAGGGGAAATACTTGGAGATGGCTGTTCAGTATGTGACTGTTGTCCGTGTTTTGAGGGTTTATTGGAAAAGAGAGTCAGAGCTGTATGGTTGGAAACCTCAGCTTTTGGGAGCGACCTTTATCAGGTCTGAAACGTTTGGAAGTTGTGGTCTTGTCTGCAGGATTTCAATCTTGTCTCAGTCCCTTCACAGCCTCTAGGCTAGCTTATTGGCAGACGGTTCTCTTTCCATCCCTCCACAGAGGCCTGTGTCCGTGGCCATCTGAGCATCTTCCAAGGATGTGCCAAGTGATGAATGAGCTTTATTTAAGGCTATCCCTGAAAGCCACTGCATACCTTTCAGCAAACGGCAGAACGTGTCAACACAGTCGCTTCAAGGCTTTCAGTTTGCTGGAGCCTCTGTCAGCACTCTGCAGCTTCTGTGGACTGCCTGATCAGCAATGCTATGACTATTAATATTTATAAACCTTAAATAATACAGGACTTCAGTGTACCTGAGAGACCATATGTTGGCCTCCAATCCCCGACAAAGCACCTGAGATCAGTGTGGCTACAGCCCTGGCTGATCCACGGTTACGGTCCCAGAAGGGGAAGGAGGTGGAGCTTTTCCCCTGGAGGGCCTCTGTCTTTGGATTTCTCCCTCCTTCATTAGTTACCAGAGCACATCATCTTCATCCTTCAGGGCCACGCTGCAGGCTGATTTCTTTCCTTTTAGTCTGGAGTCTTTTATCACTGTGCTGTGCATTTATTACAGGGCTTCACTTGGTTGTGACCTTGGTGTTGGGTTTTTTTCCACCATTTAGTAAAAATGCATTGATTTGGGTGTGGCTTGCAGGGGGAAACGGCTCTGAGATTATTATTATTATTATTTACTTATTTTTTGCTTTTGGTGGTTTTTTTCGCCTGAATCTTATGAAGGTGCTTGGTAACCATTTGGACACAGATGCCTCTAAATTAACATTTAATGTATGCATGTACAAAGATGCCTATCGATGAATAATGCATAGTGATAAACAGCTTGGTGATTGGGTTTGGTTCAGAGCAATATTGCATATGGATTAGCCTTAAGGACCCAGATCAGCGGTGTTAATAACGTGGATCAGGTGGAGAGAGCCAAGCTAAACCTATTGTGTGCCACACCACTTACCTTTGTGATAAAAATGTCTCTCCTCCCACGTACACAGCCCCAGCCAGACTCGCAGAGCCATTCGGTGTACTCCGCCGAAACAAGCCCTTCGGAAATGACTAAGGCAACCCTCCCTCCGCATCGCCAGCCGCTGGAGCGGTTTATTTCGGCACAAACCCCAGAGAATAAGTAAAAAAAAAAAAAAAAAAAAAAAGAAAAGGACAGGATCCCTGACACATGCAGCTGTAGCAGCCGCCGGGAGCAGGGGGGTGTGTTAGAGCCCAGCAGCTCATGCAAGGCGCTGCTGGGGTGGGGTGTGAGGGCCTGCGGCTGGCTCTGATCCCCCCCCACCCCGGGGCCGGCTCTGACCCCCCCGGGCCGGCTCTGACCCCCCTCCGGGGCCGGCTCTGAACCCCCCCCGGGGCTGGCTCCGAGCCCCCCGGGCCGGCTCTGACCCTCCCGCTCCGGGGCCGGTTCTGAGCACCCCGGGCCGGCTCTGACCCCCCGGGCCGGCTTTGACCCCCCCTCCCCGGGCCGGCTCTGACCCCCCGGGCCGGCTCTGACCCCTCTCCGGGGCCGGCTCCGAGCCCCCCGGGCCGGCTCTGCCCCCCTCCGGGCCGGCTCTGACCCCCCCGGGCCGGCTCTGACCCCGCTCCGGGGCCGGCTCTGACCCCCCCGGGCCGGCTCTGACCCCTCTCCGGGGCCGGCTCCGAGCCCCCCGGGCCGGCTCTTCCCCCGCTCCGGGGCCGGCTCTGCCCCCCCCCCCGGGCCGGCTCTGACCCCCCCGGGCCGGCTCTGACCCCTCTCCGGGGCCGGCTCCGAGCCCCCCGGGCCGGCTCTGACCCCCCCCGGGCCGGCTCTGACCCCCCCGGGCCGGCTCCGAGCCCGCGGGCGGCCGGCGGGGCGGGCAGGGCGGCGGGTGGTGCTGAAGGGACAGCGCCGGCGGCGCGGCGCGGCCCGGGGGGGCCCGGCCGGCCCCCGCTCCCCGGCCCCTCTGCCCCCCGCCCGCTCGCTCTCTGCCGCCTTGCCTCCGTCTCCCAGCGCAGGGACGCCGTCAGCATGGGCGAGAGCGGGGAGGCAAGGGGCTGCTGCTCTGCCTCCTCCTCTAGAAACCTGCATTCAGCCGGAGCCGCCTTCGGCTGCCTCCCCTGATCCCCCGCAGGGAGGGACTGGGGGCTGCTGGCATTGCGGAGGCTTAATTGACTAGCAAGGTCACTAATTTCGGCTCCTGGAGGTAAGTCCTGGTTAACGGCTCATTTTCCTCTCTCCCTCGGTTCTCACACCCCTCTCCCATCTGTCTCTCCTTCCCATTCTCTCTCCAGTGCCATCAATCAACCCTTTTCCCCCCTGCAGAGGGTCTACCCGAGTCACGGCACCAGCGATGCCCCAAAACCCAGAAAGATGAGTCAGCATTTTGCCTCCCACTAACCCAACCGCGATCTCATCTGCTCCCCGCCCTCCGGCTCCGCTGCTTTGAGAAAAGTGTGGAACAATAGGATTCCCGGAGCACTCCCTGACTCCACCATTTCGGGGCTAGGGGAGGAAGGGGAAGGGTGGTGGGAGGAAGGAAAATCCTTTCTCCCCTGCCTTGGGAACACGCCTCCGGAGCAGCCGGAGGTGAGTGGGGTGCCCAGTCCCCATCAGCCTCTGTGCAACTCGTAGCAATGGCAGCAGGCCGGGGAAGGGGAGGGGGGAAAGGGTGTGTGCGATGGGGGCTGTTGCTCCAACCTGATCGAGTCCATTTGCCAATTCACCGGTCGCATCACTTCCGGATCAGTCCTCAGTTTCTGCTGCAGAGTGAGGTTTTTTTTTTTTCCCCTCTCTCTCCTTTTCCCTCCCTCCCCATCTGGATGCTGGGAACTTGAAACCTCCTCCCTTGATTGCAGCAGGATCTGCCCCAACCTTCCCTCAACTTTGCACTGCATCAAAGAAAACAGAGCGAGCCACAGGCTATATTGTACCGATGGGGGCAGGGGATCTGCCAGGCACAGCCCTTTGCAGCTGATGTTGCCGTATCTCTAGGACCCAGAGCTCTCTCTCTCCCCCCCCCCCCCCTTTTTTCTCCCCCTTCCTCTCTTTTCGTGTGTGTGCGTGTGTGTGAAGGATCCTCCTGGTTACCGCTGTTATTATTTTCCCTTAGCAGGGAGACCACCCGAGCCATGGCTGAGAGGAAGCAGTCTGGCCGGCAGGGCGAGGAAGAAGAAGTGCCAGCCTTCTTCAAAAACCTGGGCTCGGGCAGTCCCAAGCCCCGGCAGAAATTCTGTGGCATGTTCTGCCCGGTGGAAGGCTCTCTGGAGAACAAGACCATCGACTTCGACTCCCTCTCGGTGGGCCGCGGATCTAACAAAGTGGTGGCAAAGCAGAAGGACGTTGCCCACCTGGGTCCGGATGCTCAGTCCGTCTATTCCAGGCAGAGCGGGAAGGGAGGGGAACCATCTGTTGATTTCGGGAGAAAGGTGGAGATCAGGAGTGCCACTGGGAAGGAGGCGCTGCAGAACCTGAATGACAAGGTGGGTACATATATATGTGTGTGTGTGTGAGAGATGCAATCTGAACAGGCGATAGGCTGCAGAAGGGATGTATCCTTTCCACCCTGCAGTCTCTTGCTTTTATATCACTTGCATGTATGTGGCAGTCGATGTCTTCCTCTAAGAAGCAGCACCTCTCCGAGAGCCTTCTTGCCAGACCTCTAATGTTATCCGTGTGCTCTCTGCAGGTGTGTGTGTATGTGCACAGGGAGGAGGGCAGAAGAAGAAAGGAGCCCTCACACCCACAAACACACTCCCTTTCCCCACCCTGCCTTCCTATTTGGTGATAGAGACCGACTTTTGTGTTTCTTAGGCGATTCCCCCCAGCACAACGGTAGCAAAATGCCCCACCCAGCTAGTGAATGCAGCTCATGGGAACAGAAATGCAATTGTTAGCAAAAGAGCATCAAAGAGCCTCCACCTACAGGGATCAAATCCCTGCAGGCTTCTTCCAGGGGAAACTCCTACCCCCTCCTCCCAGGGGAGGACAGAGCAGTGACCCCTGGGAGCTGTATTTCAATACCAATTTTGATCAAGGCCTTTGGCTACAGTGGGAATTTTTGCCTCGGGAAGATCTGGGACTTTCACAGGAATGTGGTGTTCTCTTAGAAACCCACCGAACTCCTCCCAGTCCTTTAAGACTCCTGAAGCTATTTTCTCGCTCTCTGTATGTGCCAGGGTGTAATAAAGCCTATCCTCTTCCTGAGGCAAAACCCATTCAACCCATAGGTCTAGCTGACCATGCACATTTGTTTTTCTCGATAAATAGATTTAAGCAAGCTTTATTCAGATCTGAGCCATAAAATACGCTGCGCATTCCTCTGACAATGCTGGCTCCTATGCATAGGCTGGAACAGCAGAAATGAATGAAGCATCGACCAGCAAACTGATAAACTCCTAGCATACTGGGAAAGAGTTTCTGTGAGTAGTCCCCCAGCGGGTTTACACAGCAGTCCTTTCTTCTGGGAACTGTTTCTGGGATGCGCCTCCTGATTTTTACTAGTGGTATGGATTTGTATATACAGGGCAGAAGTCTGCCTGGAATTCATAATATGGGCTCGTTCGCCACTTTCTCCTGCTTTGAGAAATGGGAAATACTACTAGGAGTATTACTGGGGGCTCCTCCTCCCCAAATCAGACCCTACTCTGCTTTTTCCTACTACAGTAACCTAAGGGCTCCATCCAGCCATATTTACATGTGCGAACAACTGCTGGTTACGGTGAGATGACAAAGGTAGGCCCCGATTTTCAGCAGTGCTACGCACCAACCTTTAATTAGGAGCGGGATATGCTCCATGCTGCTTCAACCCTGATTTGCCAAACCCAAACAAAAGTTTGCCACTACAAATGCCTGTGGTTTGATCTGACCATGTTGGAGTGCCTACTTGCCATGATTAACTTTCCATGATTAATTAGTCTTGTTGGACTAACCAAAGTGCATCTCAGGAGCAAAGGGTACACACCTTTTCAGCTTTGTGAGTCAAAGGTTTTGCAATTCAGGACATTTTCAGAACTAATTTTGGACAATTTGATGCAGTGATGTCCTGCAGGACATAAGTATAAACAGGTGATATGTTCATTCTGAAAAGCTGAATTATTTTGTGATTGAAGGGTATCAGTGCAATAAACTGTAAGCACAATATGGTGAAAAATCAGAAGTCCACACAAAATATTAATCACTTTTTTTAAAAAGTGCGCTTTTTGGTTCTGTTTTTAAAGATTGTCATATTAATGTTAACTGAGGGTATGAAATAATGGGATAGCGCAAAACATTTGAGTTGTTTCTCATTACCTTTACATAACACCGCTGCCAATGGATTGTGTTGAGAGGGGTTGTGCGCATTGGGGTAAGTGCAGTCTTATTATAAATGTCTTGCTATGGATTGGCACTTTATTGCAGGAGTGTTTTAGCTTTGATGGTTTTCCAGCTGACTGCATCGACAGCTTGAATCAATGGTTAGATCCTCAGCAGGTAAAACTGGCTTTACTTCAGTGTTGTTAATAGAAATGCGTTTATGATGATAATCAAAGCTCAAGGTATTACAAAAATAAAGGTAAAGAAAAATAATGTTGCAGGAAGTGGCATTAAAGGAAACAGTGCATTAAAATAATTCGAGATAGGAGTCAAAACGCTTCTGAGGTTTTGCAACTGAATTTGGCCCATTATTTTCAAACCTCTGTCTTAAGCATTTAATAACACATCTGAAATAGGTTCTCCCTGGATAGACTGTACACTATTTCCATGTGATAGGAGTCTAAATTATCATGGAAAGGAAAAATATGCTAATTTATAGGATCTTGAATTTACAACTTGCATAAATTATTTCACAATAGGCTGGAAATCTTACTGCTTTTTCTTTAGCTTGAGGCTGACAATAGTTGCAATTTTTATCGGTTCATGTAACAGTCAACATACAGGACGGTCCATGCTCTGTTTCAGGAACCAGAGGAACATATCGTGAGCTGATGGGAATGGGTGCCGATCAGCTGGAAGCAATGGAGATAGGTGGAAGTATTTTAGCCAGTGACTGGATCCACAGTGGGTTTAAAACACAATCATCCTTTCTGCCACTGTGTAGAAAGATCTTGTATTAATCTCCACTGAAATAATTAACCAAGCAAGATGGAAAAGCTATTTCTTATTTTTCTGAGGTCTTAAGTGTCCAGAGGATAAAAAAAGGAATGTAATTATTCCACATCAAATTGCAATATATTGTTCTGCAGGCAAAGATAAGGGTAATCAAATCTCTTTGTGTCTGTCCTGTCTAGAGTATTCTATAGGCATCTATCATGGCCTCGCTTTATTGCCTCTGGGCCGTGCTGCCTCATAATTCAGGGTTAAGATCATCTCTAGAGGCACCAGGAAGGCTCTCTATCTTAGTTTAAGCAGCTCTTTACAGTTAGGCCTCTGGAGGCAGTGTGACCTATTCAACAGGTCTGCAACTCAGCAGATCTGAGGCAAGCTCTGCTGCTTCCCAGCTGTCCAGCCTTGGAGAATTAACCGTGCTTCTATTTCCCATCTTCAACTTTGTCATCTTCCCTGTTTAGGCCGTTCATGCCTGGTCCTGGAGCTACTTGTTCAATGTCTGAGCACTGCTCAGTGCTTTGAGGCCCTGACCTCATCTGGGCCACCACTGCAGTCCAACAAGAATGCCATGTTCAAACCAGGATTTCTTGAATGAGACAATAAACACTTGGCCTGGCTTTCATGAATTGCTATGCTCGTGCAAGCCTATTTTCTACAGTGGGATTTGGTATTCAGAGAGCATCCGGGCAGGCACCTGTGGAACTTACTCATACCACTGCTTTGTAGTAGTCGGCACAGAGGCTGCAAGCTTCCTTGTCTCAGAGCAGGGGGACTGATAAAATGGCTTCCCAGGGCATTAGTCCTCTGTTCCTTAAATGAACAGTCTTGAGATCCATGCATTCATCTGGGTTTTGAAAAACCTTGGTCATTGCTTGCTTGACCTGGGTCATTTCTCTGTATTTCCCAGATTTCCCCTGTGTATAATTGGCATTCCTTCTGTCTTGCTCATCTGTTGAGATTCTTCAGGACAGAGATGGTGTTTTAGGGAACGTCTATAGGGAAAAGCAAGGTTTGATTGCAAGAGGGATCAGCAAGCTGGGGCTTGCTTTGATCTAGTTTGCATAGAGAGCCTGAGAAGGTGCTAGGACACTTCAACATAAGTACAAGCCCTGGGATCCCAGATCTCTTCTTCACTTGCTGGCTAAAGTTCCCATTGCCATCTTGTCGTTACCCCAGTGATTCAGGTGGTTCCCCTGCGCAACAAACAGTCACCTTTATAAGCCGTTTTTGCATCCCTTAGAAACAGTTTATGGACCTTTGGGAAGTGCAGAGTACTGGGTGTAAACTACTGGTCTAAACCAACAAAGCTATGTCCTATTGTAATAAGATAAGTAACAATAATGAATAAACAGAGACTAAGAAAATATTTTTATTTTAGAATTGACAGGAGAGGAATCACTTGCAAAACACAGTTTCATGAAGCTTTTGACATGACTTGCCTTTTTGCTAAAACCTCAAAGCTCTCAAGATCATGGTGGTTCATTCCTGGAGAGAAATAATGAGTAGCAGGACGTTGTTGAGAGCTCAAATAATCATAGGCTCTGGAACATTAATGGAACTGTTGTGTAAAACAAAGAAGCTGTTCCAGACAGTTGGAAATGCAGTTCTGAGTTTAATTTGTTATGATGCCTATAATTTTTCTAGCCTTGTTTCGATGATCATTGCTTGCAAAATAATCATACAGGAGGATGACTTGCATGTTCTTCTCATGGATCATAATAGTTTGTCTGACTACTGAAAAAGAAAAAAAAACCATAGAGAAACTAACAGTGATAAGCACAAACGCCAAATTCCTCTTAACTTCTGAGATCCCTCTCAAAGCCATCAATCTGCATAGCAGAAATGTGATATACATCCCATGGGCATCTTGTGGCGTGGTCTGCTAGTGTTATGTCAGGAATTTACCAATACCACTCTCTCATGCAGAAATGAGCAAGGGGCTTTGATAAGGGCCAACTTATTATTTGGGCTAAAGACTGCAGGGGAAACTTAAACACCTGGGGCCAGATCTCCCCACCCAGTTTGGAACTGAGCCAATTCAGAGGTCTGGTCTTTCAGCAGCACCTTGCGATGCAGGCTTTATCCCGGGGGATAGGCAGAGTATCTGGGACAATGAGACTGGCAGCTTTGCGTGCCGCCCTTATGCCCGTGCTATGGCCATCATTTGATGTGAGCCATCTGTTTTTAGTAGGTGCTGAGCAGTTGTTTAGGTCTGCCTGCAATTTGTTACCTGCAGGACTATGTCTAACTCCCCATATCACTTGTCTGCCTTATGGCACATTAAATCTGAGTCTATCTTCTGTGGTATTGTTACAAAGCTGGGAAATGACGTAGGCAGCAAAGCTCATGTGAAGCTGATGTGTGTGTTCTGCATGAACTCTCTTACCCTAAAAAGGGACGGCATCTGGGAGCAGAGCTGTAGGAAACCTACCCAAAATCAAACCTCTTTGCACTTCTGTGTGATTCTTACAGTAATGTCCTGTTCTTTGGTCAACTCCCAGAGATCTGGAATGAATCTCAGGGTGGGAGAATAGAGGTCTGAATTTCCTTTTCTCATTGGCTGGAGTAATGATTGTCCTGTACATCAGAGGTAGGCAAAGCTGGCTGACACAAGCAATGACAGCAATTGCTGAGGGCCTGAAGCTGTGCCCTGTAGGTTTTTGGGGAAGGAGAAGGGATTATAATGTTAAGAAACAATGCAAATCACTGTGAAAATAGCCATTTCTTAGACCCTACCCATGGTTTCCATGGGCCCGGAGCTGCTAAACTCCCTCCACTGGATGAAAGGGTGGAGCAATGACAAGGATGCCCAAACGTCCCATGTTCTAGAAATGCTGTATTTAACTATAGTGAAGGTCACAGCATGACTGTAGGCTGCAAGCTGTTTAGAGAGGAGAGCGCATTTTTGCCATGTATTGTACTACCCATGACAGAGCAATCTCTGTCTAGAACCCTGAAGGGGGCTGTCTCTTTCCTGATAACATGGCGTGATAGTAAATTAACTGCGGCGCAGCAGCTCGGGCTTGTTTAAGGACTATTAAGATTGTAGTGCACCCGAAATGCTCAGGACAGTTCCTCTAAGAAACACACTATAACAGTAACAGTTGTCTTGGAAGGTTATTTCTGAACTTTCTCAAGGTTTTCCTGGGATTTTAAAGGAAACAAAATCAATTGGAAGGTTAATTTTAATTTCCAGATCAAATGTACATTTTTATCGACCTGTTTGTGTGGCTAGAAAGTGAATCTCCCCCCTCACAATCTCAGTCGGTATTCAAAAAAACCAGGCTATTTCTCTGAGAAGTTGTATGATTTCACCTCCTCATAGTAGCACGTTTGACCTCTATGGTCATTTCCGTATCATGACACTTAATTTTCATTTTCTCCTCTAAGATAATAAAACAAACCAAAGATGCCCATTGGCAAGTATAATTCCCCTCTGTAATTTAATTTATAGTGATTAATAATGGACAGTTCTTTCATCATCTTTTGGGAAGGACAGATGTACTCCTTCTGCCACGTATCAGTCTGTATTTAATCTTCCCAACGCTTCATAGGATGCAGGGGATTGCTGGATCCATGGGAAACTCCTTTCGAGTCATTGAGACCCGGAGCTGATGCAGCAGTTGGCACGGGCAGAATCACGACAGAAAATTAGGGCCTGATCGGTGAACTCATGAAAGCTCTTTTGGCCCAGTCCTGCTGCCTCTGATTGCAGTAACAAGACCCTTGCTGACTTTGGCAGGGGGTGATTCCCTAAGAGGGAGTGGGGATTATTAGCAATTATTAACAAGCAATTATTAACAAGCCTAAAGGGAAGAGCTTGCTGATACTCTATGGTAGAATTTCAGATACTTCCAGGAATGCTTTCAATCCATCTCTGATCCCTCTTGTCATTACATTTTTAAATGTTTATTTCCACTTGCAGGTTTTCTAATTTCATAGCAAAATGTCCTTGTGGATAAACCTTTAAGAATTTAGTAGGAGTAGGAGTAAAAGTCATTGGGTGTTGCAGAAATTCTGTGGGGTTTGTTGCAATTCCACTAAAATTCCACAGAGAAAGAGAGTCTTTCGATAGTATTTTCCCAACCATCCAGTAACTCCACAGCGGGAATAAAATTCGCTGCTAAGCGCATTATGGTAGTTCACAGAATCTGTAAAGTTAAGATTCAGAGCTGATGTAAATTGATTTTCACTGATGCCTGTGATGATTTATTTTAGCATAGATTATCACTGTACAGAGATTCTCATATTCTTGTGCCATTTTCCCTCTAGACCTTTACAGAAGACAAATTTAGACATAGACATTCCTTTACCATGAAATGTGTTTCTGCTGCAAAGAGCCTGCACAAGATGTCCTACAGCAGCTGATATCTGTGCAGAAATGGCTGGCAGCAATCTTGTGTACCCACTGGCCGATACACCCCCCAACTACCCGAAGCCTGAGGAGGGGCCAGAGACACTCGGCCAGCGCAGAGCACAGCTCTGGATGCGGCTGGGCCAGAGGCTGGCAGTGCAAATGTGGGTGCAATGCTCAGTTTTGTGCATTTCCTCCCCTCTCCTGCCATTTGGGGAATGATGTCAAGGTCCTCAGAAGTGCTGATGTAGCATAATGAAAGATATTTTTGTCCTTTTGCTGTTCCTCTACCGCTGATGTGACTTGGCTGCAGCAACCTTGCCGGTCCTGCCGTAGAGGCTGCAGTCAGGCAGCTGGGTTGGGCTGGCCAGCCATCCCTCATCACTTGCCTTCAGTAACGTTTGGCAAGGAAGATTCGGCAGTGCTTGTTCTCTGTAGCACCGTCTAATTTTAGCCTGCTCAGCCTGCCGTATGCATTAACAGACCTATGGAAGACAAAGTGCATCAACGTTATCTAGCAATCCCATCACTACCTACCTTGGCCGGTCACGGCACCACCATATGACAGCTGGCCTGAATACAAACCTGCACGGATTTAAGAAGTGAGTTCAACTCTCTTCTTTTAACCTAGGACCTGACTCCTGCCCCTGACATTTCATAAGTAGTTATCTTTCTTCATTTAACTTACAGGGCAATTTATACATAAACTATAGCTTTACCAGGGGAATGAACCAGCTTTTGTAAAAGAAACGTAGGCATACATCTCTGTATTTTCTGACTCTCTTCCCCACTTGTTCTCATCCCAACATTGTCCTTTAGCTTCAATAGCTCGCCTCCTTCCTTCCTGATCACCTCCCCTCATGTGTGTTTATACAACAGATAATATCCTTTCCTTGCCTTTGTTTAGCAAGGCTAAATAAGCCGGTTTGCAACTACATTAATAATTTTTTAATCATTTATTTTGACAACCTTTTAGCTCATTGCTAAAAGGAAAGAAAATTGGGCTGTATTGGCAATTGGTATAGTGGAGCTAGAAGGTACACCTGGGAGCTCAGTTCTGGTCCCTTGGGTACACACTAAATCATATGGAAGTTTCTAAAATCTGGTGCTGTGTAGATGTTGAATATTGAACGACCATGTTTTCCAGCCCTTTAATCTCTTCATTTATTTTATTCTGTACTACTTAGGTTCTTGCAACATGGTGATGGGAAGGAAAAGCTAAGTGTCATCTGAAGATGCGTTATTACTTTCTGAACCTAGTCACTATTGGATTCAAGTTATGGAATGTATTTGAAGTTCAAGAACTGCTGTTCTGAACTAGGCCCATGTGCAGTAAGGATTGCTTTTTTAAAAAAGTATTTTAAATAGCTATCTTTGAGCAGATGAGAACAGCTTTAGAAATATTAGTGTGCTGATGACATCATCCCCTTAAAGGTGCTTCTATTTCTTCTACCAGCGCTGCTGTTCCACAGCTTTTAGCGTAACATGGAGCAGTGACCTGCCCAAGGTCAGCAAGGCAGTGATGGCGATGTACGCTTTCCTGCGCCCGTGTTTGTGGCCGTTCCTCTGTAATCATGTTGCTGCTGCCAGGGCGGGATCTTGAAACGGTAGCTGGACTTAGCACATCTCCGATCAGCTGCCCGAGGGCCTTGATGCTATCTCTCAAACCCTTAGGCCGCGTTTCTTCCCTCTTTGATAGCTGAAGACCCTCTTTCACATGGCAGGCAAAGGCAAGAAACCATTCAGATATAAAACTGAGGAGGAAAGCTAGCATTAAAGAGAAAAAAGGAACAGTTGTGCTGTCTAAATTTAGAAATCTGATGTAGATGCTTTCTTCCATGTTCTGAGCAAAAATATGCTGAGGTTTCAAAACTTCTTCCAGCACAGATCAGAGAGGGGCAGGATAACTCATTTAGTAGTGTCTATTCTAATCATTAAATCAAAATAAACCCCTACAGGCTAACAAATCAATCATTTTGCTGCTGTCATGAGCCACTTTTTCATTTGCTACTAATTGGATATTAACTGATTGGCATATTAGCTACTTACATGTTGCCTGATGCCCTACCTATACCCAGGAAAAGCTCTTTTACTCTTTTCCTTATAGCCTCCTGTGAACTGATGTACATAAAAGGTCTTGATAGTCATCTGTTTGAACAGATGTTGCCTTTATAATGATTTACTGGAGTAATATACTGCAGGTTTTAATTTCTTACTGGCTGTGCACAGTGCGTTTCATGGAACTATTTGGGTATGTAAAGATCACTACATTCTGTGACAGGAGAAGCCTGCGGTTTGTTTTGCGTGACGTGAAAGTCACCCACGATTAAGGGAAGAAGGTAAGTCTTTGTCGGTCATTAATTGTCTCTTATAACCTCCAGGCAGAAGTGGATTTGTGCTATCTATGAGTTCTCCAAAAGGTGTCTTACATCAGTTGCTCTGGAGGAAGGGGTAAGAGGAACTGGTGTAACCAGATGCATTTGGAGTGGTTATCCCACACACTGGCCATGAATCCCATCTCTCTTCATTGCACTGGGGCAAGGTGCACTGTAAATAATGAGGAAACATTTATGCCGTTTAATGCATTTCTTTCCTTGAAGTACCAGCTGATGGAGTTCAGGGACTGAGAAATTTAGGACTCCAAGTGTGGGTGAAACACCGAACGTGGAGTTTGCAGCACTGGATGAGGCAGAAATGGCCAGAGTGACTGGAGAGGGCCTCCATGCGTAGCTCTGTCCCCAGGTTTCCCTGGCACTAAAGCTTCAGGTTAGTGACCACAGCAGCGGGGGCTTGAATCTGGGCTGTATTTTCTGGACGAGGAGGTGTGGGAGAAGGCATTTAGAAAGCGTGTCTGACGTGCTGGGAAATCAAAGGGCCGGCAGTGGCTTCCACCTTATTCCCCCCCCCCCGCAATTCGCTAATGCTTCCCAACAGCTTGCTGCTCCGCTAGCGCCAGGAAGGGCGGGGTGGGACAAAGAAGATGGAGGGCAGCGCGTTTCCCAGCGCACCGGCTCCGCGGGCAGCCTCCTCTCCTCCCGCTGGGCTCGCAGCCCCGCCGGGGGTCGGAGGCGGCTGTCCGCAGACCCCCGGGGGGGGGGGGGGGCGTTTCGCAGCAGCCCCGCGTCCCCCCCGCCCCCATCGCGCAGCAGCTCCTCTCCCCCGCCGCTTCGCAGCAGCCTGGCCCGCGGCCGCGCGGGGGAACGGGCGGCGGCGGCGGGGGGCGTCCGGTTCCCCCCCGCCTCCGCGGCCGCCGCCGCCGCCCGGCGCGCGCGGCCCCGCGCCCGCAGTGACGTCCCCCCTGCGCCGCTTTGCATATCAGCGCCGCCGCCTCTCCCCATTGCACGGCGGCCGCCTCTCATTTGCATCCCCGCCAGGCGCTCAGCCAATGGCGCCCCGAGCTGCGCCCCCCTCCCCCCCCGCCGGGGAGAGGGACGGGAGCGGCCCGCGGCGCATGCGCCGCCGCTCCGCCGCCGCTGTTGTTGCTGGCGGCGCTCGCCCCCTCCCTGCGCGGCCGGGGCTGGGCCGGGCTGGGCTGGGCCGGGCCGGGCTAGGCTGGGCCGGGCTAGGCTGGGCTGGGCTGGGCTCCGGGCAGAGGGAAGAAAGGGAGACGCGCAGGGGTGGCTGCTTCTCCCCTTCCTGCCATTGCGGAGAGCAGGGCTCGCCTCTCCGCCGCGCCGCGCCCTCCCCGGCGGACCCCCCGCTCCCCTTCCTTGTGATCGCATTGATTTGGGCTCGGGAGATTTATTTTTATTCTTTTTTTTTTTTTTTTTTTTTTTTTTTTTTTTCCGGTGGAGGGGAGGTCGGGGAGCAGTTGCTGCACGGGAGACAATAGCGATACAGCAGCCGCCCCGCTTCTCCAAAAAAAAAAAAAAAAAAAAAAACCATTAAATAAATAAATTGGGGAGTGATTTCCCAAGATGTCTTATCAGGGGAAGAAAAATATCCCACGGATCACGGTGAGTTGAGCGCACGGGAATAAAGGCGGGGGAGGGGGAGGGGTGCGGGGACGAAGCCCTTTGTGTGCCGGAGGGCGATGCAGGGGTTTGCGGCCGGGGACGGGATCAGGCTCCCGCGCAGCGCCTCCCGCGCTGCGGCGCGGCCGGGCGCCGGGGGGGCGCGGGGGTGCCCGCCGCTGCAGGCGGGGTCGGGAGCGGCGGGATGCGGAGCGGGCGGTGGGCGGCGGAGCGGGGGCCGCCTTTCATCAGCGTCGCCCGGCGGGTGTCAGCGGCCCCGGGAGGGCGGCGGGGACAGCGGCACCTCCGGGCGGGGGGGGCTGCCCTGGCTGCCGGCTGCGTGCCCGGGCTGGGGGGGTGGATGGGGGTAGAGCCCCCCCCGTCGCCCTCCTGCCCCAGCCCGGCAAAGGGCGGCTCCGGGCGGGGGGGGGTCGGCCGGAGCCCCCCGCCCCGGCGGGCTGCGCTGGGGATGGAGCCGGGTTTCCTCTCCTTCCCCAAGAAGCTTCTCGCAACGCGCACGTTTCAGTCCGCTCCTCGATGCAATCCTGGGGGAAAAGGGAAGGAGCCGTTATATAAACCCCTCCCTTCATTCCCTTATTGTGGGAGCCGATTTAGGGCAGGTATCGCAGATCCGAGGATATTAACTTTTCATTACATAAGGCAAGATATTCGCATCTAACGGACTGTTACAGCCATTTATTTTTTTTTTTTTTTTGACACTGAGTTTTTCATTACTGGCAGCGGCTCCTTCTCGCAGCCCCACGGACACACCCATCCTAGTCCTCCTTCCTCAGCCTCGCAGGCAGAAAAGTGAGCTCGGAAATAGAGCTTTGAGGTGTGACATTTCTGCAGGAGCCGCTGGGCTGTACGGTTACGTTTTAAATGATGCTTAGGAAATGCAGAGGATGCACAAAATTGGTATGTGATAAATGCAGCATCCTCTTTTTTTTTTTGGGGGGGGGGGCGGGGGGAATAGTTTCCCTCCAAGAGTCCAATGGTAGAGAGTTTAAAAAGATGCCGACGTTTAAATAACGATGAAGGTTACTGCTGAATTGCTGTCATGGGCCAAAAGTAGTATGACGCATTTTTCTTACGACTGAACGCTCTGATTTATGGTGTGTGCACCCAATGCACACATCTCTTGTAAAGATAAGGGATAGAAAAAAATCAGATTCTGGTCTTATTTGCTGTTGTATAAACGCAGAATTGATCTACCGAGACTAAGGCTTGAAGAAGGAGGATCATCAATGTCTAGCTGTCCTGTTTTGACTGCCTCAGTAGGGTAAATAGATAGAGCTTTCGTGGCAGGCCCTCGCACGGTTGCAAACTGCGTGCGCTTTTGTCTCCAAGGTGGTTGAAATGAGCAGAAGGATTCGCACTGATCTCAGAGCCTGCCGTTCGGCTGCAGCAGGAGACCTGTTTACTAGCAGGAGCGTTCAGAGCATCATTAAAACGGTCCAGGCTGCATTTTTGTTGCTCACTATATATATACGTATATTTTTTCTTCTTTCCTAATTGATGCCCCGTGCATTAGGGGCTGTCAGTGACATTGATGGCCAAACTAACCAATTTCAATAGTAGCCGGCTTTTTTAATAGCAGAAGGAATCTGCACTAGAGGTGGGCATAAATACTGCAGTGTTTCTGGAAATGGTAAACATGTAGGACAGTTTGCAGTAGAGGCTGGCATTGAAAGACAAGTGGGTTTTTCACGCCCCAAGTTAATTCATTCAGGCTTATTGGCATTCACAGCAGATCCTAAATTTAAATCTTGGGGTTTTCTTTCTTTGTTTTTTAAATTGGTGGCATTATTCAGGGAAACTTTCCATTGCAGCAGTAGGAGGAAGGAGAAGGAAGAAAAGGAGGGCGAAGGAGAGACACTTAACATCTCATAGATGTTTAGCAGTTATATAAAAGATGGATATAATGGTGTAAATCAGTAGCTGATGCAATTCACGTAGCCCTTTTGGCATTAAAAGAGGCACGTCAGCTTGTGTCAGTTGAGAATCGGGTGCTCCAACTCTTCAGTTTTATTACAAGCTCTTTAGGAAAATGCCTGATTCTTCTGATGGACCAGCGGAGTCCCAGCTCAAAATTAGGGCCCTGAGCATCACTGTCACTGTCCTATATGTATTTGCTATAAGTTCAAGGCACCGCCAAGTTAAAGTCCGGCTTTCTACCCCTTCTTGAATCAGCATTTGGCTTCACCAGCCTGGCCATGCTGCTCTGGTATAGCTTTGTTCTCTTACAAAGCCGTTTTTGGGAGGAGGAAAGAGAATCAGAGTACGTACATGTGAAGATGTAAGGGCCAAGGTGTATGTGGTTTAAACGGAACGCTGGATAACGTGTACGTGCTTTGCTTTAAATGTATGCATCTGTCACGTAGGGAATGAAGGAACCAGGGGAACGTAGCGGTCACGTTTAACTTTCCTCCCCATCCAGAGCTCTGTAGAATGTGTTTCACTCTTGTTTATGACCACTGCAAAAAAAAAGAGAAATTTGTTTTTGACCTAAAATCTCGCAAAAGCGAGATGTAACCTGGGCTGGGATAAAAGCACATCGCTTGATAGCTGCCTCGTTACAATTACCTTTCTGTTCCTGCCAAACTGTCTTCTAATTGGAGGGAATTTTAATAACCGTTTTTTAAATCCTTCTCTTAAACTTAATTTGCTAATGTGTGCTTATTTCCATCTGATTATGCAGTAGTGCTCCGGGAAGGCAGTAAAAGTATCCACCGCATCGAAACATCACCAAGTTGGACAAAATGAGTTTGTTTGTGTTGTGTAAGCCCTGGCAACAGACTTTTGGTCCCTTTCCCTGACAGCCGGTGACTCACAGTTAGCCCAGGGGTGACTCCAGTCTGTGGGTGCATATAGGAAATTTTGCATACGACCAAGGCAGAAAAAATAGAGATGCGGCTCTTACGCATCCCTCGGAGTATTATTTAATGCTTTTGCTGTAGGTGACAGTGGCAGACTGCAGGTATGAGGGAAGCTGCCAACTAGACAAGCCCGCTGGAAATCAACTCCTTTTCCGTTCTGATTTTTTTTTTTTTTTTTGGATCATTGGTGTGATGAAAGGACTTGCAGCTGAAATAAAATATTTTATCTTTCCAGTTGAAAGTGCAGCAATTGACTCGCGTTTTGACATGCACTTTTGAATAATGCAGAGGTTGTTTCCGTCTCTTTTATCTCTGAAGTGACACTGCAGACTGTCAGCCTTCTCACAGAATAATTATGTATTCCTCTATGCTTCTTTGTTGCAGAGCGATCGTCTTTTGATCAAAGGTGGTAAAATAGTTAATGACGACCAGTCTTTTTATGCAGACATTTACATGGAAGATGGGTTGATAAAGTAAGTGAAGCCCGATACCGTGTTGCGATTGGAAATGTACAGAAATGTATTGCAGATTAGCAAGGAATAACTTAGTCTCAGTGCGCTGTATTAAATTGCAATGAAAAATTAATGTTTCACCTATATCCCGGTGTTGGACGGAGGAACTTTAAAAACAAGGTGTTGGATTAAATAAACAAATGGGCCAAACCCCCACTGTTATTAAAGTGTGGGTCAAAGGAGGTACTTACATGTGCTTAATTTTAGCCATGTGAATAGCCCCATGCTGAGATGACAGGTATGTTTGAAGTTATCTGTGTTGTAACATTTTACTGAGTTATGACTTAAGATACTTTGAATCCAGAGTTCAGCATCCTAATACAGTAAATTCTGGTTTAGGGTAGGAGGCTGGACTTAGGTGACCTCTTGAGGTCTCTTGCAGCGATGTCTTCTGTCATTCTATGATACCAGGATCAATCTAAACCCCCTTAAAGTTAATAATGCTCCTGTAGTTGAAGGATTGAGGTTCAGATCTCTTTCCAGCATGCTTCTGTGTTTTCAGTCCTGAAACATGCGTTTCTGGCACATTAAATATATTACAGATTTCTCTGGAAAATTACTCTTAGGAAAAAATGGATGAGCCCGAGGTTACAAACAAGGAATTTTCCTGTTCTGGCTAAACGGTCAGCCCATGTGCTTTGTTAATCAAGCTTAAAAGTTAAAGGGGCCAGGCAAAGACAGCTAATTAACTGCAATGTGTCATCCACTATTGCATTTTTAAAAATACGTCTGTGAAGAACTAGACTGGAGAGGGCTTTGGGGATCTCATCAGGAATTTGGTAACCGGTATCTGCATGGGTTTATATTTGTGCAGGGACTACATAATACTTATGCGTGAAAGAAAAGTAGATAATATAGAGGCAAAAATTCTTCCAGTGTTCCCAGAACGATACTAACATCTAAATCGCTGTTAGATAGCTAGAATCAAGTGTCGAACTGCCACTTGGCAACCCCAGTCCGGTCCCAGTAAAGCTGCTCGCAAGGCTCTTGCTGTGTTTGGTGCAGCCATCATCTGATTATCGGCATGGTCCCTTCTCCAGCTGTCTGCCGGCATGGCTCCTTCTTTTCCTTCCTATTAAGCCTAACATCGCCCCGAGGTCCTGAAGTAATTGCACACTTTGCTCCCAATTATGCAGCTGCTTCAAGGGGAAGCATAAAATATTATCAGCTTGGCATGCTGATCCTGTATGTGGCTTTATAAGGAAAAAGAAGACACTAGCCAGGTTAAGTAGCACAAGGGTGTGTGTTTACAGGCTGTTTGCCTTGTCTGATGTTTGTGTCTGACTTGCTGTTTGAAATGCTTTTACCCAGGCAAATAGGAGAGAATCTGATTGTGCCAGGGGGAGTGAAAACTATTGAAGCCCATGGCAGGATGGTGATTCCTGGAGGGATTGACGTTCACACCCGCTTCCAGATGCCGGAACAGGGGATGACATCTGCAGATGACTTCTTCCAAGGGACCAAGGCTGCACTGGCTGGGGGCACCACCATGATCAGTAAGCTGGCTGTTTTTTCTCTACCAAGAAAGCTTTACTTTTTTTCTTTCTCAGATAAGTACAGAGACTGTGGGCTGTGTAAGTCACGTGATATTTGGGACCAGGTATTGGCAGTGGAGGATTTCTGATGTCTGTCCAGGTTGCTGAGAAAAGCTTGTGTAGCGGTGGGAAAGGGGGTGGAAAATCCAAGACCCCAGGATTTCCAAAACTTGCAGCTGTCCGTCATTTCAGTCTTGTCTTCTATGTTGGCAGGATTTACCTTGCTACTTGTGTGACTTTGCCGGATTCTTGGGTCTGCTCCTAGTGAAACCAGTGTCACTTTGACCTCTGGTTCCAGTATGAGCAGCAGATTCTCCACATCCCTGTGCCTCGGTTCCCTTTCTCCGTGATGTCTGTGACTCCGAGAGGCTTGTACTCTTTCATCTATAGAGTTCAACCTTTCTGGAACAGCACTTGCTGCATGTACAGAGAGAGGAAGAAGAGGTACTTCATACAGGGTTGTCTGGGGATGGATAGATGTCCATCGTATGGTTCACACCCAGAAGCTTGATGCCATTGTACTACGTGTCTTTGAAAAGTGGGCCGCTTATTTAAGAATTTGCACATGTCCACTTATGTACGCAGCTTTAGCACAGGATTTTTGTTAACGTTGTTCCTTCTGTGCTCATATCCTCTTTTGGAGAAAGAGAGAAATCGGGAAATGAAAATATCTCAAAATAAACCGACAGACTGACTGACGGACTGTTCTGCTGACACCAGGATTAGACACCCATGGTGTTCCACTCTGGCTCTAAAATGCCTCATCAATGACTTCCAGGCTATCTGTCCCCGCTTGCATTGGCTACAGATGCTTGGCTTGTCAGAGCCAGGACCTCAAAACTCCATAAGTGAGTCGTTGTTGTTAACCTTGTTTGAGCTAGAGAAAAAAATAAAAACCTCTGTTGCAGTGCAGCTGATCACGTGTAAACTGTAACACGGCGCCCTGGAGTCTGTTGCTGCATATGGGAATCAAGGATAAAGGTGTAAAGTGATACAATATCTGAGCATCTTGCATTCTTTCATGTACTCTGAGGGGCTGCCATTTCACAGGAGGGGAGTTAAGGTACAGAGAAATAAAAGAGCATGGTTCAGAGCAGGTACTAGCGTCTATTGTCCAATCCAGGAATATAAAGAGATCTTAGGCACAGCCAGGAATCGGCCTAACTCTCCTCAGTTCAAACGTACTCCTTATGGAGTAGAACATCCTCATCTCTTAGAAGATGGTTATGAGCAATCTTTGATCCCTGGCCTGGTGGGTGGACTCGGATTGATTGACATGGAGGTTGGGAGTGGGAGCCAGTGGTCCAACACAGCTAGACTGTCTGTGTTTCAGAAACAAATCTTTTTCTGGGTCTGGACCTTGCAAATAGGTGTGTCTGGCCTATGAACTTGGTCTAATGCTTCAAATAAATAACCATAAAAGAAGCTGGGAAATTATTTTTCATAATGTTATCACTTTAGAGTATGAAGTTTGTGTATGAAGATAACCTCACGCATACAGAGAATGTAAAGCGAGAGTGTAGCTGTGGATGATCTCAGTGTGCATACTAATATCCAGTTTTTCTTCAAATCTTTGCTGTCAAGTTAATAACACCAAAATGGTATTTGCTTTTCAGCTTTAGTTCATTGACTTTGTTTCGTTGGTTGTTCCCTTGTTATTAGTACACCTGGTTCACACTTGAATTACCATTTTGTTCTTCCTTGTTAAGTTGAATTAGATCAAAGTAACATTCTCTGTCATCTGCATCTGGGCTTTTACCAGCACTATTTCCCCCAATGGCACTTTTTAAAACATTTTAAGCAGAAATTGCTTAGGCAAAATTTTCTAAAGTAGCCCTTTACTTTGGCTGCCTAATTTTACCTATGCAGGGCCTCATGCTTCAGAAGTGCTTGGACTTTTCCGTGTATGTGTAGATGTATATCACCTTTATGACTGTAGTATCTGAATATCTCACTAATGGTGTTCATAACACATCTTTGAGTTAGGGAAATTGGAGGAGAGTCCCCTGTTTTATAACTTCTCATTTTACAGCTGTGAAAAATCAGCACAATGTAGATTGTGACTGTGGGCAAACCATGTAGAGGATGCCGGTGGCTAAACTTGACCTTACTGCCTTCCTGAGCGTCTGGGATTAGGATACCAAAATACACAATCATCTCTGAACAAAAACCATCTTCCTAAAGCGTAGCAGCAAGGACAGTAATTGGGCTGCTTAGGATGATGGAGAGACATTTCTGATGGGTGGGCATCAGCAACTGGAGCTGAACAGTGGAAAGCAGGATAAATAATCCAACTAGACTTCAAAGCTTTGGTGACTCTGCTCTGTGTCAGCTCAGCTGTTCTCCTCTTAGCAAAATTATACCATTTGCAAAAATGTTTTTCCATAAGGAAGCATGCAGAACTGCCCTCGTGAACATGCTCTTGGTGGGTGGCCTTTGGTTTCTGCCAAAGCAGGTGGGAGTCGTGGTTGATTGCAGCATTTTTTCTTTTTATGATAAATAGGACAATGTTTAGTGAGCTAGATTCATAATATCACAGACAAATTGCAGCCTGAAAATGACACGCTAATGTTTATGTCGTTGTATATTTTAAATACCGTGCCTGGGACTTTTCAAAAGAGAATATCCTCCTCTCATGGAAATGTGTCTAGCTGTGTGCCTCCCTTCTTCAGGCTTTTTTGGAAAAGCTAGCATCATGGATGTGAGCTTTGTGGAAAAAAACACCCATGTTTCTTCATTTGTGCTTTAAGCAAACTTTGTATTATTTATTTACAAATACGTTTACTCCATCCGTTTTTCTTTTTTGTACATAGCCCTCGTTTTGGGCAAGAAAACTGATTAGTCGGCTTCATGCCTCAACTTGTTTCACATTTTCATGCAGGAGGGCACTTTAAGGCTGTTTACTTTACAGTCATTGTAGGGAAATACTTGTTTTATGTACATTTTTCAGTGAAATTAAAACAAGAATCTTGGAGAGGTTTCTATTGATTGTTGGTTTTATAAAAACTGTGGGTGAAATCCTGGCTTTGGCAAAGTAACGGAGAGTTTTGTCATTGACCTCAGCAGTGCCAGGAATTCACCCTGTATGTCTGGTTTGGTTTCAATGAACTTCATTTTCAGCTCAGATCAAATTCAATGTTGTTCCTTTAATTCTCATGGCAAACACATCCAAGGGAAGCACACAGGAGTTCAAGAATGTAACCTATTGTTTCCAAGCCCTGTTCTCATTTACTTCCGTTCCCCTTTAAAGTAAATTCACTACTACAGCATCAGAGATAGGAGAATCCGACTCTCCACTGGTATCAAAGGGAGTAGCCCCATTTTCTGTGCAGAACCAATGGAGATTTATCCTGGTGGGAAGCAGATGTGGCTCCAATCCTGTGCTTCTCAACTCATCCACTGGTCAGCTGGAATGAGGGAGAGTGGCTGGCGGCGATGATCTGAAGTAGCTCTTTTCTGCTCTACATCAGCTCTGTTCCCATAGGGCTCTCCAGTCCTTGCTTTCCTGAGCCCTCCTCTAGGTTGCTTCACTCAGGAGTTAGGGCTGATTTCTTTTTCTAGCTACTCGTTCCACGGCGGCCATCTGAACAGGAATTCCGGCTATGATCCTTCTGTCTCTACCCTCTTCAGTGCCAAAGGCAAGACTCCAGCTGACTCTGCTAACGTATGAAAAAATACAGTTGGTCTTGCTGTGCAGAGCTGAAAGGTGAAATGACATATTGTGATATGATTGTTTTTCTGAAACAGCAATTTTCGTGATCCTTTCTCCGTCTCTACCTTCAAACAGTATCAGTGTGGGTATGTCAGCCGAGGGTGAACAGCACTGCGCATGGTATAGGATAACATAACATTACGCTGGAAAAAACTCGGATATTCGCCCTTTTAAAATGTCAGAATGCAGCGTTTGGGTGTTAAGTTGAAGGGAGGATTCCAGGATGATCTGCAGAAGACTTTGGAGGAGAGAGGAGTACTAGATAGGCTCCAGCTTGTTCAGGGTAGCTTCCCTAAGCTCCCCTGTATTCCATGGAAAGAGAACAGTCCTTCTGGAGTTTTGGAAAAGGACTCCGTCTGAAGTTGTCCTTTACAAGAGGCTCTTTCTCATCCATGGAGCCCATGGAGCCATGGTTTTGTTGAGCTAAAGATGGCATTTTTGAGCCCTTATTGTCCCAGCTTGAGATAGGTTGATGCCCTAGGATATAAAACAGTCCCTGGCGCTGTTAGAGAAGGAAGATATCACTGCTAAGAACAAGGTGGTCTTTCCAAGTCTTGTGATGGTTTGGTTGCTTATTAACTGTGATGGGTGAAATCCCTGTCAAAATCGATGGTAAAACTCCCCTTGATTTCAGTCGAGGCAGGGTTGCCTTTCTCTGCTCCTAACCCTTCAGAAAGGATGAAGCTCAGCTGTGTATATTTACTGGCTCTCTGATTCTATAGCCTGTTTAATGTCCTGAGAACTGCATCTATTCAGGCCAGCTCCCACACACATTTCAGCCCCCCCCCCCCCCCCCCCCCCGAAGACTGTGCTTCTTCCTGGGTATCTGCTGTCCTGGGGTGAAATCGCTTGCTGACATTGCCTGTGTTGACTCAGTCAACCACTGTTATAATCATAGCGAGAAATTACAGTGAGAGAAATTATAGCTCTTTCTGGCTTGGTGACTTGGAAGCCAGCTGCCTTTTGAACTTGACTAGCAGTTATCCTAATAACATGGAGAATGTATGGTAGGGATATGAGCCTTTGTGTCTTGGGAGGTTCAGAAAATGAAGGGGAACTTCGAATGGGCTGCAGTCTGCTTCCTAATGCTTTACCCTGCTGTTAAAGAGAGAGCTCGTGTGCAGGGTGGCAGGGGTTTTCAGGAGTGTGTTAGCTGCTTAGCGCCGATCAAATTTGTGGTGAGTTGACACCAGGTCTCCCAGGTCATCCTGAAGATCACCACCTTGCTAGAAGGAAATGTTTCCAATCTAGTGTTCTTCCTCGCCTCTCAGTTTTTGAACTGAGCATGACTTGAGAGAATGGAGGTGCCCTAAAGGAGATCAGAGTCTAAACTGCAACATGAGCTTAGATTAGAGTTTAGAAAAGGGCTAGGCAGTGTTCTGGGGCAAGGGCAACTTGGCATGGGGTGGTATTTAGACCCACTAGTGAAGACTGGATCATATTCTACCCTACTGGGTGCTGCTCTTTTATATTATCAGGGTTAGCCCTATCCTGAAAGACAGCAAGAGTCTAAATGGTGGGCAAAGGAGGAGGATGGAAACAGAGACGCATAAGGAGGTGGCACAGCAGTGGTTGTGCAGTAACTTGCGGCCGAGCTGGAAGTATAAACCCAAGCGTTTTGAGTCCAAGGGCAGTGACCACAGAGCTGCAGTGTCTCACCAAGTCTCTGTGGCTGTGTGTACACAGCCCTGCATTATTCCGCAGACACCAGCCTGAATTTTGTTTCTTTTTGCACCCAGTAGCAGAGATAAAAGAGGAACTGTGTGGCTAGGGGCTGGCACTTCAGATGGGCTGCATTGGGGTGCATGGCGTGTTTCACTTTCTAGCAGCTGGCGGTGCTTCTTCTGCACCAAAGAAATGTTTAATTCTCTAGAAATATGATGAAAATGTCCACTTGCTTGTATAAAAGATTATTGGTGATTTATATGGGTAGAGGCTTCCTTGAACTCTGTTATTAAGAGAACGACATTACCACACAGGAGTGCAGAGTCCCTCCGGCCCTTTCTCTCCTCTCCCCAGCTCCCCTCGGTGCCTTTTATTACCCCCCCACTCTTCAGCCTCTGCACTGATTCACGCTAAATCTTGTTCGCTTCGCTGACTCCCAGCTTCCTGCTGATGTGTTTGTTGCTTTCATTCAGAGCGGGCTTAAAATCATTAATGAGAAAGTCAGTCCGTAAACAGAGATGGGCACTCCCCCGTTGCGAGCTACTCGTCTCAAGCTTTTAAACCCCTCTAAGTCCATTAGGCATCTCTGCCTGCAGTAGTGTGTGCAGCTACTGTACGGACGACGGCCTGCCTTGCTGGGGCCGGCTCTGCTTCCAGCCATCCCTGCGATGCTGCCTTTCTGCTGGATGGGATCTCCTCTATTGTTCTGATGGAGTTTCCAAAGGGGTCTCGTTGGAAGTGAACGAACCGAGGCTGCCAAGCCCTTGATGTCTCTTGCCAGTTAGCACAGAAGGAAACAGCTGTTCAGTCCTGAACATACGTTGTGTGTTATTGTGTGCATTTTATTTTTTTTTTTTTCCTTTGGGCTGCAGCTATTGTTTGTCATCTCTTTGCTGCTGAGAGAATAGGCTCCTGTGAGGAATAAAGGAGGACTTTAGGAGCTGTGTAGCTTTGCCTGAGGTTATGCAGGAGGCCTGTGGTGCGATAGTGTCTTTAACCCTGGCTGTCGGATATTCAGGCTGATGACTGCCTACCAGCTGGGCCATCTTTCCTTCTTAGTGCTGAAAGGTGAAATCAGCAGCGTCTGGTTTTGGACTGGAGTCCTGTGAAACCACGGCAGTCCAGTGTGGCTTGTGTGTAAGTCAATCAGTAGACTTTTTCCTGTTTTCCCATCTTCTGCCTTCCCCGGAGCTGCTGTGGATCCTGGCCCTTGCTCCTCTCCCAGCCTTCTGTCTCTTCGGCAACGCTGATTTTTTTCAACAGCAGGTGAGTGGGGCACTTGCTCCATTTCTGTTTTGCCCCGTTCTGCTCTGGACCCGCTCCACCCCTGTCACTGCAGAGGAAGGAGTGAATGGAGACTGTTCCACACGTGCTGGAGACTCTGGTTTAGTGATGAACAAATGAAGGTTGAAATGGCAACACCACTGACAAGTGTGGTCGTCTTCCTGCAGATGTGACTGACCTAGATTTTTCCATGCATCCAAAAAGAGGGATTTGGCACCCACTCAGGAGAAATAACCAGTGTTGTCTGTTTATGCAATAGCACTTAATACCTCTTATTCCATACAGTGGTTGGGATCAGTAGTGCTGCTTTCCCCCTGCATGGAGAAGAGTTCATGTTCTTTCATTTGAAATGCCGTTTTTAAATGCTTTTCTTGCTTTCACGTGTCCAATGCCCTCATCCCCAAGTCCCATGCCTTATGGATGACACACAGGAGAAGTAAAGAGCTAACAGATATCACCAATGTGGTGTGTCTTATATAGCTCCTTACACCAATGGAAAATGCATGTGATACTTTGAAGGGTGCAGGTGTAAAAGTTGGGTCCTCCAGCTAAAGCCTGTCTACGGTAGATGGAAAAGCAATCTTAAAAAAATAAAATACAATTATCCACCTCCATTAATGTAACATCATTAGCTGTCTGTGATAGGTTTTCAGGGCATGTGTGTTAAATCTTGCTAGATAACCTGTCTTAATCACCTTCAAGTTGAGACAAGGTCTTAAAAGAAACTGCAGGAAATGGTGCCTCCAGCTCTTTTCTTACCTCGTTTTTCTGGGCACGTATTTTTGCCTTCCTACCAGTGTTCAATCGCTTGGCTTCTTTTACCTTCCCCTGAGCTTGACTCAGCAGAAACCATCCTTGTCAGACAGGAACTTTTAACTTTCCACATGGGGAATTAGCCTTGCGTGTCAGGGGAAGGCAGCGAGTGATGCCTGAAAGAAGTGATGGCTAAAACTAAATGCGATATTTCTCACTTGGAGTGGATTTGGGCAAGCGCTGTCTGTAGAGTGAAATTTGACATCTTGGATCAGCAGAGTCTCTTTCCATCTTTCCTTCAGTCACTATGCCTTCAGTTCATAGATTCCATCTGTTTCTCAGAAACTGGATTTGTTTTAATCTTTCTGGTAAGAGGGAGAAATGTTTAAGGAATACAAATTAGCTCCTCCTGTCTAGCATACTTTAATCATGCTTATAAATTGCCAGTTGTTACCAACTTGGGGCTGTGCCTGCATCTTTGCACAACCCTAACTCCCATGGAAGCCATGCGCGCTTAAAAGGAATGCGGCGATGGGCACTTCAGAGTTACGGCTTCTGGGAAAACACTCTTTTCTTTCCTTGATACGCTACAGCTAGTGTTAGGACTACCTCTGTGACAATGGCTGTGTCATTTAATTTCTCCATGCTAGTTGCTAGCTGTCCATAATGGGAGCTGGCTTTGTTGCTGAGGGGTTGTAAGCTTTAATTCAAACGAGTTAAGTGCACCGAGACCCTCATATAATAAGTACAAAGTGATTATTTTTATGTAGAGCTGCCTGAGAGCCTGACACGTGAAACACTGAATGCCACTGAGCAATGAGATAGTCCCTGTCCCTCCCAGCTGGGATCCATGCAGATGCAGACACCCAGTCCCTGCAGCTCGTGATGCCCACCTCTGGTTACTGTCACGATACGAATAAAAGGAAAAACCCTGTGTGAGGGAGAGACCTAGCTGAGCCCTGTGTGTGTAAGGATCTTTTGGCTTCCTGGGTCCTGAAAGCCTATTTTAAGTAATAGGAGGAACAGTTAGGCTTTAACATGCAAATGTTAACTGGGAAATCTCTTGGGAATTTTCAAAGCCCATGAAAAAGGGCCGTGCTTTTGGAAGTTCCCCTTCCTGACCACTTCTAGGGCATATTTTCACCAGATTGCTTTGTTCCTGAAAGCAGTTACATATGTGCAGTGTGTATATTTTTGGAATCTGGGGGACTTTGTGGTGTTTTACATATGAATGAAATTCCCTGGCACAGCCTACGGGCAAAGTGAGCTGGTAAAGGAGTTCCTTGAGAACCATCCTGTATTATTACACAGCACTGCTTTTGTGCAAAGGAGAAGGGGGCAAGTTCCCAAAGCATAGCACAACAAGAGATAGTGTAACCCAATATTGCTTCAAAAATCTCATTCCAGAAATGCATGCCAGTTAATGATACTTCCCAACAGACTTTTCTTTATTTCAGCTAAGATTTCTCAGGATTTGTATTAGTGTCCAAAGAGAAGAGTTCAGCTGCTAATGGGGTAACAAAGTACTTTTCAGACTGATGTGCAGGGACTCTTTATCCCCTGTGAATTGAAAAAGTTTTGTAAAGTCTTTGTAGCACAACGGTAGCTGTACATGTGCAGGATGTTGGTACGTGAAGTCGAATTAGGCCATGCTACCAAGACCAGAGTTTGCTTCTGCTGCTTTGTGAAGCAGTTTGTTCTTTTGCTATGCAAACGCTCTATAAGAGGGGAAAATGGCAGCTGTATGGAAATGACTCACACCGAGCTGGCCCACAGCATGGATCCAGGGGCACTTCAGGCTGTTGATCAGTCTGGCTTTCGTGTTTGAGACAGGAAATTAAGTTGAGCTCTAGAATGTAAGAGTTGCCTGTAAAAGCATAGCGCATGGAAAAAAGAAAAGGCGGCGTCTTGTATGTATGAGTTTTCCTAACCAGTTTGCTGTAGGGGTCCTGGATTGGAAGAGCCACAGGCTTAGTGTCCACCTTTGGGTTGGGCAGATCAGGTGATGCCCAGGAGTGCATCCTTTTCTACTGCAAACATGGGGCTTTGTGCCCCCAAACAAGGGGGGGTTTCATGGGCCTGGGAAGATACCAGACTGCTGCAGAGGCCGGACAGGGCTATTTCAGACCGGGAGGAAGGAAATTCGGCAGCTGGGGACTGTGTCACAGAATTCCTATTTAAACTAAGGATGATCTAGTTAGGGCCTCCTACAGGTTATTATTACAGCAATTTCCATAGCTATTTTTGCAGGCAATATTAGCCTTACAAAGTTGATAGAAAACTAGCAGATGGCTAGGTGTAGTCAGAAAATTGACAGGTGAATGTGCTGCTTGATCTCTGTCCTACAACAGGTTTGTTAGAAAATAGGTTCTGCTGCACCTCCGCATCAAATCCTACTAATTTTCTCTGCGGACACATGGACATTTGGGTCTGATTCAGTCCTTGCTTCCTTGTCTATAGTTCTGTTTGACAGTCATCAAACTCAGTGGTTTAACTGAGAACAGAATGGGGACTCTCAGTGTCTTCCCAGCAGTGGCAGTGGCATGATGGTGATTGACGAAAACCTCTTCCTCAAAGCGTGATGTCACTTCATCACAGCCACGAGAAGAGGAAATGTCTGGTCCTTGTCCAGCGACGGGAGATGTTTATACGGCAAGTACACAGAGGGAAAGGACAGGTTCGCCAAGCAGATCTTCCCCGCCCCACCCCCTGCCCATTTCCCTCACAAGTTGTTAAAAAAAGTGATTCTGTAGAATCGGAACTCTTTGCATTTAGTTTATTTTGTTGGGGAAAAAATTCATCTTTCTAGTCCTGAAAACATAAAGCCCTCTCAGAACCATCACAAACTTCTGGTGTAAAAACTCCCGTCCTGCAGTTGTGTTCCTCTTCATCTCCAACGCCCCCCTGAGACAACCATGGCCAATAAAATGAAGCTGAGAAGCCAGAATCTGGTCTCGGTGACGATGCAGATCCAGAATTGTTGCAGCTTCCCGGCTAGTGGAAAAAGCCTGACGGGCAGCATATATCTCCGCTGACCTGAGAGGGACAGAACTGGCTTACAGCACTTGATCTTTTGTCCTCTTGTTTCTGATCAAACTTTTGCCCCTTGGATGTGTTGTTATAGTTGTGTTTTGCCTTGACTTGAAATCCATGGCTACAAACAGACGTTTTCTCAATCCCATTCCCTCAAGGTTTACAGGCCAATTTATATGGAAGTCTTTGAAGTCCTGTGTACTTTTTTTCGTGGGCTTCAAGTGTGGAATATGCCTAAAAGAAAGAATAAATCTTGGAATCACTTAAATATCTCTTTTGAACTTGGCTCCCCACCTCCTCTGTCATGGTGACCTCCTGAGGTACAGGCATAGCTTGGATGTACAATAAACCTGGACTGTAAAGAAATGGAGCCTTATTTGATCTGATCTAAATATATAGCCGTTTCAGCTGTTGAAGAGGGTTATTAATTACTGTTTGGACATACAGACCCCTATTCTTTACATTTATGTCCAGCTGGCATTAAATTATTAATCAGATTTTGGATCTAATCGGTGGAAAAGACAAGTGAAATATCTATATGACATCAGTGAGGGAATAACAGAACACTGCAGTCTGAAAATGTAATCAGTGTAGCACGGATATGTCTAATTCTTCTGAGCCTGGTCCAGCTTCTGATTCTCTGCTTGGAGTCTAATAAACTGGATCTAAACTGACAGAGGACAACGTGCGATGTCCTTTAGCCTGCCTTTTCTTCTATTAGTTTGGCAGACACATACAAGCAAACAGTCCTTGTGTAGTTGTGTTAGCATGGTAAATGCTATTTTGTGCAGAGCGTTGTTACTCTTCAGAACAATATCTATATTTCAGTATCTTTTCTTGGGGAAAAAAGCCCAACAACAGTAAAATAATGTGGGAATAAATCCCCAGAAATATACAAAGCTGAAATCTGATTCCTGGATCCAGGATGTTAAGAAAATTCTTCATTTGACTTTTCATTACCTTCAAGTGTACCAGCTTAGGTACGTCAGATACATGAAATGGTAACCTTAAAAGCAATCTTGTAGCTATCCTTTCTTGTCCTAGATCAAAAACATGACCTGGAGTGTGGTTTAGAGGAAGAACTGGGTATGAAATCAGAACATATGAGATGTGAGGCTCTTTTAGGTTACTTGATTTGGGATTTTTGAGCTCAGAAGAAATGCTGAGGTCTCTCTCTAGCCTAAATTGAAGCAGAGCCGCTGAGCTGGCAGCTGTGTTTCAATACTTCAAGCAGAGGTCTTGTTGCTGGGAGGCTTGACTTTCGAACAACTTTGTTACTGGACAAGGCAGCTTTTGGTAGCTCAATTTCTTGACATGTAAAAGGGTCATAATGGTATATAACCAACAGTAGAAGGGATTGCAGTATTTTACTAGCTGAGAGTTTGAAGTCTCTGGATGAAATAAGGTCTGTGATTATGGGATAATCTTGTGTGAAGCTTCTTGGGTCGGTCAAGGCCCTGACTTTCAGTTCACGTATATTGCTTTTATGCCACTCGCTTTCATAGTATTACTCCCAGTTCACACCAGGGCCAGGAGAATACTACTGCAGCCATAGACTAGCAACAACTCCAGACTTCTAAGCAGGGAGCTGTGCAATTACCAGGGCTGAATTTAATTACAACCTCTCAATAAAATGGCTTGTGACAGAATGTACAACTCAATAAATTCACCAGATTTCATCACATGCAGTTGCTGTGAAGATTAAGTAGTATTAAAAAGGCAGATGTGTTTATAGTGATCAAGCTGCTATTTAAAGTTTTGGGTAGGGGAAATCTGCCTGCTAACAGTTAAGCTTAAATGTTAAGGATTTTCACCTTATAAACTCCTCTTAAACAATAGGCACATTTAATGCTACTAGGAGCAGGAAATAATGTGTAAAACTGCAGTTTATAATAGCAACTGGAGCCCCGCATACATGGTTTTATTACATACACAAGTTTTGTAACATCTGACCCTAATTCATGTTTATATTGTCCATATCAAATAGCTTTTCTCTTTCCTGGTAGGGGTGTTCGTTAGCTGAAGATCAAGAAAAACTTCGTGCATGCTTTAGATGACACGTAATTAAACCAGCTGAAAAAAACCTTTACGGGGAAAGCTGGAACCAAGGGCTATTAATAGAAACTGCAGGAAGGGGCTGTTAGCAAGCCAAGGCCTGCTCAAACGAAGCAGGATGCAAAAAAGAAAAAAATTGAACATGCCACAATACCAGGAAGCTATAAAACCCATTAATCCCCACCCATGAGGACATCCATCCAAAAAGTAAAGTTTTGTTTTCAAGGCAAGGCTAATAGCTGAATTCGGCTCTCCCACTGAAGCAATAATTTCTCTTGAGCTTAGCGAGGGGTCAAAAATATAAAGGCATGGCTCTTAAACTGCGTTTTTTTGAGAGCTTCAAAGTGCCAGAGGGAGATTATATGGGATTTTTTATGGCCTCAGTCTCAAAGCATCCTGCAGGCTGTTGGTTAAATTCCCCAGTCTTCTGTGTGTGATCCCCCTTGCCCATGCAGAATAGCTACCTCCCTTCTCAAACCGGGCACTTGTTCAGGGCCTGAGCGAGAGCCGCAGATATCCCCCTGCTTCAGAAAAGCTCTTAAGGACCAGAAAGCCACAGTGTATCCGAGTTTGTAAAAGGAAGCCAAGATGTGATGCAACACTTTCTAAAGCCACTGTTTAAAGCTGAGATCGGCACCATTTTAAGTGTGCTGTGCAGCTAGAGGGTTGATGTGGTTTTAAAGTAAGTGAGAAGGTACAGCAGCTGAATAAAGAGCAAAAATATCTTTAAAGCCAACCGTTAATAAGCGCACTGACCAGTAATGTGATTAGTAAATGCTAGTGCTTTATAAACTGATGCTGTCACTCCTCCTACCCTACTTAGATTTTTTTTGTGCTTACGTTAAAAACAATACTACTTTGTTTTCCCCATACTTGGAAAGTTCCCTTTAAATCAATTCCTCTAAGTTTTTGCCTTCCCCTTTCATTTCACACCGAGTGCCTGATGCACTGGTGGCTGTTATCTCTCCCCCACAGGCTTCAACCATTTCGGCTCATAGGATGCATAACATCTCAGTGTGGCTGAATGCCAGCTCTGGTATATTAAAGCCACGCAGATAAGCTAACAGTGGTTCGTGTTGTTGTCTCACTTTGGCTTATTGTCTTCCGTAAATCTTGAGCCGATTAATCTGTCCAAGGACGAGCGAAGGATCATGAGCGAGACAGGCAGAAAACCAGCCGTGGATGATGGGTGGGGGGGAGCTGAAATACTTGGAAGTAAGAGCAGATGCACCTTGTAAGCGATGTGAAACTACGTAATGACGGGAGAGCAAAACCAGGCGCATGGGAGAGGTAATTAAGAGTCTTAGTGATTGTGGCTGGAACAGTCATGGCATGTCGGGTTCACAGGTGCCCAAATCCCACTGTCTTCCAAAGGGAGGTGAACGCTTGGTTTGTCTGGGATAAAGACAAACAGACCAGCCAGTAATTTTGGAATCTTGTCAGTATTTTACCAAGGGAAAAAATAGATGATTTGTAAAATACAAAATCCTTTTTAATTTTTTTTTTTTTTAAAGCAGTTACTTTGCTGATGTAAACGGGTTTGCTTGCGTCTAAGCCATAGGCTGTTGCATTTTGGATTCTTCATCTTGGAAGGTTAAAAGATAAGTCTACAGAATAAATATTCTGTTCATAGCTGAGAAACCACTGTAATCCTAACCTTGGCTTTGCCATGTAACTTGCTGAGAGTGCATGTTAAATAAAGAGAAACATTAGGATTAGGCCTGAAATTCACTCTGATTCAGGGAGCCGCTACAAGGACCACAAGCTATTTAATTCCTCCTTTGAAGGTCTCAGTACTGATGAAGTGATACTTAAACGATCTTTTCCTTTTCTCTCTTTTTCTTCGTTTTGTTTCTGGTTTTGGAGCAAGCTTTGAGCTTAAATTGAGCTGGCAACTTCCTTTTCAGACCTCAGCGGCTGACATCATTTGTACAGCAGTAATCAACAACAGGAAGAAAACATCTGGGCTTGGAAGCACGAAGAGATCAAGGCTGTAGTGCTCTAGAGAATAAAGGGGTGACAACAGTCTGTATTGCAACAGTTTGTCTTGACTGTGTCTTGCAGACGTGAGGCCACTCCAGCGGCTGCAGGAATTGAACATTCCTGGTTTCCGAGATGAAGGAACGAAAGATGGGACAGTAAGCTGTTGGGTTCCCTAGAGAGAAGTGGTTCAGTGAGGTCAGGACAGCACACTGGTTTTCACATGGGAAGCCTCCAGGGTAATCTCCACGGCAGGGTTTGCTGCGTGCTCTGGTGGGTCAGAAGACCTTGTGTCCGTGGTTCTGCAGCAGATCATACCCAAGGGTCATCTTGGGAACCTAGGGCTGTGGGAATGCAGCGGATGGAGCCTTCATCAGCTGCTTTGTACTGCTCCGAAGCACAGGGACCTTAAAGAAAAAGCTTTTTGTTTTACTCGGAGCTCTTGAGCTGTGCCTGAGGACTAGAAGGAGAACTTCCTCTGAGCTGCATGTGGGCGATTTCTGTCCATACCGATAGGCAGAAGTAGTTGCGATGCTCCATTCTTTTAACAGCAGGCGAAGACTCAATCTTGACTCTTCTCCTTTAAAGGGTCTAGGCTCATTCTTACTTATTTTGGCCCCCCCAAAACTCCAATCTTAGCATGTAGGGATGTAGGCCGTGATCTTGCAATGTAGTTGGTGCCTTCCATTGTAACAAGGGATGGTAAAATTGAGGAGATATTTGCATTTGTGTCTGAACTATCTCTACACTAGCACTTAGGGTTACATCCACCTTCCTCATGTCTTACATGCAGCATCTACTGCTTCTGCCGCCTCGCCTGCGGCAGCACAGCTTCCTTCCTGCTCCAGGATGCCGTGTGTCGGGCATCCCATGGTATGCTCTACCATGTTGCTCCTTGGCCGAGTCTCGTTGGACTAGTTAAATCACAGGGTTTTGAAGGCTGTTGGCTTACCTTGCACATTCAGGCTTCCTTCGTGCTGACTTCTTCCACGTGAATATAACAAAGTGGTTGATCAGTAATATTTGCCTGGCAGAGAGCTGCTATGGAAACAAACTGTATTCTGTTTTGATGGGGATGATGGGCGATTTGGCTATCGGTGAGCTCAAGGGAGCTGCTATGAGATGCGTCGGCAGCACAGCTTCCATATGAGATATCCCTAATCCCCAGAGCTGACTTTCATGCACATATGCACCACTACCTCCATCCCTTATCCTTATTGCAACCAGCTGTGGTTTGACTTTGTCAAAGATCTGATAGAGCTCCCTTACCCCCTCTCCTACTCCCTCCACAAACTCCCATTAGTCATACTTGGGCAGTGTATGAAATAAGATGGTGATAAAGCTCTGATCTGAGACACCAGAATCATTCCTAGGGGCTCCGTGCTGGGCTGTGAAGACTCCACTGTGTTAACCCCTTGGTGCCTCCAGGAAGAATTTCTTAATGCCCATACGCCATGTATCATCTCAGGGTTGACAGAGCTCTTAGGGCGCCTTTCATCTAAGTAGAGATGGATTTATTACTGTGGTGTGTTTAGAGATCAAATGGGCTTTTTTGGCTTTTTAATTAGTCAGTGGGCTGAGGAAGACAGCTCTTGTGTTAAGGCACTGGCCATTTGCGAAAACTCGGCTCTTCTCTCTGTCCCATTGGTAATGCAGAGAGAATGTTATTTTTCTCCTTGTTGTTCATACTACTTAAGCTAAAGATTAACTTTGGCAGAGTGACAAGAGGCTACGTACTGGCCAAGAAACAATTCAGTCTGCAAGTTAGCGGAAGGTTTCTGACCATTGGGGAGGAGGACCTGGTGGAACAGAAATTGGATTATTTTTTTTAAAAACAGGACAGTTGATCAGCTGGTTAAATTTGGGTTGCTTTTCCCAAGGGTGGTGAAAAGCACATCCTTGATCTGATGCCAGCCACCAGGCACGTTTCAGAGCTTTCACTCATAGCGTAGTTTTCTCTAATGGGCAGGACACTGCTGTCTGAGCAGACGAAGGCCACCAGCCACTCCTGAACCCCTAAGCCACTGCTGTACTGCCGATGTATCAGCAAAGAACTGTACATCACATCCTTCCCTTTGCAGGCTAGTGTGATACTTCGAGGGACAAACACAAGCCTTTTGGAAAAACACAAATATTTTAACTGCCGCTTTGCTATCCATCACGTAGCCACCTTTGCAAAAGGGAGAGAGGGTGGGCAGAGCTTGGAGGAAGGGATGGTTGTTTTGGGTAATCCTCTCAGCTTTCTACAGTGTGTGCACACCTCCAACATTGCGGATGTCATTACCAGCTCGGGTGGCTGAAGCTCGTGGGTCGTTCAGGAGAGCAGTACTGCTTTTGCGGCAGGTCGAGAGCTCCCGGTGTAAATCCAGTTCTTAAGGCAGTGCAAAACCAGTAAATCTAGGCTGACACGTCTGCATGGGGGCGAAGCAAAGCTTTGTACTTCACTGAGAGCGAGGAGGGCCCAAGGACTTTGTCTCTTATCCCAGTTGTGATTTAGAGCTAACTGCTGAGCTGATGGCAGCCCAGATACTCACCAGTAAAGTTAAAAATAAACTGCTTGAATTTCTGTGCTGATAATTGAAGCAACTTTTTATTTTTTCATGTGATTTGATGTAAAATCAAGACAGGGCTCTCTCCTCCTCCTCCTCCTCAACAGTGCCTGCCCAGTTTGTGACCCCTGAAGTCCCGCAGGCTTTTCCTACTCTCTCAGCAGCAGTTCAAGTTCTGAGATGCTGGCTTGCTTCTTTTATTTCAGTGTCCAGTGAAGGTCTTAGAGATCCCCTGTGTTCAAATAAAAATTTGAATGCTATTCAGATTACTGGGAGGAACACTAAACTTTCAGATCCAAATCTCTTTGGTTACCCTTTGAGGCTGTTCTGCATCTGTAGCACTGGTGGAGTATCCTGTAGCTGCCTATGAACCCAGTTGCTGCTGGACCTAATGTGTTAGGCTAGAACAAGGATCAGACTGAGCAGATGCCAGAGGCAAGCAGGACCATCTTGTTGTCAGGAGGTGTCTCTCCAGCCATGACAGGCTGTTGGTCCTGCTTCTTCCAGTCCTCACGCGTACACTGTCTCTGGAAGGTGCCCTCATCTGGGATGTGTAGCACAAAGCATCCCTGATTCACGTGTGGAGTCCTTGGTTGTCACCGTGTACGCGCCAGCAGCAATACATCTTTGCACTCTTTGGACACCTTTTCTAGCATGTCCAGAGGCACAAAGTCACTGCTTGAACATGAGGTGCTGCGTACTGAAAGTTGCTGACTGATGCTCACAGGGGATCTTGCCTGTGTCATTGTTTATTTGTCACCAAACAGGGGAGCGGTGTTTATAGAGCTCTCTGCAGTGGTTTGTGTTTGCTGCCCTAAGAATTTCATTTGCTCCATTCACGAACAATTGCAGTAAACAAGCTGTAGTAATTGGACTATTTCCTTCGGCTTTGGCTCCGTAATCAGCTTCCTGGCTGCATTCTCAGATGTGGGGCTTTAGAAACCAGGTCTTTCAAACTCAAGTATTTTAAGGGGAAGGGGATGTCTTGTTTTTGCAGCAGCCTCTGCAAAGCATGCTTTTTATCTTGGACATCCAGGAAAACTACTGCACCAGCCGTTTACCGATGCTTTGGTTGTCTTTCCCAGTTGATCATGTGGTTCCTGAGCCAGGGACCAGTTTGCTGACTGCGTTTGACCAGTGGCGAGAATGGGCAGACAGCAAATCCTGCTGTGACTACTCTCTGCATGTGGATATCACCGAGTGGCATAAAGGTGTCCAGGAGGAGATGGAAGCTCTGGTTAAAGATCATGGTAAGTTCCGCTACTGAAAGCTCAGAGGAGCCTTTTCCCTCTTTATTTTTTAGGACTGGCTTCCCTGTTCTTTAGGACTGGCTCCTGTAAAATACTTTATTCTTACGTCTCAATAAAGCTGTTCTGGGCCTTGACATTAACTTGCCCCATTCTGGCTTCTTGTGGAGGTTTGGGCAGTCAGTGTTGTAGAGGGCTCAGGGGGATGGTACACACTGGTGTTGCTGCAATGTGTTAGGTGGGTGAGCGTTGATTTTGAAGAGGTGAATCTCTCGCTGCTGCCATGCAGAGGAGCACCTTTGTTCCATGAAGGTCCTTTGATTTTCGTTACTGCAGGTAGGTGATAGGTTCAGCCATTGAACTGTTGTAAACAAGGGAAAAATCAGGCCCAGAAGGAACAATCCAGCACTGCTTGCTAAAAGTGGAGAAGAGCTGAATAAAATGACCTCATAGGTTTTTCCCCTCTTTAATTTCCTTGACGTTTCATCCTTAGGCTAGAGTAATTTTCCATCCTGTTTGTAGTTTAAAAAAACAACCTTTTACATCCTAATGAGTGCTTTCCCACACATGCTGGGTAAGAGCTTTTGCTGGTTCAGAAGGCAGGAGAGGGAAAGCCAGCTTAGGAGCACTCCCTGTGTCTTGGTCAGTATGAACACAGTGGAGGAGGGCATGCTTACGGACACGGATTCCCCATCGCTCTCGCAGGAGGGAGTGGGGGATCAGGCAGCCAGGCCCAGTCTCTGCTTTTGCGTGTGATGCATTTTGCTTATTTTTTTACTCAGCCTCCTACAGTGCTGAATCCACAGAATTATTCTTATTTCAGTGTTAAGTGGAAGCCTAGGGGTTTAGCTGTCCCCACGGCTGGAGCGCAGGCTCCTCCGTTCTCATCAGTTGTGTTAATAGAAGCCACATGGCTGAGGAGATCCTGGCTTTACACTGTGATCTGTGGAGAGTGCGTGTGCCTGTGTGCACGCACATGTGTGTACGCATTTCACAGCAGATTAAAGTAATTTATTTGTGTACCCATCATTACTGCTTGCGGGGCGGCTGATTGAGGGCGACATCTTCTCTCTATGAGGAACAGTGTGTTTCGTAGCTTTGTCTGTGCCTTCAATTTGTATGTCAAAGGTAATTCCTTTGCTCTCTTTCTACCAGGTGTGAACTCCTTCTTGGTTTACATGGCTTTCAAAGATCGCTTTCAGCTAACTGATTCTCAGGTAGGAAGGCTTAATGTTCACATGCTTCTGTCACTGCAAGCTGTGCATTAGTCTCTTACAGGGGTTTAATTTCAATACACTTGGATCTGATATTCTCTTTTGGTTTCAATCTTTGTATGTGTAACAGTACCCAAGATTTGCGACAGTACCCAGAGCTCTGGTTTGAAGATGATTTTTTTAAATAAAAAAACCCAACAACAAACCCTGAAAGACTTGGCTGGGGCAAGCAACGACAAAACCCTCATTTTGAGAGATCTAAGGTTTTATTCCAGCTCCTTTGGTGTGGAAGCAGTGGCAGTTTTATAAAGTGCTGCTTTGTGCCTAGGTGCAGAGCAGGACAGTGAGATCTCTGGCATAACTGTGTGTTTATAAGCTGAAAGTGATCCTAGTCCAGAAGTGGGTTTCTGGCTTTAGCATTGGAATCGCTGGGACCTTAAAAAGGAATTGCCCTCCTGTTTGCTGTTCTAGTGGATACGTTTGGGTACATTTAATTGTTGAGATGGGCAGTTTATATTTCTAAATGTGGTGGGAGGAGAGGAATGCCTGGGAGTCGTTTGGAACAGTGTAGGAGGCAGTGGTGTATGATAGTTATCTCTAAGGTCTCTGGTAAGCATTTTAATGAGTGACCATTGATGGAGCTGGCGTCAGTTGTGGGTTACTCAACCTGAGCCCTCTCAAACTGGTTGCTGGAGTGGGAAATCACACTGCTCCTATCCCAGGCAGTGGGAGAAGTGGGTGCAGGTTCTCCATGAAAATCAAACATAGGGTTTTTTTTTTTCATGCCAGGCAACAGTAAATGAAGGCATAAAACAGGTACAACTCTGTGTGCTCCTTAAAATCACTCCAGATGTAAGCCTGCACAGTTGATGTTTCTTTCTCCAGTGTGGTAAATATACCCAAACCTGGCTTTTGAATAGTGCTTCTTTGCCATATCAGTAGCATCTGACTATACAGATTGGGAAATGTAGTTGTAGGCAGGAAAATGGATCATATGTACCCAGCAGACCACATCTTATATTTCTTAATGCTTCTCTTTCTTTTTTGCATTCTGCAAAATTCTGTATGCTGAAGGAGTCTGGAGCGTATACTATATAATAGGTGCATACCTGAGTGTGTACTCGGGGTATATATATTGCACTGTGTGTTTTCTGTCTTCCAGATATATGAGGTCCTGAGTGTAATCCGGGATATTGGTGCGACAGCTCAAGTGCATGCTGAGAACGGTGACATCATTGCTGAGGTATGTTATGTTTATTCTGTGAATTATTAACTTCAAACTGCTGGGAGGGATTTAAATTCTAAATCCTTCTTTGCAAACAGAAAATCACCAAGGCTTTTAAAAGCATGGCATAGCTGCATCAAGGATGCAAGCAGAGCTGTGCGTCAAATCTCATCCCCTTCGTGGTCACTGCTAAAGCAAGTTTTCATGGCAGTTTTCAGTTTGTGGTGGATATCGGCCATCTCTGCCTTTCTCCCCATAAGTGAAAGACTGTGTCTGAGTGTGACTGTTACTGCGTACAATAAAATGTTCTGTGGTAACTAAGACCAGGGGGAGCGGGAAGGGAAATAGCTTCATACAGTACCTGGGATGCTGATGTTTGGGATCTGTTCATCCTTTAAACAGCAACAAAGAAGAAATGTTAATAATGTATTTGGATTTAATCTGATCTCCAGCTCATTTTATACATTATGTCTCAAGCATGCAAAACTTGGTGTTGCAGAGGATTTCTGCATTGTCTGACTGGGGAAGAGCCCACCTGAGTCCTTGAGCCCAGTCACCTGCAGTTGCAGGATGATTTTTTCATGAGATACTGTTTTACCACATCTTAGAGATTATTTTATAGACGCAAATGAGTGGTGAAAGTTGAGGGCCTATGAACCCAGTGTGAAGCAAATCAAAATAAAAGGTTTCCCTGACCTCCTGTGAACAAATCAGCAAGGGGTTTTGTTAGCTCTGGTTATTCTCAACAAGGGAAGTTGGACAGGACTCTGGTTGTAAGGCCCTTATGTAAAGCACCATGTGATTATTAGGTAGCACAGATGCCTAGGATCTCACTTGTACCTCTTTCAAACAGCTGTGTTTGCTGCAAGAAAAAATGCATGTTGCTTTAAATCTTTTTTCCTGCTCTTTTTTCTCTCTGCCATAGGAGCAGCAAAGGATCCTGGAACTGGGGATCACAGGCCCTGAAGGGCATGTGTTGAGCAGACCTGAAGAGGTGAGGACTTTACTGCCTTTGCATTTATTCCCCCAATTTATGACATTTCTGCATTGCCATCAAGTACTTCATATTGGGATGAATGTGCCGAAAACATGGATTTCATCCTGGCTGTAAACCTTATTGCTTCCTGGGGTAAGGGAAGAGGCTAAGACAGTTCTAGGGACTAACTAGTAACTAGTCACTTCTGGAGACTAACTGCTGTGGGTACTTATGAGGAATTGAGGAGCCCCCTCAGCTGCTGTACTGGAGAAGGGGACATCTCCAGGGACTAATTCATCCAGCCTAAGATTTGATTCACCCTCTGGAAAAGCTCATCTCTTTCTGTTGATTATCAGAGATAGTCTATAAAGACTCTGGTCACACATCAGGTATTTAAAGTGAGGTGAGATGTGTTTGAACCACAGAGTTCCTAATAAGCACTCAGGACACAGAGTTGGTACTTAGCACATCTTCAGTTCAGCCCTTTCATAGCCCAAACCGGAATCCTACATTAGGAGATGTAGAAAATGTTGAACCTGAAGCACAGGTAGAGCACAGCCTTACCTGAATCACCAATTCCTTGATTCAGCCGCTGCACAGGAAGACTTTAAGATGGAGTCCCCGAAGAATTACATGTTATGATGATGTTGGTCTTCATGGAGCTTGACCCTGAAGTTCTTGTAGTTTCCCATCACTTTCAGTCAAGTTTTGCATGAGTAGACTTCAGAATTTGGCTTTATGTAGGCAGGATTCTGCCACTGGCTTTTCTAGATCCCATTTCTTGGGCTTCTTTCTCAGTCCTTATTTTATCAAGACTTCCACTGAATCAGCAGAAATTTTTAATGCATGCCTAAATCCTGACATTCTGTCATAGGCACTTGCATAGCTTCCATGCCATAATATTTGATCATTTGATGAACATTTTACTGATGATGGATTTTTTACACCAAGGGACTAAGTGGTTTGCTGAAGGCACAGAAAATATGTACCAGAGAGGGGAGCTAATTCTCAAATCCTAGCCCAGCATTTTATATAGTTAACCTCCATACTTCTCCACTGATTTCTCTATGATCAAGCACTCCAATCCCTCTCACTCTCTCTAAGTCTTTAAAATAAATCTCAAGAGTAAGAAAGAATCTTAACACTTTGCTTTTCAGGTTGGTTCCCATTGCATTCTTCGTTTCCAGTCTTTCGGTATCTCTAAGCTAGACATCTCACCGTGGCATTCTGGGTTTGTGAAGTCCATCTGTTATGTACAAGCAGTTCTTTTTGTTCCTCCAAGATATTGGGGCTTTGCTGACTGCCAGATGTGGCAGCTGGAAGCTGGGTGTGTGAGATCATCCACACGTGCCCCTCATGCTCCCTCTCTATTTCCTCCCCTTGCTTCAGACAAGCAGCATCCAGAGACATTTCAGTAGGAATATAAATCATTCAGTTGCTTCATGCAGAAGGGTAAAAAAATGCTTGACTTGGGCAGTATGTGAATCCTCACAGAATTTGTGTTTGGCTCTGGGAGCTTGGATTTTTTGCTTCCTGGAAGTTGTGAGCAAACATTTGCACTGAGCCTTCCACCCAGCCACCCCTGCATTTCTTTTTTTACATATTTTTTGGCTTGCATCAGGAGAGCAGGAACAGATGCTGACATAACACTTGGGGCTCATTTGTGGAGCACCCCTAAACTTTTGTTGACTTCAAAGGAAGGCTGCTCCTTACCTTAAAAGATCTGGCTGTCAAACTAGCCAAGTTTTGTCTGGCTACTTCAAAGCTCATCCTTAGTGGAGCAGGAACTTTAAAGTGTGAACTGTGTGGCTCCCTGGCTTGGTTGATTTGTTACATCTGTCTCCTGCACTTTGCAGAAATGTGTTCTTTCTGAGTATTGCAAGGAAGGCTTCCTGAGGACACGTGGCTGCCTCAAATGAGGATCAGTAGAGCCTCTTCCCAGTGTCCCTGGGCAGCCTCTGTGCAGCTGCACTCAGCTGTGCTGTCTGCCCAGAGTGGAAGCAATTGGTCCAAAATTCTCCTCCTTGAATGTCATAGGAAACAGAGCAGGAAACAATGTCATCTGGTTCCCTCCCCTCCTCTTCTCCAACACGGGACTAAATTCGTGTTTTTAAAAACATACAACTGCCTTTAAGCTGGCTGATGACAAAGGCCAGGTTCTGAGGGTGGCAGCAGATCCATAACTCCTGTTGACTTCAGGAGTGGATGTTTCTTGGTATCCCTCTGGGGTGCTGTTAAGGCTAGAATTGGCTTTTCATGCCACCCCTTATGGAGTGTAAAGCCCGTCCTAAGGACTTTATGATGGTTGTCATCTTACTGAAGAGCTGCTTAATTCAGACCTCCATGTACAGCAAACTAGCAGGAGTTGTTGAACAAGTCTAAAATATTTATTAAATCAAAACTCCCACTCAGTTCAGTGAGAGGCTTCATCACAGTGAAGCATTCAGGGTCTGGCCATGTGCATTTGTGTCTTACTTGGAGCATACACATCTTCTGAATTCCCAGGTTGAGCAGAAGGCATGAATTAAGGCCTAAGTTTCACTGCTGACTCACGCGTTTAGCTTGCTCACCTCAGTAACCTGGGTTGAGCCAAGGTGACGGTATTCAGCATGTTGTTCCAACCAGCAAAGGGAGCCTTAATTAAGACATCACCGTCCCAAGTCAGCATCACCCATCACTTTCTGGAAAACTCTCCCCCTCATAGCTCAGATCATTCTGTGATGACTTTTCGGAGCCATCCATCATTTTTTGTTTTTGTTTTAGCCACAAAAACGCTGAAAGCACGAGCAGTCCAAGTGCTCCAGGAAATGTCTGTCTTTTTTTCCAAGAGAACTGCTGTGCTAGGGCTTCTAATGCATACTGGTAATTGCAAACATTCCCCTTTGGACTAGTCGTTGGGTTATTGTTATGTGCCTGTCACCATAGCATCTGGGCACAAGGCATGAATTCAGCAGCCTTGTTCTCTTCTGTGCAGAAAATATTCTCCTCCTGCTTAGCAGTTGCTCAAATGTCTTTTGGTCAAAAGTCTGGAGATGCGTGTCATTTTATCCCTGCTTTGCAAGTGGGGAAACTAAGGCACACTGTGGAAACGTGACTTCCGAGTGCTGCAGTGACAGAGCGGTGCGCAGGCCTGCTTTAAACGGGCGGTTTGCAAACCGATGCCATTGCCTGGAAGCATTGGCCTGTCTGAGTTCTCTCCTTGTCTCTCAGGAGGGACAAATATGCTTTTCTTGGCTCTTCCTTTCAGCCTCCATCTTCCTTGCAAGTGCTGCTGGCTGTGGCATACTCGAGTCAAATGTTCTGGAATAAACACCCTTCCTTGCAGCCTTTTCCATTTGCGTGGGGCAGCTGGGCCAGAAAATGTCCCCTTCTGTACATCACCCTGCCTGGGGAGGGTTAGTCACAAGCCCTGGCGTGGTGACAGCCTAGGGCTTTAACCCTTTTGGCACTAGAGACCAACCTGCTCGCTCTGGGGGGCTGGTTTTCTTTTAAAAACTCCCAGCTGTTGTCGTGTTGTTTTTCTTGAGCAGTCCAGCTGCAGACAGAGCAGTGTTACAGGTGGTGGCTTTGTCAGAGCTGTTCTGGGCACTTGGACATCAGTGTGGCGAACACACCGTTTCCTAAGCTGGTGGGTCCTTGATTTCAAGTACTTCTTTCCGTGGGCCAAGTGCGGTGCTAGGAGCCAGCAGTCAATGCATTCCGATTTTGGGACTGATGATGATTTACAGTGCTTGGTCTGTGATAAGTCACTGTAGAGCAGATTTTCAAAAGTGCTGAGGATGTGCCAATCCCACTGGAGTCCACAGGAGGTGCTGGTAGCCTCTTGCATTTGGGAATCAGGTGGCTGAGTGCTCTGGGTTTCAGTTTCCTCTGTTGTTTGCTTGGAAAATGTCTGTGGTATTGCAGGCTCAGTTCTCCATGGTAGCAGGCACTATGAGCATTACCCCGTTGTTAAATCTGTCATCTGGACTGCTTTGATTAGGATGTGTGATCTGTAAAAGTCTGCAGAGTGATTATGTTCATTCTAAGACTGTAGTTATAAAGTGACCCTCAGTCTTGCTGAGGTTATCTCTCTACACACGCAAGAAAAAGTAGTTGATTTATGGGGTGGTTCACACTCTGTCAGATCCCGAGCCAGATATTGTAGTGGAGGGTACAATTTAGGAGCCTTGTTTGCAAACGTGGCTTACCAGAGTATGTGGCTACAGCATCTCTCTTCCGCGTGGGCTGGAACATGAATAGTTTTGTTGAGTCAACATTTAGTTGCTTATTTTTGTCTAGGTTAAAGAAGGGGCTCTAATCATTCTGACCTTGAGCACCTGGAGTGTTATTTTAGGACTTAGCCTGCTTGCAGAGAAACTTTGAAGCAGCCTGGGTTAAAAGGTAGTAATGAGAGGGGACTACAGCTTGATGTCATTTTAATTATCGTGATTACACAGTACATTTTTCTGGCTCGGAATCGGAGAGGTGGAAAGTCTCTCGTCTCGGCCCCGCACACTCTTTTCCCGTGAAAGCAGAGGCTGTGACCCTCTGAAGGTGAATGGGATATGCTAACATGTGGGGATGCCACTAACTGGCTGCTAACTTTGTTTCTCAGGTGGAGGCGGAGGCTGTGAACCGGGCAATAACCATTGCCAACCAAACCAACTGCCCCCTTTATATCACCAAGGTGATGAGCAAAAGTGCCGCTGATGTCATTGCTCAAGCCAGGAAAAAGGGTAAGTTATTTCCCTTGGATGGAAGCACCCTATTAGCTCATACAGTTCAACTCCTTGCCAACATAGGCTTCATCCCTCCAGGAGAGGTTTCTTTTTCCAGTGTTATTGTCCAGACTCTTTTTTAAAAGGTCCCAAGCAACTGCTTCTGTCTCATCTCCCACAGACAAGTATTCAGTGATCGTATCAGTGCCAGGAGTTGTTTCTTCTGTTCAGCCTGGAGCCTCTCTCTTCACACTCGTCCTACCACATTGAGGCATGCGCCTTCATGTTTTTGCAGAGTTATTTCATGCTGTCTCCATTTAATGAATCCCCCTGGAGACTGCAAGCTGTGTCCTCCTTCCAGCTGCTTTCGTCTTTCCTTGGTGCTTTCTGCTGAGCTGCTTCCTGGGGTCAGAAGTGATTCCAAGGGTCCTGACGGAGGTCTCTAACTCATGAGCCCTGTTGGATTTAGTTGGAGTAGCCAAAGAGGTTACCGATTCCAGCTATCCACTGTGCTCCTTGTTTGGGACATAGATACTCCTCCTCATGTGCTGTAACTCACAGCGTGGCATCCAAACAGGAATTGGGATCGATAGTCTGGGTTAGGCGGGGAATTGCAATCGCCTCTGATAACTCTGCCTGAGGGTGCTGCAAGAAGCAAGACTCAGACCTGTGGTGGATGCTGCTGCCCTGTGTCTCCTCTCTCTAACCGAGGTCTGTGAGGGAGCTGAGCTGCTCTGAGTGATGCAGTAGCTTCTCCTGAGTCCTGACCCTGCTGTCTTGCCACCAAGGAGCAAGGGTTACAAAGCACAGTGAGTGCCTGTCTCCCTGCTTTATTCTGTGACTAAACCCTTCATTTCTATTTAAAGCGGCTCTGGGTGGGTGAGTAAGCAGGAGGGATGATTTTCCCCCTTCTTTCCTCAGAAGAGTTGGATTTAATTTTACGCCGTCTAAATAAGCCTGAATGGATATACAAATGACATCACTTTCCATCTGGGTGTTTGGTGTGAGAAGAGCTAATTTCCTACCGCAGCAAACAGATTTGTGTTTGTGTATTGGCTCAGAAGTATTTTGGTCTCATGATTCCTGTTAAATGAATTCAGAGTTGGTGAAGAGGACTGATTTCCAAGACATCTCTTTCTGTTTGTGGCATGGAAGCAGCTCAAACTGTTTGGGATAAACCTTCCTCTCCTAGCTCCATTAGTGGAGATCATGCTGAAATGGGAAGATGTGTTGACATGCAAAAGTGGCTGCATGTTGCATTACCCCAGAAAACAACTTGATGTGGCTGCACAACTCAATCCTATAAGCCAGGGAAGCATCCCTTCCTTTTTCTAGGTAAAGTACTGGAGACACATGCACCACAGAGGTGCAGCATCAACAAAAACTCCCTCTTGTTATGCTCGCTGTCCCCTGTGATCACTAGCTGGCAAGTAGATAGGAGTATTGGGATGAGGGACTGTACACTTGCATTGCAGAAGCCATAAAACACAGCCTGACTTGGGTGGATGTTACCCTGCCTGTGAAAGGTGCTGGGTTATCCCAGATGAATGATCCACAGAACTCACTTTACTGAGCCTCCTGAGTGAACTAGCGTACGCAGTTTTCATTCAGATTGCATTTTCTCCTTATAAGGAGAATTTGGGGTATAAATGGCACACCATTCTCTGTTCCTTTATTTAAATAATTCAATTTAAATGCTGTGCAGTTACCCAACTGGCTAACCCAGGAGGGCCACACACACTAGCCTTGCCCTCCCAAGCAACAGAGGAAACATAACTGAAGACTATCCAAGGCAAAAACAAAACAGAATTGATTTGCTAAATGGAAAAGAACGCATGTTATTTAAAGCCAGATGTTCCCAGTGGCATTTGTATGAGGAGATTCCCTGCAGACTCTGTCGTTGGCAGATCTGGGAGCTCAAAACATCGCTCCCTGCAGAACAATCCTCCCAATGTATTGGCCTACAACAGGCCTCCCATTAATAGCCAGCGTGTGTTTTGCCTTGTTCTGATTTCATAACCCTATTTGTGGCAAGTGATGTCAGACGGCCTCTTCCTCTGCTGGTGGATCCCCTCTGACAAAGGCTGTTCCTACACCTCCTGTTTCAGTGTGGTCCTGGAAGCAGCATGAAGCCAGTTAATGCATCGTTCTGCCTCAGCTAATGCACTCTTTCCCAGCTAGCTTGAGAGCCTGTAGACGTAACAGTAGCTCAGACAATATGGTGAAAGAAAGGTCATGGTTTTTTACTCTGCATGGTGGGGTGTGTAAGACCCTGCTGACCAGTTCTGGGGTTGCCTTTGCCAGTCTTTTCCAACTGAAGTATTTAGTATTTTAACGACCCACGTCTTTTGCAGGCAGATACAAATACATGAAGTGTCTGGGCTCAGAAGCCAGATGGATAGGCGCTTTACGGAGATTTCGGGAAGGTTGCATTTGGTGAGCAGATCTGTGGGGCTACCAGCTTGCACTGCTTTTGAAGTTGCAGCATCTTGCATCTGCTTGGTGTGCAGATGTTGCTGGTGCATTCCAGCTTGCAAAGTATCGTGGCCTTAAGGATCCGCTGTTCCTTCAAGTGGTTCCAAAAATGTTAATGAAGAGGAAGGATGCACTGGTGGTTAGTGCACTGGACAAAGAGTCAGAAGATCCAATTTAATTTCCTAGTTCTGCCACAGATTTACTGTGTACCCCTGGGGAGTCACTTGGTTTCCCTGAGCTGCATTTGTGAACCAGAAACACCGATACTTCCTCTGTGATGTGCTTTCTCTGTAGGCAGGAAACTTTCCTGATAGGGGTTTTCTCTTATCCGATCTATGCACAGAGCCTGCTCCAATAAACCCAGCCTTGTTAGACCTTTAATACATACACATTTATAAAAATATTGCAGGCACTATTTTTTTCATTCTTTTTCTTCCACATCCCTTCTGGATCGGACTGGATCTCCTCACGCCCTTAGAGTTCCCCTCAGCCTCTTTCATAGGGTTCTTGGCCCTGGATATCATACAGTGAATCCTTACAGTAACCCTTTCAAGCACAATTAATCAGCACTGACCTCAGCAATTGTGTAATGGCATTGTGCACGTTTTGCTGCTCCATGCTCTTATCAGCAACAGTATCTTTATTATTAACTCAGATATTTAGAGGTTTGGATACTTATTCCGAGGGACTGATTTTTGGAGAATGCTCAGTGTTCCTTAGATAGGCATACAAAATTAAGAGCTTGCTTGTGAAAACATGTCCTTACTAACATGATATAATTTCAGAGGAGCATTGAACAGGCCAGGAGTTGAATCGTGTCTGATCATCTGGTTATGCAGGCCGGTGAATTCAGTCCAATGTTGTGTCTCTGTGATCACATACTTAAGAGGAAGTACCAAGAAACCAAGAATGCGTGCGACGCGGGCATAACTTACTCAACTCGTCCTATTTCAGAAGGATGCTTTATGCCTGGAAGCCAGGCTGGAGATGCATGTTGCATGGTGCTCACAGTGGATTTCCCTGTATTCCTGTCCTATAGGCACTGTGGTGTATGGAGAGCCCATCACAGCCAGCCTGGGTACCGATGGATCTCATTACTGGAGCAAGAATTGGGCTAAGGCGGCAGCTTTTGTTACTTCCCCACCACTGAGTCCCGACCCAACCACTCCTGATTTTCTCAACTCACTACTGTCCTGGTGAGTAGAGTTCTTTGTGTTCATACAGCATGTGGTTCATCATGAGACAAGTGGGTGATAAAAATAATAGCTGTTGTTGCCAGCAAGCGAAAGGCTGTTTTATCTGTAAGAGTAAACCTGTGACAATAAAATATCTTAAATACCTATCGTTGTCTTTTCCAGTGGCGACCTCCAAGTTACTGGCAGTGCCCACTGCACCTTCAACACTGCTCAGAAAGCTGTTGGGAAGGACAACTTTACCCTGATCCCTGAAGGAACCAATGGGACTGAAGAGAGGATGTCCATCATCTGGGATAAGGCTGTGGTATGTCCCACGTGTCATAGGCTTAGGCTGCAACTAGACATTCAGAGCTGAAAGAGCTGCAGCAGTGTGTTATTATCTCCCCCCCAGCTGCTTGTTTTGGTCCTTCCACTTTAGGTTTTTGCTCCTATAGAGATCATTGGAAATCGGCTGTGCTGTCAGCTATTTGCTTTTCAGAGTGGTCCCCACCTGGCTAATGCAGTGACTCCTTTTGTCTTTCCCCAGGTGACTGGCAAGATGGATGAGAACCAGTTTGTCGCTGTGACCAGCACAAATGCAGCTAAAATCTTTAACCTGTACCCACGGAAGGGCCGTATTGCAGTGGGCTCGGATGCTGATCTGGTTATCTGGGATCCTGACAGTGTCAAGACAATCTCCGCCAAGACTCATAACATAGTAAGGGTATTTTCCACGGTGTGAGCTCTGCTGCTCATTTCCTCCTCTCTTCCTTCAGTGCCAGACTGTGCTGCTCATGAGAACTCAGGGCTTTGTTTTCTCGATGCCCCAAGCCCTCTCTGGTCTTACACCCGGTACAGCTCAGTTGTGTGAGCAGAAGGCAAGATGATTGAGTCCAAATCTGAAATCACATGAATACCCAGAGATTCCCCTTGGAGCAAAGAGATTGTCTGCTCTTTCTGAGTGTTGAATGCTTGGATCTGAGCACACAGAAAGCTCTTTAAATCTTCTAAAATATCAAAAGGCCTCTTATCACAATGTGGCATTTATGACCGTCTGGCTTGCTAGCAGTGGGAGTGTGAACTGCCCGTTTTCTAGTTGGGGTCAGTGAAGCTTATCAGCTCGTGGACATCTTCGCTGGAGATCTGATCCAGATCAATGAGTCTGAGTGGATTTACACCACATTCTGATCTGGCATAGGTGTGTGGAGTCATACTTAGACATGATTTTACTGGTGATCATCCCAATGTTAGTTGGCCCAGGGAAGCACAAGAACGCACCCAGACTAACCAGACCTTCCCCTTCTTTCTTCTGTGGCTTTGTGGTGGCATTGTTAGAGGCACTGTTTGCTTGTGGGCTGCAGCTGTGTCCCATGTCTTATACCTGTCTCCTACAGTGAAGAAGCTGTCCTGCCCTGTGGGAGACTGCAGAATGGTCCCAGTGCAAAGGGCTGGTTGGAGTCTCCCTGTGACATTCGAGCACTGTCTCAGAGAAAGCAACCACTGTTTGCATTTGTTGACGACTTGTTTCACTGCTGGCGATGAACCTATGGAATGTTTCCCTGGAAAAAAACTCCTTGTTCTTTTTTCCGTGAATGCTTTCATTCACTCTGGAGCTGTAGGAGCAAAATTTTCTTCCACACTTGGATCCCTGGGCACATTCACAAAGAAATTTTTTTTAAAGGTTTGGTTAACTTCCCTGTGACTTAACTCTGTGTCAGAATTGGTCACAGATGGCCTGGATTCATCCTGCCTGTGCTTAGACTTCTAACAGAGGCATCCCGACTCAGAAGTCTGGTCGCTTCAATCACCTTAGAGGTGCTTCCAGACTCATCACACCTTCAGTCTGGAGAGGAATGACTTAGAGAAGGGAGCCCAGGGACATACCGCGATTAGGTGCCAAATTCAGTGGTCTGAACCTGGGTTTGTGCTTATCAATGGCTCAGAGAGCTGGAGGTAGCTTGCTGGATGGAGGATTTGAAAGTCATTGCCATTTAATGGCTGTTGTCTTTAGGAAATGAATTGGACTCTTTGAATTTCCTAACACAAAATTCAGAGACTTTATCTTTTGTGGATAGGCTCCAGTACAATCATAGAATCATAGAATTGTCAAGGTTGGAAAAGACCCTTAAGATCATCGAGTCCAACCGTTAACCTACCACTGCCAAGTCCACCACTAAACCATGTCCTCAAGCACCACATCTACCCTTCTTTTAAATCCCTCCAGGGATGGAGACTCAACCACTTCCCTGGGCAGCCTGTTCCAATGCCTGACCACCCTTTCGGTGAAGAAGTTTTTCCCAATATCCAACCTAAACCTCCCCTGCTGCAGCTTGAGGCCGTTTCCTCTCATCCCATCGCTTGTTACTGGGGAGAAGAGACCGACCCCCACCTCACTACAGCCTCCTTTCAGGCAGTTGCAGAGAGCAATAAGGTCTCCCCTCAGCCTCCTCTTCTCCAGACTAAACAACCCCAGCTCCCTCAGCCGCTCCTCATAAGACTTGTGCTCCAGACCCTTCACATCAGGACTGGCTCCATGATTTTGCCATAGATCTGGGCTAGGCTGAAGGAGAACCAGATCTGCCATGAAGCGACCATTCAGAAATACTTTATATGCTAAGGATTGCAGATGCCCCTGAAACTCTTGCACCGTGTAAGAGGCCTCAGCACTGAATGATCAGCTATTACCAAAGTCTGCATCTTTAGGTTGTGCCAAGACTATGGAGGATGAAGGGCTCTCTTTTTCAAGTGGTTTGTTTAAAGCTTGAAGGGCTGTCTAAGAAATTGCAGCTGTTTTTCTTACATGTCCAGCTCTAACCTCTTCCCCTGTCGTTGCATCGCCTGTTATACCTGGCATTACACCTGTTGGGGTATTTTTTTGAGTCTCACACTGCATGTGTGCCTTGCGTTAGAGGAGAAATGGATGCGAGGGATACCTTTAGGCTCAAGGCATCCTAGTTTGGTCAAGTATAAAACAAAAGCCCCTTTGAAAATCAGGCAGAGCAGTTGCTGTGACACAGGGAGATGTAGTGATTATGTGGCATCAGATGATTATTACTTTTTTAAAAGCTAGAGCAACATACGGATATTTTCCAAGAATTCACACTGCTCTTGCCACTGTCTGGCAAGGAAACATTAGGAGCTAGAGCGGGAGATAGTGTTGTTCTTGGAACCAGCCTAATTCATAAGCTTCTAACCGAGCCTCCTCCTTTGCCACCACAACTTTTTTTCAGGGTGGACCCGGTTCAGTGTCGGTTTAACCGCCATTCTAGCTAATTGTAAATCTTCAGTCAAGCCTACCCATACTTATAACACACTTCAAGAGCAAACTCTGTTATTAACTCAGTAAAAAAGACCTGGATTTGTCTCAGAGATGGTCACTAGAGTAACAGTCCCCAAATAACATGGTTGTAGTGCATCTCATTCCAGGATGCTTCATGGGTGGGACATTTACCAGCGATTCCTTTAAAACTTGTCTTTTTTTCCGTGGGGTAATGTTTCCAATCCTGTTAATTAAGGATGAGCAATCCCATTAGAGTAAAACAAGATTGTCCTGGTCCCTGACCCATCAACACTAGTTTAAAATACAGCTTTTCAAAATTACCATTATTTTTAGTATGAAACTCAGATAAAACTTTATTTGGCTCCTAAATCCCCCACAATTCAGAAGAGATAGGAGCCTAAACGTATGTAAACAGCTAGGCTTTGAGATATTCCCATTTGAAACTGTATTTCCTCTTTAAGAATCTTGTTGCAATGAAAATTTTGCATGAGTAAATCCTTAATAAATTTAGACAGATAATAAAGACCAGCCTTTGTATTAAACAGCAGCATAGACAACTCAGGTAAATGCTGTTGAGTTTGCTTCCATCTGTCCTTAAAATTTTGGCAATTAGCATGACTGGTGATTGCTAATTAAAGCACAGCACGCTCTGCCGGGATGAATGTTTGCCTCATGTTGTCTTGTTGTTTGTTCTAGTCTCTGGAGTACAATATCTTTGAAGGCATGGAGTGCCGTGGGTCTCCCCTGGTGGTTATCAGCCAGGGGAAGATCGTGCTGGAGGATGGGAACCTCCATGTCACCGAGGGATCTGGACGGTATATCCCCAGGAAACCATTCCCTGACTTTGTTTACAAGCGCATCAAAGCAAGGAGCAGGGTGAGTGTAAATGGTTGGATGCACATTTGTTCTCTCACTGGAACTCCTGAGTTAAAGTGGGTGGAAAACAGATGCTATCCCCTGGCTTGCAGACACACACTTCTGCAACAGAAAATGTTCCCTGGATAGGAGCCATATTTATCTCATTCCTCTTTCATTTTTGCTATTCACTTGAGTCATTACAGGACTATGCTTTGGCTTGAGCTTGGATTTTCTGCAAATTTTATTTTTCTGCTCTTTAATTCTTCTCTGTCTTGGGACACCTAGACAGACCGTGTGTCCAGGAACTGTCCGGTTTGGACAGGAGTCAATCTGCAAATAACCTGGCAGGCTTCTCCTGTCACAGAAGTACCAAGTTATTGATGGCATTCATATATCAAACTTTTCAGCAACAATTTGGAATTCTAGTTTATTGTTATAGATACATTATGCTGCTTTCCCTTCTGTCAGATCTGATCAGATGCTCTTGTCTGGTGACTGGTGAGTCACAGGCACAGCCTACTGACTCTTTAAAAGTGAGAATTTTCTATTTTTAAGAGGCTAAATTTGTTGGAAAAGTGTTTTTGTAAAATACACCCATTCAAAACAGAAACTGCCTTTTGATATGCCTTTAGTTGGTAAAAACTGACAGAGAAGATGACACTGAACTCAGCTGCAACTTAGCTGCTGAGGATTTAAGAAGTTTATTTCTAGATGAAGTCAGATTTCTGAGGAGAAAAGTATTTTGATATTTGAAGTGTTGCCCTCTCCTGGACAAAACCAGAGCTGTGTTAGTTCTGCTGACCATAGGTAATCTTCACATTCCTTGCAAATGATCTTTCCTTAATTGTTCTTTTGAAGAAATTGCAAGTTATCAAAATTACAACCTCAAATAATTTAGCACCGCAGAGTGCTTCTGTTTGGTTTCTGTGGTGGTCTGGTCTCCCACAGAAATACGTGTCTGACCTATGAATCCAATTGGGCAGCATCTCAACTGGAATAATTGCGTTTGACCCAATCTAAAGCTCCCAAGGCGGCGATGTGAAGCTAGCCTGGCTCCTCTTTTTGCAGACCTGCCTCTTGTCTCAGTGTTGCTTTGCTTTTTGGGGATGAGTAATAAGTTTCATTTGAGAGTTGTCGGGAGCCTTTAATACAACAGCAGGTAGGTTGAGATCATTAAAGGACAGACCCTGCGGTGCAGGGGACAGACTGGCTGTCTTCTGTAGCCTGCTCACACCAGGTAGCAACTAACTGGAGCCACAGCAGTGCAGAGCGTGTTTCATTTTATCCATGCTGCTTCAGGGAGCAGCTGCCACCCGAGGATCAGCACTGAGGAGATGATGTACGCTTTCAAATCCTCTTACCAAAGACAAATCTTGAAATGTGTGTCTTTGGCTTAGCAACATCTGGCGGGCTGTTTAGTTCTGTTTTGAAGGCTGTTTTGACCCTGAAGGCTGCCTGCTTCTGTGTTTTGCAGCTGGCTGAGCTGCGGGGCGTGCCTCGAGGCCTCTACGACGGACCCGTCTGCGAAGTGTCAGTGACACCGAAGACCGTCACACCAGCATCTTCAGCTAAGACGTCTCCTGCCAAACAGCAGGCCCCACCCGTGAGGAACCTGCACCAGTCTGGATTCAGCTTGTCTGGTACATACTTCTACGGGGCTAAATTGCTTTGAAATTACGGCTTGTTTACGCTCCCATACTCTGAATTAATTCTGCTGAAATTGGAAGGCAATGAGAAAGACTGTGATGTGTTTTTAGCTTGGAGGTTATCCTTTTAGAAAGGAGGAAGAGCAGTATAGGAGCTATCATAAAGTCCTGTTTATTTTCATGCCGTGGCATGAATGATGAGTACTCCATTGCGTTCTGGGCTTGGTCCTCAGCCGGGTGTCTGAAGAGGGCAGATGGTGGAGCATTGCCAGCTGAGACCAGCTGTGGATCTGGTATGTGGCAGATTTGATTTCTCAGTGTGCTGTTTCAGTGCAATAAGGGAAAACTATAAAAAGGAGTGAAAAGGCTCGCTAAGGGAAAACCATTTAGCCAGCTCTTACCTGTGCAGGGCTGGGTGGCTCAGCTGTTTTGTGCGGAGATATTAATGCAGAACAGATTTCAGCAGAATTAAGGCATAGGAGGCCAGTAAGGGCTTTTCCTCCGAAGGTGATGCATTTTGGTGCACACAGTTGGAGCCTGGCTTAAAAGGAGTTGATGGGTTTCAATGCAGCTGTGCTCTCCCAACTCCCTTGTCCCACAGCTCGCTCTTCTCAAACTCTCGCTGGCCCAGGGGACCTGACATTGCTTCTCTCTCCCACAGGGGCACAGATCGATGACAACATCCCACGCCGCACGACTCAGCGCATTGTGGCACCGCCCGGCGGACGTGCCAACATCACCAGCTTGGGCTAAGGACCGACCCCTTCTGTGCCCGCCTAGCGGACCAGGGGACAGGGGCACCTGGAGACCCTTTTCGATTCTTTTAGAGCCTGTGACAGTTACTGCGGGCAACCAGTGAGGGGGGGCTGAAGTAAGGCACCTCTTTCAGTCCCCTCAGATTCCCTCCTCATCTTCACCAACCCCTCTCACTTCCCCCCTCAGCCCCTACACATTTAAAGAAATAAACCCTGTTTTGACACCTCTGACATGCAAAAGTAAATGTAAAGAGGGTGTTTGAGATATGTGGCCTCTGTCCCATTCAGCATCTTTCTTTTAATAAAGGAAGGACAAAGTGAATTTCCCTGGAGCTGCCTTTAAGACACACACAAAAAAGGAATAAATAAATAATAAATGTAAAAAATAGCGCTTTTTTTTTTTTTAAATGTCGAGCAGAAGAGTAGTTCAAGGGTTTGAAACTGGATATTCTGTAGGGTTCTGTGTTCCAGCAGAAAAGCTAGGCAAGCATGGAGGGACAGAATCCCAGCCTGTCTGTAACCATTCCCCACCACCGCCTTTGAGGTCACTGAATAGTTGTCTGCTGCCAAGAGAGAGAAACAGGACCCAGCACTAGGAATTGACAAAGCGCATCGCACCCAGCCATCGGGTGAGCTAGAATCATTGGGGACTTTGGTTCTGTTTGTTTGGGTTTGTTTTGGTTTTTTTTTTTTCCTTCTGGATTTTGCTGCAAATTAGGTCCTTGAGGAAACTTTTTTTTTATGTTTGTGTGTGTGTTTTTAATATGTTTGTATCATTGTGTTTACGAAGCCTTATCTGAGAACTGGGGATCTCCCTGTTCTTCCTTCCCGAACCTCATTCAAGTTACAGGCTCCCGCCAGAGTCACTGCCACTGCCACCCTGATACTTCAGGTGTTCCTGCGTTGCATCATTCCAGCCAACGCTTGCCACTTAGCTGCAATAGGAGGTCGCAGAGCAGGTTCATAAGCTATGATCTTCACTTCAGTGTGCTAGGTCTTGAGCTGGTGCAGACAAAGGGGCTGGATACCAGCTGAGGAGCTGGGACAGAGTATCTTGAGAAGTTTTTAGTAGTTAGTTTTTCTTGTGTTCCTGGAGGTGGAAACCGATAAGCAAGGGGCCATGGGCAAAGAGCAACATGTTGCTTGAAAGATTTCTGTAGCAGCCACGTTCCCCCTTCCTGGCCATCAATGAGTGGTTATTTAAAGCTTTATGAGAGCTTATCTTTAGCTCTCATCGAAAGGCCAGTCAGTTGAGTGTGTGCCTGAGCACCTGTGGCAATTCCAGTTCGAGTCCAGATGCCCAGCTGTTGTAACTGGGAGCCTCAGAGCAGCTCAATGGGTCAACAGCAGCTGAGAATCTCTCGTACACGGCGCGAATTTCACAGTCACTCATTCCTTCAGGAATCTGCCTTTGTGCAAATGTTCCTGAGAAAGCCTGTTGGTTCCCCACCCTTCCTCAGATGCCTGCTGCCTCAGATTTGAGAAACCGGAGGCCATGCGTGGTCCTTGAATGAATTTAGGAGCCCCAGCTTCTGTGGCAGTCAGCGGGATCTGGGCATTTATGTATCTTCTGGGATTGAAGGTCTTTTAGCCCTAGTATTAGAGGCTCATTATCTTCAGGACATGGAGGATAAATCTGCACCATTAGATTCCCACTTACACTTAGCTGGAGGGCTTGGCGGTCCCAAGGACTTGGCCTGTCTCTTAGCACAGAGAGCTTTTCTACCCGCAGTTAACACAGCATTACCTCCACTATCTGTATGCCCTGGCACTTGGCTGCATCTTCTGCTTTCTCTTCTATTTGTACGTTGCCACGTACATTGACGTTGTTTTTCCATATTTGTGAGTATTTTCTTAAATGGTGTTTACAGGTTCTTTTAGGGAAAAAACTATATATATGAAGGCTTTTAAGAAACAAATACCAAATCTGTTGTTATGAAGTATCAACAATGCTGGGATTTGCAAAGGATCTGGAAGCTATGTAGGTACCCAAACCCTCCCAGCTTCAGCACCTAATTCCTTTAGGCCTCTTTGAACACAAAAGTTAAGAAAAACATTGCCATATTCATCCACGCATTTTGCATTTAGGTTTAACTCTCGAGTCTTTTAGTTTTGCATAAAAGAGTTTGCACTTTGTTTGTTAAGTAATCCGTGAACTTAATATATATTGCAGCTATTTTCATTTTTTTTCACCTATATGTTAAAAACAATTTGAACGAGTTGGGGAGAAAAAAAAAAAGAATTGCAGATCCGTTTCAATTCTACGAAACACTTGCGGCTCTTCAGTATTCACTTAAGTCTTCCTTTTTTTTTTTCCTTCACTGACTCATGATGACTTTTTAGTTTTAATTTGTTCTTCAAAAGGAAAAAAAAATCACAAAAAAAGATTTTTGCAGGCTATGTAAGCATGTTTTTTCCTGTGAGAGCTCGTCCGCTTTGTGTCTGTTTAATGAATGTCATATGTAAATGCTTAAAGAAAAAAAAAGACGATGACTTAATTAATTAATTAACCGCAGTGACTTGAAGCTCTAAAAATAAAAAAAAAGTAGGATTTAATACTAGCTGGATTTAACCCTTGGATTTGTGATTGTGAACCATGAGTGGAGGAGCTGTAAGTGCTAAAGCTGATCATGTGTGTAGACAAAAAGAAGTACTGATATTTGACCATTGTCTCAATGGCAAAAAACCCCACCCCATCCCCAAGTCTTGTGTTTTATTCCTTAAGAACTCTGTGTTATATTACCATGGGAACTCCTAATAAAGACAAAATGTTGTTGTTTCACTAGGTGCATCTGTGTCTCAAGGCGATACGTGTTCTGTGTAACTGGGTACCTTGGCTGGTGCCTTCAACAGAGAAAAACTGACTGAGCCCCGCAATCGGTGCTAATGTGGGCTGATGGTAGTCCTGTGCAGGAGTGAGATGTACAGTAGCCGTGGTTCCTTGGAAGATGGTGATGGTAAAGAGGAATCAATGGTCCACAGTGTCATTTCCTTAGAGAAAAGCAAGCCCCTTCTCAGGGCAGTTGTCTGTTTAAGGCAATATTTGGCAAAGCAGAGAGATTTGCCTGAAAACTCCTGGCTCCGCATTGCAGAGATCACTGATGAAATGCGAGCAAAAGAAGCTAAAACTATTGGCATAGCCCTCCAATGTGTTTCTACTTGGACCCTCGTAACAGCGATGGAGGAGGGGAGAGAAAGTACAGCCATAAGTAGAAGCCACACACAGATAACTGAATGGGGAGTGTTAGAGCTGGCTGGAAAAACGCCAGTGAAACTTTCAGTGGTGGTGGTTGGGTTTTACTGTGTCGCAGAGATGCTGTGGGTGAGATTGCACCGGACCGTGGGAAGGGCTCAGAAAGAGCCAGCATCGCTGTCAGCCACTCGGACTGTTGGTTGCTGCATCCCTACATCCACCAGATGAACCCTCTCGGTGGTCTTCCCCCAAATCCGAGCACAGCTGGAGTTTGCAACTGGCTTTGCAATGATGTTTCGCTCTTGTTCCTCATCTGAACAAAACCAAATGTTGAAGCACTCTGTGAAATGCAATTAGCTTTCTCCACACAGCTTTAAACCCAGCACCCCTATCCAGTGGGAGGTTTTAAGGGAGTTTCCTTTTTATCTGTTGAGAAGGGACAATGGTCATCCACTAATAAACAGACTTCTGCTTAATGTGGGGATCCTGGCTCTTTCACCAATGATGTGCAGTTATTTGGCTGTTGGCAGCTTAAATTAGCTATTAGCGTATATGCAATCAAATCCCATAGAACAGGGTTGGTGGGTAGTTGTGTGTAAGATTTATTAGCTTGTCCCAACAGTAATATCCCAGTGAAAGACACATTCAGCCTAAAGCACTGGTGTTTAGTTAATACACATCTGCAGAGCCTCCATTTGTTTTTATTCTATCATTATTTCTTCCTCTGGCGTCTAAATTGGAAAGAAAGAAACTTCTTCCCCAGGAAATCAATTCCAGGGGCTCAGTGAACCTGGTCCATGTTGGAACGGGCCAAAAAATATCAACTGAAGCGTACGGAAGTTTTTGAGGTCAGGAAGAAGTCATCAACAGCCAGATCTAAACCTGACGTGTACCGAGGAACCAAGCGAGGGAGAAATCTCAGGAAGATATTCAGGTCAGTGGGGCAGTGCTGGTTTGCTGCTACAGAAGAGCACAAGAATAGCTGTATTTGTCAACCCGTTAATCCAGGTAATTCCATATGCTAGCAGCAATGAGGCCCAGCTCATGCCTTGTTACGGATGCACTGATTTGGTTCTCTGCAGGCCTCCCATTGACTGGTCTGTGGCCACGCACGTAAGACCCAATATAGATCTAATCTGATCTTAACATTGATACAGAATTAGTGGTTAAAAGGAGAAGAAAGAAAGCAGACAATGAATTTGACTCAGTGACCTGGAACACTAGCTGTCAGCTCCTGAGGAGAGGTAGGTTGTCAGGGCTGAGGACAACATGGCATGATTTATTCCTTAGTGGCAGGGTGCTGGGAGCAATAATTGTCACAAGTCCTTCCGTCTCAGCTGTCCTGCTTCAGCATGTGTCGAGACCTCGCACAGGATTTTCAAAGGCAAGGCTTCTGTGACCTAGGACTCATATCTGCAGCTATATGCATATTCTGTATACACATATAGAAGCATATATATGTACCTCTCTCCAACCCAGCCGGTTTTGCAGCAAAGTTAATTTGCACCGGTTTGCATTTCCTGCAGGTTAAAACCAGTGTTTCTGCAGCTTCATACCTTCCACCGCAGTCATTTGAGGGTGTCTGAGTGCCTGGGTCCCTCGGCAATATGGACCTAGTTGCTTTGCACTTCAAAAAAACCCACTGTTGGGTAACCCTTAGTGTGGGTTACCAGGACCAACACCTTCACATGGGCTGGAAACATGGTATCACGCCCCTAACTAAGGTAATATATATGACTCTAGATAGCTTGTGCAGGACAAAAATCCTATTAATTAATACTAAGTTTAATTAACTTAAATTTCCCCAAATTTTTATGACTCTAAAAGTTAAAGCATTGAGTACTTTTAGCTGCTTGCTCTACGCGGATGGAAGCTTCAGAACCGGTTTTCTCCCCTTTTTTAGCACAAAAGGTGGAGGTTGAGCTCACCGCCATTAGGTGGCAGCAGGACATGCAGAAATGGAAATGACAAACTCCCTTGAGGCACATGGATCATCTTAAGAAGGATGTAGGATGTAATAAATGTAGACCATGCACAGGGCTTATGATTACTGTGACAGAGAGATGACATACACATATATCCTCTCTATTATAAGAATATATTGGATAGTATTTCAATGTTAAAAAGATATGAATCAACTGAGTGTATTCTGTTATAGTTTAAGCCAAACAAGACACCGTCCTATAATAAAATACAGAGCAAGCCATAAACTTCATCTATCAATTCAGTTACAGGGAAAAAAAAAACCAAACCCAAACATTCTTTTTTTTAAACAGATTTTGGCTTTTCTTCACGGAGATATGGTGTCCAAGAGCAGAGGTAAGGTAGATTTGAAGAAATGGTGGGGGTTTCCTTCCTCTGAACTGGTTCTGTTTCTTCCCTGCCATTTCCTTCCCCTCTTCTGTGGTTAACAAATTTTTTGGCTTTTGGCTTAGTGCAGCCGTTCCCTGCTTAAGAAGCTACTGGTGGAGGGGGGGAGAAGAGGGAAAGAATGAACAATTATTTGGTTTATCATATTAGTTGTTCCACTCATTTCTCATTGAGAAAATAGTAAAAAATAGAACTACAGAAACCCCCTAATGATTCTTCCTCTCTAACCTGGAAAATATGCAGATTTTTTTCTCTGTGTTGTTTTTACCAGTAGCAGGAAAAGTTTTCCCTTAAAAAAAAACCCCACTCAGAGAAAACCAAATCATTTTCTTTCTTGCAAATAATAAAAACTAATTCTGTTCAGCATTATAGCTGTGCCACCATCTCTTTCCAAGAGCTAGCTGCTGGCTAATATCTTCAGGAGAATCATTTCCCTCTTTGCTACTGCTCCTCCTATTCCTCTTTCTTCTTGTAAAACTGCAAACTTTGCCAGCTGACTGCTCTACAATAAGAAGAGATTATCTATTTTTTCTCCCATATAACACAGGCCAGAGAAGTTGCCCTCTCCTGACTCCGGTAAGTTGTGACTGACTTAGAGCCTTGGCACTCTCACTGTGGATTTACCACTATGTACTTGAGCGTGTTGTTCTTTCCACAAGCGTTTTCTTCAGCTATTAACCAATACAACTTGGCAGATGCGTTATAGTGAGTCTTTCAGTGCTGACTTGCGAAGCCTCAAATGGCAGAAAATCCCTTGGTTATTTATTCCATGGATTAATCATCTTCCTCGTTAATTTTTTCCCCTGCTTCTGATTCGAATTGGCCTGCCTTTCATTTCTCGCCAGTGCTTCTTGTTATGCCTTCCCACAGTAGAGGAAAAATCCCGTGTGGGACTGTCTCTGGGGTGGTAGCACTGTTTGAAACGGGGTGGCTCAGCTGCTGAGCCACACGCACGGCTCTGGCTGTCTTCCACCCCACATCCCGCCACGTCCTGCTGCCGAGATGCAGCGTGTCTCGTGGACTGATGAGAGCAATGGATCCGCAACCAACATCACGCTGAATATTTATAAGCTTAGCCAGCTAATGTGTGCTGATGAAGGCTGTGATGCCTTCCCCTCGCTGACCCTTTGCTATTCATCTGAGTTACTGTCCAGCTAGCCTCAACTGATGAAAGACTACATTACTAGAGAGGATTCATAACACCATCTAAAACTGCGGGAAGATCTGACCCGACGAGCCTGCATTCTGCAGGTTTCGGCTATGGATGTGGATTCCTGTTGCCGGTATATGTAAGTGCATACAGAAAATGAAGAACCTCTTTTTGCAGCAGTCCTTTTTTTTAAGTTGCAAATAAGGCCAATATTTGCTTCTGCTAAGTGCACTTTAAAAGTAGTAATGCTTATTGGTCAAAAATGTCTTAAATTGCTCGTTTTTCCCATGTAAACTGTGAGTACAAGAGTAATCACGTTTAACCAATAGTGTCGAATTGTTAGGATTGGAATGTAGAGGATGATAAGAAATCCATGCAAGCCAGACCCCATACAACAATTGAGGGCATTTATATTTAATGTCTGTCATGCAAAACATTCCTAAGATTAAAAAGTATCACAAATGCAAGAATAAATAAAGTAGGTCACAGATCAGTGTTACCTAGACAGTTTTGTCAGATGGTAGCTTGTTCTGCTTTCTGAATTTCAATGCCCAAACATGATGATTACTACCCTTTTTTTCTGCTTTGTTTCATTCAGATTTCAGAGCCAAGTGTTCAGAAACTTTACTTAAGCTCACACACTGAAATTTCAATTTCATTTGTGCAACAGCCACATCTCGTCCTCTGCCAGTCCCTGAAATAGGAGCAAGCAGAGCACAGTGTTCCAATACAAACTGTTGTTAACGAACGGTTAGGTGATACGGGAATGGGGTGTGATTATTACAACTACTCAAATAATATGTAGAACTATCTCAGTTGTTAGCCCCCAAAATCACATAGTAGGGTTTTTTTCGGAAAATGATTAGTTAAATTGCTAACTGAGCTCTAGTTTCTCTCATTCTTAGTCTTATTCTAAGTCCAAAAAGTAATCCTTACCCCAGAGACTTTTCTGCTCATTAAACCCACCGGCTCTTTGTGCCTGTCCTCCGAAGTGGCTCCTTTCCACCGGAGGGCACCAGATACACGTGTTTAAGCTGCATTTCTATTCGTTTCATGAGGCTAGTTCTCCCTCCTAATAAGATTACTTACTCCACAACCGATATGGACCTACTTAAATTCAAAGTACACAAAGCCTTGGCATTTATATATCTATTATGCTTTTCAATACCAAAACCTGTCATATTTTACTTTGTTCTAGAGTAGATAGGTGGTTCATACACAACTGAAATAATCTCTTTTTTTTTTTTTTTTTTTTAAATCAAAATTGGCTGTAAGTGTAATAGGGAATAATCTGGTTTTCATTGCATTTTTTAATTCATGCACACAATTCTGCAGAAAAGCTATAGTTTTACTAGTGATTTCCTGCGAGTGCCATCAGAGTCACCCCACAGGCTTCTTCTACAGATTCTTCATTTCTGTTACAAGTCAGTCAACGTATGATGAAAACTGCTGCACCTCTCTCCCTTAATGACATCAACTAAGTAGGAAAATGTCCTGGTTTATTTATGCATCTCTTTGCAGCTTTTTTCTCCTATAGGGCAAAGACGAATGTAGCATGGGAGAGGTAGAGAGGCTTGGAGGCGGATGTCACCTTGGTGGAGCGTTGCATTTCTGGGATAGGGAGGGGAAGTCTGTTGCCAAGTCAAACAGCAATTGGGGGTTGGACTGGGACTAGATGACATTCAAATGTCACAGCTCATCAGCTACGCTCAGGCTTCTGGCTCCAAATGCTGGACAATTCCCACGAATGGCTTGCTTTGTGTGATACTTTAAAGAGCAGGCACATCATGAGATTTAATGTGGCCTTCCTTTCCGGGCCATTTCATATTACCTCTTGGTCAGAGAGAAACGTGAAGTCCCAGAAGACTCAGGCCAGCTGGACATTTCAAGGCTGAGACCCAAATTATCTGAAGATTGACCGAAGCTCTACAGAAGACCCTGTGGTTTGCTCCCCTTTGCTCTCCTACCCTCTCTAAAGCTTGTCTGGTGATAGGACCAAGATTTCCCGGGCTCTGGGCCAATTCTGTAATGAACTACCATCCCACATTTTTGCTTAAAGCCAGTTGTATTTTGGCCTTTCCTCTAACAAGCTTGCAGCAGCCGCACTGCTGAGTGCAGGAAAGGCCGTGCAGAGGCTAAGGGGGCTCCACTGTGACCAGGGCTTAGCAGTCAGTTTGAAGTCTCCTGAGATTTTATATTTTAAGATACACAGGGAAAAAACTCTCCCTTTCATAGGATATCAGGGTAGGCATGGAAATGAGCCCTTCCTGACTCTGCTAGCATGGAGGCTTGGAGGAATCAGCATTAATTTTCCAGCCTCCTGTGAACCTCAGTCCTATAATTAGATCCACATATTGTGCCCACGTAGAGACATAACTGGGGCTGGAAGGTTTCTTCTGCTCATCTCCAGATGTGTCTCCTGCCTCAGCTGAGGCAAATGTTAGGATTAACAGCTCCTAACAGGCAAGGTCATTGAAGACATCCACTGCCCCAAACAGCCACAGCAATGGTACAATTGCTTTGCCTCGCTCATGGGTATCACTGAGGTTGTGCTCATGCAGATGACATTTTTTATCCTTCCAGAATGCTAAGGAGGAATTTGTTTGTTTGCAGTAGACTATTTTTACTGCACCTGAATTCATTAATCTCTCCAAAAATAACGTTGAAGACACATGCATAAAAAAGCATATTTTCAGCTTGCCATGGACAGAACTAGACACCCCCAGTGAGCGCTTTCCTGATGGCTTTGATTTAGTATTTTTGCATGCATGCAAAATCAAATGCCAGAAAAGCACAAGTGAGTAAACTTTATCTGAAAAGGGGGGGGGGGGGGGGGGGGGAAGGACCTCTTTTTTCCCTGAGCTACCATTGATTTACTGTGATGAGAGTTTTAATCAAGTCCTTGTACCTTTAAGCCATAAGTTATTAGAGGAGAGCAGGGACAGTCTTTCTGAGGACTTGCTGACACCCTGAGCTTTAAAGATTATTAATCAAAAATGTGGTATCAGAGGAGGGTTTTTTTGGGGTTTTGGGTATTTTTTTTGCAGGCACCACTAAACTGCCAAATAATGTCAGATGGTAGAGAACAATGTGAATCCCCCATGGAGATCTATAAATAATAGCTATAAACGTGCCTCATAAATTAGTCAAGGGTTTATTTTCTCCTACTTGCATTCCCTCCATCACGTTCAAATTCAATTTTATTCATCCGGTTCCTCACCCTGCGCTGCTGTGTGGGAAGCTTGGGTAGAAATCTCTAAATGGACAAGGCTGGAGCTCTGCAGGGGAGGTTTCCACTGTAACAGGCACAAGCCAGTCCTGCAGAGAGACTTCCAACCTAATGCCAGAGCCGGTCCCCTTGTCATATATTCCCCAAAGATGCCATACACCCTGCATAGTGTCTTGGTTCACCCACAGACTAAGTTTTGTACCTGAAATGAAATACAAACCATAATGGGCCTGAGTCACGCTCCACAGAGAAAACCCATGGCGTGACAAGGTTTTTTCCCCCCTGAACAATGTACTGGTTTTGTGAAGATCCTGGAGGGAGGGAGTATTTCTGGTTTAGGCTTTTGAGGAGGACAGAAAGAAGGTTTAAGACATGCAAAACACAAGTTAAACAGTGACAATGGAGTGGAAAGGTCCTACCCAGCATCCCAAAATAACTCAGTGGGACAGCCAGAAATACAGAGAGACTGTCTTCATTAAACAGGGTTGTTTCAAGAGGCATAAACCAGTCCAATGGGAGGAGCAAGACACAGATGGTAGATGCTGTGTACATCTGTGTGCATGTGTGTATGCGTAATACCTTAGAAAGGGCAATTATTGTCCACCCGTGCCTAAGCCAAGGTAACCACTGGCGTAGCCGTATGTGGTTTAAAGTGGTCTCTGCTTATATGTAAACATTGCCACGTATAAAAATGATTAATTGGCAGATTAGAAATGTGACCCCAAAAGGTATTGTTCTCTGTGATGAAAGACGAGCCTGGCCAAGGATTTACAGCCCAAGCGTCTTATTGCCATAGTAGGGCTGTGCTTGCAGGCGAGGTTATTATGGTGAATGTTAATGATGACTGCATCTGGGTAAAAGCCTCTCCATCACCTCTCGCTGTCGATGCCTCTTCCGTAGCTATGGAAATGGCACCTTCTGTTCAGCTGCTGCTTCTGATTAAAATTCAAGTGGAGAGGGATGGGGAAAGAAAAGCCAGGGGACAAACACAGCTGATGAGCCAAGCAGCATGGAGAGGAGGGAGGCTGCAACGTACCTGTTCAGCTTCTCAGAGAGAAAGAGGGTGCTGGGCTTAGTTACTCTTATGATGGCAATTTAGGATGAGAGCCACTGTCCCATTTGCCCAGCATGAAGTCTAGATTAAGAAAGAGTCCCTGCCATGAGGAACTTGCACTTGGAGTACCCATAGGAATGGCAAACACAAAGGCAAGGTGCTTTGCCCCGGACATCACCAACCCTCTCCCTTGCAGAGGCAGGTAAAGAGATGGGGTTTCCTGGCTGCTGCGTTGCTTCCCGTGGTTTTGGCTGCTGATTAAAATCCTTCAGTAGTTTTTGTCTCTTTAAGTCTGTAAACACATTTGCAAGAACAATAGCAGCTTAATGGCAGATTTCAAAGGTCTGTCATACATCATTTTCTAACGCAGATTTTGTGTAACTGCCTCTGGCTTCAAAAATTGGAATAAAGAAAGGGGCTCCTGCAGTATGTGTAGGAAAAGAACCATAACTTGGTTATTATAAATTCATGCTATTGTGACTATGACACAGTGGTAGTAGAGGAGCATTCAGCCAAAATTGGGGCTCTGCATTGTCTGAGGCAAACACGACTGTGCAGAGCATTAATACGAAAGATGGATAAAGGAGGTGTGTTATTGCTTAGGATGCTCTCCATTTTAAAGCTGGAGAACAGAGGCCCAGAGAGCTGACGTGAGTCATCCCGAGTTATGCAGGAACACTGTGGCAGAACCAGGAGATGAGTTAATCTGCTGATCCCAGCCCAGCACTGGGCTGCACAGTACAGGTAAAGTGGCTGCTACAACATTGAGGGCTGACTCCTCAGCCTAATCCTGGCTCCTTAGCCTCGTCTCCTGGAGCCTCACTGAACCACAAGGTCAAAGGCACACTCGACAGCCTGAGGTTGGAGGGCTACTGGGAGCTTTGGCATTTTGAATGGGGCAACATCTGCTCACTGAGCAATTTACAGAGTCAACACCTCGTTTTGACAAGTTCACCACAAAGAAATAGAATTTGGAGCTGTTCCATGGCCCTGCTGTGCCATCTTGGATCTCATCCTCCAAAAGCTTTTAAGGTAAAACAACGTTCTTTTACTGTTGAAATCCTGTGTAAATATTGAATTATCTGCCTGGTCTCAGCACAAGTCGGTTCCCTGTGCTTGAAAGCAGCATATGCTACCAGCGTTGTGCTATCATTATCATCCTCTAGCAGTGCACAGCCTCCTGAGGTCAGGAGTGCTGTCCCTGGAGGACTGCCTTGCTAGCTTCCTTGTCATCTTATTGCTCAGGCATAGGTCTGGAGCAGGGTTTGAGCTCAGAGACACCTGGATCAACACACAAATTAAAGGTCCAGCTCTATTAATTTGCAGATAATGCAATAGGCCATGCCCTAGCCACTACAGGGCAACCATGGATCTCAGTGGGGTAATTCAGGTTAGCATGAATGATATTGCAGAAATACTGAGTCTCTTTACCATTCAGTGAAGGTAGTAGGTATAGATAACAGACCATCAGTGTTTTCTAGGAGACACCATGCCGAGGCTGCATTCTGGGACTATAAAAACACCTGTGCTGGAAACTGTCCTATAAAATTAATTATAAGCATAAACTTTATTCTGACCTGCCCCTTCCCAGTGCAGTGCTCTGACACTTGTGGCTTGGTAACGTTGACCCTGTGCTCAGGGTTCAGCCTTGGGGGGCCTGACCCTTACTGGAGAAGCCTATCCCACCTCCATCAGGTGTCTTCAGAGAAAGCACAGGTTTGACTCTAGATTGATTCTTGTGTTCGCAAGACATGATGTATCACTTCACTGCTCCCCAAAGTGCTAGAATCAATAGTTCAGGAAGCACCCTTGCTGACAAGCCCAAAGCAGGCTTATCTTCCCTTCTTTAAATGTAAATACAGTACCAGTAACAGATTCTCCGGTCCTTGGGATGTCATTAAGGCATTTGCTTACCATCACTAGATTGCACCAGCACAGACTGTGTGATCTATGGATTTGACCAACTGCTTAGATGTGAAAGATTTTGTATTGTAACAAGCTTTGTCCCAAAAGGGATATATTCAGATCTATTTAATCTGTATAAATCTTTCTATTTTATTTTAGCAGAGCTACTCTGAAGTCATATCAGATTTTGATCCTAGTTTTATTGTTGTGACTCTTACTGTTTTCACAACGTTCCTGCATATCCATACTGGGTTTGGAGCAGAGGTTAGGACATACAAATCATCCTTGGCATGGAAAGAGTTAGAATGAGCTTGATAGGCTGGTAATTAAGATCAGATTCTGGCTTATAGCATCTCTTCCCTCCCTCCCTCTCTCCAGCTCTGGCTAAACAATTGTGCTGGGAACTTCAGCTAGAACAAATCAGCTCAAAATAATTCTGAACAGTTTGTTTTTTCAATTAGACAATGCAGACAGAGAGAGAGACATCCCTATGAAAAATTATGGATCTTTTCCCTGCTAAAATCATCACTTTCGCTCCTCCAGATTTCACTCATCTCCACATTAGTGCCCAGAACATTACCTGCTTTAGTGGACAGCAATGACTCAGCCAGGCAAGGGAGTACGTGTTCCTCGCAGCGTGGCAGCCCCGCGGGTCAGAAGATGAAGCAGTAGTTGATACAGAGGGAACATTGTGCCTTCCTGAGGACTGGATCCAAATGGGAGGTGAGCTATTATTAGCATCAGTGTAGGTGCTTTTAGAAACGTGCCAGGCTGTGGCTACAAAATCAAGAGGGAAAACAATGTGCCATGGCAAAGGTGCCTCTGGTAGTTCTTGCAGGAGATGCTTTTCAGTTCACCCCACACTGCAGCCACGCATCTGGCTTTGGACCATTTCTTTATTCTGCACTGCTTTACACGCACTGATTTTAAAGTGCCCGTAGGACCACTTTAGGTTCCATTTGTCAGAGTGGAAAGAATATATTTTGACATTCACATTATTGTACAAACAACTTAGCCAGCATCTTGTTGCCTCAATAGAAAGAATAAGGAAAACAGCCCCAAAGGTGCTACTTAGAGCTCAAATACAACCCCAGTGCCGCTTTGTGATTCTGAATGTTCAACTGTGATTTAAAGCCTTTTCCCCCACAGATCGGGCAAGGGGGAAAGGTTTCTCCCCCTGGACAAGCTACAATAAGTCTAAGAGTGCTTCCTTCCCAGTACTGAGTAGCAAGAGTCTCTACTCTTCCAACTCAGTGGGGGATGCCTGCAACGAAGATGCTTGAAATTGGTGCCATGCTGATGTCTGCTTCTGGTTTTGGGGCTGGCTTCGTGCCTCAGTTTACCTTCTGTAAAACAGAAATACAATTCTGACCACCTTTATAAGCAGCTTGGAGTTGTCCCAATAAACGCCGTCACATAGAAACTATATTATTAAACTAAATATGGTTAGGTTTATTCTTGTGCCAGAGCAATAAATCACATTCTCAGAAGCAAAAAACCCCCTTGGGCTCAAAATTTTTCAGCTCAGATTCATTTTCCTTTCTCTTCTGACAGTCTAGTGTTGATTTCAACAACAAAGACCGTGTCCTTCGCGACCGAACTGCGCTGCCTTTCACCAACCTAAAAAAAAATCACGGAGTAGAGCAGAGTTCCCTTAACCCTGACAAGGCCTAGCAAACCCTCAGAGCATCTCTGACCAAATCCTAGGGCTGCAGTGGGAGGCACCCAGCTGCAATGGGGGCCCTACGGTCTTTTGGGCAACCATCTTTGTGGTTTACTGGTAATCAGTCTTTATTAAATGCGCGCATGTGGATGGTGCTGAGTTTTATTGGGCAATGCCTTTTGATCTGGTGAACAACGGAGAACTCATTAGCACAGCTCTGAAAAATCCTTCTTCAATCCCCCTTCGTGCAGCTGAACAGATCAAAATCTGGAAACATCAGAGAGGAAAAAAAATAGAAAACAGTTTTTGTCCTTTTTGCTCTTGTGGGCTACTCTAGTGTTAACAAACATTCATTCTCTGTTACTGCAGACTTCACCCTTCCCAGCACAGTGAGACTGGCTGGTGTTTTTTATTTTCTAATCCAGCTCTAAATCAGTTTTTCCTGGTAGTTTATTTCTAGATAAGCAACAGCCACCAGAGGGCAAGAGTCCCCCATCTGGGCTAGAGAAATCTCTCCCAGTGCAGCCATCCCATATTAAAAACAGGCTGATCCAAACTCACTTAAATCAATGAGAATATTTCCATCCACTTCAGTGGTCTTTGGATTGGGTCCTAGAGTTCTTTTAGTATTAAAAAAACCCCAACAAAACCAGCAAGATGTTTTATATAAACTTAGAAACAAGGTTTTATAAACTGAAAAAAAGCCCCTGGCATTTATACACTTTGGGTTTCACTGTAACTTGTCACTTGGATGTTAAATGGTTCTTTTTATTTATAATAAGTTTATTTTTTAAATACTCATGTTATGAACAAGCCACAGCAACAGAGGGGAGGTAATCCAAAACCCTGCAACTTTTCTTTTAAATCCTCTTTGAAAAGCTGTGCCTGTCTGGTGTTGTAATGGGTCTAGCAGTGCTCACTAATACTCACACTCAAATCTAAGTGCCTATAAGACAGTTTTAGGCCATAATTTAGCAGAGTATGTTGGCATGTGCTTGGCTATAGGCATGGTACCAGCTCATTGACTGCAATGGGAATTGATGAAGCCTGAGGTTTGAAATCCTACTTTGCCTCCCAGAGGAAAATCCACAGTTCTAATCCCAGACCCCAGCCCAGGTGCTGTCTGCAGTGCTCCGGTAACCAGTGACAAAAAGACATGCAGAAAGGAGCGATGGACATAACCCCAGCCACACAATTCGCAGCTGGGGAGGAACATGAGGAGAACTGGATTACATTTTAAATTTTAAATTTACAGGCTGGACTGATGGGCCAGGGCCAACTGCATGAGATTCAACAAGGCTCAGTGCCGGGTCCTGCACGTGGGTCACAACAACCCCAGGCAACGCCACAGGCTGGGGGAGGAGTGGCTGGAGAGCTGCCTGGCTGAAGAGGACCTGGGGGTGTTGGTTGACAGCCACCTGAACATGAGCCAGCAGTGTGCTCAGGTGGCCAAGAAGGCCAATGGCATCCTGGCCTGTATCAGGAATAGTGTGGCCAGCAGGACCAGGGAGGTGACAGTGCCCCTGTACTGGGCACTGGTGAGGCCGCACCTCGAGTGCTGCGTTCAGGTTTGGTCCCCTGATTACAAGAAGGACATGGAGGTGCTGGAGGTGCTGGATGGCCAGAGAAGGGCAACGAAGCTGGTGAAGGGTCTGGAGCACAAGGCTGGTGAGGAGCGGCTGAGGGAGCTGGGGTTGTTTAGTTTGGAGAAGAGGAGGCTGAGGGGAGACCTTATGGCTCTCTACAACTGCCTGAAAGGAGGCTGTAGCGAGGTGGGGGTCGGTCTCTTCTCCCAAGTAACAAGTGATAGGATGAGAGGAAACGGCCTCAAGCTGCGCCAGGGGAGGTTTAGGTTGGATACTGGGAAAAACTTCTTCACCAAAAGGGTGGTCAGGCACTGGAACAGGCTGCCCAGGGCAGTGGTTGAGTCTCCATCCCTGGAGGTATTTAAAGAACGGATAGATACGGTGCTCGAAGACATGGTATAGATGGACTTGGCAGTGATGGTAGGTTGACGGTTGGACTCGATGATCTTAAGGGTCTTTTCCAACCTTGACGATTCTATGATTCTATGATTCTATGAAATTTTCTCTCTTCTGTCTGAGTACATCTGAACCTATATTTTCCAGAAGCGTGAATATAAAGACCTCCTGGGTTCAACACACTAAATCCCTCGCTGACCCATTGTATGATTCAGGGCAAAGTCACATTTTCTAATTTTACAGCTGAAGAAATGGACATTAAATACCTTTAATAAGGCTTAGACAGCATCTCAAAAGCTGCCTAGCTCCCCGGGGTTGCCCCAGGGAAGGACAGCAGGAATTGTATGTTGCCTTCAGTGGGAGAAGAGCTTTGGCCAATGCAAAATACTTAGGAAAAAAGTCTCCCCAATAAAGTTTATAAAGCCCTTTCACGTTCTCTGATGAAAGATGCTATTGAAGTGCATAGTGTTTGCTGGAAGTTTTCCCTCCCACCTACTGCACTGTTTCTAGGCAAATATGTTGCCCTTTTGAATAATATTGCGTGGAGGGAAAAGATAAACTTCTGTAATTATCCTTTCCGTTAGCGTGGCTGTGCTGAAAAGACAAACTACCTTCTTCAGCACTACTGCTCACAGAAAAATTGGACCTGAAGCGTACATGGGAAGATTAGACTGACTTTAAAACATCTTTCCTCACACCCTGGTTCTTAAGGATGCTACAGCAGGGTGCAAAAACAGTTCAAAAAAGCCCTGGGGTCCACCAAGACCTCACTTCCACAGGGAAAGTCATCATCTCCAAGCTGTAGCAGAGGTGAGGAGGAGTCCGGGGGTGGAGGAGGAATTGCTGCCAGTTTATCAAGAAAGCAGGAATGAGGAATGTGCCCAAACTCTCACACAAAGATCTGTGTCAAAGTCATTGCTTGAACGAGGTTCTTCTGAGAGCCCAGACGGCCTCCCTGCTGCCTGATCCCCCTGGCCGACATACGTATGGTGGTCACCAAAGGGAAAGAGTTGGAAACACGTTGGTTACCCTGGCCACCCTCTGTTTTGTGTTGAGATTATTTCAGGCTTCAGGGCTGCCAAAACTTACACTGACACTAAACCCACTTCATTTGAGCACCAAAAGAGCTTAGGAGAAAGCTCAGGAACATCTGAGAAGATAATATTAGCACGTCTCCCAGTTTGGAAGTGCAGTTTGCTACCCAATATCAGGGGAGAGTGGAAACTCCTATTTTGAGACAAACCTCTTGGCATCAGGCCTGCCCTATGAGTTCAATTTAGAAATAAGGCAAATTGCAGATGCCATAGTCATAGATCTGGGCCAGAAATTATTCACCCACTGCCTTTGTGTTGCATGAAAATGTTCCCAGTGACAAGCACTCACGATGGAAGGATGCAAGAATGACTTGCAGAGAAAATAATCTAAAGCCCAGAGGGAGGAAGGCAAGCGCTTCCTTTCTGGCTTGAACATGAGAGTTAATGAGCTAATGTGGTAGAGACCAAGGACATTTCACTGGGGAACCTTCAATAGAGACAGTGAGGACAGAAGTGCCGGTCTGAAGGCATAAGGAGATCCTACCAGGAAAGTGCTCTTCTCGTACTGCCTTCCTTCTCCAAAGAGATTTAATTCATTAGGTACAAGTAATGAGTTGTCAGGCTACATCCAGTCCTATTTCTGGTTGCTGTGGTTCCCTCTGTAACAATCTGTGGTTTAAGAATAAAGAGAAAAATAAAATGCTTCTTCTCATTAGAAGAGAAAGTCTGAAATAATGAAATTTCTGCCAGAAAAATGATCTGTGCCTTTGTGCGCTTAGAAAGAAGACAAGCATTTGCAGTTTTGTAGTTGTCAAAGATGTTTAGATTCCTAAATATTAAGTCTTTTTTTAAACGATGATTCTTTGGTTAATTCCTTGATTTGTTCCAAGATCAGGCCCAAGAGTTTGAGGCTGAACTATCACGTTCTTTAGACACTCATTTAGACTTATTAAAAGTCTTTTAGAGATGGAGAATTTGTCATGTTGCTTAGTAATGTATTGATGGTGATTTTCTCTCACTAATAAAAATAAAAAAATGCAACCAATTTCTGTTTTTTTTTTTTTCCCCAGACCCCAACTTTTCTAAATGAAGCAAAAAGAGAAAAATAGTCTCACTTTCTTCAAAGAGATCTTAGTGGTCCCAAAGAGAACAGAAATCCCATTTCTATATCATGCTGCTTATTCTCAAGCTGCAGGGTTGGAAGCTGTTGGATAATATTACCAATGCAGATCTGAAAGAGGCAGATTTCTTTTTCTTTGGTTGCCTTAAAAAATGACTTCTCATTTTTTTTAAGTGTTAATTTTTTTTCTGTGGCTTGATTCTTTTGTCTTTGAATAATTCCAGCCTTGCCATTTACTGAGAAGTTCTCTCTTCTAAATTTAGATTAGTGTTACTTGCTTTCATAAGAAGTGCTAATATCCCTTAGGTTAAGAATAATTAGATGTTAATTTTCAAAACCTGAAAGGAAATTATACCTCTAATTCATCATTTAGCATAAAATAGCTGGTTTGAAAGGCATACATAGCTACATTAAACACAGGTCTAGCCATTTTTTTCCTAAACAAAAATTAACCTCAATACAAATTAGGATGATATGATTCTAGTTAGATTAATGACACCAATTAGGCTAACATGTTTCTAAAGCTCTCAGAGTTCATGGGAGAAGAAGGCAGAAGATCAGCAACTGCAAAGCAGCATAACTCCTCCAGCTGCGTATTGCTTTACCAGCTCTCACATCTCTAGAATTAACCCGTCTACAGCAGCTGAACCTGTACCCCACTGACAAGTTGCTCACAACCTGCTCTTCCCCAAAAAACCTTAGAAGCAGGGTTTCCTCTGTTGGAGTAAGCAAAATTTACCCAAAAGGAACTGGGGAACCTTGGCTGTATAAAAAAAGGGTAAGAATGCTACATAGCTCGCTATGGTGATCAAAAAGTTTCATGTGAAGGGTTAATTTTGCCATGTCAATCTTAACATTTCCTTGGTCTTCTCAGTTATTCGCAAGCATTTTCTGCTGATGTTTCTGAGGCTGGCATTCTCCAAACCTACCTCCCTACGGACATCTGCCTGGCTGGCTCCGGCATCTCCCTAGCCTGCTGCAACACCTTTGCAGAGTCGCCCATCGCATGTTCTTATTCAGGATGAGCCTATACATGCCTATATTAGCCTATACATGCCTCAAGCAGTTGCAAGGTAGATTTTTTCCTCCCGGTACATTGCCATTACTGCCAGTGGGATCAGAAATAAAATCTGGCGGCAAAGTTCATGGCTCTGAACAGCCAGTGTAAATCCGTTGCCTCAGTGCAGATAGTGGAGCAATATACTGGTGTAAAATGGGTGGACAAACAGATTGGGGGCAATTCCCTGTCTCCCCTTACTTTTTTTCCATCTTCATGGGTTAGTGTAGCATCACTTTCTCTTTCCAGCTGTGCTGTCAGATCCTCTTCTTACCCCAACTTTCCTCTCAAACTTGCAGACCTGAGTAGACCACAAGATGGCAAGGCTGTACAGACCATGCCCAGAACAGCTACTGCGGACACAACGGGTGTTTATTGGCCAATTTGCTGTTTGCCACCTGCTTCGATAGATACTGAATTGTATTTTTATACATAGCTTCCAGCAAAACAAATGTCCCCAGTGATGTGAACACTGGGTTCTGGAGTGTTTAGGCATGATCCTTTTGCAGCACCAGGAAGGGGGCGTATGATTCTTATGAGTCCTCTGGAGCCTTTCAATATGCCCAGATCCATATGTAAATATAGCTTGAGATGAGATTTATATTCAGATATTTCCCGGTGAAGCCAGCAGACACTCCAGGCATTTTACAAATGAAACAACCACCCAACCAAGCCTTGTAATTTAATTTAACTGCCTCTTTTTGGGTATGTGTCATGCATTCAGAATTAGACAACTGAATTCCCAATCAAATGTTCTTTGGATATAACAACATTGTGAAAGGCATAAAAGTGTCTTAAAATAGCTTGCTAACAACCACATGGAACCTATTCTTTTGGCAAAAAGAGGAGGCAATTTATGGGTCTGGACTCAGTGCTCATAAATAAGTACATGTTCCTTTTTCTTTGCATTGGCACGTTTTTGGCTTTTCAGATTCACCATGCACTTTATAAATTCTCATATAACTATTCAGACAGTAGATGGGAATGCACAGGCTTTTTTTGGGGACATGAATTTATCCCATTTGAACTGCCTGACACAAGTTCTCTGTTAACCTTGCAACGAAATTCCTCCTGGGCTGGTTATTCGAAGTTTCCCTGCAAAGCCTTTTCTGTTTTAACATCCTGAGAGCAAACAAGCTGCTTGTTTTGCCGAACCTGCTCTAAATATTATTTTCATTAACGGGAGCAGCAGCGAGTTAAAGCCAACAGCAATTTTAGTTTGTTGCCTCCATGTTTTGTGATACTCGGTAACAACAAAATGCCTTTCTTGAAGTAGGTAAGTAATAGGGTTGAGTCTGGAGTGGAGGAAAGACAGGCAGAATGGCAGAAACACACAGAGTCTGGTGATTAAACGCAACTGTCTCAGTATACGCCACCATGCAGTAGTACCTGAACTAAGTACTAAGAAAAACAGACTGAAGAGATCTTTTTCCCTGCGATTATGCTGTGACGGGATTCTGAATGAGGAATATTGACACTGGAAAAGAGAATCAGTTTTCTAAGAGTGTAGAAAAATGTAAGGCCAATGGAATAATAATAATAATAATAATAATAATAATAATAATAATAATAATAATAATAATAATAATATCCCCAAACCAAATAAACCCCATCCATCTCTGAAATGGATCTCTCTCAGGATTTTTGAGAAAACCTTATTTCTTAGAGGTCAGTTGACACACTGGATAACGTAATATGTGATGAAAAGGCTGGTTTCTGTAAAAAATCCACAATATGTTAAATCCACAATGGGTGTGAGGACTTAAAAGCTTGAATACAAAAAAAAGCTGCAGGGGTTATGTGTGTTTTGGGAAAAGGTTGCTCTTTGTAGTGTTGGCTGTCTTCTCCCTGAATGCCAGAACATGTCTTTCAGAAATGCCAGTTTTCAGAAGGGGAAGCACCTCTCCATGAGATCACCTTTACATTATCCCTTTGGAGTTCAGCTGTGGGATATTGCCAGACTGGGAATCCTCAGGCTATAAAAGCCACTGAAAAAGGTTCTTCCCATTTCCAAAATAGCTGATTTTCTCTAATTCTTAGGATTAAAACTAAATAAATAAAATGTTAGGGGGGATTTGGTGTCTTTTACTTTTGGGGGGTGCTTAGTGACGCCTGGGTTTAACAATACTGCCTGTAATCAACAGATTTGGCTCGTCATCCCTTTTACAAGTGCTCAAGGAAAGAAATGCTTTTAAAACCTAAGGCTGCCTGGTAATACTCTTCCTGCATGCCCCCTCCTCCACTACATCTCCGGATATAGCACCATTAGTTTGAGATTTTTATGACTCTCAAGGGAAATGCAGAACATTCCTGAAACTGAAGTAGCATTTTGGAGTCCCTGAGCTGGAGTTCAGATAGCACAGTCTCTCTCAAGGATAAATCATGGGAGCTGCCAACATATGGGATATTTGGTTTAAGAGGCATGGGGCCAATAAACATCTATACTGTTACTTGGTTCACTAATAAATAGTGAATGTTTCATCTCGAAGCAGCTCAGTGTGATTTCCAGCAGCAACTTGGTGATAAAGAAGCATCACAACTGACGGTAGGTAGTGTTAGCAAAAAACTAACTTGCCATGAAGGCTTCATTTGCTGCCAGCTGCCTCCATCTCAGCAGCTATAATGAGAAAAAAAAGACCAGTAAAGGAACGAGCAGCAGCTCTTCAGCTTTATGTCAACACCAAACAATCGCAGTTGTGAATTTTAATAAAAAATACTATTTAATGGTTAAAAAAACCCCAACCAGTAAAACAAAAACCTCTAGTATAGCAGAGCTTTAGCTGGGCTGAAATACTGCCATGGATTTCATTGAGTGCAAGAGGAATTTCTCCGGTTTTCACCCCTGAGGAGCTGATATGTTATGGTTAAAAACTCAGGAGTATTTGAGAGATACTTGAGGGGAGGGAAATATTGCATAAGCCAGAGAATGTGTTACTGTGTTCATATACACTTCAGTCCTCTAAGTTATTGCTCCTGGGTATGTTAACATGAAAACTGGACAGGAGCTGAATTCAGCATTCATCAGCATGAGTTGTTACGTCCCAGCTGTCAACTCCCTTTTCCACCGTATAGGTTAGGAATAATACTATATATGTTGTATATAACTAAGCCTGCTTAGGCCTAGATGGTCTCCTGGCAAATCCTGTTTTCTGTGAGCTTAAGCATGTGTGACTGATGAGGAAAAAAGAAATGTGTAAATGCTGTCTCCTCAGCATTAGTCAGTAGAGGACTTGTCACTCAGTAAGGAAGCAGGATGCAGCTGCAAAAAGCCCTGTTTTCCACAGCCTTGGCCAGCTCCATCAGTAGGGATCAGCTGCTGAAAGGAAAATCAGGTGTGTGTTGGGGTGAGGGAGGGAAAAATGCAGAATTGTGCAAGTGTGAGTGTATGGCTGTCCATAGTGAGGAAACAAGCAACAAATGAGCTATTTAATGAAGCCCTCTAACACTTTCTTCCCTTTTCAATAGATACATGAAGGAGTGAAGAAACAAGTTAGGAATCTGCAAAATCAAGTGTGTGCTCTTACTCTTGGTCAACAAGTTCAGGGTAGGTTTTTTTTTTTGAAAATAAATCTCATACAGAGCTCAGGTTTCTAAAAAAAATCTTTAGATGAGCTGATGATAGATTTCTACTTCTTGCAGACTATATTTCCCTCCTCCATTTTTTTTCAATCAATCATCTCAACTGTGAAAATGCCTACAGATGTTGAATAGGGTGCTCTGGGCTCTGGGCTAAGGTTAGACAGGGTCTGCATGTGCACACATATACACACAAATACGTATATATACACATATGATAATGTGATACTGAGTTGGTTTCTGTCCGTCCGCTGTACCAATGAAATGGTATAGTTTTCTTCTCTCTGGAGGTGCAAAGCAACCGTGTTAGTCTGAATACCCAGGCTGAAAAGGAGGTGTGCTCCCTTTAGTCGGCAGATCTATGGATGGGAACTTAACTGATATCCCAACATATTACTGTGCAAAGGGAACTTAAATGCTCTCTTGCCTCTACCAGTAACATCACAGGCCTTTATTTCTGTGTGGCACATCAGCCAAGTGGGGAATAAAACATGGAGGCCTGGAGAGTCATTTGCTTGTGCTAATTGTTAGATCAAATTGTGCTCAGTTTTACATCCAGTGGAGTCCCAGTGAAGTGAAGATCTCAGGGCTTTGTCTAGAAGGTGGTGTTACACCCCATATGAAGAAAGGGGTGAGTTTATACTGAGAAGTAACAGATAAGTAATCCTCAACTCAGTATTACACGAAAGGGCTTTTTCCCCTCATAGTGCGGGGGGAGACATGTGAAGACTGTCAGTTTGACTCTCAGTACTCTTGGATCTCAAGTATTTCTTGCTCATCCTTCTAAAAACTAGTATTGCTACTCCTTTACCTGCAGGGAGTGCTTAGGAGAGTGAATGAACAACTTTCAGTCTGTGATACTAATGTGCTGGTAATCGCTTTTGTGAGAGTTGGTTTGCATTAACCTGGCATACTTCTGCTCTAGGTTAAGGAGCCAAAGGTAACCCACCGGTGAGCTGTCCTGCCGGAGCTATTGGGATTCCCTGGCGACTGACTGCTCAGGATGGGTAAGGAATGCTGGATTTGCTTCAATATATATTTTTAATTGGGTTGAGGGGAAACAGGATAAGCCCTTCATTTTTTTGGATATGGGAGGCATTCATTTTTTTCTGTTTTTGGTTTGTTTCTTTTTTTTCCCCCTCTTTTCTGCCAAAATATGTCAGGAAGAAAATGCAAAAGAAAAAGAAAACATACCCAGAAAGCTTCTATCCATCATGTACTGTGTTTTCTTGAAAACAAAACAGAGCACTTGAATTATAACGAACTGTAAAAGCTAAAAGATGTGCTCTGGTGTGGAAGTGTGTTTGGGTATGATCCTCAGCTGAAATTCAATCCCACTCCTTATTTGTTACATCTCTTCTGTTGTGTACAAGCCCAAGCCATGACTTCAGTTAAACTCTTAGAAATGTTTATGCAGAATTTCTTACTCATCTCTCTGATACACTTTGTGCAGGTTCTCCTTGCTTTGGGAGATAGACTATTTTATTAACAGGACCACTTCTAATTACGTCTGGAAATCCGGCCCTTATGGAGCTAATCATTACAGTGATTAACTAAGCCAGCAGTGACGGATCACTGGTAGCCTGTCCATATAGCTGCTCCAAATCTATTTGCTTCATACAAAAGATAAGGTCAACTGCGCACCCAGGCCAAATCTGGAGAATGGCGTTAAGCTTGATATTGGACAGAAAAAAGCCATTTCCCCAAAGTCATTCAGTCAATTCTGCAGCTTTCTGATAAAGATCAGCGGCCCGTAATTGCATTATGTGAACTAGTGGATTTAAACAAATACCTTCTTGGCTCCTTTACCACTTTAATGAACAGCAGAAGTTTACTGTAACAACTATGGTAACATTAGGCCAATAACAAGCTGAAAGAAAAACTGGATGTTTTCTGGCTCTCGCTTCTCCTGTAATTGCCGGCAGAGTGTCACTTACCATTGTAAAAGTGGTTGAACCTCAATAAAGCTCCTGACTGCTTTGACCTTAGCCTGCAGCTAGATTAACAAAACAAAAGCCGCAGCACTAAGGTTTTTATCCTGCAGGGGACCATGATTAAAACTGTCATAAAATTTCTCACAGGGCCTGAATCTTTATGAAAAAACCTCAATAGCTCTTGAGAGCGTTAGCAGAATTTCTCTAGGAGATGAAGCAGCCCCCTTAACATCACCCGTCCATGAGTTACCAAATACTGCATTCAGACAGAAAAATGCAGTTGTGTTGACTGTGTTGCTTTGGCCAAAGTCATATTTAGTCAGTAATATTCTGCCACTTGCATTTCCCTTGAAGTTCTCACTGGTGAAGGAAATAGCTGTTTCCTTATCAAAGCTGTAGTGTGATGCTAATGTAGATACTAAACTAGCTGTTTCCTTTCACACCAGAGTGGAGGATGACTTTGCCTTTTCATATAGCTAGTTTAAAGTTACATTAAGTTAAAGTTTATGAAACAGCTTGAGAACCTTTAAGGGGATACGTATATGCAGTTTCCATATTGGAAAGGCTTAATTAAGAAATGCTTCTAAAAGCACTTGAAGATACTTGACTGAAGTGCACTGCACGAATAGTATTTAATAGGGTATTTTAACTACTGTGGCATCTATAACACTATATCTTGTAGTCGTAAGAAAATCCAGAGCTGTCCTGGGATTTGTTGGTGGATCTCATAGGAAACAGAATTGTTTTACTTTATTTGTTTAAACCTTATTTGTAATGCTGAACACAGACATTATTGTTGAAATTAATGTGTGGAACTGATGTAGGGAAAATGGAAATGTTGCTTTTTCTCTTGATTATGTAATTTTGGAGGAAATCAAGGACCTCCTGGAGCATCCTGCATGTGTTATTTCACCCTGATGGCTCAAGTCAGGGAAATAATCCCTAGTAGCCTCAGAAATGGCCCTGAGCAGATCTTCGTGGCAGTGGAGTACTTAGCTATGCCAGCCCATGGTCAGGGTATGAGTGAAAGCTGTACCTTTTGCTTTCACATTTAAGACAGGCAAAAATAGCAACCTTGTGGCTCTTCTTCACAGTGCCATTAGCAGACCAGCAGAAACTCTGGTAGGAACCTTTGACATTACAAAAAAAAGGATATGGTGGGGGCAGTTTATTGAAGAGACTGAGTGGACAGAAGCTGCTGAGAAACTAGCAAAGACATCTGAGAAGCTGGAAGGGGGTAGGAAGTTTATCCCAGAAAAAGCACAGGCAGAATTTGCCAAATTCATGTACTTGTAATGAAATGAAACAAATGCACCAACAGGATTTATTTTTGTCTTGTCATATGTCAGCTTTTCAAAATCATTGATGGTATTTTATGAGGCTTCACATTCCTGGGACAGTTGGGATATATCACATTGATTGCGCAGAGGTGAGTTTAGCCACAGTGTAAATGTATTGACTTGCCTAAGGTCAGAGAATCATGACCCGGTTAGGAAAATTAAATCCTCATCCAATATGTCAGAAAATGTAACTCCTTCCTCTCCTCACCTGGCAGGTTCACAGCAAGGGAGTGTGTGCTGTATGAGAGGAAGGACCTATAGCCACATTACTAAGACAGACTGATGTAGTCCTACGTAATCTTAACAGGATTTATTTTATAAAGCCAAGCAAAAATGCGCATTTCCTGCACAGCTTTCCTACCATTGATTAAAAATAACTCTACTTCTTTTATCTGACAGTAAATCTAGTGATCACAAAGGCATTCTGACACTGTAAGTTATTACTTATAGTTGCAACATTTTTCATGTCCGTCTGTAAGTTGAGAAGGGTATTCCTTAGAGCAAGGTCTGTGTCAGTTAAGGACCAAATCTTGGTCCTTAGCTGAAGCTCCCAGGCTCTACTGCAATACCAAGTAATACAGGGTAAATGCACATTGTAAGCCAGAGGAAGAACAGACCTGTAAAAGAAGCAGAAGGGCAACTGGTTTTTTTTTCAATTACAGTTTTTCTCCAGAGCTTCTCTGAGACCTAGGATGAGTCTTTCAAGGGTTTCACCAGTCACAGCTACAGCCAGGGCTTTCTAGGTTCCTAGTGTATCAGCTGTTTCGGAAATCTGTCTTTCCTTCTCTGTGTCTCAGTTCTCCCTTTATAAATCATGGAAAATAATAATTCAGCACTGTCTTTCCCAAAGAGGATTTACATTCTTGGGTTGACAGGGATTGTTCTCTTAGTGTTTGTTTATAAGGAATACAGCAAAATGGGCTGGATTTCATCTGGGACATGATGTTTTACTGTAAGCAAAGTGAATAAGCATGGTAAGGATCTGGGGCCCAAATGAACTTTTCAATCTCCTTTCAAAATTTTTTAAGAACTTAACTTTAACTTTTTACAGTAGAAACACAAGTTTGATTCCTTCATTCTCCTTGTACCTTACTCCCACTAAAACCCACTGAGCTCAGCACTATTAGTAGGAATCTGTACCTGATCCTCTGCCTGAAATGTTTATTGTAAGAGAGTGGTCACATTTGTATAAATACTTCTGGGGGAAAAAAAACAAACAAGCAAAGAGACTTGTAGCTCACATGTCACAAAGTGCACATTTCCCCCAATAATTTATTTGTTCACCTAGCAATATTTCATATACATTCAGTTTTGTTCAAGAAAACGACCAGCATGACTGTTCAAAAATGTCTCATGATAACCAATAGGCCTTTAAAAACAGCACATAGAAAATTTAATGGCATCAGAATACCATGTTCAGAAAATGCAGTGCCCATTTCAAGAAACATCTTTAAAAACCACTGGCAGCCAAACTTGTACAACATGCAGGCAAAATGCTGCGGCAGACAGAAGAAAAAGAAAACATTTTTGCAACCAAAGACTGGCAAAGCAAAAAAAGCCCAAACCAGCTTGCATACAATTCCCACAGTAGTAACGTCAGTAAGTAGAGCTGAGTATTCAGCGATATTCAGCAAAGGTTTTGTATCATGAAACAACGATGCTGTGATCGTGAGCTGAGTGGAATTGCTTTTTAAGTGGAAAACTGCTGAAATGCTGGCTGGGTTTGTGTTTTTTTACTTCAGAAAATGGTTTACAAGGACCTAGTTTTTGCAAATCATAGAAGAAATTTGGATCAATACCAGAAGGTCTTGTCATTCAGTCCGAGACAATGAGTACTGGAAAATAATTTTTGCTTTTCAGTATTAACACCTGGACATTTTTGACTCTGATAAAGATCTTAAAGTTATCGTGATGCTAAAGGAGAGGATATTTCTCAGCCTGGGTTTGAGCTTGGTATAACAGACAGTAATCTGCATTAACTAGATCTTTGAGCATGTTGTGGAACTAAAAGATGTGTTATTTCTTACGTGATAGTTGCTTGGAATACATAGCTCTCCTCTTTAGCAATTCATTTCCCCTTAGCTCACGCTTGCTATTTTTCTCCTTCTCTGTCAGTATGAGAAATATGCAGCATGCTCTGCATAGAAGGCATGACATTTTACTCAAATCCCTAATACAAATGCTTAATCTCCTCCTGGGAAACAAGTGATTCAATTGCATTTATCAAGCTGGGTAGAAGATCTTTATTTTAATGCACCACAAGCTATCTTGTAGCATTTTGGATTTTCATAATACTGTCATATATTAAACAACCTGCTTGGGAATACCTTCAAAAAGTACTTGATTATGCTTATGGATTAGCATCTTTTACAGATGGAGAAGGTTTAGTTTACTTATGTGCAGTGATAGGAAAAGACAGGATTAGTCTATCCAGACAGTCTAACCTTCTCCCTGTGAGTCTCATTATAATTGGACAAGAAACGGAATAAATATTAGATAGATTCGTTCACAGAAAGTGCTAGTTGACTCTTGGGCTTCTGGGAAACAACCTAAAGGCTGATATGCTAGTGAGTCTTAAAGGCTCTGTGCAGAAGGGTGACTGGAAGCAGGTATAAGGAATGCAGCAAGCAGATAGAGAGCAGATACACAAAGCTGCCTCATTATAACAGTTCTTTCATGAGCTATTAGATAACTTTTCCTTCTGGCAAACGATGACACTGCGTGGTGCAGGTCCCAGATATGCCTTGAGCTTAGGACAACATCCTGAAGACCGACTGACTTTTCTCTTTGGCTCTGTTGTTGGAAGCAATCATCCAGAAATATTTGGTGTCAACAGCCTGTCCTGTTGAGTGGGTTTTCAGCGTTGTCTTCCTTATCCAAACAATATTAAGACAGGAAAGAGGACAAAGGTATCTCTGAGTAGGATACAGAGTTTATTACCAAGCATGGCTTCAAAATGGGACAGCTGAAATCTTCCTTGAGCGAACCACTGACTCACTCTGTGCCTCAGTAGCTTTATCTTAAAATGGAGTTCCTAATAAAAACCCATTCAAACATGAGCATTACTTAACACGAGGCCAACAGGCATACCTAGAACTAAGCAACTTCCACTTCAGTAAAGCAATAAGATCTTTTTTAACTGACTTCAATTGGTATACGATATTCCAGTCTGTCATTGTTACGTTTCAGAAAATTGAAAAAGTCGGGCAGGGAAATTTTGCAAGTAAGACTGAAGAAGCTTTGTGAAATCCATTTACTGACTCTGATGAGTAGAAAATCAAGAAGTATTCCTAGCTTAATCTTTCCTCTTTTCAATGCCATGGATTTTGAAGACATTAAAGCCTGGCAAAGGAAAATATTCTTTTACACAATACATAATTTATCCTTGGACTTGGCAGAGCAAATTTAAAAAAAAAATTAGGAGACACTTATTTGGATAGTGGGCAGAACTTAAGTATTTGGGATTTGAATAATCTTACAGAGTACATGAAGACTCAAAAACATAAGACAGTAAATCTGAATGAACATTAACTGTGGAAACTGGAATACTGAACTTTCTCTGCCCTGTGAGGAAGAGAGATTGCTGATCTGCTTAGCCTCAACCTGCGTAAATTAAAAGTCATCTATACGATGCTCCAGCTCTCAAGTCTTTGCAGCAGAGACTATGTGCTCCACTCAAGATGGAAATCTTGGCTGTCGCTCTCAACAGAAAATACTGAACAGAGAGGACGGTGGCATGTCAGACACGTCCCTCAAAGATTTCAGTCAGGACACATCAATCGACAGGTCAGCGTGGTCCAGTGGATGTGGCTTTGAGGGGAAAATCATGGCACTCCACTGTGTTCTTACTTCCCATCTGACCGCCTTCTGCTCTCTGTTCTGTGCTCCTACAGTATTTCACACGACAGAGTCCTGACTGTAGAAAGATTTTACATGTGATGATAGACGGCAAGCCACTGGGAAATCTCATGTTCTGCTAGTGCTTTTTAGGTAGACAGATACATTCAGCCTCTGTGGCTGCAGCTCTTTTACCAGTGCCAAGTTCACTTTAAATAACAGAAAAATATGGTCTGCTTAAATCTACACTCTTTTTTGTTTGTTTTTTTTTTTTTTTTCCCTTTTTTCTCTTTTTTTTTTTCTTCCTAGAGCTCCTTCTATGGTTTTTGAGACTTGTCAGTCCAAATGTCCATCAAGATGACAAGTGCCTATGACCCTGCTCGCAACAAGGGAACAGGGCAGTTTTCACGCAGAAATTCTCTGAGGGAGCCAAACAAATTATGTGTTTGTTTTTGCTGGCAAATGTGACAGCAGCAGAGGTGTGGCTGGGACCAGGCTTGCCTGATGCTGAGGTCTGAGTGCTTTTCAGAGGCACTGGACAGAGAGAGGTCCTTTATCATCTGTTTGATGACAGAAAAAAAGGATGACAATGAGACCAGGACTTCATTGTTCTGACCTCTGTCTCTCACAAGCAAGAGTCCTGTGCCACAAAGGTGACTCTCCATGCCCGTCTATCCAGACATTGCCACCAGCACGGTGACTTATTTATCCTCATCTTACAGATTCATATTATATTGCTACTTCAGAACTGCTCTGGAATTAAATGACTAATCCATTTGTGTCAGCCTATGTGTAGCTCCACAGCAACCCCTTGCCTGACACCATGAAACCTCAAGAAATCTAAAATTACTGGAGAGACCCTGTGTAAATCTCCCAGCTCCAAAGGAGAGATGGCACAAATGACCTTATTGGTTCAAGTTATAAAATAAGTATACAGCTAGGGTTGGGCAGCAAGTATGTGCAGTGAAGATTTTAAACCTTGCTAGTCTTGCTCAATTTAATGGGTATTTTTCAAAATGTTTCAAAGTTCAGGTTTTGTTCAAATAAACGTCCCACGTATTTGAACCCCGTGAGACTGAAAACCTCAGCCACAAGTCTCATGTGACTTTCTTATGAGATTTCCAGCTTTTCTGCTTCTGGTCTTGGCTTGAAATACCATGAGAATATTTTTTTCATGGTATTTCAACACTTCTAGTTTCAAATTCTAGACTTTATTGAAAAACACTAAGAAAAGATTTAAGGGGTGGGGTGGGTTTCTTATTTAAACTAAAAATGGGATAATGATACAGATTTGCTGTCTGTGAGTGCACGCTTTTGGAAATAAATAAGGGTTTGGGTCCAGGGATTTGATTTGAATTTTTCTCTAATTTTAACCTGTTTGGGACATTCTGTATCTTTCTTATGGAGCATTCATGTGGGAGAACAAAGAACTATTTGCTTCAGCGAATCAGCTAAGCCAGATATTTCATTTTCCAAGTATAAGAGGTAGCCCACTAAACACAACAAAAGCTTAATGGCCTCAAAAATACTGTGCTTCCAAATTCAAGTGTCTTGTCAATGTCTTCAGGACCACCGCAGGCTGGGTTGAGAACTGTTAGCTTCATTTTCCCTATCACTCACTGCATACTCATTTATTTGAAGGCTGGGAGCAAGCCTCTGCTTGATGTGACTTATTAACACCTCAAAACACCTATAAGATGTATCTCTGAGGCAGCAAGTGCTGCAAGGAAAGTTTATGAGCACATGTGGGACCTGAACTGTTCTTGGTTATTACACCAGAAAAAAGATGCCAACTTTGCCAGGTCTTTTACACCTTTCTTGTTCTCTGACATAGCTTCATCAGGCTGGTGGTGTCTGAGTAAATACTAGTGAATCTGCCCAAAGACATGATTCTTACGTTTACGGATTTTACTTTTGATCCTGCAAGATGAGTGAGATCTGTAAACGGGCACTCTGTAATAGGTTTCTTAGGTGTACTGATATTATGAAATAATTTTAATGCATTGAGAACAGGGCCAAATGTAGGGGGAAAATTAGCTGCCTTCTTCTGCCCCTGTGAACTGTCTACACAAAACACAGGCTTAGGTCCATCCACTCTCTTTCACTTTGAGCTCAACGTTTATTTACAGTGGCAGCGCTTGATTAGCATCCTGGCCGTGTATAGATGTGAAGTTCATTTACACTCTGGGGTTGCTTTCTGCTTCCAGGAGTGTGCAAAACAACAGTATTGCAAGAACTCCAAGGATCAGATTTTACTTTCGCAAATTGTCCGATAATGTTCTAGCTGCAAATATGTGTTTGCAGGAGGAAGGAAATCTCATTCATGCACAAATAAAAGACACAGAAGACTGAAATTCTCTTGACATTGGGGGCTTAATACTGAATGAGACGTGAATAAACAATGATTCCCTGTCAATAATATCAAGGTGTCCTTTCAAGGCCCTATCCTGCAAAAGCTAACCTTATTTTAAGCCCTTTCCCTTTTCAAGCCAGTAGATATTCACCACAGGAGCTGACACTGAGACATGAGTAAAGGCTTATGTGTTGTTTCAAGAAGCTGCATTCTTACTTGGCAGGCTCAGGAGGAGTTATGTCAAGAGCTGCTTATTTCTAATACTGTACAGAGAATTCCTCCCACTATTTCTTCCAGATGCTGAACAGGTCATTTATTTATTTATTTGGATTAGCTATATTAAAATATAACATGCTTCCAAATGCTTTTCTCCCAAATTCCCAAAGGACGGCCCTTTCTCATGGGGATGTATGTCCTTAAGTCATTTAACGTGCTTAACTCCCACTGCTCAGAACGAGGGTAAAGTTCCTGACTTTGGCGTACCCAGATCTCATAGAGAACTTAGAGCACTTGGTATTGAAGGAGTCAGAAAAGGAATGTACCGTAACATTGGGCAGGGAGACAGCAAAATGTCTGTAGCTTTTCCAGTGACTGTGGCACTGATCTGACTAGCAAGCTCCTGAGCAAGGAGTTATTGAGGTTTTAAGCAGGTCCCTGCTGGACTCAGAACAAGGAAAACAAATGGATGAGTGAAAGTAACCTCTTTGAGCCTTATTTGATGATGACTTACCTAATTTTGAATTTTATTAGACTCGCATCAAAGCGCAGAGACCTTCCAAACAAACCTAGGATGCATGCAATTTTTCATGTGGTTTTGTTTGGAGATTTAGGAGGTTGGTTGTACAAAAAAGAAAAGTTCTGGTTGGTCTCTGAAGCTAGGTGGAGTGCAGCCACTTGGATCAAGTTTCCCTTGGCAATGGAGTTTACTGAAATCCACAGCACAAAGGGAAACTTAGAGTGACTCCAAGCAGGGCAAGAGCCAAGATCATGTTTTTGCTATGCCCTGTGAGCTGAAGTGACTGCTTTTCCAGACAGGCTGAGGACAAGCAGCCTTGTGGGCATTACAGAAGACCAAATCCCCACCTGGTGCAGCTCAGGCCTGAGGACCAATGAGGCTGCCCAGCTGAAGATGCAAGTCCAAAGAGCTGCCCATTCTCTTCAACAAGGCATGCAGGACCTCACCAAGGCAGGACCTGGACATGAACAAAAGAAGCAAGACGCAGTAGCAAAACGTTCTTGTCCACAGTCCCTTAATGAAAAGTAAGCAGAGACCTGTAAACACTGTTGCAAGACCTGAGCTTCCCAACCTCAGCTCTCCTGGCTGTTGAATTGAGGTTTAGCTTGGGGGGGGGGGGGGGGACGGGGGACGGACAGAATCACAAAATGGCTCTAAATGTGGAGCTGTCTGAAAGTATCCATGCCAAAATCAGCATGGGGTCTTTGTAGTTCGCTCTTTTTCCCCCGTCGCACATAAATCAGAGCAGTAGGAACTTTGAAATAGGGGAATACAGTGAAAAATAAAGCCTTTAAATGTCAGGCAAATGACTTGCAGAGGTAAGTCTCTCAGAAGACCGTGGCTCACGGTCCACTGAAGCCATTCACTGTCTTTAAGGGGCTTCGTTCAGGCTACCAGCACTCAAAGACATCACTCCTCAAAAGCTTTGGCCCTGTTTTACAGTATGCTATTTGTTTCACCTGGATCCTTTCAACTGTTGTAGCATCTACTTCTACTTCCCAATAAAAGGAGCAACATCCCATTAGCAGAGCCAGGAGTTTGGCACATTCAGTCCTCTAGACGTCCTCCCCGTTTTCACTGAGGGACATGGTGTGTATTTTAATGGTTGGCACTTTACAATTTTCATGGACAAGGTTCCCTGAAGTGCCTGCACAGCAGCATTCCTGAAGGAAACCTTTACTTTTTGCTTTGGCAGCAGTACAGTCTTTAGAAACTGCATTTTTTGCAGGCATGCTTTGCACAGCAGAGAATATCTTCCATTCGCAGACCCCATCCGACTTGGAAATCTTATAGAAGGTTTCTCCCGAGCCAACAGGGATACGGACCACACCTTTGCCGCTCTCCATGCTTTGGCTAGTGGGATGGTTGAGGTTGAAACTTGGGGATTGCTTCTTTGCTGCTTGCTTCCTTGGGAGGCACTGTGCTCTCAGGACGTTTTGGAACGCTTTCTTAAACTCTTGACTTGAGCACGGATAGATTATGGGGTTGATGCAGCTGTTTAAATATCCAAGCCAAAATGTTATTTTAAAAAGTGTGTCCGGGGGTTTGATTGCAGGAAAGAAAGAACCTAAAATGGAAAATACACAGAGCGTTAAGGCAGAGGCAGTGAGAAATTGCAGGTAACCAAAGAAACTTAAACACTGGAAATAATAAATAAGATTCTGTTCTGTCTTGGAAAATTTATGACTTGAAGCCCAGTTCCTGCGGGGACAAGTCTTTCAGAAGGTACGGTGTTGTGCCATTACGTGGATGTTCTATCAGAGATCGATTCAAGACATCTACTTTATTATCCAAGCTTTGTTTACCCATTTACAGCTAGAGAGGGAAGCAAGAGGACTGGTATCAAGTGATAGAGAAAAATACTTCCTCCGGGACTTCTAATTCAAGATTAGTTAGCCAAATAACAGTCATATCTAGGAGGTCATCAAAAAGGACTTCAAATGGCAAGAAAATGACACCACTTCAGAAGTCAGAGTAGGAGAAAAATAGGATTACTGAGTTGACTGCATTCCAGCTAGAAGTCTTAAAAATAATAAAGTATTGGGTACTCATTTTCCCTTGAAACCTTTAGAAAATCTAACTTTCCACATTTTTCAGTCTCATAGAATGCATCTAAAATTCAGAGAAGTTAAGGAAAGGTTCCTTTTTATGTCAGTGAACACAGGAGCCACTCCTGGAAACTGATATATACATGCCCAGAGATGATTAAAACAGCAAGAACTTAGATGGCTCCTTAGTAAGGAAAGTACTGTGGGGCTTTTTATTCCATAGAAGACAGGATAATGTTCAAAAAATTAGAAATTGTTTGACACAGCTTATTCAGCATATCAGTGACAGAGCCATAAACTGTGCATTCATTAGTCCGCACTGTCTTGGCACAACAACAGTCAACTACAAGTGACCATGTGAATTGAAAATTAAATAGCATTACTAATATCCTTTTTAAAAAATTGATTATGATATATGATACATAGGATTTAATTATGAGTTATCTGCTGATTTAAAAATCTTGGGAACATTTTCCCTAATGCCAAACTTTTGGGTTTTTGTTTAACTACAACTTGAGCTCCTTACTTGAGCTCCTTACTGCTTGTATAAGCAAGTTTTTAACTTTAAATGATTTAAATAGGATGCCAGTGAATGCTTAAGAGATTTACTCATGGAGAGATGTTATTATAAAGCTACAGAGACATATTTAAGATATCAAAGAGTCAACACTGCTGCTTACGGAGAATTGTTTAGAAATTTGTTGCTTTTCTTGAATGACATTAGAAAGTGGCCATTGTAACAAGATCCTGTAATTCTCTTATTTGGTACTTCTCTTTGCTTAGAAATAAAAACAATATTGTCTGAATGTGAATGAACCAGAAAACTAAATTCAGTGTGATGCCGGGGTGGGAATAAGTGACAACAGCACTTCTAAGACCAGTTTTGCAAAATGAATCTAGAATCAGAGAAAGAGGAAAAATATTTGCCATATGTTGTCAAGAGGAAAGGCTGTTTCTTGCCTCCTTTAAAAGAAAGAGAAAAAAAAAAAAAAGTGGTTCTATCATACCAGTGTCCGTAATTAGTTTGGGCACAGGAAGAAAAATAATTTCCCAGAAAACATAATTGTCTCATTTTGGACTTTATAGTCAAGTTTATAAGAAACAGGACTTCTGGTACTGACAAATGCTTGTCTTCCTGCTTCCCCCCTGAAAAATCGTAAGCATGTATGTGTTGAAAGAACTACTGTGCAAGATTTAGGCATCGATACATTTGTCATCCTCTGCAGTTTAACTACGTCTGTAATCAGCTCCTAAGCTTTACAGGGATCGATCTGTTCGTTGGACCTCCCCTGACTTAGGAAAAGCTAATAATGCCATCAGAGAGTGTTCTAATTTAATTCGGAGAGCTGCTGAAGTTCGGTTTGAATCTTTTTCTTCCCATCTTTGTCAAACAAAGCTACAGCAAGTGCAGCAAATGCTTTCAAGCGGCAGAAGCCAGAAAGGAATTCTCAGGGTGTTTTTGCCTGTGTGAGAATGTATCAAAATATCGTCTGAACCAGAGAGACAAATGTGATTAAGGACTTGCTCATTCTGCTGAACATGGTCTCCAGCATGAAATGCAAAGCATTGTCTTCTTGCCGTGGTACCAGCTCCTACCCTCTGACAGGAGCTGATGCGCCCAGAGGACACGCTGCTGTCCGGGAAGAAATAGGAGATGTGGTGGGGTCCAAAGCCTTCCAGTTATCTCTGACCTGGGAGAGGTCCCCTAAGACCCAGCCCATCTGGTGTGTGTTGGAGCAGCAGAGAAGTGAGACTGAGTCAGAATACCCAAAGGCAGTGCGGAACATGCCACAGGAGCTTGGTCTTTGTATGGGAGCCGCTGAACCTCTGATGCTAACCCCAGTTACAACCTAGGCATCAAGCACGAGCCTTGCTGCCGCCGTGTCTGCTTCTGTGTTGCTCCAAGCTAGCTAGACAGAGCAGTTTCACTATCAGTTTCAACATCAACTACTTTTTAAGACCAAAAATGTTGTGCTAGAGAAAGCAAATGCTGTTTTGCAGTTAAGCATGAGTGAGCAGGCATACCCACAACCTAGAATTTTTCTCAGCAAATTAATGCTGCTTTCCTTTGGTGAAAAACAACTAAATAACCTTCTCAAAGAATTTTCTGGCTGGAGTCATTGGCAGATGAAAAATAACGAAAGGCTTCTAAATGCCCAAATCATGCTTATTTTTTTCTTTATTTCTTCATTTAATTGCAGCATATCTACTGCTTTCCCATTTTGTGTTAAGACAAAAGGTGAAACAAATCTCAGTTTAGGGAATCAGCTGTGTGAGGCTGAGTGTAAAAATGGGTAAACAATAACAATTCCTGTTTGCTGCAACTTCTGTCTCACTTTAAATGGAATGCTAATGCCTTGCCAAAGGCTGATAAAAATAGAAAATAGCCAGTGTCAGAGTCTGTCTCTTGCTCTTTTTTTGGGGTGGGGATCTGCATGCTAATTTATTAACGTAACCTTTTTTGGTTCATCAGTGTAGAGACTTGTTGCCTTGGAACAACACACAGTGAAAAGAAAACAAAGTAGCTTTAACGACATACAAGCTTTGCTGTCTGTAGACCCCATCACACACTGTCTTTAACTCTTTCTTTCCAGTGGTGGATACAACCTGGGGTTTGGGACAGTAGTTTTTCTCTGCTGTGCACTTGGTTGTGCTAGTCAGTGATGTTTCGTAAGTTTAGACCAGCTAAAGCTCTGTCTCCAGGCTTCATTATAACTGTGTGTTGTCCTGTGAATGAAACAGTACTAATTTCAATAGGAAGAAATATTGTCAGTAGCATCTTGAAAGGGCTGAGGCTAGAATTGGTAGTCAATGGACCCAATATGTAACAGAGCTAGGTGTAAAATCAAAGTAGAAATAATTTGGACCCTCTTCTTATGCTGACAACTTCCAGAGCAATATATCTCAAGATCAGCAGGTCTAAACCTTGAGCCACTGAAATACTGTGTAGGGTGCAAAAAATATTTCACCTCATGCATCTTCTCTGTAAAATGAGCAAAATCCTTCTGTATGATGCAGGACTGCTGTGAGGTACTCTTGACACATTAGCATTTGCTTAGTGCCTCTGTAGAAGTGTGATGTCCTATTCCAAGGGCCACAGAAAGAAATGCCCTTCTATTGCAGACACCTGGTTACCTCTGTAGTTCAGAAACTTTACCTAATATTTTCTGTTGGCTACCTGAGTATCTGGCAAAAGGGGAAAAATATTGTATTCTCCAAGTCCTTGAGGAATCAGAATACTAAGAATGTATTCTTTTCTTCCAGGCCTTTAATATTCAGTGACATTGCTGTGATGATTAATATCAGTGGTTGATGTATCTGGTAGGAAGTGGGAGTCATTTTCAAACAGTGCTGCTAAGCCTGGTGATAAAGTGTGTTGTTCAGTGTGCTGAAACATCGAACTGGGCAGTGGCTGGCAGCTCAAGTCAGATGAGTTCAAAGTAAGAATAAAACATAGGCTTTGTGTTTTGGTTTTTTTTAAACAATGACTGTAATTAACCATGAGATTAAACAACCAAGCAGAGTGGTGAAATGTCTCTTCTTTAGGCTTTATGGTATAAGACTGTTTCCTATGTAGCAGTAGGCAAAACAAAAGAAACTTGGTGAAACTGGGGTGAGCAGTTCAGTGTCCGTGTCCATTCAATCCTTGACCACTTGGCAGCTGCCAATTAGTGTCCACTTGGGTTTGGACACTTGCCTACTAGCAGTCAGGACTGAGAAAGCAGAATTATTATAGCACCTAATTCTCCAGAGCAAGCTTTTCCAATTCTCTCACTCTAGGCTAGGTGTAATCATAGATAAATAAAGCGCTGCCATCCAGGTATCCTCCAATAGAGTTGGATAGTGAGCAGCAGCTGAGAAGTGAAAAGTTCTCTTTCTTAAAACTAATTCTCTATGCAATTCACAGGCCTTAATGTCTTCCCTGGTACACTGTCAGGAATAAAATGATAAATAGTGGCAAAACTGATTACAGTTTAGAGGCTTCATCATACATTATCTCCCTGCAGTCTGTGCTGGAGGAACAGTAAAGAAAACTTCAACTGATCTTTTAATGCCTTTGAATTGTAGATTGACTAAATGATGCTTGAATTTGCTTTATTTTCAAAAGGTTGAGGACTCTCAAGTGTCAGTAGCACAATTCAATTGCCTATTATATGAAAATTAAATAAAATGTACTATTAGCCTCCTGAGATCCTTTGCCATTAAGTATTCCATCACTCACCCCTGAAAATGTCAGGATTTCATTCCCCTCCCTCACCATTTATTTGCCTGTTTGTCGACTAGAAGTTTCTTCAGATCTGAGAGAGAAGTTTTCCATGTACCTCCTGGTGAGTAAGTGCCAATTCAGTCACAAAGATGTAATTTGACTTTGTCATTTGTCAGAAGTTACAGAGCTGCTTGATTATAGGTTGTTTAAAAACCAGTACTGATGTCATGCGTCGTTTCACTGATGGACAGCAAAGAGGGATTTAGAAGCTGCCAGACTATAGAAACTTGGGTTATTTGTTTACTCTGTATCGTCTTCGTCAGCACTATGGGAATAAGATCCTATACATTTTTGTCCCATAGTGGTGTTAAAATCCATCTCTGCTACTAAATCTTGCAGCTCTGTTTGGATTCACTACTATTTTCCCCCTTTAATGCTGTATGGCACAAATCCGGTGACTGAGGCAGAGCACAGGAAAAGGCACGCAGGGGTGTGTGGCTACGTTAGTGCGTGGGTGAGATCAGGTCTGCACCCGCATGTGATGAGAGACCAGCAATAACCTGCAAAATAGTCATGCCCTTGTATTCAGAGCTTGCAATGAGAAGCTGCCTGCAGTACCTAGAGTCAGCAGCTCCAGATTCCGCTCAGGAGATGACAGCAGTGCCTGTGAACCTTGTGAGCACAGAACCAAAGAGTATTTGTTAGTGTTATGTTATCAAGGCTTGAAGTGTCCTAGGGAATCAGGAGAAGTACCTATTTTAAACCTTGCACAGAAGTCAAACAAAAATCCTAGCATCTCTTGCCTCTGACGTATAGGAAACACGCCTCTGGAATCACAGCGAACTGGGAATGGGGATAGTGGTCTGGTTTACAGGAAGGCAAAGCTTAAAACTCAGGTCCTGGGATCTGCCCTAAAGGGGTCAAGCTAGAGGGCAGCAGCTATTCCAAAGCAATTGCCCTAAAGACCCAGAGGATAAAGCACAGAGGAGCACTGATGTCCCCACACAGATTAACTGTGTACCAGGGCACCCTAGATCTCTCACGAGGCAGTCTGCTCTACAAACGTTGATAAATGTGTTACATCTTGTGTTCCCAAGCTCAATGTTAGCACTGAACTTTATTCCATAAGACTGGCACTTTATACTGCATCTCGGGTCAAACACAAACCACCTCTTGGAAAGTATATTTATATATATATGTATTGCTGCAGACATGCAACAGCTGCGCTCTGTACATATATGCTCTCCCAGCACGTCTCACCCTGCTGCTCCCTTATGGAAAGTATTTTCTGTGGGAACAAAAAATGGGATCAAAAACCCCTTGAATGGTCAGAAACCCTTCTGGGTTTTGTACAATCAAATTAACATAACAAATACAGAACAGTGGTTTGTAGACATGAGGAAGGGTAAAAGCCTGCATCTAGCAAGTCTTGTACATTTACACTTGTGCCTGTCCCAGGGCATGGAATATTGTGGCTGATTCAGGGGGGAAATAAGAGTGACTTTGTGCCTAGATATCCCTGACCCATAATAAACAGCTGTAGAAAGAGTGAGAGTTTGTTTCTCTTCACAAAAGAATTCAGGAGGGTGTGGGTGTTTGGGCACAGGTGAGAGGTGGAAAGGACAGGCAACAGGAATGGGTCAGTCTGGGAACGGTGCTCTGATTATTTGCATTTTTTCAGACCTAATTTATGCTCTGTTTCATATTGTACCCACTTACGATGGATGATATTTCTGGCAAAGAGCAAACATCTCAGCAAGCAACTATTTCCAGATTCACTGTGGGCAGTTGCAGATTTAGAAAGCCGATAAAAAAACATGGGAAGGTAAACTGAGGTTTTGTTACCCATGTAAACCCAAATAATCACATTGTTTTACAAATCAATTTTGTTGTTGTTGAAATTCCAGCTCCCATGCTGTTACTGCAGTGGAATGATTCTGGATCTTGTTGCTCACATTTTTAAGATATTTGATATTCATCCGAAGCCCTTGCTCTCAGAGTCATGCACTTGCAGCAAAAACTTAGCTTTCCTTTAAAAATTAAAAAAAACAAGCAGGTGGTTCGGAGAGTAGTTTGAAAAGATGAGTCTGTCTCAGCCTGTCTCACGAGTTTGTCACTACGTGGTTGTCGGTCGTGATTTTGGAATCCTTGGGGTTAGCAATACAGGAATTATATTCTTCAGCAAAAGCTGAGTATCTATCCCTCACGTATCGAAATTGAAGACAAATCCTGACATTTGCTGGGTGGGGTGGGAGAATCACTCATTGCCTTTCAATCACTAACAAATCCTAAATTGCACCACGATGTCTGAGAGTGAGTGAAAAATTACATTCCTGGTTCATTTACTCCAGGGACTTGACAGTGGTGACTACACAAAGTAGGAACATTTGGAAGACAAGGACAAGCCTTCTCTGACAGGCAGTGCATGCAGGAGAGCCGTAGACGTGAATCATGAAACATAACACCACTAAGTCCACTTTCTCTCCCTTGTTTTCAGTTTAAATGGCTATTAATATCGCCAATTCCTTCCGCTGCTTTGCTGGGTTATGAGTCAGTAGGACACAACGTTTCAGGACTCTGTAACAGTGGAGAAATGCTGGCTACAGGGATGTCAGCAGGAGCTTTGCCATTGGCTTCAGTGTAGCTGAGTTATCAACCTAGACCAACAAAGCCTTTCCAGTCTGTGTTTATGAAAAACGCCCCTTGTGATTAGCAAAAAAAAAAACCAAAACTTGCCAAGGAAATATCTTGGCTGTTTATCTTCACGGCTTATTTTCTCCCCATTCAATGGCTTAACACACACACACACTTGTGCTTCGTGACTCAAGGAGTGTAAACACCCTTCTTCTCCCTGACCTGTGCTCCAGAGAATGAGCTGGGGCTTTATTCTGTTTATTTGTTTGTTTGTTTTCCCCTTTACTTCTTTTTTTCTTTTTGTCGCTGAGGGAGCACACTGAAATGCTAATGTGGGGAATCTAGCTCTGAATATTTCCTCCATGGCTGGAGTTCAGCATTTTCTGATATGAAAACTGTATTGAGGGTTAGGTTGTCACAGCTTTTATTAAATTTATTTTATTGTGTTATTATCAGCTGAACAACGAAAAGAAAGGGGATTCAGATCCTTGCTTCTCTGAATATCTGAACGACCCAGCCATGACAATGTCAAGGGAGTGCACGGGCTGCTTGCCTTACTCTGTGCCCTCCAAGTAAAGAGGTGGGAGGTACAGGAGGATCCCGTGCTTCTATTTACTACTATGAGACCATCTATCCAATTCTAAAGAAGAAAAGAGGTGATTCATAAAAAGAAATGAAGCTATTTACCTTCTGTATGGAGAAATGCCAGGATAGTGTATTGTAGTCCCATATTTTCCACTGTGATTCCCTGGAATGTTGGTGCAATTCTACACAGTTCTCCCCAGGAAAACTTTTGCTCTCTCTTTCTTATTTTCCCCACCGGCAAACTTATTTACCCTCCCAACATATAAACACCTTCTCTATAACAGGATAAAACAATACTATCCATTGCTTCAGTTTCATCAATCAAAATTATTTCGATTCTACAGGAAAATGGTGACTTTCTGTTCAGCACCTACAGTTAGCTTGTTACTGAGGGATCTCAGCTCACTGCTGAATCTCACACCGTGGCAGTTCCCATTATACGGCTCCTTAAACTAGGGGGGATGGATGAATCACAAGCACTGCCTTTTTGTGCCCCAAAAAGTCCCTAAAAAACAGATTTAAGCGGTTCTCAGAATCTCACACCGGTTGCAGCCTGTGTGTTACCCTGAAATGATGTTCCCAGATTTTGCTCATTAAAACACTGCTGTCTGCAGGAGTCAGTAGGCATGGAACAGAGTGAATTGCAGAGTACAAACTTCTAGGCAGTAGCAGGTATTTGAACTCCTGCTGTGATAAGATATGGGCGAAGCAGAGACCCTGGCTTTACTTCCCTGACCCAACTCTGTCATATTCTGGTTCACAATGACAAAGGAACATGGTCCAAAGCCCGGTTACTTTGACAGTAAGTGGGCAGGACGCAGGATGGCTTATCCAGAAACCATGGGAGTTGATCTGAACATGTTCTGGCAGGAAAACACTGAATTGAGACTCAGATGATCTTGAAAAGAGTAAGAGGCCATAAAGCTATACCTGACATGTTTTTCAGTGGTACCAAACATCAGATGGGCCCTTGAAGAACAGCCTTTGGGAAATACTGTACCCTAATAGACAAAACAAAAGCTTTGTGTCGTCCCAGCACTGCAACACAGAGAAAGACCCGTCAATCATGCCTTAGCAACGTGATTAAGGTAAATGAACTTCTGTATCTGACAGCATACAAACAACCACAGTTTTTCTGTCATATCTGGCCACCTTTGACTTCCAAAAATAAGTTTCCCATTTACAGCTGAGTGGACTAGGTATGAACTCATGCCTCTGGAGCCCAAGCAAGGTGCTATAGTTAAGTCAGCCACCTTATTAAAACATATAACAAGTGATGGTATATACGACAAATGCAAACCTCGCAGGAAAACACAGGGATAAATCCACCAACCTCCAGATGTTGGTGCGTGTTCCTACTCCTTACCTTGTGACCTCCTGAGACATTGCATCAATGGCAGAGATAGAAAAATGCACTTTATTTTTCTGGTTTACCTCTAGTGAAAGTAGGGAGTCTTTCTCTTTGATTCCAGTTAAAAAACTGCCACAAAATAGTAATTAGAAATGAGCTGCAGATGGGCACATAGACAGGATTAGAGGATTCCCTTGACAGCGTTTGTGTCAGTTCACAAGACTAATTTACTACTCTACTGCAAATATAAATACCCTCCAGCGTATCCTCTTTTCTGCTCTCTTCATCATGAGAATGATTGACAAATGCTAAAAGTCTTCCTCTCCCTTGCCCAGCTTAGTAGTCTGTATTGTTTTTTTCCCCTGTGACATCCTGGCTCAGACTTGCCCTTTTTTCTTCTTTCTGCTACTGAACACAACAGCTACAACCAGATAGATTTAAGATAGCTTGCCACAGAGAGTGGACAACAAACAAAACTTTGTGAGTTTGCTTGTGAGGGTTTGTTAAGACGAACCATCAATCCCAATTTAGGACCATTTTTGTAATATCCCAACCCTTTTTCTTTTTTCCATCAGTTCTGTGCATGTTTCACCTCCAAACAACCTCCAAGCACTGTCATCTATGTTGTTGAAAATAAACGTGAAAAATTCCCAGAGCAACCCATAAGTGTCTTCCAGCTACAGGAAAAGGTCTTCTCTGTCAGTTATGACATCATCCTCAACATCACCTTGAAAACTGGTGCCATCACTACAGGCATGCACTGAATTTCTGGACTCTTCTAGCTCTGAGTATTTCTTTCTATGTCTGTCTATATCCCTTTCTAGCAATTGCAAGAGGAAAACAAAAAACAGAAATGGAAGAAACATGCTGTTGCGACAGGCTATTATTGCAGAGTGCCAGGGCCCAACAAGCCTTAATTGCCCAGATGAGCCTCATCTTTGGCCTCTACTCACAAGCCCTCTGCCCTAGGAGCTGCATGTAAGGTCAGGCTGTTCTCCTTACCCCTCTTTGAGTGATGTAGGCAAGCTCCAGCTTGTTCTTTGCTCGCTCTGTTTTGTTATTTTGTGTTTGTGTGGTGTTTACTGGACCTGTGGTGTCAGCTGAACCTGTCATAGATGCCACCTCTGCCTGCTTCTGCTGAGGTACGGTGACTGTACGCTTTTGTGGAGGGCACGGGTCCTACCTGCGCTGTTGTCACCCTCTGTTCCTGGGTTGTTCTCCCTCCTGGAGTAGCCCTGCTCTTGCTGCTCCTTGACGTTCAAGTTTCTCTAGGAGCCTGTTCTCAAGTTTCTAGTTCAGCTTCAAGTAGTCTCTATTTGCTGGTGCCTGAGAGAATATGGTTGCTCCAATTTGAAAAGCAATATTGCTTACTTTAGGGCATCTTTTTTGCTCCAGGATCTTAAAGAACTTTAGCAACGTGTTAAACAAGATCTTAAAGAACTTTGAGCAGAGAAGCAGGGAGTCACTTTATAGGTTACTTGGAAAAAAGAAACTTGATGATAAGAAGGTTTTGACTAGTGTATGAAACAAAAATGCAGCTCTATCACCTGCTAGTCCTCCTAGCTAGATCATAGATCTTAATTCCCTTCAGTAAAGCAGTGTATTCTTGTTCATGTAAAGGAGTGCATGGGGCATAATCCCTGTTCATGACACCTGGCTTGCGCTCCTCCTAGCTATTTCAATGGAGTGCTTTAATGCAGTTATGTTTTGAGAAAGGAGCCAAGCATGGGGTAACCAAAGTGTGAAGGTCAGCACTAAAAAGCTTTTAAAGCTATTCTCACCACGTAAATTAACATGAGGGGATGTTAAATGGGGACGCTCAAGGGATTCCTAAGTGGCTAGCAGTTGGGAATATGGTGATTAAGTGTTGCAGAAAAAGAAATAAGAGGTTAAGAAAAGGATGCAACAGGTGTAGAAGATGCTATGTGAGAGCAATAGCCCTAAAGTGGACAGGGAAACATCCTTTCCAGCTACCTTCCCTGAAGGGCTGAATAATAGACTACTTGGATGGGGCAGGATGCTCTCATAGTCTGCTTGGAGCAAACATCAGCCTGCATTAAACAAGTGGCAGCCAGTGAAAGTATGTAGAGCTCCTAAACAGGCGAGTAATCTATTCAGAAGATTAACATTTCCTTCTGTTGAATATATCTCTTGTATACTTATCCTTATAGGAAGGTGGATGCCTAGTGTAGAATGAGGAAAGTTTCATGGACATATCTGAAAATCTTCTGCTTGGGAAGCAATTGAAGAGAGCTGTAGATGTACATGGACATCAGTCTTTCTTTACAACCTAATACTAGGGCTACAGTGTTGGACATGATTGCTCTTAGGCAATGACATTTATAGGAAGAGTCTGTGCAGAATTCCCCCAATAAAGTTAATTCAGCAGTGGGTTTACAGCTTATTTTGTGTAATAGCAATTCAAAGGAAGATCAGCAGAATAAAAAGCACTTTACACTATCAGACTTCCACTGCTGTGGAGCAGAGACAGAATTTGAACTCACTGAGAACGGCTGTCATATATAGAGGTTAATGGACCTAGGCAAAGGACCTCACAGCTTTTGCTGGCTCTGTTTAAACTCCTGTTTAGGTGCCTATCGCTACCTTTTACTCTGCATTTCAGTTGGTCTAAGCCTTCCCTAAACTATCACGGAAAAGGACCTTTCATTGCACTAGGAAGGCTACGTGTCTATAGAGGAACTGAGATTTAATTAGGGGAATACAAAGACTGTGGATCTTGTTGGGACACACTTGAGCTTCGACTTGGAAGGTTTTGTTAAACAATATGTGAAGATATGGTGAGTTCAAAGAAGCTTTTACAGGAAAGCTTTAAGACTAGGAGTGGATCCACTGGGTCACCTCTAAAGAGGGAGAGGAAGTGCCTGCAGAAATGAAAACCTGCCTTCTTCCAGGGGAAATCAGTTGTTTTGACACTCTTTTATTTTACAGAGGTTTTGTGAAGGGTGGGTGTGCACTCCAGCATTCAGCAAAAAAACAACTCTTAACCTCAGTTCTTTTCATGCAACAGGATTATCATTCCCTGGCTTACTCCACAAAAGTCAAAGCCAAGTGAGAAGAAGGTGTATTGGACTATTGGACTGAAAGCCTTTGTCTGGAATGAAACTAATGAATCTAAGGAGGTAAGAAAGACATTACTTACACAAATAGTAACTGGCAACTTTACACACTGATTTCAATTAAGATATTGTCTTATGGCAGTGATACTCAAACTGTTTCTCCAGTTATTTGCAGCAACATCTACTGATATGGGTTTCATGCCTTTATCCCCCTCTTGATATTCTTCTATCACTCTTGCCCTTCCCATACCTACAGCCTGAAAGTTTCTATCCCCATTTGTTATACACTTTAACAAGCCTGTTGTTTCTTGTTTCACATTGGTTCTTGACTGGTAGAATTGATGTTAATAGACATGGCGATCTTGAAGATGCTGTAGTTCACAGTAAAATAAACTTAAGTTTTGGGAACTTCTGCTGCATAGAGTGGCAAGCACTTGCCAGCTATCTGAAGTGGCTTGTGTAGCACAATTTAAGAACGTCTGTCTCATGGGCAACCTTCATTGAGGGTCTGCTTCTAAAAGGCTGCAACTCCTACAAATGACTGAAGTGACCTGCAGCAGCCGATGGCTGATGGGACCATTTATAGACCGACCAAAGTTCTTGTTGCCCAGCCAATTGTGTTGCAAACTCCACAACTGCCATTGGTTTCGACAAGAGTGCTTTGTATAGCCGAAATGTCTGACCTCTGCCACTAACCTGCTGCGTGATCCTGGCTGGATCACTTTGCCTCCCTACGCCTGCCTTCACCTGCCTGCAGAATAGGTCTGACAATGGTTACCGGACAATGGAACGCTTTTGGAAAGCGTTCTGCATTGTATACGTGTAGGATGCCATATGCAATCATCTCTGGGTGAGTCTCTGGCTCTGAGTGGGACAGTCTGCCTCCAGATGTGTTGCCTTGGTTTCTTTGAAGTTGTGGGGTTTTGTGCCACTTGTCTCTTTAATATTTTTTTGACTTTAAACAAAAGTAGCAAATAGGTTTTGAAAGACTTATTATACGCTTTAAAAATAACATAGTAACCCCACCAAGATAGGGAAACTAACCTCAAGAAAGTTTCCTTATAAGGGATCAAAGAAAGATGCAAAGACACTCTTGAGTCCAGCAAATTTCTTAAATATTAAGCAAATTAATTAACAACAGCTCTGTGTGGGCAACCACATTTGCAGACGAAAAGAAGTGTGTTTAATGCGTTCTTGCAAACCCTTTTTGGGTATGTTTCAGACATCTTGGCAACCAGCATTCCAACATGCTGACATCCTGGACAGCACGAGCCAGGCCTCTCAGGGCTCCTCCTCATGAAATATCTACAGCTCTTACTCCGGCACTTCCCAGTATTGACCAATAGAAAAGATTCTGTAGTTTTGGCTTTTTCACATGGCAGCATTAGTGACAGGTTTTTGTAAAGCAATCTGGTAATCTTGGTAAATCCACCAGAGGTTAATTGAAAAACAACAGTTTTTTATAAGGTTTTAAAAAAAATTAAAAGAAAATCCCCAAATCTTTCTTTGCATGCTTAGGTAAGGCTGATATTTCTTTTTCTTAATTGTACATATTGTTCTGGTACTAGCTAAAAATTCCACACAATCTTACTTTATTTTTCTTACTCAGCATAAGCCCTTTCCATAAGAAAAGCTACTGAAATTGAGTAACTCGCAGATTTAAGGTTCCGTGTTTCAAAAACCAATATTTAGTACAGCTGTTGCAGAGCAAACTTCAGTGTGATGTGCCACATACATCACACTCAGATATAGGTATGAAATTAGTATTCTGCTTTTAAACCCTGAAATCACATCAAAGCTGACTGAGCAGGTTTTAATTAAAATTCTAATTACTTCTTTATATTTCAGTGATAGCAAAGCAGAACAAATCCCTGACTTTGCTCCCCTTTAGAATTACAACTGGTGAATAAATATTCATATTCAGTGTGACGGTTGAAGCCAGTGTTTGGGCAGTGGTCTCGGTGGGTTTCCACAATAGATGCAAGTCAGAGAAGTATAAAATTAGTTTGAAGGATCCTCATTGCTGTCTTCTGACTGGTCTTATGATAAATTAAAAAATACATTCATTTCATTTGGAGTGTGGTATCTCATAGTGTGAACTTCCTGATAGGAAGCTGATTTTTTTCCTTATAGTGGGAATTACTAGGTGCTGAGCACTCCAAGAGATCTGGCCCCAAGTCTGTAAACAGCTGCTTTGACCCTGAATGCATTTCTATCTTGACCTTTTACGTATTTATATCACCTGAAGAACTGGTTGCAAACATAGATATAAACACACCCCCCCCCCCCAAAGGTATTATTCCTATAGCATAGTTGGTCACAAATAACAGTCCTAGTTCTGAAAGAGTATTTTCTGTATGGAAAGAGAGTACTAAGTCCTTTCCATTATTTTCAGAATTTTATGCTTCTCTTTGAACCAGAGATGATTTGTTTCATTCGAGACTATCATTTCTTATGCTCACTGCTTTGTGATGGTGAATGTTTTGATTTTGACAGCTTTCCGATAGAAAATTATTCTCTCAGAGGTTTTCTGGTCAGCATTGTTGTACACAGGCACAAACATGGCCCTCCCTCCAGGGAAGGTGTTGTAAAAGGTAGAGGGTTTTGCTTTACTTACCAAGAGGCATTACTACAAAAAATGGAAGCCAGCAGAGAACGAAGCATCCCACAACTATTCCCAGGGTCTTGGCAGCTTTCTTTTCCCTGGAGAACTTGAGGAGACGCACGGAGAAATGATGCTTGCTCTTGGGGTTGGATGCCGATCCACTCGCTTCAGGAGCATTTTTACGATGGATCCGTAGGGTCACTTCTTCAGAACGAGATCTCTCTGTCTTCAGACCAGATGTCAGACCTTTGTTTTCCCTTTTGGCCACTACATACACTCGGCAATACATCACCAAGATAATAGTCAGGGGGAGGTAGAAGGAGCCTAGAGCAGAGAACAACACGTAGCCAGGTTCCTCGGTGATTTGACAGATGGTCTCATCTTCTGGTGCTGGTTCCTTCCAGCCGAAAAGAGGTCCAATTGATATCACCAGAGACAATGCCCAAACGCACAGTAATGCCAGGAGGCCTCTCTTCTTTGTCACTATAGTTGGGTATCTCAATGGGTAGCTCACCCCGATGTATCTGTCTATCGAGATGATACAGAGGCTCATAATGGAAGCAGTGCAGCAAAGGACATCAACAGCTGCCCAGATGTTGCAGAAGATTCTCCCAAAGGCCCAGTACCCCAAAATCTCCATAGTAGCTGAGAAGGGCAGGACAGTGGAAGTCAAGAGGAGGTCAGCTACAGCCAGGTTAATTATATAATAGTGCGTAACACTCTGAAGATGCCTGTGGCAGGCTACAGAGAGGATAACCAGAATATTACCCAAAACCCCAAAAACAATCAACCCCCCTAGGATAACACCAAGTAAAATGGCCTTTGAAATGTTCACAGGCCCCACAGAGTGAGTGCAGTTGGAGCAGTCGGAGGAGTTTCCAGGGAGGAAAGCCATGGTGAGTGGCTGATAAAGTTCATGCGAGGCTGTTGTAGTTCATTCCCTTTTCAGGTGGGAAGAGTGATAAGATCAGTTCTTGGAAGGTTCTACAGGCAACATTTGCCTGGCTTTGCTGGGGAAAAGAGTTTTTAAGAATGTCTTAGAAGTACAGCACCAGGAACAGTGAGAAGGATCCAGAAACATATTAGAAAATCTACCTTTCTCCCTAAGTTTTTACCATTTTAGCACAGTCAATAGCCACTATTTCCAAGACAAATTTAACTCCTTTTGCATTTTTCTTGGGGTGCAGAAGTGAGGCTACACAAAACAGAGGCTATTTATCCTACTTTCCAGGATTTCATTATGAGAAATATTGGAATTGCAGGTTAAAAATAATTTCTGCCTTTTTGGGAAGATTCAATATTTAAGTAACATAAATATTCCAAAGGGTCTCAAATTTAGGTTTCTCCCAAGAGGAAATCACTGATGCTTTTAATTACCTTGTGTTAGTCCTAATTCTGCCTTACAACTGGCTTAGAAACCTGACAGGGTGGAGGCTGCTGCTGTGTCTGCTCAATAATGTCATTTGAGATACCTGCCACCACCCATCTTCAGGGTCTGAAGTGTCAATCAAGGCTTCTCCATGCTGCAGAGCAGTTGTCACTTGAGTTTCTGGACTGCGAATTAAAGTTCATTTACATCAGCTTCTGGCTTGCTCTGAAGGGAAGCATGAAGTTTGCTTTGTCAATGATGCTGTTGTGCTCTTTGCAGATCATCACTCCCCTGAAGGAGACAAAGACACAGACAATGATTCCCAGAAGCGACGTTCATTACTGCTATGGTTCCCATATAAGAATAGAGCAGGAGGCTATTTTAGGGAGCCTTCCTCAGGCTGGCTCCAGTCAGTGGAACCAACCTTTTTCAGCCCAGTATTGTTTAACAACAACAAAGAGACCAACGTGGATTTCGTTGCCTGAATTTTCTTGCCACGTTCTCGGCAGCAGTCTATTCTCCTTCAGGGAAAGCAATCAATCCTAATTATCAGTTCACATGCAGAGACCAGTTCTAGGAGAGATAGAAACCTGTGGGACACAATTCAGGACTACAAACTGTGAAGTAGATTTATAAGCCCAGAATTTAGTCTGAGATTTCTTTATTAAGTGACTCCTTTACCAACTGAACTGCTCATTAGTCCAGCTAAACTGCCCATTTTAGAGATCTATGGGGAAAAGCAATTCCTGCCAAGCAGAAGATGTTGCAAGGAACAAGTTTCCTACTGAGTGACACAACGTTTCAGAATATCTGGAAACCAAGCTCAGCCTTAGCTGACTAAATATGGAGAAAAGGTACATCAGATGGAAAAGTGAGGATAAGCCTGGGAACTGAGACGCGGGGGACACGAAGGGGAAAGCTACAAGTGTGGGCTGAAAAGCCTTTCACAACGCTTACATGTGGATATAATGTTCCCATCCAAAATATTGATCAGACATGTGAAAACCCACCACTAAGACTACTCCTGTTAAATTTGAGATAAGGGAAGGCACTGTAAGTGTCCTAATATTAGGTCTTTCAGATGAGTTCCTCAGATCGCACTTTATGCAAACACTGAGCAGCAACAACTGTCACATAGCTGAATCTCAAAACTGAATTTTCCTGCAGGCAAAGGCATTTAAAACTCCGAACCCTTGAAATTCCCAGTTTACAAGCAGGGAGGATGGGGGACGGGAGATGAAAAGGTATTGCACTGTGGGAATTTGCCTTCCGTGCACTGAAATGAAATTGGATTTTTGTATTTTCTTTGCTGAAAGAGGGAACAAATTGAAGAATAATTCCAAGAAAGAAAAAGACAAATTTTACTAAGCACATCAATGAAAAGTGACTGTAGCATCCAGCATCTCTAACCATTATAACTGCGGTCATTATAGGGTTGACGGCAGACTAGAAAATTAAGAAATTATCAAACTTGATTTTTAAGCACATGAAGCAAAACTTGCCAGTAAGTCAAGGAGATGAAACAAAAAGGACTGACAGAGACATTAATGCTCAAAAACAGCCAGATAATACTCAACCTGCAGAGAGAGGTGGTTTGGGGAAGAGCATATACTAGACCCTCGTGCCTGCCCCAATCCACGCTCACCTCTTTAGTCTTTAGAAGGCAGCACAGCTTCTCTGAGCATCTGGAAAGGAGATTCACAGCACAACACGGCAGGCTCCTCTCTTCATGCAGGGATGGGACTCCATGCCTGAAAATCCACTGTTTTTCTCCCTTTATTTCCCCACCAGTATTTTGACGGCTCCCAGTTGCGCTGATTCCCTGTTTCCCAATGCTTGTGAGGAGCTTGACTCCAGCATCCCTCAAGGGATCCCTCTCCGGTTGCAGTGCTCAGCTCCACACTGTCAAGGAGCAGCAGTAACTTTACTGCTCTGCTGATGTAGCAGGCAGTACCCTTGCCATTACCGTAATCCCCTGCCATTCCCGTATTGCTCAGAAAGAAAGAGCACTTAATCTGGTGACAAGTGGTGTTTTAAATATTTTTTTTTTCCATGCAAACTACCAGTTCCTGCAGAGATCAGAAAGTGGAAGCCAGCTAATAAGCTCCTGTTTATAGGCTAACAAGTAATTCTGGTGATATAAAAAGAGAATTGCCTGCCAGGCAAACTGAGCATGAATTAAATAACAAGGAGAGACAGATACACTGACCATGTAATCTGCATTGTGGGACAAAGTACTGGGGCAGGCAGCACAGCTAACCTGGGGATGGGGGTTTAAGTATGAAATGCCTTGAGCAGAATGTGCCATTGAGGTGAGGTTGATTTTTCACATGGTTCTTTCAACCACATTTTTTTTAAAAGTGTCCCAAGTCACTGATGATGAACAGATGAATACAAAGATGGTGTCCTGAAGTGAAAGGGAGGGAGAGCAGAACACAGATAGGGATTTTAAAGCCGAGGGAAAGCAGTTTCTGTAGCCACAGGGAAGCAGCTGAACCATGTGCCTGTTCTTGCAGGCCAGACTCCACCAGCTCCTCCTCCTGGGCAGTAACTTTGAGAGCGAAAGTTTGTTTGTTGGATTCATGTGTTTCCTGACTGGAGGCAAATTTAAAAGTGATGTTCAGATTCCCCCAGGAGAGCATCAAATGCAGAGCTGGACTTGTTGGTAGCCCTGATCAGTGTTCTAACAGCTTTGGACTCTCTGCTTTCTTCTTGGATAGCCATTACTACTTGAAGGAATAATATAAAAACAGCTAACAGCAATGTGCTATTTGTGTAGATTTGGCAAATAGTTTGGGAAAGTGTACTCATTCTTACTTTATGACAGTTCCAGCTACTGTATCATTTGCAGTCTTTCTTTTAGAACAAAAGACCCCATGAGAGGAAATCGCAAGGGGGGACGGGGGAGGAGATGAGCATTCAAATTGATTTTGAGAACCTTGCAAACTGCAAAAACAAGAGGCGATTTGTAAATGCTCAGCTTCCATTTCGCCACAGTTTTCTTGGCACCAGTGCTACTTGCAGGTAGCAGTCCTTCCCTGAGTAACAAAGGATGTTGGGAGAAAGTGAAGTCTAAATGAATAAAGGAAAGCTTGAGTTACTAAAGACCCTTAAAGACCATGATTCAGCAGACCTATTTTAGATGCCTATCTTAGGATGAGGCAACTCTGTTTCACTCGATCAATTGGAAAATGAGTCTAAATGATTCAGGGGAGGGAAGAGAGATGAAACCTGCCCAGGGTTTTGTTTCTACTGATACATATGACCTCTCCATACTGGTGGCTTGTTCCAAGCTCTTAAATGCACAATGGAAATAAATTTATATTAATAGCTTCAGTTATTAATACTCTACTCAAAGTATCAGCTCATCTATGAGTAATACCCTTGCTAGAGGACATCTTTCTGGAGTGGAGGGAAGCAGAAGGAAGTGCCAGACAGTAGGGGTTTTGCCCTAAAATCCTCAGAGAAAAATAAATGCATCGCAGCGAAGAACTCCTACACCCAGAGACCACTAACAGACCAACGTCAGGAGGGTCACTGAACAAAGTACAGCTGATGTATGTTATCAGGTGAAGATGGACAAGGCAGGTTTACTGTCACATCTAAGTTTTATGAAGCAATCTTTGTACTTAGCTTTGGCAAGACATAGGCTGGTGTTGCACATGTCCATTTCAAAAGTTTTGGACTGATCAGAAAGAGTTCAGGAGAAAGCAGTGAGAACGATACAAGCCTAGAAAACATGATGTGTGAGGCTGGGAGAGGGGGAGTTGTTTCATCTCAAACTTTGCATCCCTGAAGACAGGTGAAAGACTGCCTGTACAGGTTATGAGTATCCATCACTGAAAGTTTTTAAGAACAGATTAGGCAAAGGTCTGTCACAGTTTTTTACTTAGCTTTCATTCTCTATTGAGAGAGGACTAAATGTCTTGTAGGATCCCACCCAACATGTTTTTCTACAGTTAAGATCTGCAGAGAAAGGCAGGTGTCTGAGTTCAGGCAGCGGAATGAACAAGAGTCCTGGACGTGGTCCTTGTTTCTACTGCAACCTTCTTTGGTGATCTTTGGCAAGTCTATTTCTAAGCTTATCTTCCCTATCTGTAGGGATAAGGAAGTAGAGGAAACTGTTTTTCTCTCCCTTCTCTTGGTTGCTTGGACTGTATTCCTTCTGGAGTAGGGGTTGTATCTACTCTGTCTAGATAGCACTCAACACAAACAAGATCTTATGCTTTCTGCATTATAAATTATACTTGTTAGCATGAGAGGGTCCCCAAGGGAGGGCTCCAGGCAATATGCAGCTGCTCAGCTGTTTCTAAGCCTCTGGCCCTTTCTTATTTTCTAGCTCTGTTAAAATCAGGACCTTAAATCCTGGCTTTTGGCCAGCATTGTCTTTTCATTACATGTCATACAAAGGCCCAGCATCCCATTGCTTCTGTGTCCAATGCCATTTAACAAAGTGACATCATTAATCTGCTTGGCTTAGTGCCAGACCGTGCAGGCAACCTGTGTCTGAGACCAGGAGTGGAATAACTTCTCTGAGGTGCTATAGGCTTTGACATGATTAGTTATTCACCTTTTCAGAAATTAGTGAAAAGTATTGCTTTGAGAAATCATGACTCAGGGTTTAGTAAGGGCTTAGCGTCTGCTTGGGTAAGAAAGAAACCCCCCCCAAAGGCAAGTGATATTAAATGTCTATTAAACTTGAAGCTGGAAGTAGGCTCATTCCTCTGTCTTTTAAGATTTGGAGAGCCCAAAGCTTATAGCACAGCTGAGCTGAACATAAATTGAAAAGTTCTGAGTATTTAAAAAGCAAAGAAGAGAAAAAAATCAACCCAGCATAGTTGCTGTTGGGCTGCAGCTGCTCGTACATTGAAGACAATCAATCAGCTGCATTGAGAATAGGGACCTTGGAGGATACTGCTACATGTGGTCTGAGACTTCGAAGACAGCAGTATGTGTTCAGTACCGATGATTTACTTTTCCTGAACAGCCTCATTTGCAAGTACAACGATGTTTAAAGCTAGGGGTCACATATTAATGGGAAGTGCTATATGTATTAGATAAATGAAGTAAAGATGAAAATTATCGAAGTCGTTTGGAGAACTCAAAGTGAGCACTCAAACTGTGGGTTAAAAAAAGTGTTGGGCAAAAAGGGCTGAAATTTTCAAACAAGATAGGTCTGCCTGTTGATTTCATACTCACTTTAATAGTGAGATGTCCAAGTATTAGAAGTATCCAAAATTTTCCATCTTGGGATTCATAAGGACTTTTTCATCATGTTCCTAAATCACTGAAGCATAGGCTAACGCTGGGTAAACAAGATCCATGCTTTTGCATAAATCAAGGCAGCTTCATTCAAGTTAAGGGTACTTTGTTAATTCATAACAGATGAAGATTTGGGTCACTGGATTTTGTGTACAGCTGCAGGTCTGAAGGCTGCCTAATTACATAGAGAAGCTGTTAAATGTTTATTTCTATGTAACTCATGAAGAATTTTCTGGTTTGATTTATTACCTGGATGATCTGATCAAGCCTAACCACATACAGAGGACAGTGCTATTTGGAGCCTCAGGAAGATTGATTTTTACCTGCTGCTGAAACAAATCTATCCAGAGATGAGTGCCTACTTCAGTTTTCATCCCTCCTGCTTCTTTCTTGTTTACCTCCTGTGTCTAGCTGAGTCCTTTCCCTTGATGTTACTGCTGCTTCCCTCTAGTGAGAGTTTATGCCACTTTTCTCTGCTTTAATAATCTTTAATATGTAAAATAGTTTGGGGGAATTGAAGGTGTGTCTAAATCATACCTATCTTGGACTGTCTTGTTTAAATACTTCATTCAGGTTTTTATCTATCTGCTGCCTGCCCACATGTGAGAAGCAATGAGATTCAATGCACTGAAACATCTGCCTTCATGCTACTGACTTGATTTTTCTCCCCAAAGCATCTCCTTTTCTCCTTCCAACTTTTGTCTGGCAAAGCAGGACTCTCCTTAGGGCCAGGGCTCTGACTATGCATCCAGTGTGGCATATCCAGCTCTTGGTACAACAGTCCTGATTGCAATCCATATAACATCACTGCGACAGAAATATAACCAGTGTGCTGCATTATCTTTCCTAAATCTGAGCTAGATTTAGGTCTGGTCTTGTGCCTCAGCATTCACTACATGGCTGCAAGCTTGCTTTTCCATCCGAAGCACACAGTACAGCAAATTCCTTGACTACTTTAGAGAAGCGTGGCTCTGAAAAATCCTGGGGAAGAAGTTCTGTCTTTATTCAGAAACGTTCTCTTATTCCAGGGGCGCTGGAAGTCACTGTGAGTTTTATTTGTCCCCTTGTATTGGCTGATTGTCCAAGCTTAGGGCATCTTGCATGGCCGTGCTAGATTTCTCTTGCAATGTGACTTTGTATATAATTCTGCCATCTCTGCTAAGCCTCCACCTCCCTTCTGTGCTCAAACAGCAGCTTTTGTCCAAGTAATCTTCTAAGCAGCTCAGAGCATAACAGTAAGTTACATTTCATATATGGACACTCTCATCTACAAGGATCCTGTGGTACTTTGGGACTGCAAATGCAAAGCTCATGTCACTTACTGCCATCTCCAGGCAGCAATTGTTTGCTAGCAAGGTGAGAGAAAATTGTTTAGGGAAAGGATATATGATGCTAGCGATGTATTGGTCTTTTCATAGACATGCATTTACCCATTATTTGCTGACACCGCGTCTTGGCTGAGATTTCCTTGAAATGGAAGGAGCCCAAGCTGGTGACAGCAGAAGTCAGCAGCTTTAAAAGAAATGTCGCAACAGTGAGTGCTTTTGGCAGTGTGTTACAGGGAGCAGTTTTCTGATGGCAGCACCAGCATGGGCAGAGATGAGATCCAAAGTCCCCTGAAGTCAAAGTTAATAGCTGGAGTTCCAGAAACTTGTCTGCTGAGGTTACTGGGCCCTTTCTCTTAGGGACAGAAACTGCCATGTCAATATAAATCAATACTTTGTCTAATTTCAGAGCAGAGCCTGTCATATAGTGGCCAGCACAGGATGTTCCAGAGGAAGAGACATTTGTCATCTACAGATGATGAGACAATCATCATACCTATGCAAGATCACTGTAGCCACTACTTTAACCTTTTCCAAGCCAACCTGTTGCTCTGCCAGCCTACCTCCTTAGCTGATGATTTTGGCCAGGCAGATGGTGAGCCACGTCTTCTTTTGCCTGGGCTAAACTCATTCCCTTCTCCTGATGCAGCTCTTTGCTCCTTTACCCATCCGCTGTTATGTCTTAAGCAACATGGGGTTGGAACTGCCTTAGTTCAGGCCTGATCAGAGCATGCTGTGTTCCTAATTAAGATATCAAGGTATTGCTATACCTAATTAAAATATCAAGGTATTGCTATAATGCCAACAAACAAGAACTGTGCTTTATTTTTTGTCTCCTGACGGATCTTTCTCTTAAGAACCTCAAATCACAAAAGGAGTTAATAGCTTCCATGCTCGTAGTACTACAACAAAAATCGCTGCCCATTTCTTCTTTTCTTTCCATTAATTGCCTCAAATTAATTCTGTCTGTAGAAATGTATACAGTCTGTATCTCAATGGCATGCCAGTAGTCATAGGTGTTTGAGAGATGACAGATTTTTATTCCTTTAAAGCAACAAGCTGTAGCTTTCTTCCGAAGTACATGAGCATTTTAGTAATATGTTCTTTCTGCTGTCTCTCTTTTCTTTTTTTTTTTTTTCTTTCCTGGCTCTCTAATTGTTATTACTAAAATACACACACCAATAATTCCCTTCCTCTGAGCCAGCCTCTTACAACTACATAACACAATTACCACAAATTAACATCTCATGAAAAACAAAGAAACAACACAAAGCCCAAAACCCCAAACAAACCCTCCCAAGTGCCTGCCATTTTAAAACTTAACTTAAACACCAACAGGCAGGAATGGTAATTAGATTTGCAAAGCAAAATGTTTTTACATATTAAGGACTTTAATTCATCAATACTGTACATTTTATTTATGCTCAGAGTCAGCCCCTGGAAGACTCGTACGTGAAGTAGAAATGTCTTTCCTATTATATGGCCTAAGCCTGTAGGGGAAGGAAAGATGCATTTGTGCTGTTTATTGCCCTCCAGACCCCTGGAGATGAGGCAGGTGAGGAATGAGGCCTTGGAGTAACTTTGAGGGCAGCCACAGACAGCTGTGATGGTGGAACATCAGCTTGTAGATGACCGCCCCTGCTCACTGGAAGATCAGAAGCATCCTAAATCCCTTTCCATGCATCTGCAACCCTCCTGATGGCAAAGCACAGAGGCTGTTTCTGTGCCTTGGACGTTTTCAAAGAGGAAACTCTCAAATAGTTACATTACAAAGGAGCACCCTAGTGTCCAGAAGAAGGAAAGAAATTATTTCCGATTAGACTTCCCCCACTTCCCTAAAAGTGGGTTTAAATCAAACCTTTTGCGCCCAGATATAAAGCTGCCAGCAAAAATTCTCCATCTTAACACTGGAGAGAGCAAAAACCCCAGATGCCTATGTGGCTGAACTTTTGATCAAACCTAGCTTTGCTTAGTGTTTGTTAAAATATTCACGGTTACTCAATGGGGGCAGGGAATGAAAAATCATAAATGAAAATATTTATATTCTTAAAATCCTTTTTTTTTTTGTGACTCAATGTTCATTTTTAATGTAGGAGGATAGTAGCAAAATTGCCTTAGGCTCATTTAGCAGAAATTTGAGCTTTTAGTGAGAATTTCTAGATGATACCTGATCAGCAATCATGTAACAAAATATGAATCAGAATGCATGATTTGCAAGGTTCTCTATGTCTGTTTTTAACATCATATAGATTAGAAAGTGAGTTAGAAATAGCCAGGACAAATTATTGAATTAGTCTCAGAAGCTCTTCAATGTCCATGCAAGGAATAGTCTTACATGAAGAAGGTGATGGAGCAGGAATTGAAGAACTTGCTCCTAATTCGTTACACGTTGTTCGAGCCTCCTTGAGTACCTGTTTGTAAAGCTGGCTATGGCAAAAGTTCCCCAACTATTTTTTCCATTCTGATGAACTAAAGTTCAAAAGAGCAGAGACTTATTTCTGGCATCTTTCACTGTAGCAGAAATTAGTAAATAACTAAAACGAGAAATGACAAAGTATTTGGGTGAAAGCAGAATAAAAAGAAATGGGTTGTTTATTACACTGTAAAGGTATTTTACAGAGAAGAAATGATGTGTTGTGCTGTTGATTGTTCTCCAGACCCAAGTATACTGCAAGCAGTAGGTTTTCCAAGAAACTAAGAGTGCAACTACAAAAAAATATGTATTTTTCTCGCTGATGCTTTCCAGGGAATAATCTGGTTACATATTAAATACCAATTAAGAATGTGAAAGGAATCAGAGACTATTCCACTTGTATGGATAGGTTATTATCTAGAGGTATGGAATGTTTTGTGGTTGGGGCAACAGAACAGGATTCTGATTTGCTTTGTGCACTTGGGCCTACTGGTGTCCTGTAAATGATGTGAAAGAGCAGTGCTGCTCCCACAGTGATGCTGTATAATCACATTCAGATGCTTAGCAATGGAGAGTCAGCCTTAGGAATTGTCTCCTGGGTTCTGTTCTTAGTTCTCCACCTGACACTTATGTTGACTGTGTTTTGAGATAGTAAAAATTTATTGTTACTGAAAACACCGGTTCTTAGCATTACATGGTTGTTATCGCCTAATAAATGCCATCTTATTTCAGAGACATAAGACTCTAACAATTCCCTTGCTATCTTTTACCCTCTCCCCATGGCATATTGTATTTATCATAGTCTTTAGAAATTTTTTTAATAAAGTGGTTTCTGAGTTTTAGTGTAGAGTGTGGAACTGGTTTTGGCCTGTGGCAAAGTGATTTGTAAAGATGTTCTGCAGTCCTTTCTGAGCTGACACATGGTTGTTAGTGTTCACACAGGACTGGACTTTGACTTAGGGGACTGCTCTAGATTGTTCTTGGAAAGACGACGAAAGTATCAAGTGTCTTTATACCTGTTCAAGTTGAATTGGTTCTCCCTAGTGACCAATGTAAACCAGGAAAACTGCTACAAAGGCAGACGTGTTCCTAATCATATCCATGTGTTAGAAAATTCTTGTTCCCTTTGAGCTTCAAAACTCAAGCCTGTGAAGGTGTGAATTTCTTGGGCTGCTCTCTTACCTTGAAACCAGGCCCCAGTGAACATGCACAGATTTTCCCACGCTGGCTGGCATCAGAGTGCCAGTGCATGCTGCTTTTTGGCAGAAAGATGGGGCACGATGTTCTTTATATACTGAAGAATGGACCAAAACCAAAATGATTTTCCCCTCCAACATTTTCCATGCACAAACAATACACAGAATTCCTGTGACTAAACGTCAGAGGAACCAGTCTCGTGTGCTGGGTTTCGCAATGAAACTTTCCTCTAAACTTAATACAGCATGGGAAGGTGGAGGAAGTAGTCACATCACTTATTTTTACGTGCCTAACTCTGTTTCTAGGCAATAGAGTGTAAGTCTGAGGTACCTCGAGTAGGAGACTAACTGCTGACTAATTTAAGTTCTTGTCTCATTGAGTGGAAAATCCCATGCAACGAACAATGATGCAGGAGAGATTTGAGTTTAGAAAGTATGTGTGTGGTTTTGTGAGTGTGTATAGGGAGCTTTGCTCCTTTTGTTGCTTATTTGACTGTTGGTTTAGCAGACTCTGAGAGGAAAAAAAATGTCCCTCATGCCGAATACCTAATACTTGAGCCTGCTTTGCTCAGGAGAATAATAATAATATTAACGTTCCCAGTAGCTGGGGGCACACTGTTGCTGAACCTTATCTTCACAGTGCTCCAACATGCTGGGGCTCAAATAGTGACTTATTTTAGCAATGAGATGAAGGTGAGAAAGGAGGAGCAGTTAAATGAAAAAAAAAAAAAATCTGTTCATTAATTCAGTTAATCAGGTAAAGAATCAGTAATATCTCACCGTATGCTTTCCTGCAGATGAACTTCCTTACAAAACCAATACTCAGGATAATAAAAAAAGACCATGCTGATTTCCTACTGTTAACACTAACCAAGCAGTATTACCTTGAAATACATACAAAAATCATGCTAAATAATCCACCTGTCAGAGCCTGGAACAGTGTTCCTTTGCTCGTATCAGCTGAGGTTGATTGATCGATTGCTTCCCGCAGGGTGTTCTTATTCTACCACAGTAAAAACGCACCTTAAAAATTAGTTGTGAAAGCTACATTTTCTTTTAAATGAAAAGAGCTATATAACTGGATTTGCCTCCTTTTGTTCAGCATGATGTGGGAGATTGTCTTAGTGAACTGAACTAGAAATGTTTTGGTGATGGAGAAACCAGAAATGAATTGCTGTTCCTTGCAAGTTTTTCCTCCCAGTCTCTACAGAACATCACAACACAAAACTTTCAAGACATCAGAATTGGCCAGAACTGCAGCAGTTCTCTTAGAAATTGAGTGTCTGGAGTCATGCACGGTCTTAAAAATTTTTTTTTTTAGAATTGAATGCTAGGCAGCAAGCACAGGGGTTTTTGCATTATGCCAGCTCCAAACCTGTATGAAGGGTATTTTATAACACTTGACAGACAAGCAGGAAGCCCTTAAGAAAGGAATCAGTCAATGAACTGGAAAGATGTGCAGCATCCATATGTTACATCAAGGGAAATTCAGCCAGAAAGCCTCTCGCTAGAGTAAGTTAACACTTCAGTGGATCAGTATCAGAGAAACCTCACAAACTTCATGGCCATTTGGCACATTTGGTGTGGGAGAAATTGTTGGATGTTTCCGATTTCGGAGCTGGGCTCTGCCATGAGAGAGAGAGAGGGTGTTGCAGCATAAGGTGGCGAGGCAAGGGCAGAGCCCCAGTTTCGGAGCTGGGCTTTGCAGAGAGTCAGAGAGAGAGAGAGATTGTTGAGACAGTTTTGTGGCTATGCAAGAGCAGAGCCCCAGTGTTTGTTGGGCTGCCAAGGGAAGGTAAGGAGCAGCAACACCTTCCAGGCCTGGCACCTTTGGTGTGGGAGAAATCGGTGGACATTTCCGATTTCAGAGCTGGGCTCTAAAAAGCGAAAGTGTGAGTTTTTGGGCAGTTAAGTAGCTAGGCAAGCTGGATGTTTCTAATTTCGGAGCTGAACTCTGCTGACAATCAGAGAGAGAGAGTAAGTTGAGACCATTAAATGACTAGGCAAGCGCAGAGCCCCAGTGTTTGTGGGGCTGTGAAAGGACTGCCAAGGGAAGATGAGGACAAGCAACAGCTTTCAGGCCTGGCACTTTTGGTGTGGCAAAAATCGCTGGAGAGTTCTGATTTCAGAGTCGTGCACTGCCGAGAGAGAGTGTTGAGACCATTAAGAGGCTAGGCAAGTGCAGAGCCCAGTGCACAGCCCAGGGGCTGTGAAAGGGCTGCTAAGGGAAGGTGAGGACCAGCAACAGCTTTCAGGCCTAGTGTAGAGAACTGCTAGTGCAAAACAACAAGATGTCTCAAGCAGCCTGGGTGCTAAAACCACAATGCAGAGCGACGGTCGCTAGGACCCGGGACCAGACAGTACCCTGGAGTGAGGGTGAGGGAGGGAGCCCTGTGGAGACAGGACCTTGCCTGGGCCCCATTCCCCGTGGTCTCTGAAGCACCTTATTCCCCCCCACCCCTACTGCATGGGGGACAGTCCTGGTATTATTTCTCTTGGTGGTTAGTAGTACTAACCACTTGCGCCTTGGGAAAGGAATCTGGGAGGGAGCTAAAAGGTAATGAACTGTGGAAAACTGTCGGCTCTAGCCTTGAAGAAGAGCTAACAAGCCGATAAAAGGGAACATCTTGGCACCAAAGACTGGACGGTGGCCAGAGAAGCAGAAACTGGGTGAAAGGTAAATGCATCGAGGGGAGATCATGACCACCGACTCAATGCAGGACCGAAAAGATTTGCCCCCTCCATCTGAAAGGAGTAAGTGTGCTAATTTAGAATCATAGAATCATAGAATCGTTAAGGTTGGAAAAGACCCTCAAGATCATCGAGTCCAACCGTTAACCTAGCACTGCCAAGTCCATCACTAAACCATGTCCTCAAACACCACATCTACCCGTCTTTTAAATACCTCCAGGGATGGAGACTCAACCACTGCCCTGGGCAGCCTGTGCCAGTGCCTGACAGCCCTTGCGGTGAAGAAGTTTTTCCTAATATCCAACCTAAACCTCCCCTGGCGCAGCTTGAGGCCGTTTCCTCTCGTCCTATCACTTGTTACTTGGGAGAAGAGACCGACCCCCACCTCGCTACAGCGTCCTTTCAGGTAGCTGTAGAGAGCAATAAGGTCTCCCCTCAGCCTCCTCTTCTCCAGACCAAACAGCCCCAGCTCCCTCAGCCGCTCCTCATAAGACTTGTGCTCCAGACCCTTCACCAACTTCATTGCCCTTCTTTGGACACACTCTAGTACCTCGATGTCCTTCTTGTAGTGAGGGGCCCAAAACTGAACACAGGACTTGAGGTGCAGCCTCACCAGTGCCCAGTACAGGGGCACTGTCACCTCCCTGGTCCTGCTGGCCACACTGTTTCTGATACGAGCCAGGATGCCATTGGCCTTCTTGGCCACCTGAGCACATGGCTGGCTCATGTTCAGCCAGCTGTCAACCAATACCCCCAGGTCCTTTTCCACCAGGCAGCTCTCCAGCCACTCTTCCCCCAGCCTGTGGCATTGCCTGGGGTTGTTGTGACCGAAGTGCAGGACTCGGCACTGAGCCTTGTTGAATCTCATGCAGTTGGCCCTGGCCCATCGATCCAGCCTGTCCAGATCCCTCTGTAGGGCCTTCCTACCCTCCAGCAGATCAACACTTCCACCCAACTTGGTGTCATCTGCAAACTTACTGAGGGTGCACTCGATCCCCTCATCCAGATCATCAATGACAATGTTGAACAGGATCGGTCCCAACACTGAGCCCTGGGGAACACCACTCGTGACCAGCCGCCAACTGGATTTGACTCCATTCACCACCACTCTCTGGGCTCGGCCGTCCAGCCAGTTTTTAACCCAGCGCAGAGTACACACATCCAAGCCGTGAGCAGCCAGCTTCTCCAGGAGAATGCTGTGGGAAATGGTGTCAAAGGCCTTACTAAAGTCCAAGTAGACAACATCCACAGCCTTCCCCTCATCCACTAAGCGGGTCACCTTGTCATAGAAGGAGACCAGGTTGGTCAAGCAGGAACTCCCTTTCATAAACCCATGCTGGCTGAGCCTGATCCCCCGGTTTTCCCGCACGTGCCGCGTGATGGCACTCAAGATGATCTGCTCCATGACCTTCCCTAGCACCGAGGTCAGGCTGACAGGCCTGTAGTTCCCCAGATCCTCCTTCCGACTCTTCTTGTAGAGGGGCATCATATTTGCTAACTTCCAGTCATCTGGGACCTCCCCGGTTGACCAGGACTGCTGATAAATGATGGAAAGATGGAATTTACATACCAAGCGAGGCTAATTTAAATACAGTAAACCAATAGTGTATGAAATGTTAATCACTAACCAATAAGTGTAAATTTAGGCAGGTCTATACTAATCATGTAGCCTGATAAATGTGCTGTAGCTTGTATGACGGTGCGTGCTTGATTTGTGGAAGTATCACCGAGCACCCTGCGCAGAATCAACAACTCTATAAGAACCTTCACTGCTCCTCCTCGCTCTTCTCCTTTTTCCCCACCAAATACCCCTGTTGTTGGCAGGACCAACGCTGGATCCAGGACTGGTGATTCCCTTTTCCTTCTCTCTCTCACTTTCACTTTTCCTAAGGTGATTAAGTAGTTAAAGTTGTTAAATTGTAGTCAAGTACTGCACGGCCTACCTTGACTTTCCATAAAGCCGGATACCTGGGGTAGATATAACTGTGAGAGTGTTACCGGAAAGCAATCTGACATTATCTATGAGTGTAACACATGAAAAGCAGGTGCGGATCCCTCAGGGACGAGGCACGACACTCAGCAAGTGAAAGCTTTGGCTTTACTGAAAGCGTGGCGTTACTACGGAGGGAGACCCAGGCACCGACGCTAGTAAAAATGGGGAAACCCGACGGAGCGGAGCTCTGCTCTGAGTGAGGCTCAAGGGAAAGCACCGCAGGGGTGGATAATAAAACTTGTGCTGATTAACATATCATACATATGCAATGTCTTGTTTTGCTCATTAGTGAACTTGCTGATGTAATGCAGGTCCTGCTGTCCAAATTCAGAGATCCGAGATCCGCAGCTGGCCACCACGTGCAGGGGTATATGCAGATGGGGGGAAGTGAACTATCCTGGGTTACCGTGACAAAGTCTTCTAGAGCCCTACAGTGAGTAATCTGATTCTGTTAGTTTAAGTTTGAGCATGTTTCAAAAGTGCCTGTTTTGTTGGCCTCTTTCAGGAAAGTAGGTAAAGGAAATGTTGTTACTCCAGGTCAAATTAACCAGCCCAGAGCTCTTTGAGTCCAGCTGAAAATGACTCATTTTGGTGCACATGCCAAAGAGGAACCTTCAGAGACATCTGGAATTTTAAGATCAAAATGTTGTGGTGTGGATGGAGTTTAGGTGCCCCCTTCCCAAGAGCTGCAGAGCAACCATGCCTTTGGGAATTCCAGGCTGCAACTTTGGATTCAGAGACCTAGATTCCAAGTACATCACGTTTTGGGTGCTAATGTACTTCTCAATATCTAGCTGTAAAGGATATATAAACCTACAAATATGTCTCTGCCCAAGCCAAACCACTGTTAAAAATTGCATTGTATTTCAAGTGGGGCATGTCCTGTGAACATGCTGTTTGTTATTGTGTGTTCAATCATAGAGGAGTTCCTCAGCCTGCTTATTAAGAAAAGCAATAACAATGTCTAGAATAGTTGTAAAACTTAGCGAAACAGGGCTATAAACCTCTCTTCCAGTCAAGATGATTGTGCTGAACTCCAGTATCCTATGTGGCAGATTGTCGTGGTTTAACCCCAGCCAGCAACTAAGCACCACACAGCCGCTCGCTCACTGCCCCCTCCCCGGTGGGATGGGGAGAGAATCAGAAGAGTAAGCGTGAGAAAACTCATGGGTTGAGATAAAGACAGTTTAATAGGTAAAGCAGAAGCCGTGCGCACAAGCAAAGCAAGGAATTCATTCACTCCTTCCCATGGGCAGGCAGGTGCTCAGCCATCCCCAGGAAAGCAGGGCTCCATCACGCGTAACGGTTACTTGGGAAGACAAACGCCATCACTCCGAACGTCCCCCCCTTCCTCCTTCTTCCCCCAGTTTATATACTGGGCATGATGTCATATGGTATGGCATAGCCCTTTGGCCAGGCTGGGCCAGCTGTCCTGGCTGTGCCCCCTCCCAGCTGCTTGTGCACCGGGCAGAGCATGGGAAGCTGAAAAGTCCTTGACCAGTGTAACCACTACTTAGTAACAACTTAGCAACAACTAAAACATCAGTGTGTTATCAACATTATTCTCATCCTAAATCCAAAACACAGCACTATGCCAGCTACTAGGAAGAAAATTAACTCTATCCCAGCTGAAACCAGGACACAGACACAAAGTGGATTAGGTCTGAAACATTTCTCCTTTGAAAAGGACATATGAATGTTTGAAGAATGAATAAAAAAATGCCAAGTCTTTGTCCTAAGAGGGCTAATAGCCAAATGTGATTTTGAGGCTATAGCAGTAGCTGCTGGAATTGTGAGCTCTTGAATAGATTCATTTAGTTGTTACCGGAAAGCGGCAAACTAATTCACTGTCTAAAACTTAATTTTGGAGTTTTAGAAAGCAGGCATTCTTTATTGCAGTGCCGGGCAGCACTGGGGATAATTCCACCATAAGTGCTCCGAAGGCTTGATAGACTTTCGGTAATTATATACTATGAAAATATACATATTCATAGGATTTCCGAGAAGTCGTCTACATAAACATGAGATTTCCTGGAACTTATTAACATATGCAAATGTCCGATCCGCATGCGCAATCATCTTCCGTGGTGGTCTTCAGGTGGTCTTTGGGGGTCTTCAGATGAAGGCTCATAGTCTTCTTCACTGTGTTCGCTGACTGACCTTTACTTCTGCGCAAACTCAGTTCCGGGATCACGTATACTGTGTCCTTCAAGGTCGGTTTGTTCTGGTCTAATGGTCATCTTGCAACTTTCTTATCCTCATGGCTCCGCATATCTGCTCTCCCAAGGCCTAGCTGTCTAAAGGGGAGTATTCAGGAGCTTCTTATCTTACAAGTGGCTTAACTATTCACAAAGATTTGCTTTTTGTTTGGTAAAGGGGAGTACTCAGGAGCTTGTATCTATATTCGCAGGTATCAAGAGAGCAGGTGGGTATCGAATATTTGTACTCGATATTGGGTATCAAATATATGTACTCGGTATTTGTCTCTATAGGAGCTTTCTATTAAAGCTGGTGTTTGTGTATGGATGTTGAGTGTTGGCCCACCTTAATCCACACTGAGAGGATTTGCGAATCTTAGTCACACACAGTTCTGATTTCAGAGCCAGGCTCTGACAGTGACAGAGAGTCTGTTGGGAGGGTTTGGTGCCTTAGCAAGCGCAGAACCCCAGTGTTTGCAAGGCTGTGAAAGGTCTGCCATGGGAAGGTGAGGAACAGGAACAGCTTTCAGGCCTGGCACCTTTGGTGTGGGAGAAATCTCTGGAGAGTTCTGATTTCAGAGTAGGACACTGTCAAGAGTCAGAGGGAGAGAGAGAGTGTTGAGACAGTTTTGTGCCTTAGCAAGCGCAGAGCCCCAGTGTTTGTGGGGCTGTGATAGGGCTACCAAGGGAAGATGAGGACTAGCAACAGGTTTCAGGCCTGGCACTTTCGGTGTGGGAGAAATCGCTGCAGAGTTCTGATTTCAGAGCCGTACACTGCCAAGAGAGAGAGAGAGTGCTGAGACCATTAAGTGTCTAGGCAAGGGCAGAGCCCCAGTTTTTGTAGGTCTTTGAAAGGGCTGCCAAGGTAAGATGAGGACCAGCAACAGCTTTCATTCCTGGCACCTTTGGTGTGGGAGAAATCGCTGGGCGTTTCCGATTTCTAAGCTTGGCTCTGCTGAGAATCAGAGGGAGAGAGAGAGTGTTTTGGGACAGTTAAGTGGCTAGGGAAGTGCAGAGCCCCAGTGTTTGTGGGGCTGTGAAAGGGCTGCCAAGGGAAGGTGAGGACCAGCAAAAGTTTTCTGTCCTGGCATCTTTGGTGTCGGAGAAATTACTGGACATTTCTGATTTTGGAGCTGCCGAGGGTCAGAGAGAGAGAGAGATAGTTGAGACCATTAAGTGACTAGGCAATGCAGAGCCCCAGCAGTTGTGGGTGTCCTGGTTTCAGCTGGGACAGAGTTAATTTTCTTCTTAGTAGCTGGTATAGTGCTGTGTTTTGGATTTAGGATGAGAATAATGTTGATGATACACTGATGTTTTAGTTGTTGCTAAGTAGTGCTAAGTAGAGCTAAGTTGTTGCTAAGTAGTTGCTAAGCAGTGCTTACACCAGTCAAGGACTTTTCAGCTTCCCCTGCTCTGCCGGGTGCACAAGCAGCTGGGAGGGGGCACAGCCAGGACAGCTGACCCAGACTGGCCAAGGGGCTATGCCATACCGTATGGCGTCATGCTCAGTATATAAGCTGGGGGAGTTGGCCAGGGAGCAGCGATCGCTGCTCGGGGATGGGCTGGGCATCGGTCTGCAGGTGGTGAGCAATTGTAGAGTGTATCACTTGCTTTGTATTTTTTTATTATTATTATTATTATTATTATTATTATTATTATTATTATTATTATTTCTACTACTACTACTACTATTACTATTATTTTACTTTATTTTATTTCAATTATTAAACTGTTCTTATCTCAACCCACGAGTTTTCTCACTTTTACTCTTCCGATTCTCTCCCCCATCCCACTGGGGGGGAGTGAGCGAGCGGCCGTGTGGTGCTTAGTTGCTGGCTGGGGTTAAACCACAACAGTCCTTTTTGGCGCCCAACGTAGGGCACAAAGGGTTTGAGATAATAACAGATTAACCAGAGTGTATTAAGGAATTTGTATCTGTTAACAGTTGCTGGTCACAATATTGATTCATCTGTTCTCGGTATTAGTCTACTTGATCTGCACCATGCTCTTGTTTTTGCTGTTAAAGATTGCTGTTGGGTTTTGCAGTTTGCTGTGCTCTGCAGTGATTGGTGACGTTTTGCCTGGGAGATTTGTTATTAAAACACTGACCTTGAGCATTATCTGGCATTTGGGTTCTGTAGTGAAGCCATTACTGTACTTCGGGTACCACCTCATGGAGACAATTAGCAATTATACCTCTTCCTCTGAGAGGTTTTTTATGGAGGGAATACAGAATGGCACCTTCGCTGCCACCTTCTATGATGTTTCCTCCTTCATTACAACAACTTTTCTGTATATCTTGAACATCCTTGGGTAGTTAAGATATATCTATTGCTAGTTCTTGGGGATATTGTTTTGTCTAAGGTTAATAAGCAATTTAAGAATATCATCCAGAGATCTGCCCCAAGGCTGGATAGTTATGAGTGGCAGGGTGTGTGGGAGAGCATGGGCAAATGCCTAGGACGGTGGGCCCCTCCAGTATTTTGGAACTTCACCCCTGAACAAGTGCAGAATCCTGAAAAATTAGTAGAACATTTGGAAAAAGTATGCTGTCACCCTGGCAATTCTAGGGAGACACAAATCACCGCAATGTGCTGGGGCCTGGCCCATGCCTACCGAGCCCTATTAAACACTATTCAGAACCCTCAAGGGGAAGAGAAGGTCTTTGGATCGGACGACAAAACGACAGGCGCTGTGGCTACGCCAGAGAACCAACCCGTGCCAGTATCAGTCGCCCCTATACAGAAGAAAAAATACACAAGAAAATCAGCTCGTTTAGTAAGGGCTGATGATGAACCAGGGCCATCAAGAGAACAGGAGGAGGAAGAGGCAGAACCCACAAATGAGATGGTAACCACCCGAGCCCTGTCCCTGAGTGAGCTGCAAGATATGTGAAAAGATTTTAGTTGTCGTCCAGGCGAGCACATCGTCACCTGGCTGCTCCGATGCTGGGATAATGGGGCCAGTAGCCTGGAATTAGAGGGTAGGGAAGCCAAGCAGCTGGGATCCCTTTCTAGGGAAGGGGGCATTGACAAAGTGATTGGAAAAGGGGCAAAAGCCCTCAGCCTCTGGAGGCGACTCCTGTCAGGCGTGAAGGAAAGGTAGCCCTTCAAGGAAGATGTTATATGTCACCCAGGCAAGTGGACCACCATGGAGAGAGGTATCCAGTACCTGAGGGAATTAGCCATGCTGGAGGTGATTCATAATGACCTGGACAACGAGCAGTTATCCAAAGATCCAGATGAAGTTTGGTGCACACAACCCATGTGGCATGCAAACTCACTGGTAGTAATGACCTGGAAAGATGGAGAGGAACAGACGGTGGATGAATTGGTTCGTCAACTCTGGCAATACGAAGAAAGTCTCTTCCTCCCTATGGGCCTGCATCTCAGCTGTGGAAAACCTGTCCCAGGAGTTCCAGCAACTCAAAGAGGATATGCCCTACTCCTCACCTGTATGGACCAGTATCTCAGCTATTATTAGGAGTAAGCGTCAAGAGAGAGGATATAGTGGATACACACCACGGGCCGCCCTGTGGTTTTACCTGCGTGACCACGAAGAGGACATGAGGAAGTGGGATGGAAAAACTGACCTCAGCCCTGGAGCCATGGGTATGTGAGTTGCAAGGTAAAACAATCACACAAGGGGATTCTTCCAGGAAAATTGCTGCTCCAGTTTCCAGTGAGCAGTTCCCCAGACAGAGTAGAAGGGCTGATCCTACTTTCGATCTTAATGAAGGGACTCCTGACTCATATCTACAAGAAGCAAGTAACGAATGCTATGACCAGGACTAGAGGGGCCCTGCCTCCAGCCAGGTGGAGGAAAGGGACAACCGGGTGTACTGGACTGTGTGGATTCGATGGCCTGGCACATCAGACCCACAGGAGTATAAAGCTCTAGTGGACACTGATGCACAGTGTACCCTCATGCCATCAAGCTATGAAGGGGCAGAACCCATCCATATTTCTGGAGTGACAGGGGGATCCCAACAGCTGACTGTGTTGGAGGCTGAAGTGAGCCTAACTGGGAAGGAGTGGCAGAAGCACCCCATTGTGAGTGGCCCAGAGGCCCCGTGCATCCTTGGCATAGACCACCTCAGGAGAGGGTATTTCAAGGACCCAAGAGGGTACCGGTGGGTTTTTGGCATAGCTGCCTTGGAGACGGAGGAAATTAAACAGCTGTCTACCCTGGTTGGTCTCTCAAAGGACCCGTCTATTGTGGGGTTGCTGAGGGTCGAAGAACAGCAGGTGCCAATCGCTACCACAACAGTGCACCGGCAGCAATATCGCACCAACAGAGACTCCCTGATTCCCATCCATAAGTTGATTCGTCGACTGCAGAGCCAAGGAGTGATCAGCAAGACTCCCTCACCTTTTAACAGTCCCATATGGCCAGTGCGGAAGTCTAATGGAGAGTGGAGACTAACAGTAGACTATCGGGGCCTGAACGATGTGAACCGCTGCTGACTGCTGCTGTACCAGACATGCTAGAACTTCAATACTGTCGTGGTTTAACCCCAGCCATCAACTCAGCACCACGCAGCCGCTCGCTCACTCCCCCCCGGTGGGGTGGGGGAGAGAATCAGAAGGGTAAAAGGGAGAAAACTCGGTGGGTTGAGATAAGAACAGTTTAATAATTGAAGTAAAATAAATTACAACAGTTAAATAGGCAAACCAAAAACCGTGCACGCAAACAAAACAGAACAAGGAATTCATTCACTACTTCCCATCAGCAGGCAGGTGTTCAGCCATCCCCAGGAAAGCAGGGCTCCATCACGCGTAATGGTTACTTGGGAAGACAAACGCCATCATGCCCAATGTCCCCCCCTTCCTTCTTCTTCCCCCAGCTTATATATACTGAGCATGATGTCATATGGTATGGAATAGCCCTTGGGCCAATCTGGGTCAGCTGTCCTGGCTGTGCCCCCTCCCAGCTTCTTGTGCACCCGGCAGAGCATGGGCAGTTGAAAAGTCCTTTACCACTGTGAGCGCCACTTAGCAACTACTTAGCAAGAACAAAACGTCAGTGTATCCTCGACATTGTTCTCATCCTAAACCCAAAACACAGCCCCATACCGGCTACCAAGATGAAAATTAACTCTATCCCAGCTGAAACCAGGACAGTATCCACCCCTTATTCCATACCATTTACATCACGCTCAGGTCCCACATTATCCAATACATCCTTTTTAACCACCACCCCTGTTGTCCCAAAAATGTCCATTGAGCTCATTTAGTCCATGGCTTTGGGCTCCATCTGTGATAGTGGTCACTCAGGACAGGAGAGGTGGTGTGCTGTGTGGAGTTACTGGGCACCAAAGCCAGCTCAGGTCGGGTCACTGCTGCACTTGCACTGCTTCTTGTAAGGCTTCTCCTCCATTGGTTCAGGTGGTTCCTGCTATGGTAGTTCCTATAACATGCAACTCAGATCATGGGTTACAACAATTTAAAGGTATTTCCATCACAATCTCCACCCCTGGCCCCTTTGGGCCAGGTTTAACATTGCAATGAACTCCTCCCCTTACTCCTAGCCTGGCTAGCAACAAGGGGTTCCTGCTATAGTAATTCCCATAACATGCAACTCAAATCCCGGGTCACAACAATTTAAAGGTATTTCCATTACAGTCTCCACCCCTGGCCCCTTTGGGCCAGGTTATAGGGTTTAACACTGCAATGGAGTCCTCCCCTTGCCCCTGCTCCGGCGTGGGGTCCCTCCGACAGCACAGTCCATGAACTTCTCTAATGTGAGTCCTTCCCACGGGCTGCAGTTCTTCACTAACTGCTCCAGCGTGGGTCCCCCACAGGGTCACAAGTCCTGCCAGCAAACCTGCTCCAGCGTGGGCTCTTCTCTCCACGGGTCCACAGGTCCTTCCAGGAGCCTGCTCTAGCACAGGCTTCCCATGGGGTCACAGCCTCCTTCGGGCATCCACCTGCTCCAGCATGGGGTCCTCCATGGGCTGCAGGTGGATCTCTGCTCCACTCTTAATTTCCATGGGCTGCTCTGACACGGGATTATCCACGTCCACAGACACTTTGGGGTGTCGTGCTCCCGCAGGAACTCGTCCACAGGTCACAGTCCCTTCGACTCGAGTTGACACTGGAGTTCCAGCCTGTCCAGTAAAGCAGCACAGAAAAACAGCGATGCCCTGGCCATCTGCCAGCCCGGGTACGTGGCCATTGCTGTTATCAAAATGTTCCCAGGCACAACACAGTAAGATGACTCTAACATACAGTAAGGCAAGCAAGCCCCATGGCAAGCACAGAAGCCTGCCGATTAACAGCTAAACAGCAATAACAGCTATAAATTCGATCTAGCGCATTCCAATTAAATCTGTTGTTATCTCGAACCCTTCGAGCCCCACGTTGGGCGCCAAAAAGGACTGTCGTGGTTTAACCCCAGCCATCAACTCAGCACCACGCAGCCGCTCGCTCACTGCCCCCCGGTGGGGTGGGGGAGAGAATCAGAAGGGTAAAAGGGAGAAAACTCGGTGGGTTGAGATAAGAACAGTTTAATAATTGAAGTAAAATAAATTAGAACAGTTAAATAGGCAAACCAAAAACCGTGCACGCAAACAAAACAGAACAAGGAATTCATTCACTACTTCCCATGGGCAGGCAGGTGCTCAGCCATCCCCAGGAAAGCAGGGCTCCATCACGCGTAACGGTTACTTGGGAAGACAAACGCCATCATGCCCAATGTCCCCCCCTTCCTTCTTCTTCCCCCAGCTTATATACTGAGCATGATGTCATATGGTATGGAATAGCCCTTGGGCCAATCTGGGTCAGCTGTCCTGGCTGTGCCCCCTCCCAGCTTCTTGTGCACCCGGCAGAGCATGGGCAGTTGAAAAGTCCTTTACCACTGTGAGCGCCACTTAGCAACTACTTAGCAAGAACAAAACGTCAGTGTATCCTCGACATTGTTCTCATCCTAAACCCAAAACACAGCCCCATACCGGCTACCAAGATGAAAATTAACTCTATCCCAGCTGAAACCAGGACAAATACGAATTGGAGTCAAAGGCAGCCAAGTGGTGTGCCACAATCGATATCGCTAATGCATTTTTCTCAATCCCTTTGGCAGCAGAGTGCAGGCCACAGTTTGCTTTCACTTGGAGGGGCATCCAGTACACCTGGAATCGACTGCCCCAGGGGCGGAAACACAGCCCCACCATTTGCCATGGACTGATCCAGGCTGCACTGGAACAGGGTGGGGCTCCGGAACACCTGCAATACATTGATGACGTCATCGTGTGGGGCAACACAGCAGAAGAGGTTTTTGAGAAAGGGAAGCAAATAGTCCAAATCCTTCTGGAGGCCGGCTTTGCCATAAAACCAAGTAAGGTCAAGGGACCTGCACAGGAGATCCAGTTCTTAGGAATAAAATGGCAAGATGGACGTCGTCAGATCCCAACGGATGTGATCAACAAAATAACAGCCGTGTCCCCACCAACCAGCAAAAAGGAAACACAAGCTTCCTTGGGCACTGTGGGTTCTTGGAGAATGCATATTCCAAATTACAGTCTGATGCTAAGCCCTCTCTATCAATGACCCGGAAGAAGAATGATTTCAAATGGGGCCCCGAGCAGCAGCAAGCCTTTGAACAAATTAAACGGGAGACAGTTCGTGCAGTAGCCCTTGGGCCACTCCGAGCAGGACAAGATGTAAAGAATGTGCTCTACACCGCAGCTGGGGAGAACGGCCCTACCTGGAGCCTCTGGCAGAAAGCACCAGGGGAGACTCGAGGTCGACCTTTAGGGTTTTGGACTCAGGGATACAGAGGATCCGAGGCTGGCTATACTCCAACTGAAAAAGAGCTATTGGCAGCATATGAAGGGGTTCGAGCTGCTTTGGAAGTGGTTGGTACTGAAGCACAGCTCCTCCTGGCACCCCGACTGCTGGTGCTGGCCTGGATGTTCAAAGGGAGGGTCCCCTGTACACATCATGCAACTGATGCTACGTGGAGTAAGTGGGTTGCAATGAGCTCGGATACGAAACCCCAGTTGCCCAGGAATCTTGGAAGTGATCATGGACTGGCCAGAAGGCAAAGATTTTGGATTATCGCCAGAGGAGGAGGTGACGCATGCTGAGGAGGCCCCACCGTATAATAAACTACCAGAAAATGAGAAGCAATATGCCCTGTTCACTGATGGGTCCTGTCGCCTTGTGGGGAAGCATCGGAGGTGGAAGGCTGCTGTGTGGAGCCCTATACGACAAGTCGCAGAAACTGCTGAAGGAGAAGGTGAATCGAGTCAGTTTGCAGAGGTGAAAGCCATCCAGCTGGCTTTGGATATTGCTGAAGGAGAAAAGTGGCCAGTGCTCTATCTCTGTACTGACTCATGGATGGTGGCAAATGCCCGGTGGGGGTGGGGGGGTGAGCAAGTGGCTGTGTGGTGCTTAGTTGCTGGCTGTGATTAAACCAGGACAAAAGTGCGCTGAACTGCCCATGCTTTTCCTAGGTCAGAAGCAGTGCCTAGCCTGTATTTTCTCATGTAAGGATCTTTCAGGTGGAAATTATCCCCTGTTTTAGGAATGACAGTGGGACAGGATTTGCAAAGATGTCTCTCAAAGGACACTCTTGTGTAGTTTGAAAAGTTATGTTTAATGGAGGGAGATGGGGGAGGACAGTGGACCAGGATTTATTTACAGAAACCTATTGTTTTGAGTTATTCAACTACCTTCCATTTTGTGTAAAAATATGTATGCAAATTGTGTTGATTGGCAAGGAACTTCCATGCATCTGCAATGACATGCTAAATTAGGTCAACATGAGTACCATTAATACAATTAATATGGTGCCATTGACTTTATTAAACTGCTCAAAGCACCCTGCTTTCTCCTGCTTATCTTCTTTGGACAATTATACAGTGGGAAGTTCAGAGGACTCCTCCCTGGTCAAAAGCCTCTTTACTGGGTCATCCATACAGAGATTGAAGTGCCAATACCACTGCCCTTTCTGGGGGAGAGCTGTGGGTGCTCAGCAGAGGGACTCATCCTAGGCAGGATGCTGCTGAGGGAACCCGTACTGCGCTTCAGTGACCAAGACCCCACCAGGGCAGTGGGATCTGATACACCTTGTTCCCATCAGTCATTCCTCTCCTATCTGTTCATTTCTGCAGAGCAGTATGAGTAAGACAGGTCTTTGTCAGAGACTATGTGCATGCTGGTGTAGAGGTGGGCATTCGGGGAGGTGTTGAGAAGGAAAATTGCTTTAAGGGGCTAGGCTTATACCTGCCCTTGGGAAGCAATCCATAGCCACGAGCAGAGAAGTTACAGAGACCGTAGCTCATGTTTCAGGGCATCCTCCTTATCACCCTCCCTCCTTCATGCCCTTACTTTTCAATGACCTTCCTTTTTCTGACAACAGCTGGATGAGCTTTGCAAAGAAGTCATCCAGTGCCACTGCTAGAGACATTCTTGGTCTCTCTCTTCTGGGCCAAGCACAATCCCTGGGAACTACTGGCAGCAGAACATACAGATCATGGACACATTCAGCAGGACCAGGGGTTATTTAACTTTAAAAAAGGAAAAAAAAGACAAACAAAAAGTAATTGGGAGCAATGAGCTCCCAATATTAGAAGCAGCAGCCTGTCACTGGATATAGAAGAACAGTGTGAAACTTTAATCTTTGAACAGTGTGCTGATTTTGGCTGGGATGATAGAGTTAATTTTCTTTATAGTAGCTAGCATGGGGATATGTTTTGGATTTGTGCTGAAAACAGTGTTGATAATACAGGAATGTTTTCGTTATTGCTGAGCAGTGCTTACACAGCGTCAAGGCCTTTTCTGCTTCTCACCCCACCCCACCAGCGAGCAGGCTGGGGGTGCACAAGAAGTTGGGAGGGGGCACAGCCGGGACAGCTGACCCCAACTGACCAAAGGGATAGGCCATACCATATGACGTCATAGAATCATAGAATCATAGAATGATAGAATGATAGAATGTCCTGAGTTGGAAGGGACCCACAAGGATCATCGAGTCCAACTCCTGTCCCTGCATAGGACAACCCCAAAATTCACACCATATGTCTGAGGGCATTGTCCAAATGCTTCTTGAATGTTGTCAGGCTTGGCACCATGACTGCCTCCCGGGGGAGGCTGTTCCAGTGCTCCACCACCCTCTGGGTGAAGAACCTTTTCCTAATGTCCAGCCTAAACCTCCCCCGGCAGATCTTCCTGCCGTTCCCTTGGGTCCTATCATTGGTCATCAGGGAGAAGAGATCAGCGCCTGCCCCTCCTCCTTCCCTTGTGAGGAAGCTGTAGACCGCAACGAGGTCTCCCCTCAGTCCCCTCTTCTCCAGGCTGAACAGACCAAGTGACTTCAGCTGCTCCTCGTCCGGCTTCCCCTCTAAACCCTTCACCATCTTCGTGGCTCTCCTCTGGACACTCTCTAGTAGCTTTGTACCCTTTTTGTACTGTGGGGCCCAAAACTGCACACAGAGCTCAAGGTGAGGCCGCACCAGTGCAGAGTAGAGCGGGACAATCCCCTCCCTCGACCGGCTGGCCATACAGTGCTTGATGCACCCCAGGACACGGTTGGCCCTCCTGGCTGCCAGGGCACACTGTTGGCTCATGTTCAACTTGCCGTCGACCAGAACCCCCAGATCCCTCTCCGCGGGGCTGCTCTCCAGCCTCTCATTCCCCAGTCTGTATGTACATCCAGGGTTGCCCTGTCCCAGGTGCAAAATCCGGCACTTGCCCTTGTTAAACTTCATACGGTTGGTGATTGCGCAGCTCTCTGATTTGTCCAGATCTCTCTGCAGGGCCTCTCTGCCCTCAAGAGTGTCAACGGCTCCTCCTAATTTTGTGTCATCAGCAAACTTTGATAACAAACCATCCAGTCCTGCATCCAAGTCGTTTATGAAGGTATTGAAGAGCACTGGCCCCAAGATGGATCCCTGCAGAATCCCGCTAGTGACTGGTCGCCAGCCCGATGTAACCCCATTTACTATAACCCTTTGAGCCCAACCCGTCAGCCAATTGCACGCCCATTGCATTATGTGTTTATCCAGCTGTATGCTGGACATTTTGTCCAGGAGGATACTGCGAGAGACAGTATCGAAGGCTTTACTGAAGTCCAAAAAGATTACATCGACTGGCTTCCCTTGGTCAACTAGGTGGGTAACCTTGTCATAGAAGGAAATCAAGTTGGTCAAGCAGGACTTTCCCCTCGTGAACCCGTGCTGGCTGGGGCCAATGACTGCATTGTCTTTCAGGTGTTTTTCAGTAACTCCCAGAATAATCTTCTCCATAATTTTGCCAGGCACAGAGGTGAGACTGACAGGCCTGTAGTTACCAGGGTCATCCCTGTTGCCCTTCTTGAAGATTGGGACAACGTTTGCCAGCTTCCAGTCAACTGGGACCTCCCCAGATTCCCAAGGGCATTGAAAAATCATTGAGAGAGGTCTCGCTATGACATCAGCCAGCTCTTTCAGTACCCTCGGATGAATCCCATCGGGCCCCATTGACTTATAAGGATCCAGCTGGAGCAGCAAATCCCGCACAAGTTCGGGGTTGGTTGGGAGTTTGTCGTTCTCGCAGTCATGGTTCTCTAGCCCAGGGCTCTGGGGGTCCCAGAGCCCATCATCGGTGTTTAAGACCAAGGCGAAGAAAGCATTAAACGTCTTTGTCTATGTCCCTGTTTATGAGGTGACCATGCTCATCAAGTAATGGGCCAATGTTATTTCTCGCCTGCCTTTTGCTATTAACATATTTAAAAAAGCCCTTTTTATTGTCCTTCACAGTACTGGCCAGCTTCAGCTCCAGTTGAGCTTTGGCCATGCGTATTTCCTCCCTACAGTGGCGAATGGTGTCCCTGTAGTCCTCCCATGTCGCCTGACCTTGCTTCCACTGCTCATACATTTTCTTTTTTTGTCTTAGTTCTAGCATAAGATCCCTACTCAGCCAAGCCGGCCTTCTACCTCGCCTGCTTGACTTCCGACATTCTGGAATTGCCTGTTCCTGTGCTCTTAGGAGGTGGTACTTAAAAAGTGACCAGCACTGATGGACCCCAGCACCTTCAAAAGCTTTTTCCTACAGGACCTTACTAAGTAGTTCCCTGAGCAGCCTGAAGTCAGCTCTCCTCATATCCAGAGTTGAGGTCCTGCTGGCAGTTTTCCTCCTGTTACCACAGATTTTAAACTTCACTGCTTCGTGGTCGCTGTGGCCAAGGCAGCCACCAATCGCCACGTCACCCACAAGACCCTCTCTGTTAATAAGCAGCAAGTCGAGGAAGGCACCTTTCCTGGTCGGTTCTCTTAGTACTTGGACCAAGAAGGTATCATCCAGATGCTTTAAGAATCTTCTGGACCTGCTTGTACCAGCTGTGTGGTATTCCCAGTTGACATCTGGCAAGTTGAAGTCCCCCATAAGGGCAAGGGCAGATGACTTGGAAGCATCCCTTAGTTCCTTAAAGAATAACTCATCCGTGTCGTCATCCTGGCTGGGTGGCCTATAGTAGACTCCCACAACGACATCCGCTTTATTTGTCTGTCCCTTAATCCTTACCCAGAGGATCTCAGCTGTGCCATCGCCAACTGCTAGCTCCATGCATTCCAGCCCCTCCACTACATACGCTGCCACCCCCCCCACCTCGCCTGCCCTGCCTGTCCCTCCTGAAGAGCCTGTAACCATCCATCATGGCACACCAGTCACAGGACTCATCCCACCAGGTTTTGCGTATAACTATGATGTCATATCTCAGGGACTGGGCCAAGGCATCTAGCTCCTCTTGCTTGTTCCTCAGGCTGCGTGCATTTGTGTAAAAACACTTCAAGTGTGGTTCATTGTGCCCGTTGCCTCATGGAGCAGCCTGAGGAATCTCACTAGCACGCAGCTCCTCGAACTTTGAGTTTCAGGCAACATCCTCTAAATCAGGCCTACAAAGCACAAAAGATTTATGCCTGCTAAGAGAAAACACAGACTCCCCCATTATTAATATGTAAAATATGGAGACAAAGTCACATCTGTATGATGATCTATTTTTGTGGACCATGCATGCTTAAATCCTAGTCTTGATCTCTTAAACGATCACATCTGCCAGAAATATTTGATGATGAACAAGCTCATAAAAAGAAAATGCAGAATATGAATAGAGGGGGAGTAAATGAATGATTCCATTTTTAATTCCCCTCACCTTACTCTAAAGTCAAGTTCATCTTCTGTAAGAGACAGAAAATAACAAATTTTTAATTTTCTTCCTCACTGTAACCTGATCAAAATCATCAGCATCACATCTGTTTATATTTTTAAGGAAAAGGATAAATTATCATGGAAACAAAAGAACCAGGACACAAGAATCATAGAGTCATAGAATCATAGAATCATTTAGGTTGGAAAAAACCTTTAAGATCATCATGTCCAACCGTTAACCCAACACTTCCAAGTCCACCACTAAACCATGTCCCTAAGCACCACATCTACCCGTCTTTTAAATACCTCCAGGGATGGGGACTCAACCACTTCCCTGGGCAGCCTGTTCCAGTGCCTGACTACCCTTTCAGTGAATCCTAATATCCAATATCCAATTTTTCCAAATATCCAATAATACCCAATTTTCCTAATATCCAATCTAAATAATTTTCCGAATATCCAATCTAAACCTCCCCTGGTGCAACTTGAGGCCATTTCCTCTCATCCTATCGCTTGCTACTTGGGAGAAGAGACCAATCCCCACCTACCTCACTACAGCCTCCTTTCAGGTAGTTGTACAGAGCAATAAGGTCTCCCCTCAGCCTCCTCTTCTCCAAACTAAACAACCCCAGTTCCCTCAGCCGCTCCTCAATGCTACCCCACTGCCTCTCCTTCCTTGCCTATCCCTTCTGAAGAGCTTAGAGCCATCCATTGCAGCACTCCAGTTGTGCGAGTCATCCCACCATGTTTCCGTGATGGCAACTATGTCATAGTTTTCCTGCTGCACAATGGCTTCCAGCTCCTCCTGTTTGTTGCCCATGCTGCGTGCATTGGCGTAGATGCACTTCAGTTGGGCTATTGATCCTGCCACCTTTTTGGGGGGAGAAGCCCTAGTTTCTACGTGACCATTCTCAGGCGCTTCCGTGGTTTCCAACACATCCATAGCCCTTGCGGCTTTACTGGTGCATGGCTCTCCATCCCCTACCTCCACTGAGACGGCAGACCAAAGGACCTCACTAGCACACCGTCCCTCAAATACTGGTGTGCTGCCCCCAGGCTTATCTCTAGCAATCCTGGTTTTACCCCTTTCCCCCTTCCAATCTAGTTTAAAGCTCTTCCAATGAGCCCTGCTAACTCCTGTGCAAGGATCCTTTTCCCCCTTCGAGACAGGCGTACCTCGTCTGTCGTCAGCAGGCCTGGTGACTTGTAAACCGACCCACAATCAAAAAACCCCAAATCTTGTCGGTGACACCAGGCTCGGAACCACGTATTGATCTGCTGGCTCTTCCTGTGTCTTCCCTCATCATTCCCTGCAACTGGAAGGATAGAGGAGAACACTATTTGTGCTCCTGATCCCTGAACCAGTCATCCCAAGGCCCTGAAGTCTCTCTTGATTGCCCTTGGACTTCTTGTTGCAACTTCCTCACTGCCTACCTGAAAAATCAAGAATGGGTAGTAATCTGAGGGCCGTACCAGGGTAGGAAGCTTTCTCTTCATATCTTTAGCCTGGGCCCCAGGGAGGCAGCAGACTTCCCTAAGAAGTGGGTCCGGTTTGCATATTGGGCCTTCTGTTCCCCTCAGGAGAGGGGAGGCTGCCTGGTTGGTAGTTCCCAGGGTCCTCCTTTTTACCCTTTTTAAAAATGTGTGCAATGTTTCCCTTTTTCCAGTCACTGGGAATTTGCCTGACTGCCATGACTTTTAAAATATGATTGAGAATGGCTTGGCAACTACCTCAGCCAACTCCCTCAGGACCCTGGGATTCATCTCATCAGGTCCCATGGCCTTGTGTATGTTCAGGTTCCTCAGATGGTCTCGAACCTGATCTTCAGTTGGTGGCCAGTGACAAGTGGTGTTCCCCAGGGCTCAGTATTGGGGCCGGTCCTGTTTAATATCTTTATCAATGATCTGGACGAGGGGATTGAGTGCACCCTCAGCAACTTTGCAGATGACACCAAACTGGATGGAAGTGTCGATCTGCTGGAGGGTAGGAAGGCCCTACCTGGACAGGCTGGATCGATGGGCTGAGGCCAACTGTATGAGATTCAACAAGGCTCAGTGCCGGCTCCTGCACTTGGGTCACAACAACCCCAGGCAACGCTACAGGCTTGGGGAAGAGTGGATGGAAAGCTGCTTGATGGAAAAGGACCTGGGAGTGCTGGTCAACAGCCGCCTGAATATGAGCCAGCAGTGTGGTCAGGTGGCCAAGAAGGCCAATGGCATCCTGGCTTGTATCAGAAATAGCATGGCCAGCAGGACTAGGGAAGCGATCGTCCCCCTGTACTCAGCACTGGTGAGGCCGCACCTCACATCCTATGTTCAGTTTTGGGCTCTTCACTATAAGAAGGACATTGAGGTGCTGGAGTGTGTCCAAAGAAGGGCAATGAAGTTGGTGAAGGGTCTGGAGCACAAGTCTTATGAGGAGCAGCTGAGGGAGCTGAGGTTGTTTAGCCTGGAGAAGAGGAGGCTGAGGGGAGACCTTATTGCTCTCTACAACTACCTGAAAGGAGGTTGGAGCAAGGTGGGGGTTGCTCTCTTCTCCAAAGTAGCAAGCGATAGGACAAGAGGAAACGGCCTCAAGCTGCGCCAGGGGAGGTTTAGGTTGGATATTGGGAAAAACTTCTTCACCGAAAGGGTAGTCAGGCACTGGAACAGGCTGCCCAGGGAAGTGGTTGAGTCTCCATCCCTGGAGGTATTCAAAAGACGGGTAGATGTGGTGTTTGAGGACGTGGTTTAGTGGTGGACTTGGCAGTGTGTCCTGGTTTCAGCTGGGATAGAGTTAGCTTTCTTCTTAGTAGCTGGTAGAGTGCTGTGTTTGGGATTTAGGATGAGAATAATGTTGATAACACACTGATGTTTTGGTTCTTGCTGAGCATTTACACTAGTTAAGGACTTTTCAGCTTCTCGTGCTCTGCCAGGTGCACAAGAAGCTGGGAGGGAGCATAGCTAGGACAGCTGACCCAGACTGGCCAAAGGGCTATTCCATGCCATATGACATCATGCCCAGTATATAAGCTGGGGGAAGAAGAAGGAAGGGGGGGGACATTGGGCGTGATGGCGTTTGTCTTCCCAAGTAACCGTTACGTGTGATGGAGCCCTGCTTTCCTGAGGATGGCTGAACACCTGCCTGCCGATGGGAAGTAGTGAATGAATTCCTTGCTTTGCTTTGCTTGTGCGCACAGCTTTTGCTTTACCTACTAAACTGTCTTTATCTCAATCCATGAGTTTTCTCACTTTTACTCTTCTGATTCTCTCCCCCATCCCACCGGGGGGGAGTGAGTAAGCGGCTGTGTGGTGCATAGTTGCTGGCTGGGGTTAAACCACAACACAGTGCTAGGTTAATGGTTGGACTTGATGATCTTAAAGGTTTTTTCCAACCTAAATGATTCTATGATTCTATGATTCTCCTACAATGGGAGGGACTTCATTCCCCCAGTCCCTGCTTTGAGGTTCAGGGGCTTGAGAGATGTGGGAAGATGGATTGCCAGTGAAAACTGATGCAAAAAAATTGTTGAGTACCTCAGCCTTCTCCATGTAGGTTGTCACTAGTTCTCCTGTCTTATTTATCAGGGGGGTGCCTACATTTTCTTTAGTCTTCCTTTTCTGACCAATGTACTTGTAGGAGCCCTTCTTATTATTCTTTGCATCCCTTGCCAAATTCAGCTCCACCTGTGCCTTAGTTTTTTTTCCTGATACCATCCCTACATAGTCAAGCAGCGTCCTTATATTCTTCCCAGGACACATGATCCTGGTTCCATTGCCTTTGCATTTCCTTCTTACACTTCAGTTGACCAGGAGATCCTCACTCAGCCATGCTGGTCTCCTGCATTCCTTGCCCAATTTCCTGCACATGGGAATCAAGAGCTCTTGCTGTTTTAGAAAAATGTCCTTAAAGAGCTGCCAGCTCTGTTCTGCTCCCTTATCCCTGAGGGCATTTTCCCAGGGGGTCCCATGTACTAATTCCTTAAAGAACTGAACTTTTGCTCTCCTTAAATTCAGGGTCCTGACTCTACTCTTCACCTGGCCCATATCCCTCAAAATTGTGAATCACACCAGGGCATGATCACTGCAGTCCAGGCTGCCACCAATCTTGACCTCTCTAATTAGTTCATCTGTGTTGGTGAGCAACAGGTCTAGTAATGTTTCTCCTCTGGCTGAGCTGTCTATCACCTGGATTAAGAAATTATTCTTGATGCACTCCAAGAGTGTATTGGACTTCTTACAGCTTGCTGTGCTGTTTCTAACAGATGTCAGGGAGACTGAAGTCCCCCAGCAGGATCAGTGCCTGTGAGTGTGATGCTTCCTGTAGTTGAAGTAAGAAGGCTTCCTCTACAGGCTCCCCTTGATCGGGGGTCCTGTAGTAAACACCAACCATGAGGTTTCCTTTGTTGGCTTGGCCCCTAATTTTCACCCATATTGTCTCAACCTGTTCATCACTGTTTTTCAAAGACAGCTCTGTGCAGTCAATCCATTTTTTTTCCATAGAGGGCAACCCCCCTGCCCCTCCTTCCTTGCCTGTCCCTTCTGAACAGTTTATAGCCATTGATTGCAGTGCTCCAGTTGTGTGATTTGTCCCACCAAGTTTCTGTGATAGCAATTAGATCATAGATTAGCAGCTGCACAGTGTCTTCTAGCTCCTCCTGTTTGTTACCCCTGCTGCATGCATTGGTATAGAGACACTTCAGTTGTGCTATCAGCCTTGTCACCTTTTTAGAGGAACACACCCTAATTCCTTTGAGGCATTTCACAGGTGTTTCCTTGTTGGTTCCTAATACATCAGCAGCCCCTGGCTCTTCTCTGTTGCTCAAAACTCCATCCCCTTCCCCTGCTGAGCCTTGTCAGCTTGTTGGTGAAGACCCTCTTGCCTCACTTGGTCAGGTGAATCCCATCAGCTCCCAACAGACCTGGCTTCTCAAAGGTAGATCCATGATCATAGAAGCCAAAACCTTGAGTATGGCACCAGCCATGCAGCCAGGCTTTCACCTGTTCAGTTTGTCTCCTCCTTCCTGAACTTCCTCTGACTGGGAGGATAGAGGAAAACACCACCCGTGCTCCTGATCCTTTTAATGTTTCTCTGAGGGGCGTATAGTCTCTTTTGATGGTTCTAAGTTGCCTCATCGCAGTATCATTGGACCCTACGTGGAATAGTAGGAGCGGATGATAATCTGTAGGGTTCACCAGGCTCGGCAGCCTCTCAGTCATGTCATGAATGCAAGCTCCTGGTAGGCAGCAAATTTCTTTAGAGAAATTGTCTGGACGGCAAATGTGTGCTTTGGTGCCTCTCAGTAAGGAATCTCCATTTACTAATACTTTACGTGCTTTTATGGTGGCACTGGTTCTAATGCGGTTGGGTGGTTGGATCAACTTTGCTTGGTCAGCTTTTCCTGGATCCTGTCCATTACTCACATGCTCTTCGTTCTCCAACCCCAGTGCATTGTTTCTATTATGTAGGGGCACTTCAGAGGAAGGGGGAAGGTTCTTCCTTCTGCCCCGATCAGAGACAAAGGTCCAGTCTCCTTCATCTCATGAGTTACTTGTGTCAGTCAGCTTGAGGTTGAATTCAGGCTTACCTTCCCCTTGCACAGCCTTAAGGCAGGGCTGTTGCTCAGCCTGGGCCAGTGCACAATACCATGTATTGATCTCCTGCTCACATTACTGGATACTGCACTGCCTGTTGAGCTCCTCTTCTAACATAGCTAGTTAGAATCGTAGAATCATAGAATCGCTTAGTGTCGTGGTTTAACCCCAGCTAGCAACTAAGCACCACACAGCCGCTCGCTCACTGCCCCCCCGTGGGATGGGGGAGAGAATCAGAAGGGTAAAAGGGAGAAAACTCATGGGTTGAGATAAGAACAGTTTAATAATTGAAGAAAAATAAAATAGAACAGTTAAATAGGCAAAGCAAAAGCCGTGCACACAAGCAAAGCAAAGCAAGGAATTCATTCACTACTTCCCATCGGCAGGCAGGTGTTCAGCCATCCCCAGGGAAGCAGGGCTCCATCACACGTAACGGTTACTTGGGAAGACAAATGCCATCACTCTGAACGTCCCCCCTTCCTTCTTCTTCCCCCAGCTTTATATACCGGGCATGACGCCATACGGTATGGCATAGCCCCTTGGCCAGTCTGGGCCAGCTGTCCTGGCTGTGCCCTCTCCCAGCTTCTTGTGCACCTGGCAGAGCATGGGAAGCTGAAAAGTCCTTGACTAGTGTAACCACTATTTAGCAACTACTTAGCAACAACTTAGCACTACTTAGCACTACTTAGCAAGAACCAAAATATCAGTGTGTTATCATCAACATTATTCTCATCCTAAATCCAAAACACAGCACTATACCAGCTACTAAGAAGAAAATTAACTCTATCCCAGCTGAAACCAGGACACTTAGGTTGGAAAAGACTTTTAAGATCAAGTCCAACCGTTAACCCAACACTGCCAAGTCCACCACTAAACCATGTCCCTAAGCACCACATCTACCCATCTTTTAAATACCTCCAGGGATGGAGACTCAACCACTTCCCTGGGCAGCCTGTGCCAGTGCTTGACTACCCTTTCAGTGAAGAAGTTTTTCCTAATATCCAACCTAAACCTCCCCTGGCAGAACTTGAGGCCGCTTCCTCTCGTCCTGTCACTTGTTACTGGGGAGAAGAGACCGACCCCCACCTCGCTCCAGCCTCCTTTCAGGTAGTTGTAGAGAGCAATAAGGTCTCCCCTCAGCCTCCTTTTCTCCACAGTAAATAATCCCAGTTCCCTCAGCCGCTCCTCATAAGACTAACAACACAATGGTGAATAACAGTATCTTTGTAGGGCTTTTAGAATATGCCTGTTTTTTGTTTGTTTTGTTTTTTTTTTTTAATCCAGCTGTTCTTTTATTTTCTAACACAATTTTAGGTAAGATGGGATGGATCATTAACAAGATGGCATATTATCGGCAGCATATAGCTGGTGTTATTTTCCAATAAAAAAAAAAAAATCCTTTTTGGGCATATGAAAGAGATGTCTAGTTTATGCTCCATTGTGACAATGCTATCAAGTTGCACCTTCATCTGAGATTTTATTTCCTAGAAAAATAACAATCCTTAGTTGCTGTAGGAAGAACTATAGTTTGATATCCAGGGTTAATAATTTTGGTAGGTATGGGAGGCTAGGAGTGGTGTGGGGGCTGTCTGTTGGGACTCACTATTTTAGAGTATTCTTACCTGCCAACACAAAGCTGGTGATGAATGTGCTGTACAGTGCCATTTCCAAATGTTTGCTGTATTTTACAGCTGTGCCAGAAATGCCCCTTAATATTCCCTGAACAACTTCTCTATAAACTGCCCTAGCTCTCCTCAAGTCAATGGAGATGTTAAAAATGTTAAAATTTACTTCAGCACAGATTCTGACTTACTTTTATTTGTGGGGGTAGGGAGAACTGTCAGACTATCAGTTGGATGGTTAATGTGTTTATTGGTCATAGCACCAATGCTCAATGCACATAGAATTGTTTAGGTTCCCAAACAATTGTTAAACTGTGACAAGTCTCTTCTGGGTATGGGCAGACTGAGATTTTGAAAAAGCTTACAACTTGGCCAATGCAGTTATTTTTTTTCCTCACAGGGATGTCAGGATGCACATTCTTGATACAGTGGCAAATTTGGAATATCTGCTCCAAAACTTTTCTTTTTTTTTTTTTTTTTCCAGCATGACGATAGCAACACTTTTTTCCCTACCCTCTTTCTCAGATACTGGCATAGAAAATCTCAGAACACATGATTAAGATCTAGAAAAAGTTCTTGCAACAGAAATTGGAGACCAGAGACTACAGTGTCTCATTAAATGACTACTAAAGAGCTCAAAATAACATGTCTAAAGACTTTGCTAAAACAAGGATATTCATATGTGCTGGTTTTGGCTGGGATAGAATTAATTTTCTTCATAGTAGCTGGTATGGGGCTATGTTTTGGATTTGTGCTGAAAACAGTGTTGATAACAGGGATGTTTTCATTATTGCTGAGCAGTGCTTACACAGCGTCAAGGCCTTTTCTGCTTCTCGCACCGCCCCGCCAGCGAGGAGGCTGGGGGTGCACAAGAAGCTGGGAGGGGACACAGCTGGGACAGCTGACCCCAACTGACCAAAGGGGTATCCCACACCATATGACGTCATGCTCAGCAATAAAACTAGGGGGGAGGCTGGCGGGGGGGGCACTGCTCAGGGACTGGCTGAACATCAGTTGGTTGGTGGTGAGCAATTGTTTTCATTTGCATCACTTGTCTTTCTTGGGTTTTATTTTTCTCTCTCTTTGTTATTTTTTCCTTTTCCTTATAATTTATTATTATTATTACTACTACTACTATTACTATTATTTAATCATTAAACTGTTCTTATCTCAGCCCATGAGTTTTCTCACTTTTACCCACCGGGGGCGGGGTGGGGGTGGGGGGAGTGAGTGAGCGGCTGCATGGTGCTTGGTTGCCAGCTGGGGTTAAACCACAGCATCATAGGAAAGACTACTTTCCAAATGCAATGTCATTTGTTATCTGTATCTAATATTAAATAAAATGAACATATAAAAATCTAAATTATGCCCTCTCAACATTTTTTAATTAACTACATGGTGTTAATCAATAAGCTCCATCCTGACATGAAAGAATTAAGCTTGGCTTTTTTACAGTCTTAAAGAAAACTAGAGTAAAAAAGCAAGACAGTCAGGATTCTATGTAGAGAAAGAGATATTGATACTGTTCACTCAAAGGTTATCTATATGAAAAGAATGTAAGTGGTATTTTGTGCAGAGGCATATAATCAATAAACAGTCCACAGATCATATTAAAAGGGCTCTGAACCAGGATTGTCAACATTTAGGTTATCATAAAATTACTACAGGTTATCTTCGCCATTAATTAATATAATTATTGAATCTAGGCACATCCTATATATAAAAAAATAATTATTCAAATATCTTTAATTTAACAGCATATTGACATTTTAATTATATACTGGTGTTAATTTAACACCAAGATGTACTTTAAGATTCTTTCAGCTATAAGGTTTTTGGCTCTTAAATCCCTTCAAATTTCATAGCTGTTTCAGATATCTTTTATTTAAAGGGCTAGGTTTTTTCCTGCCAATTCAGCATCTTTGTATTGCACAAAGTCTCCCTATACTCAATATAAATGCCATAAAAATGGAACTTGGTGATACTTAACATCCTGTCCACCAATTATTCTTTGCTATTTCCAGATGAAATCGTGGCCCTGTGGGGCCAGCATACCCTACAGAGAATTCCCAGTTTTTGATAAATGTCAGCACTACAAGGGTTAAACTAGAGCATGAGGCAGTCTCTGTTCCTCCACTGATCTGTCCCCACTGGGTGTCTGGATGAATGTAGCTGAGAATCTAGTCCATCACACAGTAGCTCAAATGCTCTGAACTCTGAGAAGCTGCCTTGAAAAATTAGATGTGGCCTCTTTTATTGAAATACTAGATCAAGGTCCTGGGGCAATGACAGTTTTTCCCTGTTTGAGTAAGACAGGCCTCTGTTGCTCACTGCAGCCTGTAAATGGATAGCCTGACTTTAAATCTATGCAGCTGGACAATTACAGGTCAAAGATACCTACTGTTTCCTGCAGCCACATTTTACATTTGATGAGCTCTATTTTACACTTTACCCTTCTTTTACTTCTGCATTTGGAAATATATTTAGAAAGAAAAGCTCTATTGGTAGTTTTCGTAACCAGGAGTTGCACACTGAGACAATGTCTTTCATTATCAATACTGTCTTTTTTGCTGCTAAATAAATGATAGTTCTCTTGGGTCTTGGTTCAAACCTTGCTACTCATGTTTCCACTTCTGCTAGTTAAATCTCAAATCCATTGCTTCTTACAGTTTACTGTTAATGAAGTGTAGAAACATTTCGATTTCTGAAAAATTTTTTAGCTCCAGTAATGAAGTGTAGGCATTTCTTTATGTGCGTGGCACAGGCAGTTGGCATGTGCTGGAATACCCCCTCCATTGTATTGATTTCCTGATCCTTGCCCATCTTTCACAGTGAAAAGTGCTCCTCTCCTTATAATTCCAAAAAGATATTAAAAAAAAAATCTGTGAGTAAATGAGACGGGGGATTTTTTATGTATGGTTTGAAATGAAGACTAGCCACAGAGAAGACACACTCAACCACTGCCCTGTATTTTATTACAATCCCTTTTTTTGATTAAAATTGGTTTTAGGATATGGCCTTGCCCATGAACTTGGTTTGTTATCTTTTCTGCATGCCTAGCATTAGCATCCTCTCTGTCTCTTCATTCTTGTTCCCATATAAACTTACAAAAACATAATGAAAACAAGTTTGAAGAAAGTCTGTTGTCAGAAACATCCTTCCAGCATTCTTCTTTCATCAATTTTATATACAATTTCAATTTTATTAATTAGCATCTAATTTTCTACTGCCACTGCTTAAACTTGGGGATGCAATCTGAGATGATTAGCTGTCTCTAGCCCTGGGAACAGACAGCTTGTACATGCAAGACAGACAGAACAAAGGAAGGCTCAGTATCGTTTCTCTGGACAAGTCTGCCATGTTCCCTTAGTCCTGAATGCACAGCCCCCTTGTATATGTGTCACAGGATACCCGCGATTCCAACATGGTGAGGTAATCAACCTTCTGGCATGTTTGCGAGTTATTAGCCTGGTCTTGTGATACAGATAACTGACCATTACAAACTCTACTGAGAATTTTTCTCCCAGTTAACTGTTAAAAATGGTTTTCTGGTAGTTATCTGATATGGAGCTAAACAGGCAGTCCACAGCAGAGGAGCCTGGTATACCATGATACCATCTAGGCTGAACTGACGACAGTGCAGCTGCTTCTTTGATTAGCCTAACACATTTTTAGGATCAGTCAGTTCCTTCTAAGATTGCTAGAACTATGACAGGAATCAAATACAGAGTATTTTCTTCACCTTGAAAATTCAAACCCTCCTCTTCAGACCTGCAAACGCTGACTCTAAAGATAGTATTGACAAATTTTGTGCCACTTTAAATCCTCTTCTGAATTATTACAATATGCCAGCAAGATAATAATGACTTCTCCCTGTTTCATCTGATAAAACATGCTTGGAATCTTTTAGATCCTTGCATATATCAGCATATAACAACATTTTTTGTAAAAATATACTCTGCAAATGTACTTCCTGGTGCAAAATTCACCCTTCCTGTGATGAATGCCAGTTGTTGAATTTATGCAAAAAGAGTCTGAAGCTTTGCTTTACCATGGATTTTTTTCTCTCATTTCATGTCTCCTTGTAAAGTATCTTGTTAAATCAGCACTTTACATTCTTTATCATAACTGTACCTGAAATTTCACATAATTCTGTCCCACTGGAGCAGAATCTGCCCTAACACTTGCAAACTCTCTGGAGACAAGCATTGTCAGTACTTGGCAAACCTTTCAAGTAGTGATAATCACAGTAAAAATTACTAACACTGCCACTTGTGTACAATAAGAAATATCTTCTAGAGTCAGATTTTGAAATGAACAGCCCTTGGGCTCCCCAGTGACACAGTCCTCTCCATATAGATGAGTTGATTATTGCTAATGATGCCTAGAAATTCTATATCAGAGGAAGGGCTGCAGCTGTTAATAGTTAAGTGTAAAACAATAGATTCTACCAGGTACAGTATCTACAGTATCATTCTTGACATCCAAATACACAAGGAGCAAGGATAGGAGACAGTAGAAAAGGGACAGCAGGAATGAGGGGCAAGGTCAGTTACTCCTGAAGAAAATCACTTAATTTTCTTCATATAGGCCTCTCTAGAAGCTGTATGTATCTACTCCCTACTTTGTTAATAGGACTACTATAGAGAGACACATTACTACAGTGCTATTCAAAGTGTACAAGGTAAAGCCTTGGAACATTACATTCCACACAAGGAATTTTATTATTACTGAGGGAGGAAGATTAAATACAATGGCAGCAGACTACAAGGTTAGGAAAATTGTTTTGACAAAGGTGAGAAACATACAATTAAATCACACTAAAAACACAGTAAGAAAGAAAACAAAACATAAACATACTCCAGAACATGTTCTTTTTTTGTGGAGGAAATGGAGAGGAAAAGAAAAATAAGGGTGCAGTTTGCCCAATCAGAGCTGATTATTTCATTCTGTAATACCAAGGGCAGATTCCTTAATGGCCAAAATGAAAATGCCACTGGGATGGCAACACATAATTCCCACTCTATGGGTTGCATAACACATTTTCATCTTGGCAAGAAATGTGATGCAGCTCAGAAACAAAAATCCCAGAGTATATTTAGCTACTAAAGCTGTGGCACACAAATGCCATATTCCTATGAGTCAATCCTTTTAAAGAACTCCCTCTTCATGTCCCCACAGGTATTCTCCAGGATGCCTGCACTGAATTAAAAGTGAAGCATATAGATGGATGTGACATCATCGAAGCACCCTTGTAATAGAAAAGAAAGCAGCAAGTGGATTCTGTACAGTTAGAGCAATCTGTGAGAAGTCATTTTTGAGCGCAGAAAAAGAAAGAAAACATTGTCCAAAGGATGAAAGACAGTCAATGAAGGACACCACAAAGCGCTTCGCAAAAAAGAGATTCCTTTTTCTTTGTGAATGCATGAAAGTACAAGAAATCACAGCAAATGTGAAAACAAAATCCTTATAAAATGATAGTAAGCTTAACATTTTCTGATTTAATTTTGCATAGGAACTCTTTCCTTTGCCCTTTTAAAACAACAAATCGGTAGTAATTTTGGAGCCAACCAGCTCTGGGCAAGGCAAGGGGTAACAGCACACAAGTGGATGGTAATGGCAAACAACTTTGCAGTCACCTCTGTGGCCGTTGTTTTGATTGTGTGTAGACTGCTACCAGCTTTGTCAATATTCATAATTAGGCACCAAGAATGTTTGATATTTAAATGACACTGTCAAGTCATTGAAGCCCCAGTTATTGAAAAGGTAACAGTCAGCGACCTGCTCCTCCACCTGGATGCCCACAAGTATATGGGGCCAGATGGGATCCACCCAAGGATACTGAGGGAGCTGGCGGAGGAGCTAACCAAGCCACTTTCCATCATCTAAGAGCAGTCCTGGTCAACCGGGGAGGTCCCAGCTAACTGGAAGTTAGCTAATGTGACACTCATCTACAAGAAAGATCAGAAAGAGGATCCAGGGAACTACAGGCCTGTCAGCCTGACCTCGGTGCCAGGGAAGGTCATGGAGCAGATCATCTTGAGTGCCATTACGCGGCACGTGCGGGACAATCAGGGGATCAGGCTCAACCAGCAGACTAACCTGGTCTCCTTCTATGACAAGGTGACCCGCTTAGTGGATGAGGGAAAGGCTGTGGATGTTGTCTACTTGGACTTTAGTAAGGCCTTTGACACTGTCTCCCACCGCATTGTCCTGGAGAAACTGGCTGCTCATGGCTTGGACGGGTGTACTCTCCGCTGAGTAAAAAAACTGGCTGGACGGCCGAGCCCAGAGAGTGGTGGTGAATGGAGTCAAATCCAGTTGGCGGCCGGTCACGAGTGGTGTTCCCCAGGGCTCAGTGTTGGGGCCAGTTCTGTTTAATATCTTTATCAATGACCTGGAGTTGGGGATCGAGTGCACCCTCAGTAAGTTTGCAGATGACACCAAGTTGGGTGGAAGTGTCGATCTGCTGGAGGGTAGGAAGGCCCTGCAGAGGGACCTGGACAGGCTGGATCATTGGGCCGGGGCCAACTGTATCAGGTTCAACAAGGCTCAGTGCTGGGTCCTGCACTTCGGTCACAACAACCCCAGGCAACGCTACAGGCTGGGGGAGGAGTGGCTGGAGAGCTGCCTGGCAGAAAAGGACCTGGGGGTGTTGGTTGACAGCCACCTGAACATGAGCCAGCAGTGTGCCCAGGTGGCCAAGAAGGCCAATGGCATCCTGGCTTGCATCAGGAATAGTGTGGCCAGCAGGACCAGGGAGGTGACAGTGCCCCTGTACTGGGCACTGGTGAGGCTGCGCCTCAAGTCCTGTGTTCAGTTTTGGGCCCCTCACTACAAGAAGGACATCGAAGTACTAGAGTGTGTCCAAAGAAGGGCAACGAAGCTGGTGAAGGGTCTGGAGCACAAGTCTTACGAGGAGCGGCTGAGGGAGCTGGGGCTGTTTAGTCTGGAGAAGAGGAGGCTGAGGGGAGACCTTATGGCTCTCTACAACTGCCTGAAAGGAGGTTGTAGCGAGGTGGGGGTCGGTCTCTTCTCCCAAGTAACAAGTGATAGGACGAGAGGAAACGGCCTCAAGTTCTGCCAGGGGAAGTTTAGGTTGGATATTAGGAAAAATTTCTTCACCGCAAGGGCTGTCAGGCACTGGCACAGGCTGCCCAGGGCAGTGGTTGAGTCTCCATTCCTGGAGGTATTTAAAAGACGGGTAGATGTGGTGCTTAGGGACATGGTTTAGTGGTGGACTTGGCAATGTTAGGTTAACGGTTGGACTCGATGGGTCTTAAAGGTCTTTTCCAACCTAAACGATTCTATAATTCTATGATTCTATGAAATGGCAGTTTATCTCTTTTTTTACAGGAAGGGCTAATAGCTAGAAGATGGGAGACACACGTTCGCATCCTCTGCCTGAGAGAATTCAAACCTTTGTATCCCATTTCCTGCCACCAAGCCTAAAAGTCAGGGCTAGTAGATTGTTACCATAGCATCTCAGGAAAGTGTACTGGATCTCCTGCCTAATTTGACCAGTCTCCTCGGCTGGAAAAGTGCTTCAGGCTTCAGCTCTGCTGGGTCAGCCACGTGATACACATTGCCTTCACTGCTGGGAACTGTGAAGGCACTTTGTGGTCAATCCTGGAGAGTACAGGGAGAAATCCAGGATTCATGTAACATGCATGTAACATGCATGAACAATAGAGATTGGAATCCACATTTCAATTAATATTTTAAGTGTTTTATATAAAGTATTCATAGTAGCAAGGAATGAAGCTCATGTGTGTTCTCATGCCTGGTGACTGCCCTAACCACTCAGCAAGTGAGTTTTGCTCATACTCATCCTCCTTCTGGACCACTGAGTATTTAATTAGTCCATACAGAGTGGAACATCTTCAACAGAGAAGAGACTGAAAGAACAGACCTAAAAACACCCTGAAGAAGAACAAAGAGTCAAATCTCTCTAGGCAGAGGAGCTCTTTGAACCTAACTCCCCTACTTACAAAGGAACCATTTTAACCTCTTTGAGATACTGAGTATCTGAATCTGAATTCTCTCAGTGCCAGGAGGCACACAAGGCGCGAACATCGTTCTTCCACTTCGATCGGTCTGCGGCTGCGTGCTCTGGACTCCCAAGGGCCACAGCGCAGTCTTCTGTTGGTTTTTTCCTCAAGACATGACCGATCCCGTTCCATCTCCTCCTCCTCACTTCATTACTGATTTTCTCCATCTCCGAGTTGATGCTCATCGTTTCTGCAACTTTTTATTTTTTTTTTTCCGGGAGGAGGTAGTTGGCCTCCTGCCCAACCCCCATGACTTGGAGGGCCAGTGGTTTTTCTGTCAGGGTGGCCTTCCCTTAGGCTGCGTTGGTTCGCGGCACCTTCTTCGATTTTATCCGGTGCTCCCTCCGGAGAGGGATCCCCTATCCACCACCCAGGGGATGCGCCTTCTAGCCGTGCAGCCCCAGCCGAAGGAGATACTGAGTAAAAGGAGCTGAAAGAATGATGGAGGGCCATGATGGAATAGTGGAGCAGCACCATCCTTATTTAGGGGAAAACTCCTTTTCTAAGCACGTTCAAGTGGCATGTTTAGGCAATTCTCTGCCTAATTCTCCTCATGTATAGCAAAGGAAGACTGGAGGCCAAATGACATAGGGTTGTTGTGTATTAGACAGAAGTGTGCTTCAGCACAGGGCTGAACACTGAAACACCACCAAAATCCTAACCTTTTGGTGCTTTAAAAATGCAACACAGAATCTCCACCAGCAGCCACCTAAGTATCTTTTGAAATATGCTAATGATCTCCTCAGCCCCCGTTCTCAAAGGTATTTGATGCTTCAGTCTCACTGAATACAGTGGGACTTAGATTCAGTTACTAGGACTTGCGTTAGTTTAACTCCACTGAGTTAAACTTGTGCAGACCTTTGTGCTTCAGTACATCTGTCTGTCAGTGAGAGACAAAAATAATGTGAAATTAGCTGAGATCTGTTGTGCTACCCTGGGAATTTAGACAAAAAGGTAATAAAAAAGTACGTCCTTCAGAACAATGGAAAGCCACAAATCTTCCATTGTCAGACAATGGGGAAGATCAAATATAAAGAGTTAAATCCCCACTGTCTCCCTCCCTCCTATCCACATGCACAACACACACTGCAAAGGCATACACTACTATTTGTTTTTTGTGGTTTCCTTAGGCAGGGAATATAGAATCATAGAATCGTTTAGGTTGGAAAAGACCCTTAAGATCATCGAGTCCAACCGTTAACCTAACATTGCCAAGTCCACCACTAAACCATGTCCTCAAACACCACATCTACCCATCTTTTAAATACCTCCAGGGATGGAGACTCAACCACTTCCCTGGGCAGCCTGTGCCAGTGCCTGACTACCCTTTCGGTGAAGAAATTTTTCCTAATATCCAACCTAAACTTCCCCTGGCAGAACTTGAGGCCGTTTCCTCTCGTCCTATCACTTGTTACTTGGGAGAAGAGACCGACCCCCACCTCGCTACAACCTCCTTTCAGGCAGTTGTAGAGAGCAATAAGGTCTCCCCTCAGCCTCCTCTTCTCCAGGCTAAACAACCCCAGCTCCCTCAGCCGCTCCTCATAAGACTTGTGCTCCAGACCCTTCACCAGCCTCATTGCCCTTCTTTGGGCATGCTCCAGCACCTCGATGTCCTTCTTGTAGTGAGGGGCCCAAAACCGAACACAGGACTTGAGGTGCGGCCTCACCAATGCCGAGTACAGGGGGACGCTTGCTTCCCTGGTCCTGCTGGCCACACTATTCCTGATACAAGCCAGGATGCCATTGGCCTTCTTGGCCACCTGGGCACACGGCTGGCTCATGTTCAGGCAGCTGTCAACCAATACCCCCAGGTCCTTTTCTGCCAGGCAGCTCTCCAGCCACTCCTCCCCCAGCCTGTGGTGTTGCCTGGGGTTGTTGTGACCGAAGTGCAGGACCCGGCACTGAGCCTTGTTGAACCTGATACAGTTGGCCTCAGCCCATTTATCCAGCCTGTCCAGGTCCCTCTGCAGGGCCTTCCTACCCTCCAGCAGATCGACACTTCCACCCATCTTGGTGTCATCTGCAAACTTACTGAGGGTGCACTCGATCCCCTCATCCAGATCGTTGATAAAGATATTAAACAGGACCAGCCCCAACACTGAGCCCTGGGGAACACCACTCGTGACCGGCCGCCAACTGGATTTGACTCCATTCACCACCACTCTCTGGGCTCGGCCGTCCAGCCAGTTTTTTTACTCAGCGGAGAGTACACACATCCAAGCCATGAGCAGCCAGCTTCTCCAGGAGAAGGCTGTGGGAGACAGTGTCAAAGGCCTTACTAAAGTCCAAGTAGACAACATCCGCAGCCTTTCCCTCATCCACTAAGCGGGTCACCTTGTCATAGAAGGAGGCCAGGTTAGTGAAGCAGGTCCTCCCTTTCATAAACCCATGCTGGTTGAGCTTGATCCCCTGATTGTCCCGCACGTGCCGCGTAATGACACTCAAGATGATCTGCTCCATGACCTTCCCCAGCACCGAGGTCAGGCTGACAGGCCTGTAGTTCCCCGGATCCTCCTTCCGGCCCTTCTTGTATATATCTAGGACTGAATCTGAGATTGGCTATTTAGTTTGAGGCTTTACGATAAACTTTTAATTATATCACAGAAGTTTTATTACATTGTTACTCTGAGCCAGCTGGAAGCATGTACACTTTAATCCTCTCCCCCTTACTCTTCAGCACAGGTAGTCATTTCCTAGGCCTTATCCTTCTTGTGTTGATGATTATTGGATGAAACTGCCACATATGCATCTGTATTTAGAGATGAGTCCAACCCAGCATGTGTCCCCTAGTATCATAACCCTGTCAAGCGTGAGATTCAGAAGTGGTGGTGCTTGTAACTAGTGAACTGGATTGTCCTGTTTACATTATAAATACAGTTAGGGAAGACAAGTCTCATTAGTCACCATGCTATCTCATGCTCAGGAGCATATGCGTTGCTTTTCCTTAGTGATAGATTAACATCTTAGACTGAATAATGTTCTAAAAATCTTTCAAAGCATCACCCAAAGGAAATACAGAATTTGAAACTTTCAGATCAGTCAGACAAACTATTGTTAATAGGTGCACACATACTTTTGGCTGCAGGTGCATTCAAGACTGTGTTTTTACTCAACAAAATTAAATTAGTGCAGAACAGTGTGAGTGCACTTCTAGTCAAATATTCTTTCAGCTGAATTCAGTATACAAGCTTGACTGACATTGAAGTGCAAATCCACAATATCTGGCACTGGTTTAGTTAGAAAACAATTTTAAAAACAATTTAAGCGTTAAAATGAAACAACTTCTAGTATGGCCCAAACTGAAGGGAAATGCCAGAAGAGCTACAAAATGATGACAGCAGTTGCTCTCTGCATCATGTCCCCAAGGGAATGAAAGACTGTCCAGAACCAGTATGTTCGCAATGTAACATCACTCTTTGGATGGAAAATGCAGAAGACCTGTCAGCTGCTGACACCCACTTGCACGTTCTCCACTGGTCTTGTCCAATCTGATGTTCTAAAATGGCTCTGAGATAAGATAAGCTAGCATGAAACTGAACATTATTTCTGCTCAAATTAACAGTGAAGACAATACCTTACTATGATACCTGCGAATATAGATACAAGCTCCTGAGTACTCCCCTTTACCAAACAAAAAGCAAATCTTTGTGAATAGTTAAGCCACTTGTAAGATAAGAAGCTCCTGAATACTCCCCTTTAGACAGCTAGGCCTTGGGAGAGCAGATATGCGGAGCCATGAGGATAAGAAAGTTGCAAGATGACCATTAGACCAGAACAAACCGACCTTGAAGGACACAGTATACGTGATCCCGGAACTGAGTTTGCGCAGAAGTAAAGGTCAGTCAGCGAACACAGTGAAGAAGACTATGAGCCTTCATCTGAAGACCCCCAAAGACCACCTGAAGACCACCACGGAAGATGATTGCGCATGCGGATCGGACATTTGCATATGTTAATAAGTTCCAGGAAATCTCATGTTTATGTAGACGACTTCTCGGAAATCCTATGAATATGTATATTTTCATAGTATATAATTACCGAAAGTCTATCAAGCCTTCGGAGCACTTATGGTGGAATTATCCCCAGTGCTGCCCGGCACTGCAATAAAGAATGCCTGCTTTCTAAAACTCCAAAATTAAGTTTTAGACAGTGAATTAGTTTGCCGCTTTCCGGTAACAACTAAATGAATCTATTCAAGAGCTCACAATTCCAGCAGCTACTGCTATAGCCTCAAAATCACATTTGGCTATTAGCCCTCTTAGGACAAAGACTTGGCATTTTTTTATTCATTCTTCAAACATTCATATGTCCTTTTCAAAGGAGAAATGTTTCAGACCTAATCCACTTTGTGTCTGTGTCCTGGTTTCAGCTGGGATAGAGTTAATTTTCTTCCTAGTAGCTGGCATAGTGCTGTGTTTTGGATTTAGGATGAGAATAATGTTGATAACACACTGATGTTTTAGTTGTTGCTAAGTTGTTACTAAGTAGTGGTTACACTGGTCAAGGACTTTTCAGCTTCCCATGCTCTGCCCGGTGCACAAGCAGCTGGGAGGGGGCACAGCCAGGACAGCTGGCCCAGCCTGGCCAAAGGGCTATGCCATACCATATGACATCATGCCCAGTATATAAACTGGGGGAAGAAGGAGGAAGGGGGGGACGTTCGGAGTGATGGCGTTTGTCTTCCCAAGTAACCGTTACGCGTGATGGAGCCCTGCTTTCCTGGGGATGGCTGAGCACCTGCCTGCCCATGGGAAGGAGTGAATGAATTCCTTGCTTTGCTTGTGCGCACGGCTTCTGCTTTACCTATTAAACTGTCTTTATCTCAACCCATGAGTTTTCTCACGCTTACTCTTCTGATTCTCTCCCCATCCCACCGGGGAGGGGGCAGTGAGCGAGCGGCTGTGTGGTGCTTAGTTGCTGGCTGGGGTTAAACCACGACAGTCTGCCACATAGGATACTGGAGTTCAGCACAATCATCTTGACTGGAAGAGAGGTTTATAGCCCTGTTTCGCTAAGTTTTACAACTATTCTAGACATTGTTATTGCTTTTCTTAATAAGCAGGCTGAGGAACTCCTCTATGATTGAACACACAATAACAAACAGCATGTTCACAGGACATGCCCCACTTGAAATACAATGCAATTTTTAACAGTGGTTTGGCTTGGGCAGAGACATATTTGTAGGTTTATATATCCTTTACAGCTAGATATTGAGAAGTACATTAGCACCCAAAACGTGATGTACTTGGAATCTAGGTCTCTGAATCCAAAGTTGCAGCCTGGAATTCCCAAAGGCATGGTTGCTCTGCAGCTCTTGGGAAGGGGGCACCTAAACTCCATCCACACCACAACATTTTGATCTTAAAATTCCAGATGTCTCTGAAGGTTCCTCTTTGGCATGTGCACCAAAATGAGTCATTTTCAGCTGGACTCAAAGAGCTCTGGGCTGGTTAATTTGACCTGGAGTAACAACATTTCCTTTACCTACTTTCCTGAAAGAGGCCAACAAAACAGGCACTTTTGAAACATGCTCAAACTTAAACTAACAGAATCAGATTACTCACTGTAGGGCTCTAGAAGACTTTGTCACGGTAACCCAGGATAGTTCACTTCCCCCCATCTGCATATACCCCTGCACGTGGTGGCCAGCTGCGGATCTCGGATCTCTGAATTTGGACAGCAGGACCTGCATTACATCAGCAAGTTCACTAATGAGCAAAACAAGACATTGCATATGTATGATATGTTAATCAGCACAAGTTTTATTATCCACCCCTGCGGTGCTTTCCCTTGAGCCTCACTCAGAGCAGAGCTCCGCTCCGTCGGGTTTCCCCATTTTTACTAGCGTCGGTGCCTGGGTCTCCCTCCGTAGTAACGCCACGCTTTCAGTAAAGCCAAAGCTTTCACTTGCTGAGTGTCGTGCCTCGTCCCTGAGGGATCCGCACCTGCTTTTCATGTGTTACACTCATAGATAATGTCAGATTGCTTTCTTTTCAGATGCTGCAGGACAGGCTCATAGCAGCCCTCCTTTCCTCCCCCCTTCTTTTTAACAGTCTAGCAACTTAGTTTTGCTTCCTTAGATGGGAGTCTTCCTTAAAGAGGAGTCCAATCACCAGGCTACAGGCTGCTCTAGAAGGGGGGTCTCTCCACTTCTTCCCTTAATGTTGTACCACTGCTCAGACAAATAATTAAAGACTCAGTGGGGCAGAGATATAACAAAACAAGGAGCCCAAATTTGGAGCCTTATGGTGAAAGCACAGAGGGAGGAGACTGTGCTCCTGTATTTTATATTAAAGAGTCACTGCATAAAAATAAAGCTTTAGGAAGCTGTATCTCAAAAAGGCTGATTTTGGTGGCTTCTCAATCAGTGCTTTAACCATTCTGGACCCTGCTCTGAGAAGCTTAATTCTCTGCAACACATAGAGAGCTGATGAACCTAGGGTTCCCAATTTTACTCTAGCAACCAAAAATCTAAATGTTGGCTACCAATTCTCCCAAGCTTTTTGATGAATCCATGTGAATCCATCTAACCCTTTTAACAGCTTCACAAGGTAGAACTGCTGCTGAAGTCAGCAAAAAAAGCTGCAGCTTCTTTTAAGATACTGCTAAGATTTAAAGAAGTCCTGCTGAATATTAATGATCTTGGAAAGGAAGAAAATGTCTGTGCTCCTCCATATAATTTCAAGGAGCCCTTTTGATTTACTGCACAGGATTATACGCAGCAGCACTTTGGTCTGTATTTTGTATAGGACATGCACAGATCTACCTCCTTGAATAGGTATTCTTCACAGGGAAATTTGGTCAGATTCACAGTGTTCTCACTATGGATCCAACCTTCAAATGCTACAGCTAATTATTAACATGATTAATTTAGCACTGGACTTCAGGCTGAAGGTCTATACTGACATGGGCACTGTATTATTGTTTATCACTTATGACAGGAAATGTGGTTTCCCTCCAGCCATCTTTCATGAACACTGCAAATTAGAGGCTGTATTTTGTTTGAAGACAGAGTTTTTAAATGCCACTCAAATAGAAAGAAGCCAAACACATTATCCACTTCTAAAAGGTTTCCATAAGCCACAGCGCATGGCTTGAAGTATTCGCAACAGATGGATGGATTCTGATCCAAATTTGCTGCCTGCTCCACAGCAGTTCCAAAGGACTGCCTGTTTCCAAAAAGATTGGTACAGATCCAGCTAGTGAAAATATGTGCTCTCTTGAAGCAGGAATACACTGGAACGTCTATACCATTTTATGTTTGTCAACTCCTGTGCTCATCCCCAAGAAATAAGAGAAACAATGGGACAGAAAATAGACCAGAAAATGGAAATTATGAGCTTTTCATGTCTCCCCTAAGGACTAAACCATAGTGCCAGCATTCATCGAGTTCCAGTTTCCAAGTTAATACCCCATTCAACAACCACAATAATATGTACAATATTTGGTCAGCCTACAAATAGTGCTGCACTCAATGTAAGAAAGCAATTAGTCTTAAGAAGGCAACTAGGCTGATAAGGAGGTAGACGAGAAGAAAATCTTGCCAAGTAGCAATCATATTTTATACCTGTGTTTGATATGCATTTTATGCCCATTTCTCTGTCCAGACACTTTCAATTTAGGTGTGTTTGAGGGGCAATTTTAAGGAAAAGCCATAAGTATGGTTAAAAACCCCACATTTCTTAATACAGTTGCTAAGTGATGTTAGGAGCGTGGCTGCCTCCTCCAGCTGCTCTGGCACAGGACTCCTTCCTGCCTGGCTGCTGAAGCCCAGCCCGGTGCCCTGGGCACCTGGGATCTCTGCTAAGGGACACAGCTGCCACTTTCCCGTTTGCAGGTTCAACCAGTAGCAAAGGTGAGCATGTATCCCAGAGACACACAGACACACACAGGACACTGACACATCTGATCACACAGACTGGCACAGACAAGGGGCTGCCTTCAATAGCACCTACATACAGGACTCACATAAAACATAAACACAGACAGCCAAGTCCCCTTCTTCCTCTTTGGCTGGTAGAGATAGAAGGTCACTAGTAAAGGCACACAGACAGCACCCTCTAGGTTCACAAGCACACACATATTCTTGGATCCCTCGAGTACCAGCATGGCCCTTCTGTCCACCCAGTACCCCTGTCTGGATCCCGGGCCCTCTTACCCACTTCACGAGTCCCCTACTTGACAGCTAGTCCAGCTTGATGCTCGCTAGCAAACATGCATGCACTCACACACTCATCCCACAGGCACTCCACATTTGCAAGTCCCCCTGGGCATATCATCATGGACCCTTGCCTGCCTGATACCCCGGCCCAGACCTGAGGCCCCCCTACTCGCCAGCCAGTCCAGCTTGAAGTCTACTAGTGAATACACACATCCATGCGCAAAAGATTTGGGGAAGAGACAGACACAATACAAAGATCGGTGTTCTCCGAACCCCCTTGCTTTCTAACTTTCCTCACCGAGGTGGGAAGCTAGGTGCGGCTGGGTAAGGAAACCGATGTAATGAAACTCAATAACAACAGTGTTATTAAGCAGGCATTTTATTGCAGCGCTGGGCAGCGCTGGGCAGCACTGGGGATTCTCCACCATGAGTGCTCCACCGATTTGGTAGACTTTCAGAGATTATATACTATAAAATCCTACATATTCACAGGATTTCTGAGAAATCATTTACATAAACATGAGATTTCCTGGAACTTATTAACATATGCAAATGTCCGATCCACATGCGCAGTCGTCTCCCGTGGTGGTCTTCAGGTGGTCTTTGGGGGTCTTCAGATGAAGGCTCGCAGTCTCCTTCACTGTGTTCGCTGATTGACCCTTGCTTCTGTGCAAACTCAGTCCTAGGATCACCTAAACGGTGTCCTTCAAGGCTGTTGTTATCATTCTTTTGTGACCTCCTATCTTCCCTGCATTTGTTCTCCCAAGGCCCAGTTGTCTGAGATGGGATTATCCCGGAGCCCCCTTATCTTACAGCCATTCTAACTACTCCCTAAATCACAAAGGCCTTTCTTTTGTTTAGTTAAGTGACTAAGATATTTACAATATCCTCCTTGCCCCTAGGCTTTAATCCTTTCAGGAGGCATGCAGTGACTTTGTCTATCTTGGCTTTAACCCTTTCATTATTACTGGGGAAATCAGTGAATTATAGGGGAACAAACATCACTTAGCTCTACAAATAATGAATGGAAATTAAAACAGCAGGAGTAGGGGAAATATAAGCATTCTAAATTTCATGGACTGCATCACTGTGGCCAAAGGGCAGTTCTTGGACGCTGCACACAGTAAATAATCACAGAATCATAGAATGGTTTGGGTGGAAGGGGACCTTTAAAAATCATTTAGTTCCAACCCCCCCTGCCATGGGCAGGGACATCTTTCACTAGATCAGGTTGCTCAAAGCCCCATCCAACCTGACCTCCAACACTTCCAGTGATGGAGTATCCACAACTTCTCTGTTTAGCCCCATGGCAGGGGGGTTGGACTAGATGATCTTTGAAGGTCCCTTCCTACCCAAACCATTCTATGATTCCGTGATTCTATGACTCACATAAAACATAAACATAGAGAGCAAAGTCCCCTTCTTCCTCTTCAGCTGGTAGAGATAGAAAGTCACTAGCAAAAGCACACCCACGACATTCTCTAGATTCAGAAGTGCACACACATTTGCAGATCACCAAGTACCGGCACAGGCCTATCTGTCTGTCCAGTACCACTGCCCAGATCCCAGGCCCTCTTACCCGCTTTTCAGGTCCCTTACTTGCCAGCTGGTACGGCTTGATGCTTGCTAGCAAACATGCATGCACTCACACACTCGTCCCACAGGCACTCGATATTTGCAGGTCTCCCTGGTTATACCAGCACAGACCCTTGCCCGCCTCAACTCAAGGCTCGGACCTGAGCCCTACACTCCCAGTCTGACTCCAGTAGTTGGCACCAAATTTCACTCACACACACACAGGTCTCACTAGCAGCTGGCACTTAGTCCTTGTGTTGTCCCAAAAACTTGGGTCCGTTACCCGGTGTGCATCGCCCAATTCACACACAGAGTCGAGGTATTTTCCTTTATTACGTAAATGCGCAAATACGGGTGCGTGGTACAAACCGGCACACCGTTGGTGTAAACTAACAGTTATTTATACAATCATCTAATACATATTCGTTGTCACTTTGTTAAACGATTGGTTAAAATTCTTCGCCTGCCATGTAAGTTACTACGCATGCTCACTATGATTCTTGAGACCTTTACTTCCTTAACCTTTTGGGTGGGTGGGTTTCTTGAGCGGGTGGTCCTTGAGTCGGTGGTCGCGATCTCCCCCTGCCGGAATTACCTTTTCCCTAAGTTCACTTAGCTTTGGCAACACTAAGCAGTCCTTTACGGACCGTTAGCGAAGCAAACTATCACTTACTTTGGGGTTCTTTGTTCTGAAACATATATCCTGTTTCATGATGCCATAGTATTGTTAGGGTAAAATGAGCAAGGTTAATCTTTACCGACATCACTTGCAGCACACATACACATGAGACAGAGAGTGAGATTACACAGAGAGATAGCTAAGATAAGGTTTAATAAGAAGATAGGACAGACTGTGGTGATCAGGTGCAGGGCTCAGTCAGACAAGCATACTGACTGGCCCCATTTTACATGCGACTGGCCCCTTTTATACTCTTTTCTGTCTACACAACGCCCCCCCTCACCCTTGCTCTTTGTTTCTCCCTGCTCCCCCTTCCCCTGCACATTGCCTCATCAGTTGCTCATGTGTGGAAATTCCACCTGGAAAATGTCAGGGACTGAGCAAAAAAGTAAATTTTTTAGGTACTTGGTGGATTGCAGGTAGTGCAGCAATTCCACCAGACACCCTAAATAAAATAGAACAATTACAAATGCCCCAATCTAGGAAAGAATTACAACAGCTTATGAGTACTTTAGGATAATGGAGAAAACATGTACCTGGATTTTCTATCATTGCTCGTCCCCTGTACTCACTTTTATGGAAGGGAAAACCATGGGAATGGAATGCAGAGCATGCGGAGGCAGTTAAGGCTCTGATACAAGAATTAAAAACATACCAGTCACTGGGACCAGTACACCCCTGCGACCCTATTATAGCGGAATGGGGTTTTGCGGAGCATGGAACTTACTGTAATTTATTTCAAACTGGCCCTGACGGACTAAAGAGACCGCTATTATTCAGTTCAACTGCGTTTAAAGAGACAGAACAGAGATATTCTGAATGGGAAAAGGCTCTTTTGTCCGAGCAGTTAAACAAGTTGATAAGATACACCAGAGACAGCCTGTGCAAACCAGAGGTCCATTTAGCTTATTAGAAACAGTCTTAAAGGGAACCGCTCTTCCTGAAGGAATTACACAGAAACCCACCATCAGAAAGTGGTATGCCTACCTAGTGGGAGTAGCAGAAGAAATGCAATTGGCTGAAGGACATACAAAAATTTCCAAATTTCAAATGCTTATAAATGCAGACCCACTAGCCCTAAAACAACCATTTAAACCTTCACCAATTCTAGATGCACCTTCCTTCACTGAAGAAACACCAACTAAAGGCATTTGGTTTACCGATGCCTCAGCAAAGAGGATAAACGGCAGGTGGCAATATGAAGCTGTTGCATTAGAAATTAAGACTGACAAACAAGTATTAGAAGAGGGGGAAGGCAGCGCACAAGTAGGAGAATTAAGGGCAGTTGTTCTAGCAGCACAAAATGGAGCAAAAATTATCTATGTTGATTCCTATGCCATATGGGCAGGTGCCACTCAATGGCTCTGTCAATGGGAAGCCCTAAATTGGGAGATAAATAGATCCCCAATTTGGAGAACTGAAGATTGGCAACTATTGCTAAACATAGCTAGGAAAACATCATTTAAGATAGGATGGGTGAAAGCACATGCCAAAGACAATAAACCAGCCACAAACTGGAACCAAAAGGTAGATGAATTAGCCAGAATTAGGGGAATAAAAACAGAGAATACACTAGACTCTGAATGGTATCGGTTAGGGGAATGGTTACATCAGAAATTAAGTCACACAGGCCGAGAAGCACTTTTCTTTGCAGCCCAAAGCCGAGGTTGGCCTCTAACCAGGAAAACTTGTGAAACTATTCTTACAGAATGTCCCCAATGTAGATTGAAATTGCAAATAGATCACCCTGCTAAATTACCACCCCTACACATTAATGAGGGAAAAACCCTATGGTCAACATGGCAAATTGATTACATTGGACCCTTTAAACCCTCCTCGGGATATCAATACGTTCGCATAGGAGTAGAGGTTGTCTCAGGTCTAATGATGGCAACTAAATGTCGGAAGGCTAATGGTCAGAACACCATTAGAGGATTATCCTCTTGGTTTTCAAGCGTACCAACCCCCGATTTCATCCAAAGTGACAATGGCTCGCATTTTTCCAGCAAGGAAGTACAAGAATGGGCAAAACAGGAGGAAATACAGTGGGTATTTCATACCCCCTACTATCCTCAATCAAATGGGATGGTAGAAAGAGCTAATGGCTTATTAAAAAGAAGCCTTAAACCCCATGAGACCCTGTGGGATACTCGACTCTCCAAAGTACTTCATCAACTGAACAATCGATATGGACCCACTGGGAGCCCTGTGAGCCGAGCATTCTTTTCAAAAGATGGACTTGATATTCTACCTCCATCTCCAGGTGAAAGAAAACAGATGGTAACACTGCAGCCAGGACAACCTGTCATGGTAAAGTTACCACAAATTGGCACTGTACCCCTCGTGGCCCACTTGCCTGGGAGGCTATTGACAACAGTGATGCAAAACATAGAATTAGTGCATGATGGATTTTTCCTTCTTTCTAATGGGGTAACCTGTTCAGACTCTTCCTGCCAAAACAAATCTCTATTTTTCTCTTACAGCACCCTGCTGGATGGCAAACAGAAATGCTGTGTTCATGATACTATTCCAAACCCTAACAATGCTGCTCCTCTCAACCTGTGGTCAAGGAACCCTAGAGTGGCCATGGTCTCAAGCTCATGTTAAGTATACCGGGAGTATGGGAATACACTCTAGTAAGGGAGATTTAAATCTTTCCACCGTGGTCATGCACGGAACTGAGGTGTACTTGGAAAACAAATGGACCTGGGATGAAGATGAAGCTGGTGATAAAGTTCCCTATCTTTGGGGAACGGCAGGAAAAAAATTAAAATAGGATGCCAGATGATCAATGGGTCTACCCATGAGAAGGCATCTCAGATTTCTGTGTACAACATTACATCAAATCCAATAGCAAAAGATACGAAACTTTACACCTCTCAAAAAATTGGACTGTTGGTACAATCTTACCTTAGTACAACCTGTTTTCGTAGTCTGCCTCTGGGCTTACCATAGCGTGGGACTATCCTTTAAATTTAAAATAGACATTATTGAGCCTAGTACAACAACATCTGCCCCGATTGTAAAGGATAAGAAAACCCTATCCCCACAAATTTCTGAAATTGGACCGTATGTGATCAAAAATATAGGCCAACAACAAGTGTTATTTAACCCATCAAGGTCTCTCAAATGAGTAGAACTGTCAATGCAGGTTAATATCTCTGCAATTAAACCTATCTGCTCATCATTCCTGGATACATCTTGGCTTTTGTGTAATGAGTTTGGCGGTTAAGTGTCCCTTGACCATATCAGAAATTCTTACATGGCTAAGGTGGGAGCAGCACTGTCTGTACCAGGGAGCCAGTTGCCCCCTGGCAACCTTGGAACATATTTTACATCTGTACCAGGAATAATCAGCTGCCCCCGACAGCCTTGGGGCCTATCTTATCTGGGTTGTAACTCAGGAGGATCTCTACCAGCGTCACTGGAATTTTTGAGAACTTTAGTAATTTCCAACCTGGATTGTGACAATAGGATGGAAATTTACTGATGCCTAAAGTGAATCATCTCACAACCCTATAAACAGCAGCGCCAAGTGAGACCCTTTGAGCTCTCCTG